>NC_142649.1:1265833-1871250 GCF_055504915.1 Nelumbo nucifera | reverse complement strand
AGTAATCCTTCCCTTTATTGTAAGAAAAAAAAAGTAGTGATAATTGATTATTTTCTTTTTTTTTTGTAGTGATGCATCGATATCTATATCGGAATTATTTTGCAAAACAATTGGTTGATTCATTAGATAAGTACAAATCGGAAGTGGAAAGCATGATTCAATGAAGAACTATGTGGCCAATCAAGCCATGTCCAATTAATTCCATTAAGTTTTCTTTGAGGGGATCAAAACTTCTTGATATTTATAAGTCTGTATTATATTGTTTGTCTCGTACATTCATAAAATAAATAAATATATATATATATATATATATATATATATATTAATGTTGACATGCTCAATTTTTGGGGCATTAAATTTAAATATTGAATTCAATTGTATACAATTTAATGCATGAACATATTTTGACATAGAAGGTTCGGAAAGGAATAAAAGAAAAAAAAATCGGATGATATATTAAATTATTACGTCATGTGTTTTAACAATATAATTATCTTAGAGACGTAATTATTCATCTTATATATAAATTAATTTGTCATTTTATTATTCACTTCATAACCAAAATATGAATCATGAAAATTCACAATTTGATGGCTTCAAAAAGTTCAAATCATTTATACTAATATTAAAAAAGTTTCAAATGTGAATGGCATATATTCATGTTTTTTTTTCAGAAAACACATTTAGTAGTTTTCATGCCAACCTTAAATAAAAAAACCTCCCACACATTGTAATTTGGTTTGGAGACGTTTGAATTCGAGAGGTATTTAAAAAATATTAAAAAAAACATGGACCGATACCTTTTTAACATTTCCACTAGTTTTAAAAGGTCACATGAACATTCCAAGAAAAAAAAAAAATAAGGTTTATAATAGAAGGTTGATTAAGTATGTGTTTGATATCTTTGCTACTTCTACTATAAACGTTTGGGGTTTATCAATACAAAAATTTTCGAAAATAGGCCATTATATATATAAAAAAATTCCATTTTAGTATTAAGTGCAAGTGCAATTTCTCAAAAATTTGCATTAATAAACCCCAAATGTTTTTGGTAGAAACAAAAATGATAGAAAATACAACATAAGTAAAGAATTTGCAAACTATAAAAGGTGTTAGGATAAAACACAAGCTAGAGGGTAGGTTTTAGAAAGCATGTGAAATTATAAAATAAAGAGGGAAAAACTTGATTGCACTTTTTTTTTTGATAACTTGGGAAGAGGGACTATACAAGATTTTTTTTTTTTTTTGTGGGGGGGGGGGGGGGGGGAGGGGGTATTAAGCCCCCATAAATTCAAACACTTAATAACAACTAAATCTCTCGAATGGTTTTCTACACTTAGAATGAGCACAATTAGCTAGCCAGCCCTCAACTTTGTTAGTTTCTCTAAAGACATGATGATACTCCACCTCTCCATCTATCTTCGTGAGTAATTGCGTGCAATCTTCAATCTTCATAGGTTCCATTTGATTTTTGGTATAATCAATAGCGAACTTGGAATTGCCTTCAATAGTAATCCGCTTGTTGTTGAAGTTGATAGACATTTTGTGGATTTCCCAAGTAGCCCAATCTTCATCTAAAATGGTCATAGTATAACCTATATTATAAGTTTTTAAATCAACAATCTGACATAGGTGATTTTCAGCTATGCACCCAAATCGTACACTTATCATTACACACAAAAAAATGTCTTATTCGTTTGCTTTGAAGTCTGACATTTGAAAGTGTAATAATTACATTAAGAGATATATTGGTATTGTTGAACTTATCTTTTCTCTTAACTCTTAATGCAGACAATGTTGTTATAAATTATGAAAACTATCTAATATCCATTTTAACCTCATATACGAGAGTTTTTGTTTGTCTTTTTTGGGGGTATCATTGGAAAACAAAAAACCGTATAATTGCACTTTAAGAGATAAGAAATAAGAGGAAACGAACAACCAATTATTTCTTAAAAGTTAAAAGATTCCTCTTAAGAGATAAGAGTGAAGAGGAAACGAATAGGCCCTAAGCATCAAAAATTATTTTAATGGCATCTAAACGCATGCTCATCCATTTGACCGAAAATTTCTCTTTGCAAAATCTTGGATTGGAGAATGATTTTATTTTCATAAAGGTGTTTAGTGCTCTATCTGGAATGATGGGAGGAGGTAGGATTCGGTTGTTGCAAAATTTTCCATCTTGAATATCTTAAAGTCCCAAAAAAAACCCATAAACCCAGGCATGGAGCCAGGGGTGATCATTTAAGCCCGGCCCATCTAGCACAAGCCCAGCCCGGAAAATTCGGGCTTGGGCCTGGCCTGGGCCTAGGCCCATATCAGCCCTGCAATTTTTAGGGCCAGGCTTGGACTTAATATTTCAAGCCTGGCCCGGGCCCAACCCAGTCCGCATATATTTAAACTTACACATTTTGTGTGTAATGTATACATGTTATTTTACATTATATTATATATTTTATATATAAATATTACAACATAACATATATAATTTATATTATATAATATATAAAATAAAAGTTTAGATGCATGTTATGTCATTTAATATAAAATATTATAGATATACAATGTTATAAGCCTGGAACCCTAGGCCGAGCCCGGGCCTAAGCTTTAGCCCTTATCATAAGTGCAAAGCCTTCAAAGTTCCCTTTAAATTTATTTAAGTTTCACTTGTATTTTAACCCCTTTACTCGAATTTCTTAAATTTTGGCCCCCCTTTCCATATTTTCTACGTTTTAACCCCTTAATAAAAAATCCTAACTCCACCACCGCATAAACCTAACATAAGACACGTGATGATCAAAACATGAGCATAAAGACCATCATTGAAGAATACTAAGGGAGAAAGGAAAGTTGGAGAGTGAAGTGGACTTTTTTGCATGTGTACATTAAAGGTAACCTGGTAGTTGATAGGTTAGTGAATGCAAGTCACTCTTCCTTGATTTCAAGTCATAGTGTTTTATCTTGGGATTTCCATTATATTTGTCCTTTTTTTTTCCACATTTTGATTATTGGGACGAATTGCCCCCAATTAATGTTGGAGATCACATTTCTTGCAACCACGTAAAAGTGATTTTTGAACACGCCATTGTTCCTAAAGGGTCGTAGGAAACGTAATTTCCAAATCTTTTGTAATCCTTTTCCCGTTAAAAAACTAACAATCACATAAATGAATATATTTTTTATAATATCTTAACATAAATGAATTTTATTTTATTCCTTTATCACAAATACACAATAAAATCCGTTGCATTTTCAAACCAAGTCAAATTCAAAAACAAAAAAAAGAAGAGAATTACAATTTATCAAAATCAAGCAAAAAGTTGTCATAAAATAAGAAGAAAGGACACACCTTGAAAACAAAAATATAGTTCTCTACGGCATACAATAAAAGATCTATCATATTTTATTTATCTTAATTCAATATTTTCATTTTTTTATTCAGTCAGGATCATAATTTATAGACCCAAAGTAAAGTTGGAATAAATATGAAATGGGAATTGATGACAATTTACAAGCGACGCATTGGTGTTTAGAATAAGGTATTTAACATTTTAATTTTTGATGGAATGCAGAAATCGTGTCTGTACTTTTCCGAATAGTATAACTATATATACAGATATATCCTGAGTCCATCTCTTCCTCCCCAAGGCGGGAAACGGGTTATTTGGGGGAAAAGCTGCATCAAAAAAAAAAAAAAAAAAATCCGTCTCTCCTTTAAAACCCTACATAAACAGAAAAAAAAAAAAATAAAGAAGAAAGGGAAAGAGCTCAGAGAAAGAGAGGGAAAAACTCAGAGAGAGAGAGAGAGAGAGAGAGAGAGAGGGCTCTGGTCTGCTCTCCTCATCCATCATCCATGGAGGTTCCTCTGCAGAAATTCATGCACGACGAAGAAGAAGAAACCGACACCGGTACTCCGATACGTTACCTTCCCCTCCATCGCGTCTACTCCGCCACTTCTCCCTGCGTCAGCGCCAGTGGATCCTCCAACGTCATGTCCAAGAAGGTGAAAGCTAGAAAACTCATCGAAACCTTGGACGATCCCCCCGATGATCACCCCACCAAGCCGCTGCAGATGCCACCTTCTCTCATTCGAGTCTACACCCGCCGAGCTAAAAGGCCTCGGCATTCCGCCAACAAGCCCTCGTTTTTTGCTGCCTTGGTGAGGCGCGTGGAATCTGAATCGAGAAACCCTAGCAAATTAGAGCAGAACAAGAATGTGGGTGATGATAGGTTAGAGGATAGTACCAATGACGACGATGCTCGAGATTTTGATTCGGGAAGGGATGAGGAAGGTGAATGTGGTGCTGGGCTTGAGTCGGTTAAGGTTAATAGAATTCTTAAAAAGAAAAAGAAGATGCGTAATTATGAGTTGATGAAATTGGGTGTCGATATGAGTGTTTATGGCAGTCTTGATGGCCCTTGGTTGAGAGAAGGTCGTGGTCACGATGAAAACAGCTCTGCTGGTACAAGGAAACGCAAATTTTTAGAGAATGGCCGAAAAGCTGACTTCCAGAAGGTTTCCTCTGCTTCGGTTCAGACAAAGAGATGGATTGAGTAAGTTCTCTCTTAGGACCTGTTTTATAACACTTGTCTAAATAGGGCTGCTTCTTCTGTTGTCATCCAGTTAATCTGATTTTGAGCAAGTATTTGTATCACAGAAAAGAATTCTCATTTACTGTTGTTGCAGGTTGAGTCTTGAAGATGCTGATCCAAGCACATTTGTTGGCTTATCTTGCAAGGTAAACTGCATGTTGATCTTATCATGCATTGCTTATTTTTCCCTTTGTCTTACTAGATGTACGAAAATGTAGAACAAATGCTTCTTCTAGCATGTTGCAAATGTTGTCTTCATCTAAATTAGACAATAGCTCCTAAAAAAAAGATAATGGACAAAATCTTATTTATAAAATGTGAGCTGGTTGGTTACAGGTTTACTGGCCGTTGGATGATGATTGGTATTCTGGCCGCATTGCTGGGTACAGTTCAGAGACTAAGCAGCATCTTGTATGGTTTTCACCTTTAGCATGTAAAGTTTGATTGTTGTACTGTTCTTTCAGTAGATTATGGCAATTGAAATGCTAAATCTGTTTAATTGGTTGCATAGTTGACTTACTTCTGCTTGGTGAAGTATGATTAGCAAAACAGTGCATTGCTGTGTGCTGTGGAAAATGCAGTATGCATTACATCTTTGTTACCCATTTCCTGAAACATGTGCAACAAAAATGCAGGTTAAATATGAAGACGGTGATCAAGAGAATTTGATTCTTTCAGGAGAGAAGATAAAATTTTATGTTTCCCGTGAGGAAATGCAACAAATGAATTTGAGGTACAACACTAAAAATACAGATATCAATGGCCTGGATTATGGTGAGATGGTTGTACTAGCTGCTAGTTTTGATGACTGCCAAGAGCTTGAACCTGGGGATATCATATGGGCAAAACTTACAGGTTTGTTAACTATCTGATCTACTTTACATAATTTGAAGTGGGTATTTGAATATTTTGCATGTTGAGGGCAATTAAAGTTGATAATCAAGATGCTTGGGAATTCCAACCATTGGAACTATTATTGAAGGTTCATGCTTCTTTTTGTTGTTTTGCCATGGATGCTAGCTGTATATGTTTGTTAATTACTGATCAAGCATATAGTGATTGATTATCTATTCTTACTCTTATCATCTCCATTTTTCTGACTTATGAACCTTGTTTGATGAAAGATTGTCAGTACTAATGAATAATGACTGAAAAAGTTATTTCAATATTACTGCTTATTTTGGTTTAAGCCATATCTAATGCAAAAGAAAGGTATGCATGGTTGAATAAAATCTAGGAGAAAGTTCCCCACTCAAAAAGATAATAAGACATAGTAATCAGGATTGAAATGAGGCCTTAGAACATTACTGTTTATGTATTTGTTTGCTACCTGCAGAGACAATTGAATGAGATATTTAAGAATTCCATTTTCTTATTTATACTGTAGTCTGGTTTATCAATATGGTTACATGACAACAACTGATACTATTTTCATCTGTCTTTTGCCTAGAAAAAGTGGGTCTTAGTTACCAATTCAGAAACAAAATCTGGATCGCCAATTTAAGAAGGAACTGGAGGGATCTTGGTTCTCTTTAATAGTGCCACTTATGAATGCCTTGTTGTTGTTGTTGGGTTGTGAAGGGGAGTTCATGTTCATGTGGTTACTACATGAATATGAACTCTTGGTGTTTGCCTAGGTGCTGGTGTTTGCTTTGTGGGTATTGTCATTCATTCTGTTTGGTATTGTCATTACCATCTGCCTACTCTTGGTGTTTGGTATTGTCGTTCATTCTGTTTACTACATGAAAATATGAACTCTTACCATCTGCCTATATGTTGGTGGGTATTGCCATTCATTCTGTTTAATATGAGGGTAGTTCAATAGATATCAGTGAACTTCTACATACCTTTGAAGGCTATATGGTGATGGGTCTCGTTACAGTTGCAAATTGATATATTTCCGGATGGTCCTCCGTTTCATGGAAATCAATGTTGAGGATAACAAGTAGACATATAGATCTCTTTGTGTGCTTGGTGTTTATATCACTGTTATATTAGGTTTTATGATTGATGATTTGCTGACCCAACTTCTCCTGTCCCTTCATCCTATTCTTTAAGGTAGCATTCTTTTATCCACAATTAATCTAATTGAAGCTTATTTCAGCAAGATATGACATGTTTAGAAAGTTGACCTTGAAAAAACCTGAAAAAAGCATGCTATCAAAAGTCCGATACCCTATCTGGCGTATTGGACTGTATCGATATTTGAAACCTTGGAAGTAGCATTCCGATTTCTTTCAAGAGCTGTCACCTCATGGAACTCATCCACTACTTTGGCAAGGTCACCCTTAACTATTGTTTTTTTGAGAAAATTTAACCAGAATTCATTAAGATAAAGAGAGGGAACATGGGAAGATATACAAAGCAGGGGAAGAACCCCTACAAGTTACAAAGGAGGAAGCTTGTTGCTATACAAATGCTCCAAATATACATCAAATTTAGCTAGGCCATCTGCAGTATGATTGTGTTCCCTAGGAATCCAAACTAAGTTAACATTTAAACAGTCCATAGAATCCCAAGCCTCTGTCAGATAATGATTCAATCTCCAGCGACCCCCCTCTTTGTCTCTTAACCATTTAATCGTATTTGCTGAATCACCTGCAATGATCAAATTCTGAATTCCCAACTTTTTTATTATCCTGATTCCGGTGAGAGCAGCCATCATTTCAGCCTTTGTGGAGTCAGCCAAGCCAATTCATCCCTTACTGTACCTCCAATACCAGCTAATCCAGGGTTACCTAAGGCACAACCGTCGAAGTTAAGGGTCATCACTCCTTCACTGATGGGGACGGGGTGCCTCAAGGATGTTTGCTGGGGATGAGGGAGAAACAGAAAGGGGTAAACATCTCTATTAAGATCATTGACTGAAAGTCCTTTGAACAGATCTGAATTCACTGTCCAGAGGCTGCAAAGGTAAGTAGTATCTGAGATTAATTCCTCCAGGGTTCTGCTTTTATTGTCAAAGAAACGATTGTTTCTTTCAAAACAAACACCCCACAACACTGCATGTAGCACTGATTGCCAAAAGACTTTACCCCTTTTACTTAACCCTGTTCCTTGCCATTGATGCAATGTGTCCATAATGTGTTTTGGAAAAGCCCAGCTATAACCTGTCATAAAATACAAACATGAGGAGATATGGAGCGTCTTCCCAAAAGCTTTTTCTGCAGGAGATAACAAGTATTTACTTTCTGGAGACAAGCTTCCCAAACAAAGAAGCAAATTCTTGAAGGGATGTGGCTACACCAGATTTTCTTATAAGGAAAGGAGGAATGCTGTTCATCAGCGATCAAAGCCCTGAACATAGACTTAGAAGAGAATTCTCCATTTGGGTGTAGGGCCCAAATTCGTGTGTCAGAATAAGAGGGGGAGATGTAGGCTTCTTTGAGGGTCTGAATTAGGGCTATTAAATCAGAAATCTCTGAGTCCCTTAGGGGTCTTCTGAGGTGGAGGTTTAAGGAGTTCTTGGCAGTTTGGTTTGGAAGGCAGGAAGGAATAGTGGCTTCTTGGTCGAGGGTAAGGTTAAAAAGCCTAGGGAAAGAGGCTTCCAGGGTGGATTCCCCCCACCCTTAACTATTTTCCATTATCTTTATAGAACAGCATAGTGAATCTATCAGGGCCCAGGGATTTCTCACCTTCCAAATCATCAATAGCCTTTTTGACTTTGGCCTCAGAGAAGGGGAGTTCCAATTCTGCTGCTGGTGATTAAGAAAGGCACACAAAGTTGATGCCATCCAGTTTCGATTTCTCCTCCTGAAAGATTCAGAAAATAACTTCTCATAGAACCTCAGAATGGCTCTCTATTTCCTGTGGTTGTCCCAACAGTCTGTCTTCCACCTTTAACTTCTTAATAGCATTAGATCTGAATCTCTCATTAGCCACCTTATGAAAGAAAGAAGTATTATTATCACCCTCTTTTAGCCTTCTAACCCTTGATCTTTGTCTTCATCTGACTTCATCTCTATATGCCAGCAAATCGAACTCCTTAGCCTGCAGTCTTTTTAATTATAGCTCTTCAGCAACAGGCCCACTTTCCTCTTCTTTGTCCACCAGTCCACCTCTTATATATTGTTTAGGTATTCTAATTTTTTATTCCTTTCACAGTCGACTTGCTTGGCTCCTCAGTCCTTTATTTGCTCTTCAGGTATTGCAATTTCTAAAACTTATCAGAAAGCTAGCAGAACCTTCCACCTGAAACTCAGCCCACTGCTTCTTGATGTTCTTGCCAAATTCTTACTCATCTTTGTAGCATCACCTTCTCACTATTTTTTTGTTTTTTTGTTGTAGGTCATGCAATGTGGCCAGCAGTTGTCGTGAATGAATCACATCTCGGTGGACGTAAAGGTTTGAAGCCATTTCCTGGAGAGAGATCTGTTCCTGTGCAATTTTTTGGAACCCATGATTTTGCAAGGTTTGTTACTGCTTTGATGTGATTGGGATTTTTCAGATGTCCTAAAACTGGAGGTTTTAGCCAAGGCAATCTCTCTCTCTCTCTCCCCCTTTCTTAAATTGACATTGCTATTATAAAAGGGCTACAAAGAACCCAGTCAACCCATGGACCTCTATTGGGGTTGGCCTCCCAGATTCTTGAAACAGAGAATTTGTGTTCTACATCCAGTGGGCTGACATTGGCAAGCTTTGTTACATCCAGTTGATTGGTTTTATCAATATGAGCATTGTGATTCCATTGGTGTGTGAAATTTATTCTAAACATTTTTTAATTCTTTTTGTTTATCCAGGATTAGTATAAAACAGGTCATTTCATTTCTTAGAGGCCTTCTTTCTTCTTACCATCTCAAGTGCAAGCAAACACGCTTCCGTCGAAGCTTAGAAGAGGCAAAAATGTAAGCTTATCTCCAAGATGTATCTAAGTATTTATTTGTTTATATTAATTAACATAAGAAGGTTTTGCTTCATGGTGGAAGGAATGAATGCTCTATATGCGTTTATGTAAAACATTGCCATTTTTGTTAACTGTAGTACATTTTGGAAAAATGTAAGATGGTCAGTAATGCTTAGTTGCTTACAAGTCACTGTAGACCTGCATTTATTCCATCTACCAAATGGTCTTTATTGAATCACCTCTGCCCCTAGAAGATATGCTATTTATGTTGCTGTTTATCATTTCTGAAAAAGTCTGCAGTTCTAGCTGGTCCTTGATCTCCATGACCACTACCGCTGCTGTTGAGTTTTATCCACATGATTTCCAATAGTGTTGGAGTTGTTCTCAACTGATAAAATGACTCTCATGCTAACAGGGTTCAAGATTTTTCCTGTTCTACAACCATTATTAGTAAGTTAAAAATGAGAGAAAGAGTGAGAACCTAATCACCTATAAGGATCCTCCAAGTAATTAATTAAAAATACAAATGTAGGATAATCTAAGTCATATCTTATCTGCATCAAGCGAATTTTGTTGGGAAAGATTTTGTATTATTCTCCTAAGTTCCTTTTAGTATAACTTAAAACTTTGTTATGCCTAGGAATGAAAACATCTTGGGATCTGCATGGTGTCTAATGGTTATAAGCTGAATTGTTGCTTGTTTTTTGGGTAATGAGAAGATATCATTATTAATGGGAAAGGGGGAAATGCCATGTACAGAAAGATTATAAGTGTGGCTGGTTGATGATTTTTAGGAACAGCTGCACAGAAAGCACATCAAAATTCAAAAGAATGATAAAAGCAGTAGCATCCCAACTACTCTGCAATAGAGGAAACACTTATTTCTGATCTGATAGTTGTCAAATGGGCTCTGCTGAGTGGTAATGCCACCAAAAAAATGTTCCCTACTTTTCTGTTGTTTTTCATTCTGTTTCTTTTTAGGTTGACAAAATATCATTCTCTCTTTGTAATATACTTATTTGCAGATGGTTTTTCTTTGTATTTTTGGTTAGCCTCTTTTAGCATGAGGTTTGTTTTGGTCTTCCCCCTCTTGATAAACAAATATTGTTTTCCTATTTTGAATTAAACAAATGCATGTAGAAGCAATTTCTGTATGGACTGTTGCTTGGTGCATGGTCAAACTGTGGGCTCACAAGCATGATAATGTGGTTTCAAGTCTGAGAGCGCCGCTTTGTACAAAAAAGCCAAAGGTTTGGTTAAGGACCGATTTTGATTAATGGTCCTTTTTATGCATAAAAACTTGCTGTATATGAAAGCTATAAAATCAGGGCTAGGATTTCCTTTTTGGAAATTGTATATCTTATTACGTGTGTAATGTTTTTACCATTTGGGTTCAATTTGGTGCACATTAATAGATCATCTGAAACATATATTTTTAAAAACTGTAGGTGCATCTACTGTAGGGAAACCAATGCATGATCCTTATTTTCTGATATCCTTGCATATTAATTACTAGTCAATTAGTCATTAGTCCTCTATCTTGTCAAAAGGCAGAACTACTTGTTTTGAAATGGGAATTCATGCCAATTTAAATTAGAAAAAAGGATTAAAACTCAAATTCCTACCGTATTTATTAATATCTTCTTCTCACATGATGGCACAGAATGGATACAGTTTAGATCAGCAAGGGATTCCTCAAACGTGAAAATAGTTTGTCACCCAGAATGGATGCAATTTTTGACTTAGTTCATCAATACAAAACTTTATACATAATACTTCCAAAAAAGAAAAGAGAATTGAAATAAAGAAGAACGATATTGGAATTTCTAACCTCTTGTTTGGATCTTGTAGAACAGATCTAGTAGCGATTAATGGTATCAGCACCATCAAAATCTTCATAATCATCATCCAAGAGTGCATGGAATCAGCTGCACATTCATTAGCAAAAGACTTAAAAAAGAATTTATGTTGATTCATTCTAAACCTGCATCTTGTGTATGAAAGATATATATGAAGAAAAGAAGAAATCAATTTTCCCTAAACAATCTATACTTGACTATTTAAAGAACCCATGTCAAATTAAAGCTATTCCTATGTACTAATACCAGTTATACAAAAGATTAAGATAATAAATGCTTCCCGACAAGACTCATAAACACTTGGAAAAAAAGAAAAGACATGACTTGATCCCCAAGACTCATTAATACTAAATACACGAAAGGGTTATTTACTAGAACACCCCCTATAGTTTCACAGATTTACTTAAACCTACCCTATGGTTTTCATTTTGCTAAAAACCCCTTATAATTTATCAAAAAAAACACCCCTTATAATTTGCAACCTATTTACTTAATTGACCTTTCATTAAGAACTATTTGTTTTTTTTGATATATCTTTAAGAACTATTTGTTTTGTTAAATGAAAATAGTAACATGATCACTTAAACTAAGTGGAAAATGTTTAAGGGCATGGACCCATGGTTGTTTATTCCAAAAGTACCCTTAAACCGAGTGGAAAATGTTCAAGGGTATGGATCCATGGTTGTTTATTCCAAAAGTACCCCTAACACTTTTTTGTATAGAAAAGAAAATTGACCAAATAGAGAAAAATAGAATGGTTGTCTGTGTTTTACTAGGGGCAAAAGTGACATTTTTGTTTTTAGTTTTTTTTGATTAAATTTAGGGAGAATGACGGTTCAGCCCAGGATCAGAATTGTTAGGCCCAAAGTACAGTTGGTGTGGGTGCCAGCTCGGAATTGATGCCAATTCACGGGTGGGAATTGATGTGTTGGGTGGGGGTTGTTGACATTTTGAATGTTTATAGCTCTGCAGTGGAAATCAGAAATCTGCATTGGGCCTGTCCATACTTCTCCGTTAAATTTATTTGAATGGATGTTAGTGTTAAAACTGTCATTTTCCACTTTCATATAATGGGAGGTCGATTAAGTAAATTGATTGCAAACTATAGGGGATGTTTTAGTAAAGCACAAACTATAGGGTAGGTTTTTTAGTAGATTTATAAAACTATAGTGTGTTTTAGTAAATGACCCTACACAAAATAAGAGCGCTAACGGATTTACTATGTCTGATACTGTGATCCAAGGAGAAAGATTTCTATGCAGGTTGGGCATTGCAAGAACTATGCATGAATCCAAGAGAAACCCAAAAGGGAGTGGGGACAATTACAGGCAGTGCGTCGATCATCACCATACAATCAAAATATGAAAAGAAACATGAAAAGAAAAAAGATGACAAGAAAAGATAATGTCAACTGTGTGGGA
Organism: Nelumbo nucifera; assembly: GCF_055504915.1. Classification (NCBI taxonomy): domain Eukaryota; kingdom Viridiplantae; phylum Streptophyta; class Magnoliopsida; order Proteales; family Nelumbonaceae; genus Nelumbo; species Nelumbo nucifera. The sequence continues at coordinate 1,858,534 of NC_142649.1, read as the reverse complement.
GAAGTCCCAGAAACTCTACACGGTAAGGAGTATTGAGCAGTGTTTTCTATGAAGTCTTCCCAATGTTATTCTTAATGAAGCAAGCAGGTGGTTAGGCACCTTTCTGGTATCATTTTTTTTTTTGGATAAAAAAATTATATAGATGAGCAAAGTGGAGATGACCTTTCTGGTATCATGGCTACTACTGTGTAAACTCTTGATGTGAAAGAAGTGGATTATTTAGGGTGCAGTGGTTTAGGAAGAGTTTGGCTGACCCTAAGAACAAAGTGGATTGTTAGGGCACTGTACTGGGGTAATGGCTATCACTGTGCAGTTATTGATGCAAAAGAAGGGGGTTGTTTAGCTCCCAGATTGGACTTGCTGGATTGATGTTTGGTGGGAAGATTCATTGAGTCTTATTATTGAAGTTATTAATTCCCGTTAACATTCATTGAGCCCTATTCTTGACTAAAATACCCTAGTTTAGTTTTTGAATTTGATCACTCTATAATTGTGGGGGCACAAAATATAATTTGAACTATTACATTTCTCTTAAGTCTTATATTTAGGGTATTAACTCCCATTCTTTCATTTAATTCTACTAGTAAGCGTGCACGTGCTTTGCACGTGGCAATTAGATGATGATAATGATAGGAATAATGTATCCAAAATTTTGTATAAAATTCATGTACTTTTTATTTTTTATATTTTTTGTTTTTCACTATTAATTGGATGCAGACTATGAAATCTGGATCTGATTACGTAAGCACCTCATATTAGGCTACAAAGTTTTGGGTATCATTGGCAGGCCTACCTATTGGGCTGGACAATTCTTTTTGTAATGTTTTATCTTCCTAGTGTATACTTTTTTGTTTATTTATCAAAAAAATGTAAGATTTAGAGAGGGGGAATTGAGTGAGGTGAAAATTGTAATTCAAACTACATTTTAAACCTCACAATTAAAAAGGGATTAAATTCAAAAATGGGTATTTTAGTCAAAAGAAAGTTTCTCAAATTTATTCATATTTTTAATAGTAGTGTAAATATGGAGTTTTAGATATATTCAATTTTTTCTATATATATTTTTTATTTCTCTGTGTGTGAAAATAATATTGTAATTTACACCTATTTTTTGTTTAATATGTTAAATATATGATATTATACATGTGGCCTATTGTTTTTTTTGTAAAATTTATGTATTTTTTATTTTTGTGTTTTTATATTTTATTATTTAATCATGATATTCAAGCTTGGCATATTTGACCCAAAAGTTGAACTATTGATTTCTACCAAATAGGAAAATAATTTCATTTTTTGTTAGTTTTAGATATGTACTTCATTTTCATCATCAATAAAAATAATTATTGTTTATTGCACTTGTTTTTTAATTTGATTAATAAAAATATAAAAAATGTGTTTATTTTTCTACATTTTGTAATTTTCTATATGTATTTCTGTTTAAAAATTTTATTAATTATCTAACTATGACTTCATGGGTTGGCTAATTTGATTTTGGTTTTTAGTAAGTTTTAAAACATATGGGTTTATATTGTTAAAAGTATCGGACATAGATCTAATTAATAGCATTTTGAAAAATTAACTTAAATATGGAATTTAATAAGAGAAAATATGAGTTAATACCTTAAATACAAGAGTTAATGAGAGGGGATTAAATGGGTGAAAAGCATTAATTGAAATTACATTTTCAGCCTTCATAATTAGAGATGGACTAAATAACAAATGTGGGCATTTTAGTCAAGAAAAGTTCCACATCCTCATTCATACTCTTTATAATTGTATAGATATTAATAAACCATATTAAAGAAAGATAAGTGTGATGAAGAATAATTGTTTTTATCAATAATAGAAATAAAATACAAATTTAAAACCAAGCAAAAATGGATTTGCTTTGCTGTTTGGTGGCGAGTCAACAATTCAACCTTTTAGGTCAAATGTGTCAACACTAGGTGTCCTAATTAAATAATAATAAAAATTTAGAAAGATGAAAACACATAAAAGTATAAAAATACAAAAAGTTTTGTAAAAAAACATTTGGGCACATCTTTAATATTGTATATTCATCATATTAAACAAAATTAAGACTCCAAAGATGAATAATTTTTATAGACAATAAAAAATTAAGACTCCAAATTTAAAACCAAACAAAAAATGGATTTGTTTTCCTGTTTGGTGGCGAGTCAACAATTCAACCTTTTGTGTCAACCCTAGGTGTCCTAATTAAATAAAAATAAAAATTTAAAAAATGAAAACACAGAAGTATAAAAAAAAAAAACATTTGGGCACATCTCTAAAAATTGCCATGTGCAAAGCATGCACACACTTACTAGTAACTTGAAAAGAATGATACATGATAAATTGCTTCTTTCTATATGTTCTTGGTCCTTTAACATTTAATGATTTTTCTATACCGCCTTGTGATTACAAAACCAAGGATGTTAATTGGAACTTCATCTTGACTCTAAAAGTGAGTCCTATGCCCTGCATATTTTTTTAGATAAGCAACAGTTAAGGGTGATTTGTTGCTGTGAAAAAATTACATCCCATCCAGATTTTTAGATAGTTAGGTAAAAAGAAAACGGCAATAATACTGAGCACTGTGCTTTGTTGCTGAAATTGAATTTTGCAATTCATGTCCTGGCCTAGGCCTTCCCCATTCATGTTTGTCCATTGTGAAACCTGAGAACCCCATTCTTGTGTAGGAGTAAGCTTGTTTCTGGCTTAAGTTTCACATGTCATGCCACTCTACCTTTTTCCTGCACTTATAACATGCAGTGATTGCATTATATACATCCTTACAACTTGCAGGTCTTCTTTTTTTTCTTGATCAGCATCTCGCAGGTATTCCTTTTAGTGCATCAAGTTTGTAGAATAATTCCTTCTTCCATGTTCTATCTAGTTTTGCCTTTTCTTCACTTTTGGTGTCTCGTGTCCCTCAGTGTGGGTTTTACAAGAGCTTGGTTATTTGGCATCCACAATGTTTTTTGCCTACTCATCATATTAAAATGCTTTTATGGGATGCATATACAAGAGCTCATTGGTTTTTTATTCTTTTTTGTCACATTGTAAATTACCATATTTGACAGGTACCTCAGTGAACAAAAGCTTCCAAAAAGAATGTTAAGGCTGCAAAATGGCAGTGGTGCTGATGATTGTGAGAATGCAAGTGGTGAAGATGAAGGAAGTAATGACTCTGACAATGATAATGTGGGAGATGGAGAGAGACAGCAAATACTGGAAGGCATCAAAACTTGTCCACTTGAATTAGGGGATCTCCGTGTAATAAGCCTAGGTGATTTTCATTTCTCGATATTCCAAATGATTGTTATCTCTTTTGAATAATTGATTTGCCTGAAAAACAAGTTTACTGCATGCACATACCTTGTATTTTAGAAGCAGTTAACTGCATTCCCATTTACTTGATAATGATTAAATTGGTAATATGATGTTCCTTCTTTTGATAAAAAATGATGTTCCTTCTTGAAAATAATAATTGATGGTGGTCAAAGGTTACTCATTATAGTTTTCTAAACATATAATTATCCTACAGGGAAGATTGTCAGGGACTCAGATTTTTTCCAGAATGAGAAGTACATCTGGCCTCAAGGATATACTGCTGAGAGAAAGTTTGCTTCAACAACAGGTGAAGAATTTCCATAAGTTTTCCATTCATTTTCCATGCTATTTTTCTTTGACTAATGTTGCAAGCTTTGTTGTCTCCCGGTTGCCCTTGTTGATATGCATAGATAACATGTCTTATTATCATCTGTTATACATTTTCATAATATTGTTGTATTTTTATTCCGAGCAGAATATATACACATGCACATAGATTAGGGATGTAATTTGTGTACCTGGTTTGAAGAGTTTACTCAACTTACCAAGCCAATTCAAATTTAACAAATGCTCAACCCACTCTCATTTCATAGAGATATATGCACATACATACAAATATTACTTTTCTTTTATTTCTCCATGAGGTAAACTAATTCACACTGCATAATGTTCTTTTTTGTTCAGATCCAAGTATAAAATCCTTTTATAAAATGGAGGTGCTGAGAGATCCAGAATCAAGGTTTCGGCCACTATTTAGAGTAACAACAGATAGTGGAGAACAGGTTAGTTGTTACTTACACAATTACACATGTCATAGATTGACTATTAAAACATCATTTCAATTCCTTCTTGTTATGGACTAATATGCATTGGGATTTTTCACTTTTATTTAATTATTATTTCCTTTTGTTTCATGGTTATGCGTGCAATATTTCTTAGTCTCGTTTTTTTTTTAAATAGTTGCATCCCTATTTTATGCATTGGTTTCTTTAGAGTTTGAGCACTTTCATGTTGATAGTTAGGTATAAAGCTGTGTTTCCCCTGGAACCAAACATGACATATAAAACATATTCAAGCATTCAACAATTCATCATGTGAAAATTTCAATCTCTTTATTTCTTTTCTAATCGCTTTACTTCAAATAGCTAATTTGATGTTAAATATTTTGCATTCGTAATTCTACAAGCCGCCTTTGTACCGAGCTCCTTGAGGCAAGTCCAAACAAGTCCATGCTAAAGTCTTAAATTCTTAACCCATACACAAAAAATGGTTTTGTAATTTTAGTTATAGTTTCTTATCTTTTAAAAAATGTCTTGTATTAGGGAGGGGTTGCTCCCTTCATTGTTCATGCAATTTGCTTGGCTAGCACTATACTTATATTTTGATGAATGAACAATATTTTTCATTGAATTTGCTAGGACTTGCAGTATACTTATATTTTGTTGGTTTGTTGCCTTCTACAGTTCAAAGGATCAAATCCATCTATTTGCTGGAACAAAATTTATAAAAGGATAAGGAAGATGCAGAACAAATTGTCTAATGGCTTTAATGTTGAAAGCAAAGTTGAGGAGATCGATAAATCGGGTTCTTATATGTTTGGTTTTTCAAATTCGAAAGTTTTCAAACTTATACGGGTATGTTGTTATTCATCTTTACCTATACGATTAATAAATAGAAAGTTTTGCATTTTTCCTTTTCCCCCTTTTCCTGGAAATTTTCTTTTATGGGACTTCATCTCATCTATCTCTAGTTGTTTTCTTCTATACTTCTAAACTTGGTCATGCTGTTACTTGAATGGTATTGGTGCTAATTTTATGTAATGTGACAATTATTGTTTGTTGGGTTCTAATTATGCATCAAGTGTTTATTCTTTGTTTCGGATTCAAGATCTCTATTGATAGGCAATTAAGATTTGCTAAAGTGTATAATAGATTTGTTGGATGTTTGAATTTCTTTGCATGACCAAAATAGAATAAATGCATCCAAACTTACTGTTGAGTGGCCCGGTTTTATTTTAGTTTGTTTTTATTTAGTTAGGAAGTTGTTGAGCCTTGGCCCATTAGTTTATATTTTTTAAAGTTGTGACTGTTCAGTTTTAGTAGCTGCCCTACTAAGGGCATCCTTGTAATATCTCATCTTTAAGTTAATTATAAATATAATGAGAGGAAAGTGGCTAGGGTTAACTCTCTCACAATCCTAGTTGACCTCCTACTCTTTTCTTCTTCTCCTTCCTTCTCTACTGCTGAAATCTTCACCGTTCCCCTCTTTCTCTCAGAAGAAACTTGACTGAATCAACAAATAGTGATTTCTACTTGGTATGAGAGCAGGCCGAAGGTTCTTGAAGTTGTTCTCTCTTGCAGCCCTAGATCGGCCGATTGCATGGTGATTTAAGAGGTTGATCGAAGCCCTCAGGTAAGCCCAGTTTTTGGATTTTCTTGATGGATCTGTGTGCCCTGTAGCTGATCTAGGGTTTCTCATCAGAATCAGGAAAAATTGGAGAAAGGGGAAGAGTCTTGTTTTTGTTGGACTCTTTAATTTTGACCTAGGAAGTGGCGCCCTAATTTTTTAGGGTTCCTTGGGGTTGTTTGTAAGGGGCGGTTCAAGTCCTGCCTGGTTTGGAGGCTTCCAGAGAGGGTGGCTGCCTCTTCTCTCTCTTCTCCCATCCCACAGAAAAGGAATCTTTTGAGGGAAGAAAGTCCATGACACCAAGAAAGTGTTGTTGGTTCCAAAAGGTGTTTTCTTTGATCTTGCTGCAAGTTTTAGTTATTTTCTTTACCTTTTTTGAGAAGCATGGAGGGCCACAGAGTTGAAAATAAGCCCGGGAGTGAAATGGGACTAGTGGGAGGAGGTGCTGGAGACCCCTTCGGGGCTGGGACCATTACTATAGTTAAGTTGGATGGTGCAAATTACTTGGAATGGTCACAATCTGCAAAGATGGCCATTGGTGCTTGTGGGAAATTAGGGTACATCACTGGTGAGGAGGTGAAACCCGAAACTAGCAACTCCCGGTGGGTGCAGGAGAATTATATGGTGATTACTTGGTTATGTAATTCCATGTTGCCACATATAAGTAAAAATTTTTTATGGGCAAATACGACTAAGGAGATATGGGATGGGGTTGCAGAAACCTATTCACAGAGGGAGAATGTTGTTAGGGCTTATCAACTGAGAAATCAGATTATTGCTACAAGGTAGGGAGATGGATCTGTTGCAGCCTATTTTTCGGCCCTTAAAACCCTGTGGCAGAAGATTGACCATTTAGAGACATTTGCTTGGGAAACCACTAAGGATGTAGTTGCCTATCAGAAACATCTAGAGAAGTATAGGGTGTTTGAATTCCTTGCTGGCCTTAATCCTGAGTATGATATTGCACGACAACATCTTCTTTCCAGGGACAGTGCCACTCTCTCCCAAGCATATGCCTTTGTGTCGGGGGAGGAGTGCAGGAGGGATGTGATGATGAAAAACCTCTTTTCCGCTCAGTCTGCCATGGTAAGTGCTGTGAAACCTAAACAAAGTGGCAGTGAAATCAAGAAAGAAGACAAAAGAGATCTGATCTGTGACTACTGTAAGAAGCCTAAACATACAAGAGATACTTGTTGGAAGCTTCACCCACATCTTGTGCCGACTAGATTGAAGAATAAGAAGGGAAATGCACACGTGGCAGTTACTGGTGACACTTCGACCCCTCCTACTATAGCTGCTTTGGAGTCTATTGCAGCTGCTGCAGTAAGGGCCGAACTTGAGAGGTATGGGCTACTTTTGAACCAGCAGAATACAGCCAGTTCCAGTTCAGCCGCAAGCGGACAACAAGGTACATGTGGCACTGGTGGAGTCCACTCTACCTCCTTTGCTCACACAGGTAGTTCACACGCCATTGCACATTATGTTTCCACTTCAGGTAAGGAGTGACCTCCTTGGATTATAGATTCTAGAGCCCCAAATCATATGACCCATAGCTCCACTTTTTTTTCTTCTTACCAACTCTGTTCTGGCAGAGACAGGGCCTCCACAACTGATGGATCCCATGTTCCTATTACTGGGAAGGGATTTGTCAAGATTAGTGATTCTATTTGTCTACCATCTGTCCTTCATGTTCCCAGATTGAGTACTAATTTGTTATCTGTTAGTAGTTTGACTAAAACCTGAACTACTCAGTAATTTTTTTTGTCTTGGACGTTGTATTTTGCAGGATCTGGTTTTAAAGAGGACGATTGGGAGTGGTCGTGAAGTGAATGGAATTTACCTCTTGGATGTACTTCCTCTTCATCAGAGTCATCATGTCAGCAGGGATAGTGAGTCAGGATCTGTGAGTCAAATTATGCTTTGGCATAATCATTTGGGTCATTTACCTTTTTCTTCTTTGAGTTCTTTGTTCCCAAAACTTTTTGAGTCTGTTAGTCTATCGAGTCTGGAGTGTGAAGGTTGTCAACTTGGAAAGCATTGTAGACATTCATTTAAACCTAGTAATAAAAGATGTTATTCTTCTTTTGATGTTATTCATTCGGATGTGTGGGGCCCTTACCATGTTCCTTCTATGGGAGGCTATCGCTATTTTCTCTTATTTGTGGATGATTTCTCTCGATACTCTTGGATTTACTTGATGAAATCCCGCGATGAGGTACCATCCTTGGTGAGGCAATTTCATCAGATGGTAGTAACACAGTTTGGAACAAGGATAAAGGTGTTCAGATTTGACAATGCCAGGGAATATTTTGAAAGACATCTTGCCTCATATCCGTTAGAATATGGTGTTGTCCATCAGAGCAGTTACCCCTACTGTCCACAACAGAATGGTGTTGCAGAAAGGAAGAACAAATACATTGTTGAGACTGCAAGAAGCATGATGATCACATCTACAGTTCCGGTTCGTTTTTGGGGTGATGCAGTTCTCACAGCAATATATCTGATCAACGGGGTGCCCTCTCGTATACTTGGATTCAGCACTCCATTTAGTCTTCTTTTCCCTCAGGGGCAGATGTTTCATATTCCTCTCAGGGTGTTTGGGTGTGTCTGCTTTGCACATATCCTTGGTTCTCACCGCTCGAAGCTTGACCCTAAGACCAAGAAGTGTGTCTTCCTTGAATATGCAGAGAATCAGAAAGGGTACTGCTGCTATGGTCCAGTCTCTGGGAGCCGATATGTTACCATGGATGTCACCTTTTTTGAATCCACGTACTTCTTCTTAAAGAATCCTTCTCAAGGGGAGTGTTTTGGGGAAGTAAGTTAGCAATCTATTCCTCTCCCAGTTCCAGTCCCTATGTCTACTCCTGTGCTTAACCACCACCCTGTGGCAGCTACCTTGCCACCTCCTTTGCGTTCTTCTTCTCAGCATTACTTACGACAGAGACTTCACAAGGAGGTTGATTCCACTACAGCAGAACTCACATCACTTCCTGTTGATTCCTTGGAGACTCCAGATTCGACTGCCATGGATTCAGGTATTCCTCTTGGTCCCGCTATTGTTTCAGTTCCCATTGATCCTACTAACTCTGTTACAGATAACCTTGATCTCCCGATTGCTCTCAGAAAAGGGAAGAGAAAGTCTACTGCTCATTGTATTTCACAGTACTTATTCTACAGTGGACTTTCTCCTTTCTACCGTGCTTTTCTCTCATCTCTTGATTTAGTGTCTATACCCAAGGGTGTTAGTGAGGCTCTCTCCAAACCTGAGTGGAAGACAACTATGCAGGAAGAGATGACAGCTTTGATTAAGAATCAGACATGGGACATTGTGGATCTACCAGAAAGCAAGGAGACAGTTGGATGCAGATGGGTTTACACAGTAAAATATAAGGCAGATGGAAGTATAGAAAGGTACAAGGCAATACTTGTTGCAAAAGGGTACACACAGACCACCTATGGCATTGATTACTTAGAGACCTTTGCGCCAGTTGCAAAGATGACCTCCGTTCGGATACTTCTTTCTCTTGCTGCCTCATACTCTTGGCCCTTGTTTCAACTGGATGTGAAGAATGCTTTCCTAAATGGGGAATTGCAAGAAGTGTATATGGATCTTTCTACTGGTTTTTACAATGATACTGAAAAGGGAATGGTATGCAAGCTTAAGAAGTCACTCTATGGCTTGAAACAATCTCCTAGAGCATGGTTTGACAGATTCAGAAAGGCCTTGATTGCTTTTGGATACACTCAGACTCAATCTGATCACACTTTGTTTGTGAAGCGCAGGGGATCTTTGGTGTCAGTCCTAATTGTTTATGTGGATGATATTGTTGTCACTGTGAATGATATGAGTGAGATTGATAGTCTGAAAAGAAACATACATAAGGAATTTGAAATTCAGGATCTTGGAGAACGAGGTATTTCTTAGGCATTGAAGTTGCAAGATCGAAACATGGAATTTTTATCTCTCAAAGGAAGTATGTCTTGGACCTCCTTCAAGAGACAGGGAAGCTTGGAACAAAGGCAATCAACACCCCTATTGATTAGAACCGTAAAATCAATGCATCAGAAGGTGAACCAATAAAGGACATTGGGAGATATCAGAGACTTGTGGGTCGGCCGCTATACTTGTGTATGACAAGACCAGACATCTCCTATGCAGTGGGTGTAGTAAGTCAATACATGCATGCTGCACGAGTCCAGCATTGGGAGGCAGTTGACAGGATTCTTGCTTATCTGAAGGGACACCCGGGCAGAGGCATATTGTTCACTGATCATGGACAGTTGAAACTAGAGGCTTATATAGATGCTGTTTGGGCGGGATGCCTTGATGACAGGAGATCAACTTCAGGAGTGTGCACCCTAGTTGGGGGTAACCTAGTCTCATGGAAGAGTAAGAAACAAATAGTGGTAGCAAGATCAAGTGCTGAAGCCGAATACAGGGCCATGGCACATGGAGTTTCAGAATTTCTCTAGATCTGTTCTCTGTTAGAAGAAATTGGTGTACAGGCAGAAGAACCCATGATGCTATACTGTGATAAGCAGGCAGCAATTAATATTGCCCATAACCCAGTCCAGCATGACCGAACTAAGCAAATTGAAGTGGATAGACATTTTATCAAATAAAGGGTAACTTCTGGAGAAGTTTGTCTTCCATACATTGCTTCTGATCTGCAGTTCGCCGATGTTCTCACAAAAGGTGTCACAAAGAACAAGCTGGAGCATGGTCTACGCAAGTTGGGAATGTGTGACATTTCTCCCAACTTGAGGGGGAGTGTTGAGTGGCCCGGCTTTATTTTAGTTTGTTTTTATTTAGTTAGGAAGTTGTTGGGCCTTGGCCCATTAGTTTATATTTTTTAAAGTTGTGACTGTTCAGTTTTAGTAGCCGCCCTACTAAGGGCATCCTTGTAATATCTCATCTTTAAGTTAAATATAAATATAATGAGAGGTAGGCGACTTAGGTTAACTCTCTCACTATCCTAGTTGACCTCCTACTCTTTTCTTCTTCTCCTTCCTTCTCTACTGCTGAAATTTTCACCTTCCCCCTCTTTCTCTCACAAGATGCTTGTCTGAATCAGCAAATAGTGATTTCTACTCTTGCTAATAGAAGATAAATATCATTCTATAGCAATAATGACAATTGTTGATAAGGCTTCTCCAATTGCCCAAAACTCTTTCTTTACAATGATCTTAATTAAATGACTGTTGCCTAAGACTTGATGAAGCTACATTTTGTATTTTTTCTTTAAGGTACTTGTATACCTAAAGGGAGAACCTGAACTGCAAACACAAGATGGCTGTATCATGAGAAGTTGATAATAATCATCAACCATCACTTCATATTACCAATTAATATAAGATTGGCTGCTTGAAAACAAACAGATTTAGGTTGGCTATGACCCAAGGATGAGCATATGAAGGTATTGACTGGGTAGTTTGTGTGTGTGTGGGGGGGGTTCTAACAAGATTTACAGTGTTTTAGGACTACAGGTAGGGATGCTTTGACATATGTAGATGTCAAATTTTAAAATGAAAGTTTAAAACATTGTTTAGGATGACGAATTTGAAGGCATTCCTTGCAGGTTTTCCATGAAAAGACAAAATTACTTTTGTGTATTGTGGAAATTAACAAAAACACTTGGGATTGATATTAGACCTTTTTGGATGTATATGAATGCTATTGAAGGTTTTTCACTAGGATTTTAATGGATGGTTGATGCTAGAACAGAAAACATATAAGGAGAATAAGAGAAATGGATTACTTATCAAAAGAAAAAAAAAAGAAATGGATACTTTGTTAGGTATGATGTGTGTTATGGTAATTCAGTCCTTTTTTGGGAGGATACTTTGTTGGAGAGGCTCCTTTAAAGGACCTCTTTCCATCCTTGTTCATTGTCTCTTGGTATAAAAAGGAGCTTGTCAAAAGGATTTGGACATACTGACCCTCTGATAAAGTTTGTTTGGACCCCTTATTGACAGTCTTCTTGCTTGGGTTCCATAGTGTTAAGGGATGAGGAGATTGAGAGTCTAACCCACTTATTGAGTCTTCTTGATAAAGTTTGTGTAGACCCCTTTGAACCAGACAAAAGGATTTGGACAACCCCCCTTTGGTATTTTCTCATGTGCTTCCTTCTTTAAATCCCTTTGTCGATCTCCTTTTGAACAAGTTTTTCCTTTTAATGAGGTTTGGTGCAGGACTATTTCCCCTAATGTTTTGGCATTTTGTTGGGAAGTGTTCTATGGGAAAGTAAACACCTTGGGTAATCTACAAAAGTGAAGACCTTATCTCTGTATCTCACCTAATTGGTGTACTTTTTGCAAGTCTCATGGTGAGGATTGTTATCATGTTCTAATTTCCTGTTCTATTACAGCAGAGTTGTGGGATTGGTTGCTCTTGATCTTTGGGTGCAAGTGGAATATGCTGGCAGAAGTAAGCATGCTTTTTGATTCATCTACCTTTGCTTGGTGCCACCGAAGAGGAAGAATAATGTGGAGGTGTGCAACTGTGCTAGGGCAACTTTGATATGGACAATTTGAGAAGAAAGGAATGCCCGGATCTTCCAAGAGTAGAGAAGCCAATAAGAACTGATAGAGTGTATCTTGTATAGGGCTATTTTGTGGGTGAAATCTCTTTATTTATTGCATCCGTTTTCTTTTGATGATCTTTGGAGGAGTTGGGTAGCAGTGTCTAGCTACTCCTCACCAAAGAAGTTGGTGTGTATGAGTTGGGCACCCCCTCTTGAAGGCTTTATAAAACTAAATTTTGATGGCGGTAGTTAAAGTAATCCAGCTCCCTCCAAGATGGGAGGGGTTTCTAAGGAATGAAAGTGCAAATGTGGTTCTCTTATACTCAGGCCCTTAGGTGTGGGGGACTCCACTGGGACAGAATTACTAGCTGCCCTTCAAGTGGTGCAGTTTGTAGCACAGCTAGGAGTGGAACAACTACTAATAGGAGATTCCAAGGTGGTCTGTGGGGTGGCTATGGAATCCAGAGTCTGGTATTTTGTTTTAAGAATGAATTTAAGAAAGTGGCTGACAAGAAGTCTGTGTGTTAGAATACAATGGGTGGGGAGATCAACAAATGCTATGGCTGATAGTCTAGCCAAGCAGGGGGAAAACAGGGAACAGTTGTATTGGGCACCGTTCTACTCTGTTTTTGGTTTTGATTGTTTGGAGAGGTCACAGCTTGTGACTCTCCATGGGATACTTTTATATGCTTTTCTCTATGTTCTAATAAAATTTCTTAATTATCAAAAAAAATAGCTAGAGAAAGTGGCTGACAAGAAGTCTATGTGTTAGAATACAATGGGTGGGGAGATCAACAAATGCTATGGCTGATAGTCTAGCCAAGCAAGGGGAAAACAGGGAACAGTTGTATTGGGCACCATTCTACTCTGTTTTTGGTTTTGATTGTTTGGAGAGGTCACAGCTTGTGACTCTCCATGGGATACTTTTATCTGTTTTTCTCTATGTTCTAATAAAATTTCTTAATTATCAAAAAAATAGCTAGAGAAATGGATGGTTGGTATTCATAAAAAATGGATGGTTGATACAGAATCTCCTAGTCAAAGTGGTCATTTTTCTTATGTCTGTATCTATAAGACCCATTCTAGCACTTATTGATTAAAATCTCCCTATCACTTCTTCCCCTCCTTTGGGGACATTCATCGTGTCAACAATTTCCAGTGGACCAGTTCCATCTAAGATTAGGCATTTTGTTGGGAGTTGTTTCTTTAAAAGTTAATGCGCATGAAACTCTACAAAGGAGGAGACCTTATTGGTGTCTTTTAACCCATGTGTTTTCTTTGCAAGGAAGTTGTGAAACGACTGAATTTACTTATCTCTTACCCTTTTGCCTCTGGTATTTGGGAATATTTTCTTGCCTCTTTTTGGGTGCAACCTTGCTGATGTAGAGTGTATCTTATAGAGAGTATACCAGTAAAGGTGGCACACTGGGTCAAGACACTGAAGCTGTTTGTCTCATTTATCCACTGAAGATATCACTAGATGCTGGCAAAATATGGATGTTTCATTCTAGCACTGCAAAACTAAATTGGATATCATGTAATAATAACTCAATTAAATTGAATTTTGATGGTTGCAGCCTTGTCAACCTTGGAAGTTTGGGATAAGGGGAGTTTTCATGAACTCTGGAAGCGGCAAAAATACCACCACTACTGTCACCATCATCATATAAGCGTTGTCCTGGTATGTGGTTGGCTACATAATCCTGTTTTGCCATCCTGTTCTGATCAGTTTCATATCCATTAATAAATTAACCACTAAACCTTTCATTTCCTACTACTTAAACCCATGTCCTTTTTAGCCTGCCCCCAGGTTTTTAGGCCCTTAAGCGCTGTAGGTGGTGTTCTCTGTAAGGGTGCAATTTGGATTGGCCCAAGCATTTTTCACTGCTTTGGGCTTGGGCCCATTCAAATTTTGACAAAAAGCCTAACCTAATCCCGCTCAAGTTGCACCCCATCTATTTGTGACCAAATGAAAGTGGGCAAAAATTTGAAGTTCTGAACTACAGAAATGTGTTAGTAGATCGTAGCTCTTAGGATATAATGAGATGGTTTGGAAGAACAATATGAGCTCTTTTGGTGTTATAGGCATGCAATAAGAGGAGCATGAAGTTTTACTGGGGAGATGGGGGCAACATTATTTAGATCAACAGGTCCGCCAGTACTCTGGTTGACTTATTGGAAAGCTGTGATTTTTGGTAGAGGTAAAGGCGGCAGTCTGTATGCTATTCTGTCCTGGTTAATGGGGTGGTCAAGGATTTCTTTTGGCTAAGGGATTAAGAAAAGGATGCCCTCTCTTTCTTTTTCATTTTACCCTTAAATTGGATGTGTTTGGTAGGTTAGTTACAAAGGCTGACAATCATGGTTTGACTAGAGGATGGATGATTGAGACAGGGAAACAATGGTAACCCGCTTGTAGTTTCCAGATGATAATATTATTTTGTGAGGTTATGGGGGGGAAGTTAGGGCAAGAAATATGAAAGTCATAGTAAAGTGTTTTGAAAAGATTGCCAACCTGAAAGTTAATAAGAGTTGCACAGAAAGAATAAATTTGGAAGTGGAAGAACGGATAGGTACACATCAATCTTGGGGTGTATGAGAAGAATTCCGATTAGTTGAATGCACTAGCTGTGTAGCGGGATGTGGAATCAATGATAACGCTCCACACCAGTGATAAATTACATGGGGTCCACAGTAAAAGGTTGAATGGTTGTGCCCATGTATTTTATGACTGGTGTGGAGCGTTATTATTTGTTCCACACTTTCAGCTAAACCTATCTCATATGAGAATGGACTGGCCAATGAGGTACCTTGGGCTGCCCTTACCAGTTAATCCAAAATCTAGTGGGTTTTGGTATCCTGTTATTGATTGTTTCACAAAGAATTTTTTTTTTTGGAAGATAACGCGATATCACCTTAGGTGGAAAAATGAGCCCATAAAGTCAACCTTAGCAAACGTACTTGTTTTTCTTGTCTGTCTTTAAGATTCCATTGTTGTTGGTCAAAAGATTGGAGAAAAGCATGAGTGACTCTCTCTGTGAATCAGAACATGCTAAAGGGGGATCTCCTAATTAACTAGGCTATGGTGTATAAGAGGAAGGAGCTGGGAGGCTTGTGTCTAGGACTCTGGGTAAACTAAGAGTAAATAACATTGCTTTATTTGGTAAATGGCTTTGGAGGCTTCTTTTAGACTAGGATAAATTGTGACACAGGGTGAGGAGCATTTATTGTAGACATCCAAATGGCTAGGGCACTGGCTCTTTGGTGAGAATCGTGAGATTTATATTGGTTCCCCCTCCCCCCTGCAAAGCTATTCTTGTCAATCTTCTTTTTTGTCTCACATCAAGTATGACCTTTTCTCTAATGACAAGGTTAAGTTGTGGGAAGATATCTGGTGGGGTGATGCTTCCTTGAAAGATGTTTTCCTTTGTTTGTACCCCCTTTTTTTATGAGTAATAGTGAAGTTTTTTTAATTCAGAATCTGTTTTAGATTTTTCATCTTATACAACAATCCTTGGAGAGGCATGATCTGCAGCCTCTCCCAATAGATTACAAAGAAACTAGGAATAAAGTACAGAAATCACAGCGGAGCCCTAAGCAATTCTTCCATATTTGCCCCTTGCTTGGCTTACACATCAGCCAAAGCATTTGCTGATCTCCCACCCACTGTATAGAAACCAATATATTCCTTGTCAGCCAATTAAACTTCTTATTTTCATTCTTGTAGCACCATATAGTATCCTTGGAGTTTTTCAACCGGCTCACCACCACCTTGGAATCCCCTTCAATACTTATTTGCTCTACCCCCAATTGGTTTGCAAATTGCACCCCTTGTACAACAGCTAATAATTCTGCCCTTACAGAATCTTCGAATGCTTGAGGACCCGAGTAAAGCAGAACCTCTCCAAACTCATTTCTCAAAACCCCCCATTCTAGATAACCCTGGATTGCCCAAGCTATTCCCATCAAAATTCAGCTTCAGTGTACCTTCAGTGTACCTTCAGATGGGGGAAACCACCTTGTAACTACCCTATTCTTAATGGAAGAACACCCTGTTATTGCTGACCAGTTTCTCCAAAAGTTATTAAAGGAGAATTGGTGGAAAATTTCCAATGTCTTCAACCAATGTATTGCCTTAATCAACGCATGGTCCTTCAATTCCTTGCTGCTCTTTTCCTTCTTGAGAGATCCTAGCATCCCTTTCTTCCCATGATGTCCAAATAAAGGCTGCGCGAGCAGATCTCCAGCTATACTGAAACAATGAGAGTAGGCAAATCCATGACTCTGTAGAGAACAGACAAGATATTAGTAGATGGTAACAATCCTCCCCGTGAGCACTACAAAGGGTACACCAATTGGAAGAAATACGAAGGAAGGGTCTTCTCTTTTGTAAATTATCTAAAGTGTTTACTTTCCCATAGTACATTTCCCAACAAAAAGCCATAACCTATGGGGGGAACTCGCTTGCACCAAATTTCCTTTGAGGGAAAAACCTATTGAATAGAAGACTGAGAACTGGACTTAAAGTAAGAGGCACAAGTAAAAGTCCCTTTGGGCCTAGGAGCCAACATCCTTTTGTCTGGCTTGGAGGGATCCAAACAAACTTGACTAAGGAGGCATAGCAAATTAGATAGAGAGTCGATTTCAGCATCCCTTAGCCCCCTACAAAACCCAAAATCCCAATTTGGAGCCAAGGGTGTCCCCGAGGGTGAGATCCTTTAAAGGGCTATTTCCCACCCAAATGTCCTCCCAAAACCATATAGAATTACCCGAACAAACTTCATACTTGACAAACCTGAGAAATTGAGGAAGAGTGTTGTGAGTGGCCTTCCAAGGTGCTGCCGGATTAGCTCGCCTTTATACAACCTTGTCCCATCCATTCTCTTAGCTGCCATGAATGCTTCCCACCACTTCATGCCAAAATCTCTTGCCCTCCAACAGCCAATGCCACAACCATTTTCCCAACAATGCTAGATTTTTTTTGAACCATCCTCCCTATCCCCAAACCCCTCTCTTCTTTACTTCTACACAAAATTTCCCACTTAACCAAATGATCATTTTTTCCTTGTCTAAGTTCTCAAAGGAAATAGCTCATTAGCTTCTCCAGCTTCCTAGCTTCCCTAGGTGGTATCCTAAAATAGACAGACAAGAGGTAATTGGGTAAGTTCACCAATGTAGCTCTTATTAATGTGATCCTACCACCCAAAGAGATGTAATTCTTTTTCCATGAAGTTAATCTCTTCTCAAACTTTTCTAGCACTGGAGTTCAAAAACCTACTTTCCCTATATGATTTGCTCCTAACAAAGCCTTCCTTCTGTTTTAGTTCCTCCAATCCAGTACAAATCAGTTTCCAGATTCTATCCTCCTCACTTGTCCCCTTACTACTTCTACCACCTTCTCTCCAATCCAGTACAAATCTTTTTGGCTTCCCAGAAGTGGTTGGCTCTTTTTACTATAATTTTCCTTCCCATTTGAACTATCCAAACCCGGGTAGCTATGTAAGGCTTCTTCTTCCTCCTTCTCACCTCCCTCCATATGAGCCTCCTTCCACAACCATACTTCGATGGAGGAGGCTAGCCAAACAGACACAATACTCCCATCAGATCTTAGCTCTATATTTCGTGGGATATCTTCAGGCTTCACTCCACTTAGCAGAACCACCACAGAGTGAAGATCACCCTAGAAAGCTCCTTCTAAGCATCCTCCACACATCAAAGCTATAGACTCAGCCATTTATTGCTTCCACAGATGGAATGACAAGCCTATTACACACACCAAAACACCATCTTTGACAAAGAAGTCCTTGGAATTATATGTTGGATCCATTTAAATACTGTGAAGGATCCAGTCTCAGACTGAATATTGAGAGCAGATATTTCCACTTAATTTTCTACCAGGTCTAAGAGGGTTTTACATTTATCAAAGGGGGTTACTGTGAATAGCCCTTTCAACTTCCATCTTATGGAGTAAACAGCAACCCTCCTTCAATCACTAACCTGTTCCTTGGCTTGAATTACTATCTTACTGTCCCAATCTTCTCTCTTTGAATTAAAAATTTACTTGCTAATATCTGCACTTTTGCTGCTTGAATGTGTTCCATTTTTCCCTTTTTGGTTACATGTGCACTCCATTTGATGTGGTCAACGCCATTTAATCTACCCATCAAGGAGAGGAGGGAAGCTGCTTTGTTGATGCACAAGAGCAGCCTTGCATTGAACCATTTGGGAAGAAAGGAACGGAAGACTGTTTAGTGGCATGGAAAGGTCTAGAAGTGCTATTGCAGGAAACACCATATTAAAGTTGGCTTCTTGGGTCAAAGCAGTTAGGGACTTTGACTTTTTCTCCATTGATGATATTATTTGTGGCTGGTATTGGGTGGTGAATTCTGCAACATTAAGAACTCTTGCTGTCTCAAATTGGACACCACTAGAAAGGAATATGATAACTCTGAATTTTGATTGATGTAGTCAGGATTGGCAATCTGGGCCATCAAGTGTTGGTGGGACCTTTAGGGATTGTAATGGGTTCATACTGGTCATATGTGCAAGAAAAGTAAGAAGGCTTTAAACCATCCTTTCCTAATGTATCACATAACTACAGATATTTGTAGCTCCCTGCCCCCCACTTTCAAGGCAGCCCAGCAGATTTTCACATTATGGCCCCATGATTAAAGGTTGATCTTGTATGAGTATCTTTCTGGTGTATCATTGTAGTTGCAGTTTGTTGGGCGTGGGGTTGAAGGGAAGAATTGTAGGATCCTTGATGGGAGATAAGGGCCCTAAATGTTGTTTATTTGTCGCTCTGGGATCTCTTCTCCTTACTTGAGTTTTCTTTCTACTAGATTTTGAATTGGTGGACAGCCTATCTTTTGGGAGGGAGCTTTAGAATTTTTGAGGGTTGTGAATGATACTGTACAAATCTGGATTTTTTTAGATACTTTGTTCTCCTTTTATCCAAAAGGTATTTTCTTTAGCAGAATATTGGGTAATGCCTTTTTTCTCTGCTGAGCAACTGTATTTTTTTTGTCCTAGTATTTCTTTTTGATCTGTTATTTTTTTCTTGGTCTTTGTTTTTTGATCAGTTAATTTTTCGTCATTGTTCCTGAAGAAATTTTGAATGCCTTCTATTGAATATGTTTATAATTCGAACATACAATTCAATAAAATCTGTTGGGCAGATATTTTTGAACTTCTCTACTTTTCATATTCCAACTGCAGTAGGTGTGAAACAATTTTCCATGGCTCTGGCAGGAGTTATCAAATTCTAGAGTGTCAGCAAAATATTCTGGATGCAAGTTGGCCTCGGAGAGTTATGGGGATCTTCCAGTTGGTTACAGACCTGTTCGTGTTGATTGGAAAGATCTTGATAAATGCAGTGTCTGCCACATGGATGAGGTTGTAGCACAGTTCTTGGTGGTCTTTTACTTGTTTTCAATATTTGTCAGTTGCTTTACAAAAAACTGTTATTTTTTTGATAAATACAAAATAATTGTTATTTCTTTGCTTCCAGTGTACATCTTGATGTGTTTGTGTGCCTTTGTTTTAATGTTTGTTCTATTTTGGAGCTCATTTTTATGGACAGAATCGTGCTGATTAAATGTTTTTCTTTGCTCCTTCAGGAATATGAGAATAACTTGTTCCTGCAGTGTGATAAATGCCGAATGATGGTAAAATTCATGGCTTCTTTGACATGATTTTGATTTTTGAACTGACATATGCACCAAATGGGATATTCTACTGTTTCAGCGAATTGAAATATGAAATCTGTCATTGATCTAGTGTGTTTCATGATTTTATTTGTTTTCTTAGCTAAGTTGCTTTCTTTGTTCTTGCACAACAATGTTGTAGCTGCTTTATCTTTCTGGAGAATGGAATATCTATTTCAGTTTCTTATAATCTGTAAATAAATTTTTTCAGGTCCATGCTAGATGCTATGGTGAATTAGAACCTGTTGATGGTGTACTATGGTTATGCAACTTATGTCGGCCAGGGGCACCCAAATGTCCTCCACCATGTTGCCTTTGTCCTGTCATAGGTATTTGATCTCAAACACATTTATTCAGTTGTCAAGTGATCGTTTGTTGAGTCATTGGATCTGTACTTGGCTTTCTTCTAGGTGGTGCTATGAAGCCTACAACTGATGGACGCTGGGCACATCTGGCATGTGCTATGTGGATACC
Source organism: Nelumbo nucifera (assembly GCF_055504915.1). Lineage (NCBI taxonomy): Eukaryota > Viridiplantae > Streptophyta > Magnoliopsida > Proteales > Nelumbonaceae > Nelumbo > Nelumbo nucifera. Next base: position 1,838,094 of record NC_142649.1, on the reverse strand, counting down.
TGGTCTGTTGGCTTAAAATTTAAAATTTGGTGTTAATTTGTAATAATGGTCATATATATGGTTGGATGACTCATTCAATGTTCTGCAGAGACTTGCTTATCGGATATTAAGAGAATGGAACCCATTGATGGGCTGAACAGAATCAATAAGGTATCCCCTTGGTTATTTTTATTATGTTTGAGGCCCTCCTATTATCTTTGGTGATGCTTTTACTTTTTGGGGAATCTTAGGTCTTATGATAATCATTTTCATTCTTCACTATAAACTGTGAGAACCACAACATAAGACAATTCTTTCACTAATTCCTTTCTTTTGCCTCAAAAGTTAAATCCTTGTGTTTCCTGAACATAGGACCGCTGGAAGCTTTTATGTAGCATTTGTGGTGTTTCTTATGGTGCTTGCATTCAGGTAAGCTTTTAATTACTATACTTGCTATTATAACATTGACATGTTTTTGTTGCGATAGTATTTGAAGCCCCCTCATTGGTAATGCCATACTTTTCTATGATTATTACATTTGCTTATGTGGCAGGTTTTCTTACCTCCTTGTGATAAAGAAATTACTTTTCTAAATTTTTGTGGTCAATGTATATATTTTAAAAAGATGATATTGCAGAGTTTCTCATTGTTTCCAATTTAGTTGCACAATTAGTTTTGGTGAATTAGTCCCATTTTGTTCCCCTTCTAGAATTATTTTATGCATTGGTATGGAAGTAGATGAGGGAAACCATAAAAAACCATAAAATAAACTTTGATGGCCATAGTCTTGGCAATCCAGGGCCCTCCGGTATAGGGGGAGTCTTCAGAAATGAGAGGGGCAGATCGTGGCTTTTTTTTTTTTTTCTGGTCCTATTGGAGTAGGGAATTCTGTTAATGTGGTAAGTCCAAGCAGCTCCACAAGGAGTAGAAATTGCTAAAGAGTTGTATTTTCAACAATTGTTAATTGAAGGGGACTCAAAACTGGTAATCGGGTGGTTGCAAGAATCGGAGTGAGCAGCTCGGTCCTATGGGGGGCTTTGAGAAGGTTTAAATGGTTAACCACAAATGTAACAATTGGAATTCAATGGGAAAGCAACCCAAGAGCTGAATGGAAAGGGATGGGATTAAAATCCGGAATCAAGAAGTTGAACGCTTTGCAGTTCGGGAAGGTTGAAGAGAGGAAGCAATCTTTGATACACCAAATTGAGGAATTAGATAAAAAGGAGAGGGGTACCTCTGGGGAAAGAGAAAGAAACATTATGGCCCTTGAGGAAGCAACTAGAAGATGTTCTCTACAAGGAGGAAATAAGTTGGAGATAGAAGTCAAGGCATAAGTCGATTAAGGAGGGGGATAGAAATACAAAATTTTTGCATGCTTTGGCTGTTGGAAGGAAGAGGAGGAATGATATCTAAAGATTGGTAGTTGATGGTGTTTCCTTAACACATCAGAATGAGATAGCAGGGGCTCTTAAAGTACATTTTAGAACAATCTACAGAAGACCTTTGAGGGAAAGAGTTTGGCTTGAGGGGCTTGATCGGTTGAGGATCTTAGGTGAAGTGAAGATCTGGTTCGAGAGGAGATTTGAGCAAGGGGAAATTTGGGAGGCTATCTTCTCCATGCATAGATGCAAAGCTCTAGGACCTGATGGCTTCACAATGGCATTCTACCAAGATTGCTGGGACATTTTGGAAGATCTGTTGGGAGTGTTTGAAGAGATTTATGAAAGAGGAGTAATTAATCCAGACTTTAGCCTTTAATCCAACCTTCATTGCTTTGGTGCCAAAGAAAAGTGATGTAGCACATCCTCGTGATTTTAGACCCATTAACTTGGCGGCTAGTCTCTATAAAATTATAGCTAAGGTCTTATCTTTGAGGATTAGGGTTGCTCTCCTAATTGCTAATGAATATGTGGGGGATTTCAAAAGATTTGGGAAGGAAGGCTTTATTTGTAAGTTGGGTTTGGAGAAAGCTTATGTTGTGGTGGATTGGTCCTTTTTGTTTGGATGTTTTGAGGAAATTTTGGATTTGGGGAGAGATGGTGTAAATGGATAAGAGGATGTTTTAAGACCTGCCATTACTCCTTGTTGGTGAATGGAACTGTGGTGGACTTCTTCCCAACCTTAAGAGGGATTAGACAAGGAGGTCCCCTATCTCCCTTTCTTTTCACTCTAATTGTTGAGGTCCTCGGAATGCTTATTACTAGGGTGGATTCACATGAGTTGTTGTGGGGATGGAAGGTTGGTCGGGGTAGTGTTCCAATTACTCATTTGCAATTTGTAGACAATACTTTGCTTTTTTGTGAAGGAGTAAATATAAGCTGGGTTAGGAATCTCAAGTAGACAGTACAAATTTTTGAGCCAATTTCAAATCTCAAGGTGAACTTTGACAAGGGTTGCATTGTGGGTATTAATTTGGAAGAAGGGGAGATGTTGGAGTATGTAAATATCTTGGGATGTGGGGTGTCACAATGGCCACTGAAGTATTCAGGGCTTCCTTTGGGGGATAATTCAAGAAAGAGTAGTTTTTGGTACCCTATGGCAGAAAGATTTGTTAAGTGACTTGCATGTTGGAAGAACAGCTATTTGTCTTTACGGGGGGGGATCACATTGATAAGAGCTACTCCTGCCACTTTGCCTGTCTATTTTATGTTTGTCTTTATGCCGGTGAGTGTAAGTAAAAAAATGGAAAAGTTGATGAGGGACTTCTTTTGGGAACCAGGGGAGGAGAAAAAAGACCATAGAGTTTGCTGGAAAATGGTGAGTAGAAGCAAGAAGTTTGGTGGGTTGGGACTATGCAATTTACAAAAGAGGAATGCATCTTTGCTGGGAAAGGAGGTTTGGAGGTTTCCTATGGATAAGGACAAGCTTTGGCTAAGATAGTGATTGTCATTCATTGGGTAAAATCTACGAAGATGTTTGCTGATTTCTCAGCAGGTTATATTATGAACAAATGGAAGGAAGCGGCTAGTTCTGATTGCCACAAACCAAATATAAGCTCTGCTTGGTCTCCTCCAATGGTTGACTACATCAAGTTGAACTTTGATGGGAGTAATGCAGGGAATCCAGTTCCATCTGGTATTGGAGGGGTGTTTAGGGACAGTGAAGGTAAGACCATTGGTCTATATTCAGGCACAATTGAAATAAGTCACTCCCTAAGGGTTGAGGTTATTGCTGTCATGGAAGGATTGCAAAAGGCAAAAGATCTGAATGTGAGAATGCTGATTGTAGAAGGTGATTCAAAGCTGGTATTGGAGTGGTTGCATAAGGAAGATAAAGGTTTCTGGACTTTCAATAATGAAAAAAAAGAGATTCAAGTGGATGACTCAAGATATGGAAGTGCAGTTCAGTTGGGTTAAAAGGGCAGTAAATGGTCTTGCTGATGTCTTAGCAAAACAAGGGGTGGGGAGGAACCACTTGTTTTGGGCTCAATTGTAACTGTTATTGATAAAAAAAGGAGATCTGCAAATGGGTTATTTGATTGTCGAGCTAAGCAAGGGGTGCATAACAATCAGTTATTTTGGGGTCATATGTAATTCTTATTTTGTTTTATGCTGCATCTCTCACCTTTTTGTGGGAAGCAGTCATGTTGTACTCTTATTATTGTTCTTTAATAAAATTTCTATTACCTATAAAAAAAATAATGAAACTATAAAATAGGGTCAAACAGTGCAAAATATGTGACATCATAAAAAATTCTTGTAAAGATCCTTATTATTAAAAAGGGATCTTCAGTCAGATATGTGGGCAGTATTAGAGTCTGATTTGGGAAGAGTGAATGCTGTTTCTGGGTTGTTTTGCATTTGAAAAATGAACGTTGTTTCTGAGTTGTTTTTTCTTAAGATAGAGAGAAATCCCCATTTGTAAGTTTGTGCTGTAAGTAGGTTTCAGGTACACCATCCATATTTCATTTACAGTTTTCATCCATAAATAATTTCTGGTAATATGTGGCTGTGTAGAGTTTATCGGCGATCAGCCACAACATTACCATATAATTCTTGTGTTCATATTAGGTATGAGGGTGCAGGGCATCAAGTTCCATTACACTCCCTGTGATGGAAACCAATTTTCCTCTTCCACCAATGCTAATCCTCATAAATTCAGCCCATTCTAAATAATTTGTTTCCATGTAAGCCTAAGTGTAGTGATAATACTCGTATTTTTGAGGTCTCCAGTACCTTCCAGCAAGGTCTCGAACTCCAACTTGTTCTTCTGAGCACTTCTAATAGGATCCATCTCTTTCAATTCACAAAGATGGCTTCAAAAGTTCAAATGATGTCAAAGAACAATATTGGAGTGAATTCTTGATCTACAGTGAAAAACCTAGCGGAGGAATGGATATACATTGCAAGAGAGGGAAGATCTTTTCAGAAACAGGTAAGAAATAAAAAAATTCAAATCCTTTGGGAGCACCAAATCCTGACTGGAAATCCAATTCTTTTCAGTTGATCTTGTGGTTTTGTCCTCAGAAAGACACATGGAAATATATAAAAGAAAGGCAAATTCCTTTTGGCCCATCTCTTACCATTAAACCATAGTGACCGACATAGGCACTTCTAGATGCAATGTATAAATGTGTCAATAAAACAAGAATAAAAGAAATATTTAAAGACTAAGATACTTGAACATGCAATAAATATGATATTACCATTGGACACCCAAAATATATTATTTCTCTGTTGCAGTTTTCTTGCACTAACAGAAAATCCCAGATGTTCTAGCAACGCCTAGGGCTGACCATGTTAATTGAATTGATCAAGGGGTTTACGTCCGACCTTCCACTTTTATTTAGTTCATCTACCAAGGTTCCTTTCACTTGCTGACTATGCTGAGTGAGGCCAAACCTTGTTTCCAGCAATCTTTCTTCATTTGTAGATCAATTGGCTTCCTTAGAAGTTAGAAGAATCCACCTTCAAGTTAAGGATTATCCTTGTCCAACCTTGAACAAGTTGTTGCATCATATATATATATATTTTATCAGCAATTGGTAATGATTTCATTGATGATGGAACAATATGAAAGTGATCATCGAGCCTTTAGGAAATTCCTCATCTGGGAGAATGCTGGAGATACCTTAGAATGACGATGGTCTAATCTGGAGCATAGTTTTCAAGGTGCCAAGGCGAGGCTAGGCGACTGGGGGGCGCCTAGTCACCTAGGCGATGAATTTTTTTATGTTAAAAAATAGATCCTAGGGTAGTTCCCTAGGTACCATAACCATATTTCTTTAATAATTATTCATGGTTTTCATAAGAAAAGTATAAATTTCATATTAAAGTATAGAAAATCAACATATTCATGAGAATAAAAGGAAGGAGGAAAATAAAATTCAAAAAAATATAGGGGCTGAACCCTTATTTTTGTTATAGGAAAAGAAGAAAATAAAAAGTATTGGTAGTAGTAGTAGTAGTAGAAGAAGAAGAAGAAGAAGAAGAAGAATATATGGAAGAGGAAAATGTGCTGATTAGATAAAATTTTTAGTTCTTCCTTATTGGTTCAGGTTTTTAAGTCTTTGAGGGTTCAATACAGCATTTAGCAATGTTTGTGTTGATTAAACCCTAATAAATAAGAAATTAGTATATAGACACACAAAATGATTATTTTAGTTTAATAATATCTATTTTATAATTATAATCTCAAAAAAGAATGAATAAAAAAGTATTTTAAAGTAGGAAGTAGAAAACTGTTAGGCGATTGGGCGAGGTGAGCCTCAAAGGGTGCCTTGTTGCCTAGGCGTCGCCTTGACAACTATGATCCGGATGGTGAGTACATAAACTGGAATGCTAAGTGCTGAAAAGGGGAAAGAGATGATGCTCATCACAGTGTAATCTTGAGTTGAGTAATAGTCAGATGAACAGGTTTACCTCCTAATCTTGCTTTAACTGTAAGATTGTCAGCTTCCCTTGATCCACCTCTACTTTGGTTTTCACCCACTGGAGTATTGATACTGAATTAGAACTAGACAATGATATATGATCAAATGGGGAAGAAATATCTTCAGGATTGGAGGCAAAGCTGAATTTAGAGACCACTTCTGGTTCTTGGCCTTCAATTAGGTCATTGATAATCATAATTTTCATTGTTGAGTGACTACTTTTAGTAGTGCTTATGAGTCATTTGAGGCATGGTTCAAAGTATTGATACAGTGATACTCTGGATATGCAACAATTGTGTATCCGGAGTTTTCAAGATTTGATGCAGTTTTTTAATTTTTTTACTAGGATATGTTAACAGATGGATATATTAGGATGTTTAATAATGTTTTAAATCTATGATTTGAGGCATAAGCTTCCGGATCCTCCCTGGAGGTAAGGCATACCCGTTGTGCAAGTAAGTATTGGATGTGTGACATGCTTATGAGTGTGTGTAGTGGAAGTAGACCTCAACTGGGTCTCTTTTGTTTGATGCCTTTAGAGAGTTGCCTGAGCTTCATGCTCATATCAAATGGCTCTAAGAGCAATAAGAAATTTTAATAAACATGTTAAATAGTGATTGCTTCTCTTTCTTTCTTTTCCTTTTCCCTGTCATGCTTTTAATCTTCCTAGTCCAATGAGGTCATGTAATTTTATCTTGTTTTGACATAAAATAAAAAAATTCGTATATTTATTTATATTGATTATGTATTGCCATAGTTAGCTGATCCCATGTAAGTTTGAACAAGGCTTAGTTTAGTTGTATGTATTGCAGTCTTGCTCATGGGACTTTGGCATGGCAAGGCAAATGCTTCACCTCATGTCTTGCATTTTAGAAGTATTTGTTTTTAATGAAATGTATGTACTCCCTGGGTTTTAATGGAATACCTCCTCTGCTTTGTTTTTTAAAATGTTGTTTAGTTAATGTCACTTGTTCATTAGATGCCTGTGAAGAATGCACCAACTGATTAATAAATTTCTTTAAATTATCAAAAAAAAAAAAAGAATGCACCAACTGATTGGTATCTCTATTGAACTGATCGATAGATCAGTAATGCCACTACTTTACTGACCTTCAGATCAGTTGGTATGCCTATGAACTTTCACTGAGTGTGCTAATATATGTTTATCTGTATTCCATAATGAAATGCATGTTATACAAGTGCTTGCGAGTGCTTGGATTCATGCTTATTCTATAGATTCCTATCTCTGTATCCTATTATTTTAGCTTATATGTCTTGCTAGTCTGATTTATTTGTTATTTCATTTCCCTTTGACAATGAATTTACAATGGGCAACTTGCGTACAGTGTTCAAACAGTACTTGTCGTGTAGCATATCATCCTCTTTGTGCACGTGCTGCTGGTCTTTGTGTTGAGGTATCTCCTTGTCCTCTTTGCACCTCTTCTGTCTTTGAGATATCTGCGTTCTGTTGTCTGTTTTTTATTCCTTTCTCATATATTTCTCCCTCTCTTCACTTTTATGTAGTGGCTTTTTTACTTCATCTGTGATTTTATGACTCATGTATCATTATGTGTTTCATCTTTAGTTATCGATTTATTTATTAGTAATATATTTATTTTTAGCTTGAGGATGAGGACAGACTCCATCTAATGTCTATGGATGAAGATGATGATGATCAGTGCATTCGTCTGCTTTCCTTCTGCAAAAGGCACAGACAGCCATCCAATGAACGCTCACCTGGAGATGAGCAAATAGGGCCAATTGCCCGATGCTGTTCAGACTACATTCCTCCATCTAATCCATCTGGTTGTGCTCGTAGTGGTAAGCAATTGCATTTTCATTTCTTTCCTCCTATTGATGTAATATGGCTAAGCAAGCAATTACTCTACTTTTTATTCACCATCTACCATGATGTTATTTTTTAAATTCTAACTTAACACATTTTTTTGGGTAATTTCTCTTGCATTTATTAATCATAATAATTGGTTCTAGCAATGACAACTTGATATCTGGCCGGGATGCATGGATGGTTTATGCATTACCATCACCTATTTCTTTTGTTTAACTATTCTATATTATGTTTTACATCTTTATTTTGTATTGTTGATCAGAACCTTACGATTTTTTTGGGAGGAGGGGACGGAAAGAGCCTGAAGTCCTTGCTGCTGCATCCTTGAAGCGGTTATATGTAGAGAATAGGCCATACTTGATTAGTGGCTATTGCCAAAATGGTTCTTTGGGAAATGTGCCCTCTTCCAGTGAACCTGTGGTCTCAAGATTATCTTCTAGTTTTCAAAAGTTGAAAACTTCTGAACTTGAGACTGCAAAGAATATACTTTCTATGGCCGAGAAGTACAAACACATGAAGGAAACTTTCAAAAAGAGACTAGCATTTGGTGAGCATTCATATCTTATTGCTTATGTAGTTGAAATTTAAAATCTGCAATTTCTATTTGTGCTTTTCTGTGTGTGCTTTGACATGCTAAAACCAAACCCCTCTCTTCCTTGGTCAACCATGAAATTACTAATTGAAGATCCATCAAAGTTTCTGTTTATATTCCCTTCTGCTGGAGGTATACAAGCTTGGATTTGTGTGCGTGTGTTGGGGGGGGGGGTATGAACCAGCCACAGCCTACCATTCCCTATGAACAAGTTCATTATTACTCCTTTAGATTCCTAGAAACAAAATTAAGGGGTGGGATGAGGAAGGGGGAGAAGCGGAGGGACTGGACAAAATTGAGTGAACTCGGGGTTGGTGGGAAGACGGGGAGAGGGGGAGGAAGATGAGGTTTCTAGCTGGATTGTGAGGGGTTTGAGAGAAGGTAGGAGGAAGCAGAATAGGTGGAGCATTGAATTTTTGATTGCAGGAATGGGCATTTTGATGGCAGTTTGGGATCTCTGTCTTCCTGAGTTTGTTCAAGTGAATGAGTCTGATCTGTTTGAGAATTTCTGGAGGCCTTTGGAGTTGAATCCTTGTAATTTGATTCTTTTCAGTGTCATTTCTGTTTTGTAGTTGGTTTGTCAACTAGACAACCATCTTCTTGAGATGTTCGGACTTTTTTCAGTTTAATGAATTTTCCTTTGACCTTTCAAAAAAAAATTATTATTCCTTTAGATTCCTCTTTTGTTGAAATTTGATAAGTCATTCTTACTGCTAGAGGCCAATCAAATTACTAACTTCCCTTTTCTATTTTGTATTTAGTGGTATAAAATTTGAAGGAAGATACCTCCATTTTAATGTCAGTGTAATAGTGTTTTTTTCAATAGTGTAATAGAGTTTTTGATAGTAAATAAAAATAACTAAGAAAAAAAAAAGAAATGGACTGCAATAGCCTCATTATAAGATATCGGCTAAGAAAAGGGAAAGATGAGTCCCTTCATCTACACCCAAACAGAAAAATAATCCACTCATTCAACCTCAACAATTCAATTGGAGAAACCATAACAAGAAAGCTATGACCATGGCTGGACGCCACAAACCAAAAACCTAGACCCTCCCAATTCATCTGCTAACATAGTTTTCAAGGTGACAAGGTGAAGCTAGGCGACAAGAGAGCACCTTGTCACCTAGTGGCCTAGGTGGGTGCCTAGGCAATGTTTTTTTTTTTTTAATTATAAATCCTAGGATAATTCCCTAGGTTTTGTAGTAATAAGTAGTAATCTTTAACTAAAAATTACCATAATCCTCCTGATGTATAAATCGCATATTTAAGAGAAGAAAAATAAGAGGAAAGAAAATGTACAAACATAAGGGCTGAGTACTTATCAAAAAAAAAAGAATAAACATAAGGGCTGAGTCCTTGTTTTAATCCTAGGAAGAAGTGCTATTGATTGTTCATGTGTGTCAATTGGATAAAATCTTGTAGTTATTTCTTATCAATTCAGATTTTAAGGTCTTAAAAGGGTTCAGGACTATGTCATTGACTTGTGTGCCGATTGAACCAAACAGCTAAGAAAATAATAAAAAGAAACTAGTATAAGAATAATAATATTAATACTATAAACCCACAAAAAAATTGTACTACTATTAATCTTTGTCAAAAAAATTGTACTACTATTAATATCATAAAATAAAAATATAAAAATATTATGTGGTGCCTTACTGGTGATTTAAATGGCGTGCTTGGGTGCTTAGGTGAGGCACATTTTAATGTATGTGCCTTGCCTAGGCCCCATGCAATGCACTTTCAAAAGGTGCATGCCTGGTGCGCCTTGCGCTTCAGCCTAGGCATGCACCTTTTTTATGTTTTGCACTTTTGTTCTTTTTTGAACCTAGAGGCTGGGCTGGGGGCCTAGACCCCCAGCCAAACTCTCGAAACTCCGAGAACCTCCTATTTTCTAATGTTTGCCTTGAGGGGCTTGATACAAAAGCAGCTCGTAGAATCAAGAATGCAAGATGTTTTATATCACGTTAGCTATTTGAAATAATGCAATTGAGGAAAAAAAACAATTTGTGTGGTTTACATGCTTGAAAATGCTTCATATGTTTGTTTTTTTTTTAGATTTTCATTTGAATACGCTTTACAAGTTATGTTTATTTATTTTAATTTTAGATAATAGGTTTTTTAAAATATTTATTTAAAACTTTAAGGCTATATTTTTTTTTAATATTATGTTTAATATATTTTTAAAATTTTGTTGCTTTTTTTATTATTTTTTTCAATGTTTTGGAATTTTGGTATTTTGTGCCTTGCTTTGAAAAGGTGCCCGCCTCACCTTGCTCCTTGTGCCTCGGGCAGAAATTGCCCCTTGCGCTTTTAAAACACTGTCTTACATATAAATACGTAGGCCTTTGGGCAAGGCTACCCTCCAAAAGCACCTTTTCGCCTAGTGCTACCTTGACAACTATGTCTGCTAATACATCCTTTACCTCTTCACTGCAAAAACTCACTTTATAATCTTAAACACCCCTCTTCTACATATGCGATCTCCACCTCTGTGTTTGTTTATTTGAGGAAATATGGGTAGCTATATTTTCTTCACCTGAAATGACCCAAGCAACTTTTGGTTACTAGTTTTAAACATGTCAGATGGTCCTACTGAGACCTGAGACCTGTTGAGTCTCTCTGGGTGAAAGCATTAGGTCTAATTTTCTTCTGACAAAACACAAAGGGAGAGCAATTCCATTTTCTATAAACAGGGCATGCCCCCCTAATCATGAGATACGAAATACATGCTAAAGAAAAAAAAGGAAGAAAAGGCAGTAATACTCCATGTTTTGACTTTTACAAATAATGATTTCTTTGTCTTTTAACTAGCAACGTGGTGTGCCAAGATTATCAGTCAAAACAAAACCCTCATTCAAGAGGGCTTCTCCTTCAGACACATGGCTAGCCTCCTATTCAGAAAAATTGGTAAATAAATTTTAGTGGTGATTAAAAGGTTACCTCATATCCATTGTAACAATTCAAATTTAATGTAGTTTCCGAACTCAAATGAAAGGCCCAACACGAAGGCTTTCAGTATTGATATGGGACTCATTCTTTTAGATAAAGTGACAGATAAAATTTAATTTAATCTCCTAAATCAAATAGAAAATATTACCTAAAGTTACCACATTGATAGTGGGTCCAAAACAAAATATGTAAAATGGTTGTCCCTTACTCATTACAGGGTGGCCATGAGTTGGTTTTATTGATAGCTGTTCTATGTCAGATGAGGTGCATTGTGTTAAGTTCCTTCCAACTCTACTTATTATTTTGAATGTAAGATGATATCATGATTTCTTCTTAAGTACTATATCCAATGTATTGAAGGTCATTAAATATAAAAAATGTAACCGAGGTCATTTCATGGCATGTGACATTTTCCATATTCATCTATCTTAGCTTGTCAAATTTGTAAGCTTTAATTATCAATGTGCATAGGGAAATCTGGAATCCATGGGTTTGGGATTTTTGCGAAGCAGCCACATAGAGCAGGGGACATGGTAAACTGGTTTGATCGTTTACATTTTATTTGTTTTTTTTTTTGTTTCATATGCTTCAGATTGCAACTATTCATATACCTATATTTTTATACGTTGTAGGTGGTTGAATATACAGGCGAGCTTGTTAGGCCCCCTATTGCAGACAGAAGGGAACATTTATTTTACAATTCATTAGTGGTAAGTTGTAATGCCCCTTTGTGATAAATACTTTTAAGGCAGTACTTGGTTCAAGGTCTAGAAATTTAAATGAAAAACAACAGGTCTCCAGATTCCATGCAAGAGGAGGATTCCAATTGGTTACTTCCCAAGGGATTTAGAATTCTACTCGAGAGAATTGCAAAATTATTACTTTAAAGATTTCAAATCTGCCAAATTCTTGTAATTTTTGCTTTAAAATGCAGCAATTTCTGGGTTCCATTCTCATCTAATAACTGCAAGTAAAGGAAATGGAATCTTTTTTTTTTTTTTTTATAATTAACAGTATAAATTTCATTGAAAATGCAGCAAGGATAAAAGTACAACCCTGGTTCAAGGTTCAAAATTTTGTCCTTTATCGGTGACCCACTGATACACAAAATTAGTGTTTTGGGATTTTGACCCTTTTTTTCAAAAAAAAAAACAAAAAAAGAAATGGGTGGCCGCAAAGTTCAAAATACCGATACACTCCTTGTGCTGTATCGGGGTGTATCAAAAACTTGAACCTTGCTTTGGTTGTCCCAAGGGGAGACATACAGGTAGAAATAAATCAGAAACTATTGCAAATTACACCTTCTGTATTACAGATTGCAAGCTAGTCCTGGGCAACCCCAGACTAAACAATCCTTCCGAACCCCAGCCTTAGCCAAAGTATCAGCCAGCATGTTGGCACTCCTAGGCACTCACTTGAATGTGTTAAAGGCAGCACCTAGAGATTGAATCAACATGACAAGTGTTCTGAGTTTCCTCGGGAATTGATCTTGACTTCTCATCCATCTCAACACTGTTTGACAGTAAGCCTCTACTTCCATGTTGTTTATCTGTTGAAAACATTCTGTTTCTGAACCTGGTGCCAAAAACTCCCAACCTAAACACAGATTTATATTCTTGAAAGCAATCTTTGAGTCATTTTATGACCTCTATATTTTCCTTGAAAAAAAATTACAATGCCAATGATGGAATAATGCACATGAATGGGCAAGGAAGACAGGTGACAATCCTCAAAAGAGCTACATAAATACACCATTTTTTTTTCTTAAACCACCAGAGTGTACCAAGGATGAAGCAGCTTTCCTAGATTGCAAGGAACACAATCCAAAGGGCCTAGATTAACAATCAGAAGAAGCTAGATAAATGAAGTTGACCAAGAATGCCTTGCCAACTTTTGGAACATGAGGTATGCATACCTGAGTGAGGAAGGGAAATGGATGCTGATAGTAGATCTTCCATCTGTACAATATATACTTTAGAGCCTCAAACTCCTAATGGGAATCAATTGTAATTAAGAAACTGAGTGTGACTATATTGATATACTTGAATGGATCTGTGGATGTACTTAAATTTTGCAGAGTGGAAGTTCTAGTTGAAATTGAATAGATAGTACTATCAGCATCATATGGTCTTGGTGAATTGAACTTGGCTGCATGGCAAACTAAGGCAAAGTTTGGATAAGCTTTTCTAAATTTAAAGTACTAGTGCATTTTTAAAGTAAAGCTCAGTTAAAAGCACTTATTGCATTTGGATAAGCATGCTTTCAAACGTAAGATAGTAATAAATATAAATTTGGGTCTAGTTGGTCATGTGTGTCTCACATGACTCTTCTTTTTCATTTCTTTGACTATTCTCTTGCTCATCAGGCCCGTAACTGCACGACAAACTTGTGGATGCCATGTCACATAGTTGCACCCTATGTGGCATACATAGATGCCGCATGCAACCTCGTAAGTGATGTGGCATATTGAGTGTACAAAAATGATGCCATATGTGTCATGTGGCATATTTGATGCAGGCATGTGTAAGGAGTCAAGTTCCATTTAGGCTCTTGTTCTGCTTTTTTAAGGTAGATCTATAAGGATATGGTTGCCACTATGGATGGCTTATCCATATCAGGACTCGGGGGTTAACTAGAAAAAAAAGTATAGGGTGCTCATTGCAATATGTAGCTTCTATACCTGCATACTTGTATGGTTTTTTGCTTGTTTGATTTTTGATCTAATGCCTGTCTTGTACGTCTTACTTTTGTAATTTGTCCATACAATACCACTCAAAAGGTAAATGAAAAGAGAAAAGGAGAAGAAATTGGAGCAGCTATTATGCATGGAATTTAAATACTTATAAACTTTCCGTTTTAAATGTTTTGTCCAGTGAATCCGTTGATTAAAAGCTATGAGCTTTAACTGGTATAATTAAACCCTTTTTGGGCCTACATTTTGTTATAGAAAAAAATGTAAAACACATCAAAACTAGTTGCTTACTGGCTCTTTTCTTATACAGGGTGCTGGGACATACATGTTCCGGATAGATGATGAGCGTGTCATTGATGCTACTAGAGCTGGGAGCATAGCTCATTTAATCAACCATTCATGTGAGGTATATATGACATGCAAAATCTTGTTGCTTAGTTATTTATTATTGTAGAGAAGATGGGCCGAATGGCCCATAGGCTGTTTATCCTTTTTTATCTTCTTATGTTATGTCTTTTTAATTTTCTACCCAACTAGAGGCTTCTCTGTAAATTACTAAAGTTTAACTTAATGAAATAGAATTAAGGGAGTAAGAGAAGAGATTATGTTCGAAAATCTCTTTCTCTGAACCCAAGGTGCTGCCACCTTCTTCTTCTCTCCTCTTGAACTCTGGTTTCTGCTACTTTCTTTTGAAATTTTGCAACTTTCTAAACAGTCCTTTCTTCTCAAAAGGCTGTGTATGGAGAACTGAATCGTATGAATAGTTGAAGAAACCTATTTCAGCTCAGTTGTTAGTGGTTTCTGGAGAGAAGGGGACTAGTTTTGTCGTCCTCTTGACAGATTCAAGTGTGTTGCCCAAAACCCTAATTTTCTAGAGAAATCTAATTGCGGGCCCCACAGGGAGTTTGACCTGGGCGCTCAGTGACTGAAGGCCTTGTCATTCTTCTTCTTGAAGATGGAATCAAGTGGATTGGTGTTCTGTGAAGTCTACAAGGAGCGGCTGAGTTTTCTCTATTTCTCCCAGCTTCCGGGTGTGACGCAGGTTATTGGTACGGTTGCGTAGAGGTTGACTCACAACACAGTTTTTGTTTTGTCTTCATTTGTTGTTATTCGAAGTTGTTTGAAGTCATTTTTGATGTATTTAAGAAGATGAACTCCTCAGACTTTGAAAACAAGCATGTTGCTGAATCCGGACAATTTCCGGGAGCCTCTGTAGACTCTCTACTGGCTGTGACCACAATCAAGTTGGATGGAATTGATTATCTGGCTTGGTTACAATCAGTAAAAATTCATATTTATAGTAAAGGCAAATGGGGTTTTATCTCTCGGATCCAAAAGGCTCCTTCGGAAGATGATCCATCATATGAAAAGGGGATGCAAGAAAATTATACTGTTATTGGGTGGCTTGTGAACTCAATGCAACCACTGATTAGTCAGCACTATTTGTGGATGAATTCAGCCAATGAAATTTGGGATAGTGTTGCTTAAACATATTCCCAAAAATTAAATGTGGCCAGGGTTTACAAGTTGAGAAGTGATGTGAAGAATTTGAGACAGGGTGGGGAACCATTAGCTGTATACTTCTCAACACTGAAGTCTTTATGGCAAGAAATAGATTTGATAGAAGCTGTAGCATGGGACACCACTAAGGATGCTGAGACCTACAAAAAACTGGTTGAGAGAAACAGGGTGTTTGAGTTCTTGTGTCAAGACTGTTGGAACAGACCAACAGAAGGCAGTTAATCAGTTTTACAAGAGGAGGCCACATTAGCACAACTAACCATCCACTTGTAACAATTGTAACAATCAAGATTGTAACACTATATGTAGTAGAGCAGAAAAGGAATAGGAGATTGACTCTTTCAGCATTAAAACTCTCCCCCCCTCTCTCTCTTTCTCTCTCCTTCCAAGAATTCAGGAGGTTGGCCCTTCGAAGAGTCCTGGGTTAGGCAGGTTCCTAACAATTTGGTATCAGAGCCAGCTTGACCAACACAAGAAACACGTCAGTAGACATCCGAGTGGATCAGATCGAGGTCGAGATCCATCGAATGTCTTCAGATCCCAAAGAAATGAACGAAGGCTTCACTGCTCTCCTCCTTCGACAGGGGCGGCAACAAGAATAGCCAAAATCGACTTCCCCATCTTCTCAGGCTGCGGCCCAACTCCCTGGATTCTGAGAGCCGAAAGGTATTTCGATTACCATGAAACATTGGAGCAAGATAGGGTAGCTCTGGCTTCTGCGCATCTTGAAGGGGAAGCCATCCTCTGGTTTCAATGGTACCGAAGGGGGCACCCTCGTCAAACCTGGACAAACTTCACAGACGCCATGACTGTCCGTTTTGGATCATCTGGGTTCGAAGATCTTGATGAAAATTTGGCAAAGTTGTGGCAGGTGGGATCAGTAAAGGAATACCAAATGGAGTTCGAAAGGCTGGCTGTGAGAGTCCAAGGGTGGACGGAGAAGGCATTGATGGGAAGCTTTGTCGGCGGCCTAAAAGAAGAACTGCGAATGGAAGTGAAAGCGATGCAGCCCACTTCGGTCATCAATGCGGTAGCACTAGCAAGATTGTACGAGGACAAGTTCAGTCGAGCAAGAAAGGTGCAGCGACCATGGGGTCCAGGAGCAAGAAGGGAGCAAGAAAGGACGACAACACCAAACAAGGAGGAAGGAGTATTGGGCCTAGGCCCACTGGTTCCTTTCAAACGGCTGACCTGGGCAGAGATGCAAGCACGTAGAGACAAAGGTCTCTGTTACAACTGCGAAGAGAAATTTGGGCCGGACCATCACTGCAAGAAACAACAAGCGTTTCTCCTCCAAACAGATGCTGATGAGGAAGACGACATCACCAGTTGCGGAGAATCTAACCCAAGGTGGGAAATACAATCCAATGGCACGCCTGAAATATCCTTAGGGTCATCAGTTTGCGGTGGACCTATATCCTCTCCATCTCAGTGGAGCAGACGTGGTGCTAGGCATTCAATGGTTAAGACAGCTAGGACCCGTGGTCTGTGACTGGGCCCGTCTCACCATGGACTTCACATCAGGAAACTCTACAGTCCATCTACAGGGGCAAACATGCAAGGGCCCTAGGTCCATCAGTCTTGCAACACTGACAAAGCAAAGAGGAGATCCAGATCAGTCCATATTCATGCACGTGGACTCAAATTGGACCAGGCCATCCTTAGCTAACAACAGCTCAGATGGGCCTAGAGACTTCCAAAGCCGCCTACAACAACTCCTTCAGCACTATGGCAACGTGTTCAAAGAACCCCAAGGACTGCCGCCACGCCGGAAGCATGACCACCGCATTCCCGTCATGCCGGGATCAGCCCCGGCCAATATAAGACCCTACGATGCCCTTACTTTTAAAAATTTGAAATCGAGAAGCAAGTTCAAGATATGCTTAAGCAAGGGATAATATAGCCTAGTCACAACCCATTCTCTTCACCGGTACTATTAGTCATGAAAAAAGATGGGACGTGGTGGTTCTGTATTGATTATAGAGCCCTTAACAACATCACCATTAAAGACCGATTTCCGATACCAGTCATTGATGAGCTGCTTGATGAACTCAGTCAAGCCACCATATTCTCAAAACTGGATTTACGAGCTGGGTATCATCAAATAAGGGTACATAACGAGGATGTTCACAAAACAACTTTCAGGACACATGATGGCCACTATGAGTTCTGGGTCATGCCATTTGGGCTAACCAATTCTCCAGCCACATTTCCAGAATTGATGAATGACATATTCCGGCCATATTTACGTAAGTTCATCCTTGTTTTCTTTGATGACATATTGGTCTATAGCCCCAATTGGTAGGAACATCTGAACCATCTACAGGTCACCCTTGCAACACTTGAGGCCCACCAGTTGTTCGCTAAAGAGTCCAAGTGCTCCTTTGGACAAAATCAAGTTCACTACTTAGGACATGTAGAAAAGGGGACTGTAGCGGCTGACCCAGATAAAATCTCCAGTATACTGGGCTGGCCGCAGCCCAAATGTGTGAAAGAATTGAGGGCCTTCTTGGGCCTGTCTAGGTACTATCGCCGCTTCATCAAAAACTACGGCCTAATAGCTACCCCATTGACCCAATTGCTGAAACAAGACGCTTTTAACTGGTCAAGCCAGGCCCAACAAGCTTTTGAGCAACTGAAACAGACAGTTGCGAGCCCTCCAACATTAGCACTGCCCAATTTCACAAAATATTTCATCATTGAGTGTGATGCCTCCGGTCAAGGCGTTGGGGCTGTTCTCATGCAAGAAGGGCGACCACTAGCCTTTTTCAGCAAGGTCTTAACATCACAAAAGTGGGCCAAATCAGTTTATGAGCGAGAATTAATAGCAATAGTCTTAGCAGTCCAACGTTGGCGATCCTACTTGATCGGTAGACGGTTCACAATTCGGACCGACCATCAAAGTCTGAAGTTCTTATTGGATCAATCGGTTCTATCCCCGGAACAACAATACTGGATATCCAAGCTACTGGGGTACGACTACAGAATTGAATACAAAGCAGGGGTTGCTAACCGAGTGGCGGACGCCCTCTCACGGCACCCACAGTCATTTCAATTACTAGTATCTTCCCCAACTTCTCCACTCCTAGATCTATTGCGAAAAGAAGCCCAATCCCATAAGGAGTTACAGCAGTTGAAGGCCCAAGTATTGGCAAATCCCTCACTACACCCCGGGTACACAATTAAGAATGATCTACTCTTCTTCAAGGGACGCCTAGAAATTCCGGCAGCCTCTGCTCATCTCAGGAAGTTCCTGGAATTATTCCATGCCTCACTCACAGGTGGCCACATCGGCATCCTACGAACACAAAAGCGCATCGCCACACAATTTCATTGGTAAGACATGCGTACATCTATCCAGAACTTCATAGCCGGGTGTGCAGTATGCCAACAAAACAAGTCAGCCACTACAACACCAGCAGGCCTCTTGCAACCACTCCCAATACCAACCCAAGTTTGGGATGATATATTAATGGATTTCATCACGAGATTGGCCATTTCTACCGGCAAAACAGTTATCCTTGTGGTAGTGGTTTGATTGACGAAATACAGTCATTTCCTTCCTCGATCACACCCATTTACAACCGCCACAGTTGCTGAATTATTCCTCCGGGAAATTGTGCGCCTACATGGGCTCCCCAGCTCAACTGTATCAGACAGGGACCCTATCTTGATGAGCCGTTTCTGGGCTGAGCTCTTCCGCCTACACGGGGTTAAACTGTTCAAGTCAACTAGCTACCACCCCCAATCTGATGGACAGACAGAGGCGGTTAACAAGAGTTTCGAAACATATCTGAGATGCTTCGTAGGAGATCGACCAAGACAATGGGTGAAGTGGATCCACTGGGCCGAATGGTGGTACAACACCACTTTCCATAGCGCCGCGGGATGACACCCTTTAGAGCTTTATATGGTCGGGACCCACCCCCTCTACTTCTTTATGAAATAGGAACCACCACAGTAGCGACCGTTGAAGAACAGCTAACGCAACGAGATGAGGTGCCAAGGGAACTGAGACATCATCTCTTACAGGCACAACAATGGATGAACCACACCTATGATAAACACCGCAAGAATATCCAATATGAAGTAGGTGACTGTGTATTTCTCAAATTACAACCTTTCAGGCAGATTTCAGTTGCAAGCCGACAGTGGAACAAACTCGGCCCGCACTATTTTGGCCCATTTAAAATCCTGGAGAGAATAGGATCAGTGGCCTACAAACTGGACCTTCCGGCAACATCCAAACTGCACTCTGTATTCCATATCTCCTTACTAAAGAAAGGGCCGAAGTCAGGAGTCATTACAAGTACGACCCTTCCCATATTTTCAGAAGAAGGACAAGTGCAGACTGAGCCAACCCGCATCATTGATTTCAGATGGGTGCGCCGGGGTGGCAGAGTCATACCAGAAGCATTAGTTGTTTGGTCTAACCTTCTGGAAGAGGATGCAACATGAGAATCCTACTTAGATCCACAATCAAATTTTCCTACATTAGACCTTGAGGGCAAGGTCGCTCTAAAGGAAGGGGGGATTGTCAAGACTGTTGGAACAGACCAACAGAAGGCAGTTAATCAATTTTACAAGAGGAGGCCACATCAACACAACTAACCATCCACTTGTAACATCTGCCATCCACTTGTAACAACTGCCATCCAATTGTTACTCACATGGCAGTAGTAGAGCAGATTCTGTGTTATTTGAAGGTCTCCCCTGGGAAGGGAATTCTATGTGATAAGCATGGGCATATGAAACTTGAAGCCTACACAGATGCTGTTTGGGCCGGAAACATTGATGACAGAAGATCTACCTCTGTGTACTGTAGCTTGGTGGTAGGTAATATTGTGTCTTGGAGAAGCAAGAAACAATCAGTTGTTGCTTGATCTTCAGCCGAAGCAGAATACAGAGACATGGCTCATGGAGTTTTTGAACTATTGTGGCTTAGATCCTTGATGGAGGAATTGGGTATTGAGCATGATAAGCCAATGATGTTATACTGTGATAATTAGGCCGCCATCAACATTGCTCACAACCCAGTGCAACATGACAAAACTAAGTGTATTGAAATTGACAGACACTTCATTTGAGAAAGAGTGGCTTCTAGAGAAGTGTGTCTACCTTTCATCACCTCTGAAGGACAGTTAGCTAATTTCCTCACCAAGGGCATTCCCAAGGCTAAACTTCAGCATGATACTGGCAAGCTTGGCATGATTGACATTTATGCTCAGCTTGAGGGGGAGTGTAGAGAAGATGGGCCGAATGGCCTATAGGCTGTTTGAGGG
This sequence comes from Nelumbo nucifera, assembly GCF_055504915.1. Lineage (NCBI taxonomy): Eukaryota > Viridiplantae > Streptophyta > Magnoliopsida > Proteales > Nelumbonaceae > Nelumbo > Nelumbo nucifera. The sequence continues at coordinate 1,817,352 of NC_142649.1, read as the reverse complement.
GGAGTGTAGAGAAGTGTGTCTTTTTAATTTTCTGCCCAACTAGGGGCTTCTCTGTAAATTACTAATGTTTAACTTAATGAAATAGAATTAAGGGAGTAAGAGGAGATTATGTTCGAAAATCTCTTTCTGAACCCAAGTTGCTGCCACCTTCTTCTTCTCTCCTCTTGAACTCTGATTTCTGATACTTTCTTTTGAATTTTTGCAACTTTCTAAACAGTCCATTCTTCTCAAAAGGCTGTTTTTCTTCTATTATAACCACTTGTTTGGAATTTATATGGAAACAAGACATCTTAAACATGGTTTAGATAAGGTAATATATTTTTCCATTCTCGTACAGTATATGGTAATTGATTTATGCCATCAAGTATCATCTTGGTTACCCAATTTGGCATTCTATTTTTTTTTTAAATTAAAAATATTTTATTCAAGAGAAAAAAAATAGGGAAATAGATAAGGTTTGCATTTTAGCTTCATGGGTTATGATAAATAGATGTTGAAGATGATCTCAAGTGGTGATTGGGTGGATGAGGGATTTGAAATCCGGTTAGGGGTGACCATATGTAGCCCAACCTGGCCCAGCTCGGAAATTTTCATGCTTGGGTCTCTAGCTGTCTAGGTTTGTTCAATGCTTTAAAAGGTGTTTGAGGCGTATGCTTAGAGCCGTGCCTTTTGTCGAGGTGCACTCAAAATGCCCTGAGGCGTATGTTGGAGGTGTGGCGGATGGCTCTGAGGTATATGCCTAAAATGCATGAGGTGTATGCCTTCAACACCTTTTGGATGAAGCGTATAACTTTGGTGCACCTTATTATGTCTCTTGCATACCTCAAGAAAGAAAGAAAAAAAAAAGAAAGAAAGAAGGAAATGAAAGGAAAGAAAGAAGGAAGATACGAGGAGTATGCCTCATGCCCTCATGCATGAGGTGTATGCCTCAAACACCTTTTACTTGAGGTGTATTGCCTTTGGTCTGCCTTTTGCATGAGGTGCACAGCTTGGTATGCCTCATGTGCACACCTGGGCCCAGGCTTAGCCTGGCTCACAAATATATTTATATGTCGCAATTTCTATGTTGCCGGAAGGGTATGGTACTGGAAGAACTTTGACCAATCAGAACCTTTTTCTTTAAGTTATGTTTATGACTTATGTAGTAGGTAGTGGGCTTTAGTTATGGGCCTGTTTTTTTTTTTTTTGTTTTTTTTCTGTCTTTAGTGATGGGTGCCTTACTAAGGGCATTCATGTAATTGTCTTTATTTTTTACAACAGAAGAATAAAAGAGATCATTGGGGGGCTCATGAGAGGTTTGGAACTCTCTTTCCTTCCTTTTCTTCCATCTTCTTCCTCCTTTACTTTTATCTCTCCCATCTTTTTCAATCTTCTTCTTCTTCTCTTCTGTTTTTCTTTTCTTTATTTCAGATTATTGCAAGTGTGTTTCACAACTATTAGTTACCACTTTTTTTTTTGATAAAATAAAATAAAAATTTTATTAAAAGAAAACAAAAATACAATCTGAGAAGGTGTTGAGGCAACACCTTGATTAATTCAAACACAATGCAAACAAAATAAAACTAAACAACACTAATTTTCCAAATTACAACTTGAAAACCCAAACGCTTTCCAAAGACCATCCCCAATGCCTCCTTTCTTGATTTGAGCAACATCAATTATCACAACCCTGAATCAAAGATCTCCAGTATTGTATCTTGCAGCTGCACCATATCTGGAACTAAACTTACTCATCACTCTCTTTACTAAAACCTTTCTTCATCCATGTCTCAGACCCTTGATCATAACAAGACAGCAATCTCCTTTCGGAATTCAACCTCTGGCACCTTTCTTTTCTTTTACTTCTAATAGCCCCGTCACTCTTCTTCTACTATATCATCTTCCCTTTCTTCTCCTTCCTCCCGCTCTCTCCCCTCCTGCAAGACCTTTTTCTTGTTTCTTTCTTATCTCCTGCTCCTTTTGAACTGTTCAATTGCCCTCTTTACCACTATCTCCTCTCCTAAGAAAAATAAACCAAGTGATTTTCCCACCTCCACTTGTCTTTCCACTAGCTTCTCAATATCTACCCTTTTCTCCTAGATCCCTCCTCCTTTGAAACCTTCACCCCCTCAAGACCCTTGGCAATCACTCCTTCCTCCCTTAACTCCACTTCCAAGATCTGCCCCCCCTTTCACCCTCCACTTCTTCATTTTCCTGAAATATAATTCTTCTCTTTCTATTATAGAACTACTATTGCTTCTTGCTTCTTTTTTTCACGTTAGAAAGTTTTCTCATGACTTTGTCTCCCCTCCCTAACTTTTCTTCATCGCTGAAACCCTGTTTCTCCATTTCCTTGTTACATCATCCACTGCTTTTGAAGAAAAAAAAAAAAGTTCTAACTCACCTCAGTATTTAGGCTAGCAACAACCTCTATAGTTCTTGACCCAATCAGTCCATTCACTGAGCTTTCTTATGCCGCACCGGAGACGTCCTCAACCTCAATCAGGATTCTTGCCTCATCCTACTTCTCCCAAGACCTGTTCTTATCATCCTACTTCTCCCAATAGCTATTACCTATTTCTTCAAAGGAGGATACTCAACACATGCAAGGGGATGCCGATTACCCCAATCCACACTTCCCATCTCCATTGAACTTCAGACATTTCTCCTGCTGCTGGGAACCACCAATCAAGCCTCCGGTCAAGGCATCTCTTTTTTGTTTTCTCATTTTCCAAAGCCCACCCTACTCCTTGCCTATTGTGTAACATGAAGAGCAGCGGACATCCATTTAGCTTTCTCTCCCCCATAACCCATTCCTTTCCCCACTCACCTCCATTTCTCTCCTAGCTACTCTACCAACCAGGCTTTCATACGTCACCCTCATTCTTTATTCCAACTTGCTGATCCCCTGACATCATCGTTCACCACCACCTCCATCTCAGACTCTATGGAATTTGGGGAGTGGGATTACGGCTTGCATGCTCCCTAAGGCACTTTGGATAAGAGTCACCTTGCCTCCTATTAGTTACCACTTCCTATGATACCAGTTGATTGGTTATCAGTGTTTTAGGGTGTCATGCCTTTTTGGTCCAGCCGCACACACACACACACACACACATATATACACACACACACACACATATATATATATATATATATATATATATATATATATATATATATATATATATGGCTGTAACCCTTGTTTAGATGTGCTAATCCCACTTTGGTCCGGCCCAGAACCACCCCTAAATCAAGTTAATGGTTGAACATTCATTCTCCTCATTTCATCATTCCTAGTTGTCAAGGACTCAAGGCACTATGTTATGTCTAGGTGACAGGGGAGTTCCTTGTTGCCTGGTCTATGACAGGGGAGTGCCTTATTTCTTATGGAATTAGTTTGTTTTTCTAGTTAATATTATTAGGTTGAAACATTAATAGTGGCTAAGGCATGGATGGCGATCTAACATGAAACATTAATAGTGATCTAGCATGAAAGAATCAAACATTAAACGAAGAATTAAAACAATATTAGAAAGCTTGTAGGAAAAGGGAACCAGGGCGTGGAGCTCTATTTTATTAATGCAGTAGGTGATTTCAAAGATTGATGGTGATTACAAAGGATTAAAGAAAAATAAGCTTTTAAGACCACTGAAAGGAAGTCAGCAAAGTTCCGGGCTCATCTGGTATAGGAGGTGTTTTCAGAGATAATGAAGGCATGATAATGGCTCTGTATTCAGGTCCAGTAGGAGTTGGAGATTCCTTAAGAGTGGAAATCTTGGCACTACATCAAGGTGTAAAACTGGCCAAACAATTGGGGCTACAGCAGATTGAGATAGAGGGAGACTCCAAGTTGGTAATTGGGTGGATGCAATCAGGGCAGCTGGGATTTGGCAATATAGACAGGTGATAAGGGAAATTCTTAGCATAACAAGGGAGGTGGGTGTTTGTTTCAAGTGGGTAAGGAGATCAGCAAATGGTTTTGCTGACGCCCTAGCAAAACAAGGGACTGTATGGGAGAGACTTTATTGGGCAGTGCTTTAATGTTTGATGTTTATTGGATGAACCTTTTCTAATATGGGTTGACTTCTGTATTTCTGTTTAATTTATCTCTAATGAAAGTTATCGTTTCTGATTAAAGAAAACATCTTTCAAACCTTGTTTTTGTTTCCACTCAAGAAGAGGAGAAGATTCTAAGATGTACTAGAGCAGACATCTTTCGTTGGTTTAGGAAAAAATGCTAGATTTCAAAGAGACAAAAAAAAGAAGAATTTTCAGTGATTACTGACAGACAAAGGAAGCTGTGATTGAGAAGAATAGTATCAAGGTTGCACATTAGGTAAAAAGTAAAAGCTTGTAGATCTTCACCCCTTTTTTATTGAGTACATCATGAGAGGCTGGCAAATTATTGTGAACTGTGTGTTTAGGGTGTGGACCCCCATCCAATGTAATCAAATTTAATTTTGATGGCTGTAGTTTGGGGAATCTAGGAATGTCAGATATAGGTGAAGTTTTGAAAGACAACAATGAGCATGCATTAGCCATATGCTTTGGGCTGTAGGAGTGGGCAACTCAATAAGGGAAGAACTATTATCTCTATTACAAGGTCTGATATTGGGAAGGTCCCTCCACTTAGCAACTTCTGGTAGGTGGCTCCATAGTGGTTATAGTGGTGGTGGCTTCAAAACATCCTAGGTCATTCACAACATCACCATATGAAAAGTAAAGCAGCTTGCTGAAAGATTAGGTACGACCTTCCATTGGTGTCTACAATCAACTAATAGATAGGCTAGCTGATGAAGTAGCCAAACAACAAGCAGAAAGGGTTCATCTCTTTTGGGAAAATATCCCATGGGGTTTTGGCTGTTAAATGGGAAGGGATGTAAAAGATGAGATTTGGGATAGACGACCAAAACCCCATGGGATATTGATAAGGACGGGTTTTATTGAAAATATATAATTCTATATAGAGGAATTGATAAGGACGGGTTTTATTGATTACCTACCTTGGTGGGATAGGCCAACTTATAGGGGTCCCATGTGCTTTGGTAATTTTGATTGTTTGGTTCTGTGGCCTGGTTTCAATTCTGTGTTTTAAAAGCGGCCAATTTTTGCCTGAGGCGTGCGCCTTTTTGAAGCAAGGCACAAAAATGCAAAAAAATGCTAAAAAATCAAATGAAAATACATATTTTAAAAAACCTATTATCTAAAATTAAAATACATAAAAATAACATGTAAAGCGCATTCAAATGAAAATTTAAAAATACATAAACATAACATTCCTGATTCTACGAGCCACCTTTGTTCCATGCTCCTCGAGGCAAGCCCAAACAAGTCCATGTTAGGGTCTTAAATTCTTAGTTCTTGCACAAAGGCAAGGCGAATACCCTAAAATGTGCCTCGCGTGTGCACCTAGGCACACCTTTTAAATCACTGTTCCAGTTAGCTTAATAATTCAAACAAGACTAACAGCTTTGAATTTACTTTTAATAATTCCTATTTTTCAGAATTTTGCATCAATTACCCAAAAAGAACAAGGGAGAATTAAAAGAATATCATAGTCCCAGGATTTCAATTACCCTGCCCTGGCAATCCATTTAGCTTTAGAACTTAAAGATTTCAGGACTACACCCCACAAAAATTGGGAAACAAGGGCTACAACCCAGAAAATATTTGCCAAAAGACTTCAAGGAGAAAGAATATAAAGGATATCATTTGCCAAAAGACACCAATCCATGTATGTGTTTTGCTACTTGAGCATTGTTAAGGTATGCATTGTGCTAATTTATGTTTCTGTTTTTCCTTTATTTGTGCAGCCAAACTGTTACTCAAGAGTAATAAGTGTCCATGGTGATGAGCATATAATAATATTTGCAAAAAGGGATATTAATCGATGGGAGGAACTGACATATGATTACAGGTTCCTACCAAGTTCTAATACTCTATTTTATGGAGCATCTTGTTTTTGGAAATACAATTCAAGATGGGGTCTGGAGCATGCCTTACTTGCCACCTGTTGTATGTTGAATGGTCAGGACTCAGCATTGAATAGGTCCCAGCTTAATTATTGGCCTAAGTCAAAAATTGGCATAACCAGATCGGAGAGAAGTTTCTCTCCGTTCTGATTAAATTCATTAATTTCAGATTGTCACAATCATCTCTGATTGCTGAATTTTGAGCCAACTAATCTACTAGGTAAGGTCCATCAATGGCAGATCCTGATCTTTGTAACATAGGCTGGAATGTTTTGCTGTCACAATCCCATCTATGGATCTTGTGTTCTCACACCCAAGATTTAATTTACATTTTGTTCAATTGTTTGTTGGTACTAAACTTTCTTGTGTTGTATCTGAAGATTCTTTTCGATTGATGAACAACTGGCCTGCTATTGTGGCTTCCCAAGATGTCGTGGCATAGTCAATGACACTGAAGCAGAGGAGCAAATGGCAAAGCTATGTGTACCTCGTAATGAATTGATCGATTGGTCGGGAGAATAAAAGTAAGCTAATACAAATTTATCTGTGTTTTTATTTTCTTGATTTTTGTTCAGTGTCTCATACAGTCTGGTCATTGTTTTTTATTTTTGGTTTGTCTGTTTACTGGTGAAAACTAGTTAACTAACACAAAATATGAGGAGGAATGATATAACAACTACAAATACAAATACTAAGCCATTGTGATGGGGGTGGGCCTTGGCGGGAGCCTCCTGCACTGGTTGCCCTTTTAAATACAAATACTAAGCCATCTGAGGTAATGACATTGCACAGTCGTGGGCCCAAATCAGAATTGTTTATTTTGTTTTTATCTAATATGAAAGCAATAGTTTTTAATATGCTTTTTTATGTTCTGTTTGTTTTAGGAAATGAAAACTTGCGTCTTGGTTAATCATGTTTTTTGAATTATATTTGTTATTTCTGCAGGTATGTATGTATGCATGTTATTTGGGCTTTCTAATTGGGTTAAGCCCAATAGAATGGCCCAAACAATATTAGAAACCACACCAGACCATTTTATTGTGGTTTGGTTTCTATACTAAAATGGTGTCTTTTCTGAGAATTTCTCAGACTGTAACTTTCTGGTGTGCTTTGAGATCTTCTCAAACCAGACCAGACCGGACCGTCAGCACCCATGGACCCTAGTAGTAGTGTCATGAGGCATGAGGTATGTGCCTCGGAGGCATCCATCTCCAGTGTTTGCTTCGTGACATTTTGTGTGTGCCTCACCTGGATGCATGTCTCTAACCGTACACTTAAAGGCCCTTTTAAGACATTGGAGGAAAGATGGAAATGCATGTGTTAGAATCTTTAATTGTTACTGTAAATGTTGAGGGATTTGTGCATATTTATTGATTAATTTGTTTAGCTAGGGAATGGGGACCAGAACACCTGTTGGGACCCTTTAGAGTGGTGTTTTTTGATAGATAATGATAATGAAAATTTTATTAAATAAAGAACTAAGTATTCATCATACAATTCCCCCCAAAGAGGCGCGAGGTGCAGTCTCCAAACTACATCATAAAGCTTACAATTGAGCCTAAAAGAGCTGATTCCTATGTACTCCTTGTTTAGCTAGAAGGTCTGCCAGCCCATTTGCCAATCTTCTTTCCCATTGAACTGTGACTGAAATATTTGAAGTCAGCCACTTAAATCTTCTCAAAGCCCCCCTGTACGGCGAGGCTGCCGTCTCAGGTTCTTTTAGCCATCCAATAACCAATTTGGAATCACCTTCAATCATTAAATGCTCCACTGCCAACTCTCTTGCATATTCTGCTCCTTGTAACACAGCTTGGAGTTCTGCATTTACAAGTCATCATTTCTGAAGACTCCCTCTATTCCAGATGGTCCCGGGTTGCCCAAACTACTGCCATCAAAATTTAGTTTAATGACGCCTGCATCAGGAGGCTTCCAATCCACCACTGGCTTGCTTCTGATTGCAGAACTTTTAGCTTCTTGTTCCCAATTTCTCCTTGTGTCATTGAAAGTGTAGGTGGAAAACAGATCCAAGGATTTTACCCAACTTATGGTCCTACATAAGATACTTTCTAACACACATGTTTGATCCCTCTCCTTGTCATTAAAGATTCTAGCATTTCGTTCCTCCCGCACAGTCCACACCAAAGCAGCTCTAACTCACCTCCACAAAACTCTTCCTCTTCTCTTTGGCCACCTGAAAGTTGTAGGATCAAAAAGATTGTAAATCTGCACCGGTTCTGTCCACCTGCACCCAAAAAGATCAAAAAGCTTTTCCCAATGGCCTACAACAAAAGGGCAAGTGATTAGTATATGGTAGCAACTTTCCTCGTGAGCTTTGCATAGGGTGCACCAGTTAGGAGAGATACAAAGACTAGGTCTTCTTTGTTGCAAAACATCCAAAGTGTTGATTTTCTCGAGGGAGACTTCCCAACAAAGGGCTCCAACTTTAGGAGGGACAGGTTTGGACCAAACTTCCTTATTATGAAAAGGTTGAGGCAATGGAGAGGAGCACAAGGAAGCAAAGAAGGAGGCACAAGAAAAAGAACCCAAAGGTAATGGCTTCCAAATATGGGAGTCTACAAAAGGAGGGTCCAAGCAAACAGAATCAATAGTTTTGAGGAGCAAAGCAGCCTGGTCAAGCTCAGAATCTCTCAAACCTCTTCTAAAATCCAGATTCCAGTTTATGCCAGAAGAAAAGGATGATGATACAAACCTTTGAATTGGCTCGTTTTTAAAACACGAGATGGAATACAAGGAGGGAAAGAGGTCCTTGAGGGCACAATCACCAATCCAAACATCCTCCCAAAATAAAACCCTATCTCCACTACTAACATCATACCTGATCAGGTTCAGGAAAACGGGAAGAATACTATGAATAGCCTTCCATGGGGATTTCAGCATAGCACGCCGAGATACACCAGCATCCCGTCCATTGTCTGCAACACCATTCACACTCCTTACCACTTTATGCCAAAGTCTCTCCCTTTTTAGAGGCCACCTCCATAGCCATTTACCTAATAATGTTGTATTTTTCTTCCTTAGATTGCCTAATCCCAATCCCCCCTGCTCTTTCCTCCTACACACTATTTCCCACCTAACCACATGATCCTTCCTCCCTTCCTCTGACTCCCACAAGAAATCCCTCATGACTTTCTCTACCTTCAAAATCACCTTTTGTGGCATTCTAAAGACAGATAGAAGGTAAGTTGGCAAGTTCGCAAGAGTAGCTCTAATTAAAGTGATCCGACCTCCAAGGGAAATTTAGTTTCTCTTCCAAACTGCCAGCTTCTTTGTGCATTTTTCTACGATCGAATTCCAAAATCTTCCTTCTCTTGGATTATCTCCTAGAGGCATACCCAAGTACTTCAAGGGCCAGCTAGATATAAGGCAACCTAAGGACTCTGCTACCTCACTCAATTCCTCCATCTCCAAATTTACCCCTACTACACAACTCTTTTCAACATTGACCTTCATGTTCGGCACACATTCAAACAACTTTATTACTCCTTTCAAGTTTCTAGCCTTTGAAGGATCTCCAGACTCACAAAAAATGATTGTGTCATCCGCAAATTGCAAGTGTGACACCACAATACCCTCTCTTCCTACACTCCATCCTCTAAACATATCGAACCCATCAGCTCTCGAAATGAGCCTACTAAATACATCAGCTACCAAGGTGAAAAGGAAAGGAGAAAGAGGATCCCCTTGTCTCAACCCTCTAGAGGCTGGAAAGAAGTCTCTAACCACTCCGTTAACTAAAACTGAAAAATGACAAGTTTTTAAACAAGCCTCAATCCAGCCACACCATTTCTCTCCAAACCCAAAATTCCTCAGCTTCCAATAGAAAAGACCAATCGACCATGTCATACGCTTTCTCCAAGTCCAATTTACATGCAAAACCCTTCTTCTCCCTTCTCTTGAAGTCCTCCACATATTCGTTTGCTATCAAGATTTGATCTATGATCTGTCTACCTTGAATAAAGGGCCCTCGTGATTGGCTTATTAAAGTTGGCAGGGCTGATTTTAACCTTAACGACAACACTTTGGCCAAAATTTTATAAATGCTAGTCACTTTCGGTTGAACAACCTCTCCCTTTTTAGGGATCAAAGCCAGGAAGGTGGAGTTGATCCCTGGACTTATAAAGTGGGACTCTGCAAACTCCTCAAATACTACCAACTAACCTAACTTGATGATATCTCGACAATCTTGAAAGAAAGCCATAGTGAAACCGTCAGGTCCAAGAGCTTTAGATCTACCCATTGAAAACACGACTCCCTTTATTTCTTCCAATTCAAACTCCTTTTCCAATTGACTTGCCACCTCCTAGTCCAATCTAGGCCACTCTAACCCATCCACTCTAAGCCTCACATCCCCCTGTCTTTTGTAAACTACCTTGAAATGATTCGTGAAGACATTAGCAATCTCCTCTTGATCATACACTACTTCACCATTAATCTCTAACTTCTACACGAAGTTTTTTCTCCTCCTTCCATTAGCGATTGCGTGGAAAAATTTAGTTTTACCATTCCCTTCCTTAATCCATTGATGCCTTGATTTTTGTCTCCAACACATCTCTTCCCTTAGCACTATCTCTTCCAATTCCTTCTTCAGATTCCATCTTAAGGTCCTTTCTTCTTCTGAGATTGAGTTGTGTCCTTTTTCATCCAAAAGTTCAATTTGGGAAATAACACTTAATTTCTTCTCCTCCACTCTCTTGAAATGCTCCCTATTCCACTCTTTAATCTTACATTTTAGCCTTTGAATTTTCTTGTGAAATTTGACACCCCTCCCAAGGGTACCCACCACTCTTTGACCTTTTGGGTAAAGTCTGGATGTGTTAACCACATATTTTCAAATCTGAAAGGTTTAGGCCCACTCAGGAAATTCCTAGTTCCAATGCTTATCGGCCAATGGTCTGAAGTGACTCTTGGCAAGTCCCTAGCTGATAGACCTAACCAATGCTCTCCCCAATCTGAAATAAAGATGAACCTATCCAACTTAGAGCATCTCGGGTTAGATTGTAGGTTGGACCAAGTGAAAACAACTTGTTGGAGGGGGATTTCTAACAAACCACACTCATTAATAAACTCATTGAATTTCCTCATCTAATTGTGATCGCTTGATTGGGGTTATTGGTCTCATTTGTAAACCTAATCACGTTAAAATCTCCACCTAAACACCATGGACCCTCCCACAAACCCCTTATATCATAGAGCTCTTCCCACATTTCGCCTCTCTCCATATCTATTCAGGCCATAGACATTCGTCATCACTCAGTTAAACTCTTCTCTCACACCCTTAAATTTCAAAGAAACTGTAAATCGACCTATTAGCTCTTCCATTGGCTTCACTACCTCTTTCCTCCACAAAGTCACTAAACCTCCTGAAGCCCCGCAGGACGGCAGAAAAAACCACCCTACTCCTCTAGAACACCACACACTTCTTATCCCAAACTGCCACTTTTGTTTCTTGAAGCAAGACTATATCCGAGTTTTCCTTTCTAATCAAATCCTTGATTACCCTCCTTTTCCTAGCACTACCCAACCCTCTAACATTCCAGCTCAGTATCTTCATTGGATTACTTAAATTTCCACCCTAGACACCACCATCCCTTACTTGGTTCCTTTCCTTCTTTCCCCCCTTGTACTGAATTCTAAGTCTGCTGCCACATTTGATTTTAATCTTTCTACCTCCGAAAGCTTCCTCTTTCTTGGACGATCTTTTTCCTTCTTTCCCTTCTTTTTGGAATACGCTATGACACTCACTACTTTCAATTTCAGGCCCATCTCTTCAGCCACTTGTTTCATCGGTTGCTTCCCCATTCCCTCACCCTCATTCCTTTCCTTCCCTTTTCTCTGGCTAGCCTCCTATAGATTCAAGTCTTCTTCAATGTATCCAACTTCTGCATCCCTCCTAGTCAGCTCCTCAAAGGAATCACAGATTAAATCCCTGATTTTATCACCTTGTGCCTTTCATTCAGCTTCCATACTCCCTCCATTAAACCCTTCTTCCTTATCTCTAACCGGAACCTGCTGGATTGTGGCAGACAATGGAAGGGTCTAGATGAAATCTGTTGCACTCAAAGAAGGCCCATTAGTATTCTTAAAATCATAGACTAACATACCTGGGGAGGATGGTTTTGTTGAGGGACTTCCAAAGAAAGTTTTTGTCTTGGGACTAAACCTACAAGAATCGGTTTCCGGAGGTTCGGTGTTAGACTGAAGTTGAATGGGTGGCTGAACTTGAGAAATCGGTGCCCCCTTACTAGTTACACCCATACTTTGTTTAGAAGAACAGTTAGAAACCAAAACCGCAACACCCTGCACCTGTTGAGACCTTGAGATAGCTTCTGGATCCCCCGGGCAGTGTCCAATACCCTAGCTGGTTGGCATATCTTCTTCCCTTCCCACCTCGAAGGCGGCGTCAGAGGTGATGATAACAATCTCACCGTCATCTTTTTTGCCTTCGTCTTCCTCCAAGAAAAGCAGCTCTGTGTCAAAACTTTCATCCCCTCGAAACCCAAGGGATTTCTCTGGCCGAACACTCCCAATACTTGAAGTTTCAGATTCGTCAAACTTAGAATCTTCCTCACTGAGTTCCAGAAAATCGTCCTCCTTTGCTACACCCTCTGTTAAACCAGCTCTCTTCTTTCTTGGATTACGTCTTTCCGGCGAGCCTAGCTCCGGCGCTAACACAGGTCTCCACTGCAACGAGCTGAAACTCCCAGGACCTCCCCTCCCTGCGTCCCTTCGTATTAGAGAAGATGATGGACCAAAATTAGAGTCCATCATCTGTCCCTTTAGTTGGCCCACGTGACCACTTAAGTGGTCACATGACTTAATTTTATGTGGGCTGGCTGGGCCAGACCCAAACACTCCTTTAAGGACCTGTTGACAATCAGCCTTGTGGATGACTCGGCCCATCCCAACTGCCCTCTTCTGGGCTGCAGTAATCCCTTGTGCCCACGTGGGCCCACCCCACCTGCCCGCTTTAGGCCCATTAGAACAACTTTCCCTGTGGCTAAGACAAGTTCCTTTCTACTTGTGCCCACGTGTCCCTCTACTCTTACCATCTTACCCCCTTGCTTTTTTAAAGAATGTTTCAGTCCTTTCTCTCCACCTTGACTAGAACCACTCTTATTTGGTGAAACCTGTCGAATAGCCTTCTCCCCGCTCCCTCTTTTTGTCAGAACCTGAGCATAAGACCTATGGCTCACGACCCTTTCCTCTTCTCCTAATGGCTCTTTCCCCTTGGTTGCTGGTAACTTTCCTTTTGAGTTATCCTTTCCCAAGAATACCATTTTAGTGTAAGTGTCAGCCAGATTTGAATACACCAATCCCTCACTTCCACATTGCCTTTCTTCTTCAACCTTCTCATCCTCTTTCCTTCTCCCCTCACTCCACAAGGCAACTTCAATGGCTGTAACCAGCCAGGCTACATAGAACACTCCATCAACCATCAGCTTTACTGAACGAGGGATATCTTCTAGATGCACATTACTCGAGCAATCTGCAGCTGAATGGAGGTCTTCCACAAAGGAACCTTCCTGTCTTGCCTTACACAGAGCAACTATGGAATCAAACACCTCTGAGGTCCAAAGATGAAATGGCAGACCCAATATCCGAACTATTACTTTGTCCCTTGCATGCAGATCCTTAGAGTTTGAATGAGGGGTCCATTTTGTGATAGGTACAGAAGCTGAGTGCAATTTACAACACAAAGCATATAGTTGTAACTCCTCTCCAACTACCTCAAGCAAGGCCTTACAAGACTTAAAGGGGGTTAAGATGATAGTACAGTGGTGTTTTAGTCTTTTATTGAGTGGTGTTTTTAGTCTTTTATTGAGTTTTTTATGTTAGCCACCCTATAAGGGCATATTGGTCTTTGTAAGTGTATATAACAATAAGGGGGTGGCCACATCTGATTGCTTTCTCATTCTTTTCTCCATTCTTCTTCTCTCTTTTCACAATAACCTCTTATTTTCATCTTTCTCTATAGTTTGTGTCTGCAGATTTCTACTTGGTATCAAAGAAGGATTTGAGCTTTTCTGTGCCTTCCATCATGCAGCCCTAGATCAGCTGGCTGCATGATGAGTTAGAGGGCTGATCAAAGACCTTAAAAGTAGGGGTGTACAATTGGTCGGTTCAGTTTGGTTAGAACCGAGGACCTAACCAACTATTCGGTTTTACCATTTTCTCTAACCAAACCGAACTGAACTAGAGTTCAGAATTGAACGAAAATCGAATTCAGTTCGGTTTTCGGTTCAGTTGGGCCCTAATTCTACACTAATGAAAAACATTGATCAACAACTAATAAATAATTTATATTTAATAAATGTTATTAATTAATAGTTAAAATGGCCCCAAAACCCAATGGTTTTAATTAATTGACTATTATTATTAATTAAAAGTTAGAATGCCCCAAAGCCCAATGGTTTTTATTAATTAGCTATTATTAATTAAAAGCTATGCCCAAAGCCCTATGCCAATGGGGAATTGGTGAATTTGTCATTTTTCAAAAACAATTAATAATCAATGAACAATTAATGATTACTCTAGGTTTTAATTGACAATTATTAATTAAAAGTTGTTCACAAACAATTAAAGCCCAACGGGAAATTGTCAAATTGGTCATTGGGAAATATAATAATTAATTAGCAGAAAGTATTAAATAGATCACATTAAATATTTAATATGCTTCATTAAATAAACACTAATTTGGTTTTTGGTTTGGTTCGGTTGAAAATCTCAACCAAACTGAACCAAAACCGAAAACCAATTTAAAAAAAAAAAAACTGAACCAAACCGATATCCGAATTAATTGAACCGAACTTGCTTATTCGATTTGGTTCGGTTTTTGGTTTTCGGTTTATTGACCGAATTTGAACACCCCTACTCAAAAGTGCCTAGCTTTTGGATTTTCTTGTGGATCTAGAACCCCTTGTAGTAGATCTAGGGTTGATCACCAAATCATTGTGGACTCTTCTGGAGCTCTTACCCAAGCCAAATTGGAGTCCATTGCAATGGCAGCAATTAGAATTGAGTTGGAGAAGTACGAATAGCTTATCAGTAAAAGGATTTAGTTGGTTCTAGTTCTTTAGGCAGGCAACATAGTGCAAGAAACCCACGAGCCAATCACCCCTACTTTGCTCAGATAGGTAGTTCATATGCGGTTCCAAATTATGCATCCACCTTAGGTAAGGAGGGACCTCCTTGGATTATAAACTCAAGAGCATCTAAGCACATGCCTAATATGTCTACCCATTTCAATTTTTACCAGTTGTGTTTTGGTAGAGACAAAGTCTCTACAATAGATGGTTTTCATATTCCCATTTTTGGGAAAGGGACAATTAGGGTGACTGGTTGCATTGCTTTGTCCTTTGTCTTACATGTTCCTAGACTTGATACTAATCTTCTTTCTGTGAGTAGTTGACAAAGAATTTGAACTATTCAGTGGCTTTCCTTCGTGGTAATTGTGTTTTGCAAGATCTAGAGTCAAAGAGGATAATTCTGGATGAGTTTTTGAGACATCAGAGCCACCATGTTAGTAGTAGTAGTTGTGGATCTAAGTCAGTGAGTCAGATTATGCTTTGACATAATCATTTCGGTCATCTTTCTTTCAATTCATTGAGTTGATTCTTTCCAAAATTGTTTGAGTTTGTTTAGTTTTCTAGTATGGAGTCGAAATGCTGTCATTTGCGAAAGCTTTGTAGACATTCTTTTAAACCAAGTAATAAAAGAAGTTCTGTATTGGATATTGTTCACATTGATGTATGGGGACCTTATCATATTTTTCCATGGGTGGTTACTGGTACTTTCTTTTGTTTGTGGATGATTACAGTTGGTATTATTTGATATATTTGATGAGATCGCGTGATGATGTATCTATTTTGGTGTAGAAGTTCTAGCATATGGTTCTCACACAGTTTCGAGTGAGGACTAAGATTTTTAGATCAGACAATGTCAGAGAATATTTTGAGGAGGATTTGGCCACATTTTTTGAAGCATGGGGTGATTCATTAGAGTAGTTGTGCTTATACACTATAGCAGAATGGGGTAGCAAAGAGGAAAAATAGATACATTGTGGTGGTGGCAAGAAATCTTATGGTGTGTGCTTCAGTTCCTATTCGGTTTTGGGGAGATGTAGTTCTCATGGTTGTGTCCATGATCAATTGTGTACCTTCATGTATCCTAGGGTTTAAGGTGCCATTTAGTCTTCTATTTCTAGATGGGGAGATATTCCATATACCTTTGAGAGTTTTTTGGTGTATTTGTTTTGTTCACATTCTTGGTCCTCATCGTAGGAAATTGGATCCTAAGGCCAAGAAACGTGTTTTTCTTGGGGATGCTCAAAACTAGAGGGGGTATTGTTGTTATGATGCAGTGTCGGGGAGCGGGTTAGCCACTATGGGTGTTAACTTTTTTGAGTTTACATTCTTTTTCTCTGGTGGTTCTCCTCGAGGGGAGTGTTTTGGGGAGGAAAACTCACAGTTTGTTCCTCTTCTTGGTCTTTTATTTGGTCCATTAGCTCCACCATCAGTTCTATCTGTTGCTCCACCATTAGCTCTTCCCATCCAATTGCCTGTTCCACTACAACTTGCCTCACAATTTTTTCCAGTGCTAGTGCAAGAGGTTTGGCTCCACATATGCTCCAGTAGAACCTAAATCACCCTCCATTGGTCCATCTGAGATTCTAGGTTTGGCTGATAAAGTTCCAGGTATTTACCTTTAAGCCTGTTATTCCCTATGATTCCATTGATGATGTTTTTGTTCCTGAAATTGATGCTACAACTGATCTTGATCTTTCTATTGCGATCTACAATGGAATGAGAAAGTTTATAACCCATTGCATTTCACACCATCTCTTCTACAGTGCCCTTTCACCTTTCTATTGTGCTTTCTTTCCTTTTGAGTTTATACCCATGAATGTTAGTGAGGCTCTCTCTAAACCTGAGTGGAGAACAACTATGATGGAAGAAATGAGACTTTGATTAAGAACCGGACATAGGAGGTAGTTAATGTTCTTGCAACAAAGGAGACAATGGGTGTAGATTGGTGTTCACTATGAAGTACAAGATCGATGGCAGCATAGAAAGATACAATGCAAGCTTGGTGTAAAAGGGTATATACAAACCTATGGAATTAGATTATCTGGTGACCTTTGCACCAGTAGCTAGGATGAGCTCAATTCGGATCCTCTTGTCTTTAGCAACTACTTACTCATGGTTGCTCTTCCATCTTGAAGTTAAAAATGCATTCCTTAATGGTGATTTGCAGGAGTTATATATGGACAATCCAAATGGTTTCTATGAAAATGTTGGTGAGGGAAAAGCTTGCAGGTTGAAGTAGTCTTTATATGGTTTGAAACAATCACTTAGGGCATGGTTTGACAAGTTTAGGGGGACATTGGTCCGTTTTGAATACACATACCCAGTAGATCACTCTCTTTGTGAAGAGGAGAGAATCACTTGTGACAGTACTACTTGTGTATGTGGATGATATAGTTGTTAAAAGGGATGGTTTGAGGGAGATCAATGCACTCAAAAAGTGACTACAATAGGAATTTGAGATTAAGGATGTAGGTGAACTAAAATATTTTATGGGGATTGAGGTTACAAGATCCAAGCATAGGGTATTCATCTCTTAGAGGAAGTATGTATTGGACCTACTACAGGAAGCTAGGAAGTTAGGAGTTAAACCGGCCAATACTCCTATTGATCCAAACCACATAATTAATGCTCTGGATGGTGAGTTGATTAAGGATGTGAGGAGATATCAGAGGATGATAGGCCGGCTACTGTACTTGTGGATGAGATGCCTAGACATTTCCTATGCTGTGAGTCAGTTATGTATGCTCCTTGGGTTCACCACTAGGATGCCATTCATAAGATACTTGCATACCTAAAGAAACATCTTGGCAGAGAAATTTTATTCACAGATCATGGAAATTTGAAACCGGAGTCATATACAGATGTAGATTGGGCAGGTTGCCTCGATGATAGGAGATCCACATCAAGGGTATGTACCTTTGTGGGGGAAATCTGGTTTCATGAAAAAGTAAAAAAAATAGTTAGTGGTAGCAAGGTCAAGTGTTGAAGCCAAATATAGATTAGGAGATTATGATAGATGTAGTGGAGCTCATGATGTTGTATTGTGATAATCAAGCTCCAATCAATATTGCCCACAATCCAGTTCAGCATGGTAGGACAAAACACATTGAAGTTGATAAACACTTCATAAGAGAAAGGGCGATAGATGGAGAAGTCATCTTGCCTTATGTCACCACTAAGTTACAGTTGGCTGATGTCTTCACCAAAGGGGTCACAAAGAACAAGTTTGAACATGACCTACGTAAGCTAGGGGATATTTGACTTTTACTCCCAATTTGAGGGGGACTGTTGAGGAATTTGTGCAGGTTCGTTGGTTAATTTGTTTATTATTTGTTTAGTTGGGGAGTGGGGATGACAGTACACTTGTTGGGACCGAGTGATGTTTTTAATTCTTTTAGAGTTTTCTTGTGTTAGCCACCCTACAAGGGCATATTGGTATCTTTGTGCATATTTTTTACTTAAAGTATAAATAACAAAGGGGAGGGGGGTATCCAGATCTGATTGCTCTCTCATTCTTTTCTCCATTTTTTTCTCTTTGTTCTTCTCTTTTATCACAAAACCTTTTCTTTTCTTAATCTTTCTCTATAATTTTTGTTTCTACAAATTTCTACTATAAACAATCAACTTTTCCATATGATATTTTCTTGATTGTCTAAGAAATAGTGAGAAATGTTCAACAACCCAACCTCCCATCTATGGGGAAAAGAACAAGAAAAAATGTCTTCATCTTTGATATTGCTAACAATTATATGATTCAATGGACTAGTATATTTGCTATTTTTTATATTTCCAGTGTCGTTATTGCTTTTAGTTGTCTAACAAGAAATCATTAGAATTTTTTGTTGTATCATTCAAGTCAAATTTTATGGGAATCGAAGCTTAGAACGTTTTTAGAGGTTCGAACGTGGGGGTGGGGGATAGAATGTTGGAGGTGAACATAGTTGTCAAGGTCATGCCTAGGCGACAAGACACCCTTGGAGTCTCGCCTCGCCTAATTGCCAAGTAATTTTCTATAGCGTATTATAACAAACTTTTATATTCTTAATTTTTTTATTTTGTAATTAAAAAATTGACATTTTTAAACTAAAATATTCATTTTGTGTGTTTATATACTAATTTCTTTTTGTTATTTTCTTCAGCTTCATCCACTCGAATTTTCGATATTCCTTTTTATTTCTCATCAAACAAATGGGATCTTCTTCTGGAAATCCTAGCTATTCTTAGCATGATATTGGGGAATCTCATTGCTATTACTCAAACAAGCATGAAACGTATGCTTGCATATTCATCCATAGGTCAAATCAGATATGTAATTATTGGAATAATTGTTGGAGACTCAAATGATGGATATGCAAGCATGATTACTTATATGCTGTTCTATATCTCCATGAGTCTAGGAACTTTTGCTTGCATTGTATCATTTGGTCTAATCAACACAAACATTGCTAAATGCTGTATTGAACCACTTCTCTTTTCTTCTTTTCCTATAACAGAAATAGGGGTTAAACCCCTACATTTTTCGAATTTTCTTTTCTTTCTTCTTTTTCTTCTCATGAATATGTTGGAATATGTTGATTTTCTATACTTTAACATGAAGTTTATACTTTTCTTATGAAAATTATGGATATTTATTAAGGAAATATGATTATGGAACCTAGGGAACTACCCTAGGATACATGTTTTTACTTAAAAAAAATCCATCGCCTAGGTTACTAGGCGCCCGACGCCCCCTTGTCGCCTAGCCTCACCTTGGTGCCTTTAAAACTATGGAGGTGAATGAATCTAGAAAAAAGATTCAGTGAAGGAAGAGATTATTAAATTTTTAAGGTCTAAGTTTGATATAGAAAAGATTGCTGAGTAATTCATGGGAATTAATAGATTACTATACCTCTTGTATGTATTTTTTAGTTTTACCTATAGTTTTCAAGGCGCCAAGGTGAGGCTTGTCCAATGATTTAAAAGGTGTGCCTAGGCGCGCAAGCGAGGTGCATTTTAGGGTAGGTGCCTCGCCCAGGTCCTAGGCGTAGCCCTTCCAATAGGCACATGCCTGGTGTGCCTGGGTGAAGGAAGAGATTGTTAAATTTTTAAGGTCTGAGTTTGATATAGAAAAGATTGCTGAGTAATTCATGGGAATTAATAAATTACTATACCTCTTGTATGTATTTTTTAGTTATAACCATAGTTTTCAAGGCGCCAAGGCTTGTCCAGTGATTTAAAAGGCACACCTAGGTGCACAGGCGAGGCGAGTTTTAGGGTAGGCGCCTTGCCCAGGTCCTTGGTGCAGCCCTTCCGAAGGCGCATGCTTGGTGTGCCTTGTGCCTTAGATCAGGTGCGTGGCTTTTGAAAATTTGACGTCCCTCGAGGCAAGCCCAAACAAGTCCATGTTAGGGTCTTAAATTCTTAGTTTTCACAGAAAAATAATGACTTTATAGTTTTAATTACATTTTAAGAAGATATTCTATTAGGATGAATGAATGAACAACATTACCAAAAGCGGCTTGTAGAATCAGGAATGTAATATGTCACATTAGCTACATGAAGTAATGTAATTGAGAAAAAAAAGAGATTGTGGGTTTTACATGCTTGAAAATGTTTTATATGCTTGATTTAATTTTTCAATTCTCATTTGAATATGCTTTACATGTTATGTTTATTTATTTTAATTTTAGATAATAGGTTTTTTAAAACATTTATTTTAAAATTTGTTTATATTTTTATCAATATTATGTTTAATAATTTTTTGATTTTTTTTGGCATTTGTTTTTGAATTTGTAGCACTTTTTTAATTTTTGCGCCTTGCTTAAAAAGGCGTGTGCCTCACCTTGCGCCTTGCGCCTCAGGCGCAAATTGACCCCTGTGCCTTTTTTGCACCTTGCGATTTAAAACACTGGGCTTGTTAATAGGGGGCACCTTGTCACCTAGTCACCTAGGCAGGTGCCTAGGCAATGAATTTTTTCAAGTAAAAACCATATATCCCATAACCATCTTTCCTTGATAACTATCCATAATTTTCATAAGAAAAGTATAATGTTCATGTTTAAGTCTAGAAAATTAATATATTTATGAGAAGATAAAGAAGAACGAAAAGAAAATTCAAAAAATATAGGGGCCGAAACCCCTATTTTTGTTATAGGAAAAGAAGAAAAGAAAAGATGGAAAGAAGATATGAAGAAGAAATGTGTTGATAGGAAAAAAATTTTTAAGTTCTTCCCTTATTGGTTCAGGTTTTGAAGTCTTTGAGGGTTCAATACTGCAATTAACAATGTTTGTGTTGATTAAATCCTAACAGATAAGAAAATAATAAAAAGAAATTAATTTATAAACACAAAAAATGAATATTTTAGTTAAATAATGTCTATTTTACAATTATAATCTCAAAAGGTTAATAATATAAAAGTATTTTGTAACGAAGTATACAAAACTGCTTGGCTACTGGGTGAGGTGAGCCTCCAAGGGTGCCTTGTTGCCTAGGTGTCGCCTTGACAACTATGGTTTTACCTTTGATTTCTTTTGTATTTTATTCTTATTAATGAAATAAATGCTAGTATATTTCATGAGAAGTACTTCACATTGAAACACAATTTAGTCTTCAGGAGACTGGAGATGATGGAGGTTATATAAATATTCTGGTGATGTGTGTGTGCCTTTTTTTTGGCAAGAGGTTGTGACTGTAATCCAATTTTTGGCTAATTTGGTTACCATTTTATTGCGTCTTGCAAATGAAAAGAAAGGGGATACGGAACCATGGGTAGAGGTTAGATTTAGGGGGAAATTGGTTTGTTGGGCCCACAACCCCAGTGGTCACTTGAGCATTCCAATCTTGTTGCAATTCATTCTATCTGAGCTTCCGATTTTAGATTTTAATGGGAGATCAAATCTTTCAAAATAAAACACCAGGGGTGTTTTTCTTTTGTAATATTTCTTAGATTGTAGTTTGTTGGGGTTGAGTCCGTTTGGGTATTACTCTGTTGGTTATATTAAAACTGTTATATTTTCTTTTATTAATTAGTTTTTTTAGTAGGTTAAAAAGGCAAGAAATTAATTGCTTTGAAAGCAATTCCTAAGAAAGTTACAAGTGATGAGGTGTCATATCTATTGTCAAAAGAAGTTATTTACTAAATGAAATGTATGTAAATGACAGGTGTCATGAGATTTACTTGCTTGTTATGGTAGTGTTTTCTGCAGTCCCCCTATCTTTCATGGTCCCTATTCAGGACCTATTTCCCTTTTAAAACTTCCACTGCTGCCAATCATCCATGCTTACCTGGACCCTCTCCTGTGAACAGTCACCATGATTGGTGTTAGGGCATAAAAGACCTTGGATCTGAAGATCCTGTTTCCAAACTGATTCGATATGGGCCTTATTAGGTTCTGATCTTGGTCAGGCTTGATTCTATTATTAAGATCCCTTAGTCGCTTTCAACTGTATGGATCAAACCTCAAGAATTCTAGATCTACACCAGGATCTAATCTGATCTAAATTATATTTGGATGTATATAACGTGGTTCATATCCAATTCATTAGGAAGTGAATTTCTTTAGGTGATTCAAACCTGCCAAATATGGATTTCTTACCTGCTCCATTACATTCTTCAATGAGTCTGGATCTCCTGCCCACAATAACTCTGCCCATGTCTACTCACATAACATCGCTGCCACACATGAGAACATTTCATCCTCCTACATAGTATTATGCACGGGGAGATGTTCCAAATGCACGGGGGTAGTGTTGTGGGTAGATGTTGGTAGAGTTCTTGTGGGCAGGAGATCCGCAGTCGTTTTCAACTGGAAATTTTATGGTGAAACTTGTAAGTTTGTTCTGAGGATTTTTGACAGAAACAAAATACAAACTTCATGCTTTTTACGGAAACTCTATTTCTTTCTTTTTATTGTCTGGTTGGGGGAGGGTAAGCGCTGATCAGAGTATATGATAATATTGATTTAATTAATACCTGGATCATTTGTAGCTACCCCGGGTAATGTGCAATATGTAAGAACAGTTCCAAATGGTTTATAGAAATAGCAGTTTGATTTAGGATTCCATTGTTTTAATTTACAGTTGTCAGTGATTTTTAATCTTGTCTTCTGTTGAAAACTAGATGACAAGTATTTTTCTTCATGATTACACTCACTAGACTTGATTTCTGTTGCAGTTAGCTGAGAATATACCTGCATTTACACCATCAAATGTACCATAAAATTACAACCTTGTAGGTCTTTTATCAGGAAGCCTTTGAGTTGGACAACATTGATTTCTTTTTCTTTAGATGTTCTTGTGGCTGACAAACTTCACGTTTTGCAGATTTTTTTTCTTTTCACTTGGACAACATTGATTTCCTCCACTTGCATTGATCTGGGAGCAGTCCAAAAAAATCTTGTATGGGTTGTCTCCTTTACTCCTCACCCTTAATTTAACAAATGGGATTGTATAACCTTTATGTGCATCACAATGAGGAAAGCAAGTATGCCTATACGAGAAGAGAACTAGCGGAAGTTGAATTAATGTATACTGTACAGTTTTTGACAATTACCTAAAATCCGATACCTGTATTTATTTTGATACTTCTGAGGCCAATTGGCATCTGTAGAATGATTTTCCTAATTATATATTTCAGACTTCAGTGTGAGTTGTATCACACTTTCATTTGTTCTATTAAATTCTATTTTCCTTCACTCCTGAGCCACACTAACAAGTCTGTAGATGAAGCCACTATATCTACAAAAGGTTAAACCCAAGTTATTGGATATGATTTGCAGTCTTAACATTGTCAAGTGTAGATGCTAGAAACTGTTTAATGCTTGAGAAGAAAACACTAAAATGTTTTTCTCTTTATTGTAGCCAAGGTTCAAAGCATCGTTATCTATCGGCCCGTATCAGCCGATACGTATCGTTCCGGGACCCTTTCGATACACCCCTACAGTGGGTGTATCGGTGGTCTGACCAGTTCAGGGGATGGAGGGGTCCTAGACCCGCTCCCCTGAACCAGTTTTGAAAAAAAAAATAAAAAGGTAAAAAAACAAGTATCGAAATGCCCAATACGCCCATACCAGCGTATTGGGCATATCGATATTTTGAACCTTGATTGTAGCAACGTACCATTATTTGTTGTCATTTGCCATAGAATCTGAACTGCCTATATGGGAATTGCATTATTCGGATAATATTTTTCCGTGATGTGTAGGATGCAACCTTAAGAGAACTCGGAATACTATCAGATTCAAATTCTGGTCTTCGAATCTCAACCAAGGTTCCAAGCATATCTTTATCATTAAGGCTATGTTTGGTTTGAAGGAAAGGGTAGGGAAAGGAAGGAAAAGACAGGGGAAACATGGCCTAGAGTTTTGTAGCTTTTGGGATACAATTGGGAAACATGCGTATATGCTTAATATACTATGTACATACCTATGCATTAAAATATTAAATAGAAAAGTATAGGGAAAATCCTGACCAGTACGCTGTACTTTGGCTTGAGCGATAATTTAGTCTCCGAACTTTAAAATGCGACAATTTATTACCCGAACTTTTGAAATGTGATAATCCAGTATCTGTTGTTAACCAGTCTGTTAATCAGTCTTTAAGTGACATTTGAAAAGTCAAAAATGTCTTAAGAATGCCATCTAATTCTCTTTATTAACCATCCAAACATTGACAATAAAATGAACAGTCCTAGATTCTACATTCTTCTAAATAGTTACCAACTTTTTTTGAATAGAAGAGGCTAGGGTTTGGGACTTCAGTTTTTATGTCAACGTTTGGACGGTTGATAAAGAGAATTTGAAGGGCATTTTTGACTTTTCAAATGTCACTTAATGACTGATTAACAGACTGGTTAATGGTAGATACTGGATTATCACATTTTGGAAGTTCGGGTACTGGATTGCCACATTTTGAAAGTTCAGGTATTGGATTGTCACATTTTAAAGTTTGGGGACTAGATTGTCACTCGAGCCAAAGTACAGGGTACTGATCGAAAATTTTCCCAAAAATATATTATAAAGTTATAATTGACATGTGATTCCCGTACTAGAGGCTAGTATGCATAAAAACTATATAATAAATTTTACACATCAAATCATCAACTTGTTTGCCATGACAAATAACGCATTGTAACAAGGATCCAAATTAACATAATGTGCTGGAGTAGTGGAGATGTAATGTCTTCTTTGCAAATAAGTTGATTTCCCCAAAATTTGTTATTTCAATATAATATGGTCTTATTTAAATTTGGATATTACATTCGGTGTGATATGCGCTCTATGAGGAGCCAGACTCCTTTGTATTGGTCTCGCACTGTTTTTCTGGGTATCGTACAATATCAGCCAATACATTATAGATTATGATTGATGAGTTAATGGCAATGAATGATTTCTTATCGGTCCAACTTTTTCCTTTCCTCTTCTGTTATAAGTGGGATTCTGCCTGTTTATCATTCTTGACATTTACAAAAGAGATTGCAATAATTATTCTTGAACTGACCGGATAGAAGTTTGTTTGGATTTGAAAAGCATGCCGTGTTTATAGTCGTCATCCAAGTAAATAAGTCATTATTAGGAATTCAGTTGTCCATGTTGTTATTTACTTCTGAGAAATTTTATATAGATGTTTAAATGACCATCATATTGGCTGTACAGGCCTTTTGGTTTATAAGTTTGATCTAGAAAAATTTACTGGACAGTTTTTTTTGTGATCTAACCTCCACCATATTTTACACGACATTTCCATTTGAGGAATGTGATCTTAGTATTAGGGATGAGCATGGGTCAGTTCAGTTTGGTTCCATCGCAGAACTTGGAACCTACCTTGTAAGGATCGATTTTAGGTTTTTGAAACTGGAATCTACCTTGTGAAGGCTGGCTTCAGGGTTGGTTTTGGCCTTGGCAGTTACAAGGTCAGTTTTAGAGTCTACTCATGAAACCTATTCTTTTTTTTCTCTTCCCCTTCAAATAAAAAAAAAATGAAACATGTTCTTTAAAAATTTAATTTTTAATAATGATAATATATAATTTAAAACTTATATTATCTTTATTCATCAAATTGAGTAATTTAATATGTAAATTATCACAATATATTAATATATGGTTCAAAATGTGTCATGTTTCCTTGTGCTTGTTGCCCTCTCCTACTCAGAATGGATACTGGGTTGAACTGTTTTTCCTCTTTCCTGTTCTCTTCTGGGCTTGTGGTTTTGCTATTTTATTTTTATTTTTGAGGCTCTTTTTCTTCATGATCTTGTAGATCATTTTTCTATGACCGTTTGATAACAAACAGTGTATTTTGGTCTCAACAAGAAGTTACTCTTTGGCTGTTTAGTGTTGCACATCCTGTCACAAGTTGTCACATAGTTAGCTTTGGCAGATGTAGGCAACTAGGTATCACATCTATCAAAACAATGGGTATAATATTACAAGGTTAGTTTGTGCAACTTTTCTATTCAAATAATGATTCATTGTACTGGTTCCAAAAGCCACAATTTGATGTCATCTAATTTGTGCTTTTTACAAGATCCAAGATCATTTATATTGATAAAGATGAGAAAAGCAGAAAAAGTCTTCTCCAATTGCAATTGGAATTTGAATTATGTACCATCTGATGGTTACAAACCAATTTAAATTATTTGTGTCATAGAAAAAACAGAGGTGAGAAGCATTATATAAATATTGGTATAAGGTAAAAGCATCCTTTTCATGATAATTGAATCCAAGGTCTATCTAAGTGAACTAGGCAATGATTGATAAACTTGTGACAAATAATATACTGTGACAATGAGCATATCACTGGATGAAAGGAAAATCAATTGGAGCCAATATGAGCAATAGGAAAGTAAGAATTTATGATAAAACATAGAAATTAACAGGAAAAAGAAAATGAAGTTATCTAACCAGTAATCTCATGCCTTACTTTGATATCTTGCAAAAGTGCTAATGGAATAGCCAGTAACCTTTTGTGCCACTGATCCTGCTAATTCGCACAGTTAGCCAGTGTATCTAATAGTTTAACTGTTCTGTCTGATAGCTAATCAGAAGCTGAGGCTAGAAATAGGCATTGGTAAATGCTCTGCAGCTTCCAAACAGATTTCTAATTATAGGTTTAAAAATACATTTTTATCCTATGTTTGAACTCTATCAAACAGATCTCTTTTGATACATTCAGTATTCTGGTAATTTCAATCCCAGGCTAATTAAAGATAAATCCATATCCATCTAGTTTGGTGCTTACAGGTTACACCAGATTAATAGCCTTCTTACTTGTCTGCATAGAATGCAATAGGAGAGCAATGTAGTATAGAAGAAGGGATTACTAGAATTGAGAAGAGATGGTAGTCTGGAAATATAATATCAGACTATAAGGGTCTCAGTATAACCTCTAAAAAACACTTAATGCTGCCAGTCTGGTCCCAAGAAACCACAGTAAAAGTGTTTTGCTATACATTTTAAGTGTCTACATATATACATGTAGAAATCTACAAGTTCCTCTAAAATGGCATAATTCTTACATTTCATAAAAAACAGTGTTTTCAAAACTGGCTGGACTGGAAAAACCAGGAATTGGTTACCTGACTGGTTCCATTTTACCCCAAAATTGCTTTTTGGCCAAAAACTATTAATTTGGTCAGTAAACCGTTGATCCGAGTGATCGAACCATCGACTTGGACAACGGTTTTTAGCCTTTTTTTTCAATTTTTTATTTTTTGTCAGAGCGGACCATCTGTTCAGACCGGACAGTCGGAACATTTGACCCAGGAACCAGACCCAGAACAGTTCCCTGTCCGGCCCGGTTTTAAATACCTCGATTAAAAAACAGAAAATCAGAAGCAATAGCTATGTTCCGGCACATGCAGAAAAAAGAAATAAATGAATAAAGCTTTATCTGTTAAAGTGTTTTGAGCTAAATCAGCCATCTGACTCCTTGTAAAGTGTTTTGAGCTAGAATAATTGAAGATGCATGAATTTTCCTCACCCAAATTAACCATTTCATGGGAAAAAGAAATATATTCCCTTGGACTTTTCTTCTCTTGCTCAGACCTTTGACCTACCAACTTCTAAAGGTATTCATGATTGAGCTAGGAAAAAGCATCATTCTACTTCAAAGAATTTAAATAAGAAAAGATAAAGAATAGAGGAATTGATTAGGAAAAAGCATGTAGAAGTTGCAGTGCAGTGGCAATCGATTAGTTGTCTCTTCTTGAAATGAAAATACTGGTCAATTTATCTACTGTATTAAATTTGCAGAAAGAGACTATTTACATAAAAAAAAATGCATTCTCTATAGGCTTGGTTGAACTTCAAAACTGTTTGCAGGGGCAGAGGTTGACAGTCTTATGTCATGTTGAAAACCAAATTACTAAGAGAATGTAGTGATGGGTCATATAAAAATTAATCAGCAAATTCTGTAGACTGAACACATTAATAAAGATGTTTAACCCTTGAAATCCCATAAGTTGTTGATGGAAGGAAGAAAGAGGATTTAAGGATAATGAGAAGCTTTAAACATTGATTGCAGTCCAATAAATAAATTCCTAGATCTTTATCTATTTACGAAGGTATGCATTGCCCCCTCCCCAGAAAGTCAAATCAGCCTTCTAATTCTAATTCTATTATTGTATAATTCTAAATATATCCATGCATGATTGACAAAGAGTGCAAAATATATAACTTGGATGCAGGATTGAGCCTTTAGGCTGCGTTTGGAAACGATGCAAATATGTGTGAATGCAAATATGTAGTGTCAAACGGTTCATATAAAGTGCAAAGTTGGGTTAGCTTTGCATTGACAAATTTGCCTTCTTACCAAACAGACTTTTAGCTGTAACGGATGCAAACACAAATTTCAATAAAATATATGTTTTTCTTTTATCAAAAGCACATTTGAATATAAATTTACTTATTTTTTATTGATGTACTTTTACATCTTATTATCAATGTAAATATACATTAATCTGTCATTTGTCAATGCATAAATGTAATGTTGCTAAACACAAACAAAAATGAACCAGAGTACAAAAAGAAGCTAACAGGGGGAAACCTTTATGTCGAGCATTTGTGCATTATTTGCTTCTTCCTTTGTTCGTGTTATACAGCAGCATACGCTTGGGTAGATAGTTTGAGCCTCTTTGGAGGCCCAAAAAGAAGCTAACAGGTTTGAAGGAAAAGATGGTCTGAAAAAGAATTTTGGCCTCATTGTCATCATGATTCATGTAAGAAGTTTACGGGAGGTAAACTAGCAAAATCTGAAAGTGGAATCTACTTTAGTTTTCCTTACTTTGAATATGTTAACTCTCAGACTTATCATTTATATTAATTCTTGTAATCATTATTTTTGATAAACTTGAAATTTACTATTTTTAGTTTCTGGTGCCTTTGAATCAAGTTAGTTTCAGTGGGATTATGAAAGTGTTGTTAGAGTTGTTTAGGAGTTGGAGTCCTAATGGATTACTCATGAACTTGTCTTAGTTTTAGAACAATTAGGAGTTGTTTTGGGTCAATTTCATAGTCCAAATTGGAATCTGTAAAGGAACATCCAAACTAATAAGTTGAGTTTAAATAGAGTAATTGTAATTGGAGTAGTTCAAAGAGTGATTTGATAAAATAAAGATGGGTTTTAGTCAATTGATTGTTGTTAGAAGTTTCTCTCTATTTTTTCCTCTTTTGTTTCTTCTTTTAAGCGTTCTCTCTCTCTCTCCCCCCTAATTTCTTGTTCATTCTTTGGTGGATAGAAGTTGTCTTCTTACTTTTCCATCCGTATCTTTAATAATTGAGAAATTGTCTAAATCTCACCATGAGTTTTCAATATTTCCCTTAAACTCACTATAACTTTTCAAAATGTCTAAAACTCACCATGTCAGTAAAGTTTTATTTTCTAAAACTTAACTTCCGTTAGTGCACCGTTAATGCTTCTTAACAGAGGTGTCCATGTCAGCATAAATAATAATTTTCATGACCAAATTACCCTTGAATGATGAGTTAGAGGGAAAATGGTTTTTTTTAGTTTTCAATTTTCTTTTTTTTTTGCATTTTGCTATAATTTCCAATGTTTTTTTTATATTTTCTGTTTTTTTTTTAATTTTCTATTTTCTACAATCTATAAATTTTCTTGTATTTTTTGTTATTTATTTGTAATTTTTGTGTTTTCTATAATTTTTGGTTTTTTTTCTACAATTTTTATTTTTTGATTTTGTTTTTCAATTTCTATAGTTTCTATAATTTGAAAATATTTTTTTATTTTGTTTGCAATTTTTATAATTTTTTATGTATTTTATATTTGAAAATATTTTTTGAATTTTTCCTTTTTTTCATTTCTAAATATTAAAATGGTAATATATTAGCACTCGTTAGTTTGTTTAACATCAAATTAGTGACATGATGAGATCTAGACATTTTAAAAAGTTGTGATAAATTTAAGAGAAATGCTGAAAACTCATGGTGAGTTTTAGACAAATTCCCTTAATAATTTGATTACTTTCAGACCCTCCTTCACCCCCACAAAGCCACCTTCAAATCCAAGGACCCCTACCCCGTTCTACATCATCATGTTCTTAATAATGCCATTGTATCTATTGTACTTTTTCCTTCGTTCTTATTCATTACTTTAATGGATTTTGGCCCTAGTGACCCTTGAACTTTGGGAAAATGCTAGTTTTAACCTTATATTTTAGAAAAAAATCATTTTCGACCTTGAACTGTTGAGAAAGGGCCTCCATAAGGCCAAAATGGACGATATTAGAGACGTGTTGACACATCCGTTAGATATCTCTGCATCAATTAATGGCAAAGATAAACATGCATTGAGGTATTCACCTCTTAAAGTTAAAAATGAACTCAGCTAGTGACCTAACACCTAGTGATCCATTTGCTTGAACCATCGAACCTTTTGACTTGTTCTAGGTTATAGTTTTGATTAAATCTTTTTTTTTTTCTTTGTTTGTGTTTTTATCCATTTTCATAATTAATAATAAAACCCTCATTTGCCATAATTATAATATAATAGCATAGACATGGCCAACTTTTTGTTATTAATTCCAAATGGTAGTGCATCCTGTAATCACTTGAAACTCTTCTTCCGGGGCCATTTATACCTTCTATAAGATGGAGCCCAGAGTTGTAGATATGTTGGCGCTGAAGTATGAAACCTCCGTGGGCATCCCTCTAACATCATTCTCTTCAATCCTCACCTCTACCAAAGTGCGAGTAAAAATTACATTTTCAAAATTGCCACGATCAAGTTTGACTCGTCTCGCTGTTACATACAAGAGTTCGACTAGTTTTGCGTTAAGAATATTTTTATACTTATGTGCTTTATTTCATGGAGAGATATTTCTAATATAAAGTTGCAAGAGATTACTCAAACAGAATGAATACGAGCTTGCACTGGGTGAAGCTGAAGTTATGCCATGAATCTTCGACCAGCATATCTTCACGGCCCAAAGTAACCTCCTTTTCTACTCCTTCCTTGCTCTGTCTTGTTCCTACTAACAGCCTTCACCTCTTTTGTTGTATACAAAAAATATGGGATTTTAAAAATGCAAAACTCTTCCCATGATGGTCACTTTGGAATGTTAAATGTGTGATTTTTATAGGGAAAAAAAATATTATAATGTATTTGATTCATGGAATGGTAAAGTGGGTACAATGTGTGTGAAGTTCTCCACCACTCCCCCTCTGAATTCAGTATAATCCTAAAAATAAGAGGGCTGTGTCTAATCTAGATGTATATATTAAAATGGAATGGTTTGGCATGGCCTAAATCTTTTCTCTTTTTTTTTTTAGTTTTTATGTTTTTCTAATTCTACATAATTCTATGTTTGTGTTTAGCGAATGAAACTTTCAGGGTAGAAAAGAGATTAATGGAAATTTAATTAGGGTATTAGATGACCCATTTTTCTTAGAATTCCTTTAGGAGGTATTCTTTTTTTGGATTTTGAGAGGGTGGAAAGTTGGTCAATAGGATTTTGATTCCCATTGACCAAGAATCCCATGTTCTTTTTTCAGATTTATGTGGGGACTAGGGAAAGTTTATTTTCTTAGGTATCACTTACCTGTTAGGTGGATAAATGACTTTCCCACCTAGGGGGAAAAATATAAACATTTGAATGGAACAAAAATGCTTCTTTTAATAATGGATTTTTATGGCTAAAATGGTCATTGCCTTATTTACATTGGAAATAAAAGAACATGGGTAAGTGCATTTACTCGGATATGTCTTTCCTAAAAAACACTTACTCGAGTAAATACATTAACCGAAAAACAAACGAACCTTAATGTACCAGGGGGTGTCTTTTTTGGGTTTTGTATGATGGGTGGATGTTATTTTTTCAAAAACTCATTATTATGCGTTAGAGGGTAGTAATAATTACTTTTGTGGTACAAGGATAATTTATTAATCATATATAATCAAATCAACTATTATTAATAAGTTGCATATATTAAACATATTGTTAATAAAACATAATATGATAATTATTATATTTATAAACAAAGTATATAATTAACTATAACTTAATTAATCTTAACTAATTGATAATATAACATGGATTATTAAAAACTTTTAGTAAAATTAAAATTAAACAAATTTGTTAATTAACAATTAATATTTATTAATTCAATTAGCTTTAGGGGTGAACATTTTTTAGCTTGGCCCTGTCCGGGCATGTATTAATACAACAAACTGTGAGGCTGGGCTTGGGCCCAACATTTCAAGCCTGGTCTGAGCCTTATGGCTCACACATGTTTATATTATATATGCATACTTATAGTAATATAATATATGATATTTTATATTATTAAATGTATAAAAGAATTTTTCTATACATATTATATGACATATAATATAAAACATTACATATATTCACCATTTTATATAGAAAATTAATAGGCTCGAATAAGCCCGACCCTATCCAGGGTTAGCCTATAGCCCTTATTACAATTGCTAAGCCTAGGCTAAGCCCATGTAAGATTAGGTACAAACTTATGTTTTTGACTTAAAACCCAGGTCCAACTGAAGCTTGGGCTATATAGCCTTTTTTTTTTATAATAACAATAAGCTTTATTAATGATGCTTTGTGAAATTTTAATTAGGGAGAGGTAAAAAGTCTTAACTCCCCCGGAAGAAAATTAAAAATTAGTTCAAAACAAAGATTCTCTATTCACTTCTTGTCTGGCTAATCCATTGGCAATTGAGTTAGCAATTCTCTTCACCCAGTTGTACTTCACCTCAATATCCCTACTCATCTATTTGAATTTTTTTTTTTCATTGCTGTAGTTCCACAAATCACTATTGTCTCCCTTTAACCATCTAATCACTACCTCAGAATCACCTTCAATTCTCTTGTTCTTTAGATTCCTTTCAGAACTGCAACAAAAATTTCAGCCCTAAGAGTGTCAAGCCCATGTTTTGTGAATCTGTGGGTTCACGGGATGCGATAAATTCAAATGTTAACGGGATTTTGGCTATCACCCAAGGTGTTCGGTTGAATCGGATGCAAAAAGACAAAGAACCCGAGTTCACAAACTCCTCTTCCTCCATTCCCTCAAGCCCAGCAGCACCGGCGTCCTCACTCCACACCGATAGTCATGAATGTGGAAGCCATCGGCGGCGAGCGCATGGGCTTATTACTAGGGAGCAGAGAAAGCGTCCTCTAAACATCTCTCCTCCCGGAGGAAATCATCCATCCTTCTCAAAAGGGGCGAGTTTAAGAGAGCGTGTTCCTGAAAGTGGCAGATGCACTGAAGAACGTCATCTTTGTCTAGAGCTTCGGAGGTATTAGAGGGTTTTAGATACAAGCAGGTTGTGAATGGGTCCTTAGTCTCGGGATCTTGTCGATCTCCGAAGTAGTTGATCTTCTCCGACTGTGAGAATGCCAGATGGTTTTTGGAAGAGATCATGAAATCCATTTCACCTGAGGACGAAGGAACAAGCAAATTAGAGACAATAAGAGACTAACAAACAAACAAAGAGAAACAGAGAGCTAGAGAAGAGGAAATGAAGGTTTAGAGCGGTGGATATGCGGGGTCTTGATCGCGGTTTTGCGGCCTTAATGGTCGAGTACGTGGTCGGTGAATAATTTTGACGAGCAGTTTGGATTTGTTTTTGTAAGAAAAATGGTCTTAATGAGAGGTAATTAATGATTAATCAAATATTACTTTAGCTGATTAAAGAAACAGGAAACAATGTTATCTAAGCTGATATATGCTCTTGCCACCGATGGCTTCTGCATTCACGATCAAGTTTTTAAAACCGATCCGGACAACTAACCGGTCAGGGTCCGGTTCCTTGGGTTGAACGGTCAGCCCATTCTGACAAAAAAATAAAAAACGGTCAAAACCGTTGAACGGTTTGAACCACCTGGGTCAATATTTTACTGACTAAATCAACGTTCTTTTGGTAAAATTCCAGTTTGGGGGAAAAATGAAACCGATCACATGATTGGTTCTCGGTTTTCTAGTTCGATCGTCTGATTTGGTCCAGTTTTGAAAATCATGTTCACGACTGCTGGTGTAGAGTGAGGATGCCGGTGTTGTTGGGCTTGGGTTTGGTAGAGGAGAATCTCAAAATATGGGAGGGAGTGAGAAATGAGGTTCAAAATGAGGAAGAGGAATCTGTGAACTCCGATTCTTTGTCTTTTTGTGTCTGGTTCGACCTAGACACCACTAGGTAATGGCCAAAATCCCGTTAACGTTTGAATCTCCCGACATGTCCTTCTCTAGTTGGTGGGTTTACGCATCCTATGCACCCACAGGTTCATAAAACGTGAACTCAAAAAAGTGACCTTCTCCAATTGGACCTGTAAACATGGCAAAAATTACTCCATCCCCATCCCTGAACACTCCAATTGGATTATAGCTTCGCCTATGATCATCGCTACTTAGCTTCTGTCCATTTTAATTATATTTAATACAAGTTTATTAATAAAACAAAAAATATTAGTAATAAATTATTAGTTCTGAAATTAATTTCTATAATTAAATATCCATTAAATTTGTATTTAAAAATAATGATAAAATTAATAAATATAATAACAATAAATTAAAAGTTATAATTAATAATGATAATAATAAATATATTTTAAAAAAATTTATTAACTTTAAAATCAATTTAAAAATAGTAACATTTAAATTTCTAATATAAAATAATAGAACTTAGTAAAAGTTAATAAAACTAAATACTACTATAAATTTATTAACAAATTAATAATATAAGAAAACTTTTAATTATATTAACAAAAAATTAATTTTAACATCAATTTATCCAACAAAATATAATAAAAAATAATGTTTGAATTGTACTCGACCTTACTTGACCAAATTGAGATGGAAATGATTGCAAGGTTGATTTTGCCGAATTCACATTTGCGCCCCGCATAGGGCGCCCCATTCGGGAGATGTTCCAAATGCACGCTGAGATGTGCATGTGGGGGCGCAGATGTGATCTCCATTTTGCCACAATCACTTTTAAAAATGTTCGAACGGGTCCCAACTGGTTTATCCCTTATTTATTCATTTCTCTCCACTCCCGCCTTAGCTTGCTATATTCTTACTGTATTAATCCGTGGAGTTTCTCTGATATAATTATGGCTTCTACCTTGTTGTCGTCTCTGCAAATCGTAAAGGTTTGTTTTGCTAGTCACTTGGTAGTTCATTTTTTTTTTAATTGTTTTTTCTACTTCAGGAACCATTAATTGAATAGTCTAATTCTTCTCTCCTTTTTCAGAGTTCCTGCTCAAGTTTCACTGACAATCAGAATTTCAATCATCATCGTAGAAGGAAGACTTTCTTCTGTCTGGTGAGCATTTTCAGATTCCTTTCATGTAACTTCTTTGTTTAACTCTATATTTTTTTCCTGAAACATATTCACTATGGATTATTGAAGATAAAAACTCCGGACCTTCTTATTGTTCTAATTTGGGAAATTTATTCAAGGAGATAACAGGGTTCATGGTTACTAAATGCCCATATCCATTTATTCTTCTTTTCACCTGTTGAATTTGGCTTTAGAACATTCTTAAAAAAACGAATAAATAAAACTTGAGTTTGTATCATTTTTTTCCCATCTAGTGTAGTTCTGAGATTATTGATTTTCTTTCACTAAAATTTCGGATATTTTTCTATGAATTGATTTTGAATGGGCAAAGTAAAAACTTCCTCCTGGTGGGCAGAAATGGGGAGATGTTAGTTGACCTCTAATGCTTATAGTCAAGTGCATTTGCTTTCAAGTGTCCATCCAAAATTTCTTTGCGTTCGTTTTATCCTCACAAATTTCTCAACTTGAATATTCTCATTATGGATTTAAGCTGCTGCTGTCTTCTCGGTGATTTAAAATTGGAGGAATTTTAATGCACTCGGATCCTTCAGCTTTCTTATGGGCATGGAACAATAGAAGGAACGGCTTAAATCCCATTAATATCATAACTGCTTTTAAGTTTATCAATGACCAGAAACTTGGTGTTACAAACTATATGGTAACTGTATTCTAGGGCTATCTTAGAGTCTTGGACAAGTAGAACAATGAAGGCTTCTTAAGCTAGAAGCATCACATTATTTACTTACTAGAGATGGAAAGTGAAACTATCTAGTATGATGACAAAAGCCACTGTGAAATGATAGATGTACAGGTTATCTGTTTTCAAAGTGATGGTGCCTAATGGATACACAATTTAAGGCAGTAGACAGAGGAATTAAAGCCAAGATGTATCTACTTTATATGAGACACACATCTAAGGAAGAAAACCAGCACAGCCTCTTAATATATTTGTCCAAAATTTGACAAGAGAGTCAATCTCTGCTTTTGATTCCTAAAAGTGTAGCTCAACAATGACATCAGATTTTAAGAGATATAATTGTATTAAAGATTGGGGGCCATTACTTGGTCATCATCATCATCATCACCATCCAAGCCTTATTCCAACCATATGGGGTTGGCTACATGAATCCTGTTTTGCCATTTCATTCTGTTTGGTGCCATTACTTGGTGCAATGGTAAAATCTCAGTCTGACATGCTTGAGAATGTGGAGCCACTTTGTGCCAAAATATAAAATAAAAAAAAAGCCAAAGGTTAGGACTGTATCCAGTCTACCCCTTCCAAGACCCCAGAAAGCATGGACCAACATTGATAATGGCCTCTTTTTTTTATAATTTCCTTCAAGATGAGTTGCACTTGGACATTTCAACTGCAAATTAAATCAGGTGGGAATTACATGTGCACCAGGTGGCCTCACGTGGAAGCACCATTCACATGCACCGGTTGGATTCCATGTGTCTGGAAAAGTTCTGCACTCTCAATCTCGCAATTCTACTAATACCAATTCCTTGGAAGAGCACTAAGTGTCCCTCAGATTAACATGGAGGATATCAATCACCTTATGCCTTCTTGTTTCCCCGAACCTACACCCCAATTACACTTCCACTCACTTCTTGACCTTGGTACGCTTCTACCCAGTTGTCAATATAATTTTGGCATTCACAAAATAAAGTAATTTAGAATCATTCTAATTCACTATGGATTTCTGTTTTTACAAACATACATTTTCATAGATATTTCATGCCCAACCTTTATTGGGGACAATCTGGAGATAATAAAGCTCAACTGTTAATTAAATTTGGGCTATCAAGTTCATATTACTGTTAGGAGCTAGCAAAGGCTGTTGTCATATAATGGGAAGATTTATTATAATCCATCCTGTGAGCAGGTTGATTAGAAGTTGAATGAATTTTTGGTTTTTCAATTGGCTACTATGAGGGCTTGTGGGGTGGTACTGGTTATCCTTGAGAAAATCTTCATAATCTGGACTGAACTATACATCTAGGCTTTGTTAAATTGTTGCACCAGCCATATATACATTCTTAGTTAAGGCATCTCAACAGGAGTTAAGGTTAAGGCACTCTAATAGGGGTTAAGGGAAGACAATGGCTATTGAATACCTTTCCTAATCAATGAGTTGATGTCGTTCCTTGGCATGAAATCACCACCAAGAGTAGGAGATCTAGCTGTTGCTTGCTGGTTGGTACACAACATAGAGCTCTAACTAGTAAAGTTGCATAATATCATTTTACACCCTATCTTCCCTGAGTCTCTTTATTGCTAGTACCATCATCTCTAATCCATAAATACTACCATACATGTTGGAAAATTGAAACCATCCAGAACAATTGGACTTTTCTTAGTCAAATAAAATCTCCCTTATATGGCAATTGTGTATCATCAGCGCTCTGCCTTTTCCTCAGGAGAGTGATTGATCTCCTGATTCTCACATTTAGGATACATTTGCAGTATGTACTATGGATGGATGTTGAAAGGAAGTCTGTAGTGAAAGATTCAATTGATGAGTCATAGATGTAGTATGACAGGAAAGCCTTATAAACTCTCCATTATGTAGGCATTGTTTTACCTGTACTAGTGCCAGTGTTGCATGGACTCTACTTAATGAACGACATGTCCATTTTAGACATGCATCGGAGTTGGGAACTCCTTGGATTCTTGAGGGCATGTCCACGTAAGATTTCCTTTTTTATCTCCTAACCTATTTGACATAAATAAACAGATAATGTTCAAAGATGAATGCATTTTACCTATCAAATGTAGCAAAGGCAACATTATTTGCAGGTATGTAATTTTTTTATCAGCAACACAGATAAGATTTCATTAAATTAGATAAAAGGGGTATAACAAGAACTTTTGAAGAGATATAACAGACCTAAAGGGACTGAGGCCCCGTTTGGTGCATCTTTCTGCGTGGTCAGTTGGCTATTTACAAGCCTGGCAGACCGCATCTGCATCTTTTCCCATTTGGTTCGTAGTAGATCTAGCTGCCAAAAGCCGAAGCACCGAAAAGACGCGAGAAGCCCATTTTGGGCGATTTTCAGAAGCTCCAAATGGAGATTTTCAGTATTTTTCAATTCATCTTCGCATGGGAAGACGTGTGGAAAGACAAGCCTGAACCAAACGGTCTTTAGGCTGTCAAGATCTTAATGCAAAAGCTCACTGCGTCTTTTGACTGTCAGAGCTACCAGAAGATCTTCCCAAAAAGACTTGCCAAACGACCCCTAATTTATCCCAGAAAATTACAAATGAGCCCAATGCATAGACTGTCTCTAAACCCCTTACTTAGCTAGACCATCTGCCAAATTGTTTGCAGATCTCCTTACCCAATTGACTTGAATTATCATTTCTTTTGAAAGCCATTTGAACGATCTAGAGTCATTCCTTAAATT
Source organism: Nelumbo nucifera (assembly GCF_055504915.1). Classification (NCBI taxonomy): domain Eukaryota; kingdom Viridiplantae; phylum Streptophyta; class Magnoliopsida; order Proteales; family Nelumbonaceae; genus Nelumbo; species Nelumbo nucifera. The sequence goes on along the minus strand of NC_142649.1, from coordinate 1,778,089 downwards.
CCAAGTTATTTCTTCTCCCTTTTTCAGCTAGCTCACAACTGTTCTTGAGTCACCTTCAATAATCGATCTTTCAATACCCAATTCCTTTGCTTTCTCCATCCCAAAAACTGATGCCAAGAATCTGATATGAGAAAATCACCTTGCCCAACCAGAATACAATGAGAGTATATTTCCTTTTTCATCCCTTATTACCCCACAAATGCCTAATAGTCTCAGATTTCCCACACAACTGCCATTAGAATTCAGCTTCTTCCAACCACAACTTGGTGGTGACCATTTTGTAGAGGCTTTTTGTCTTCTAGAGGAAGAAACAACTATTGCACCCTAAAACTTGACAAAATCATCAACCTTGAACCCAAAGAAAAGCCTAGTGTGCCACTCTTGGGGTAATTACCTTTATCACATAGTTTTAGATTTCCATCAGAGAGAGTGTTAATCGGGATGTTTTCTTTGTCTGACAAAGTGGCTGATCTTATCACAATGATCACCCACTTAAGTGATATTTCAAACTACTCTAAAATACCTAGGTATTTGACCCCTCGAGGATCTCATTGTCACTGGTTGGTACATCAAAATCAGACTAGTTCATCACTTAGTGTAGTACTATTATCAAGTCTAGGGGTTAAGTGCAACTTTCTAGTTTTGTCCATCTATCTCCAAGGTCCAGGACATAATTGGAAATGGTCCATGTTCAATGTTTCAAGAAACACTCACTAATTGTACCTTGGGTCTAACCCTGGCAGTTGAGACAAACTGCTCCACCAATTTAGCAATATAATAGTGTTAGCCTTGGCAAGATGAACTCCCCAAGTTTATCCAATGGCTAGAAACATTCTAAACTAACATAAGTCTCATAAATGTCCAATTTAAGGGGAAATTCATAGAAACATACCAAAGCACACATGAAATAATAATGATATGATTTTATTCAATAATAAATGTTAAAATATATCAGTGTGATTGAAACTGAGGGCATACACTGTTTAACACCAACCCCATAACGAATCTCCACACAAAGTCTGCTATGATGTAATTACTATCAGATGACAACAAATAATGCAATAGCTTGCTCAACAAACACCCCTACTTTCAGGTAGTCCAAAGTAAGAATGCTGTCAAGAGAAATTAGCTAAGAAAACACTTTAAGTCTTGGTGGAATTGGATATACTTTTTTCCACTTTGAGCACCATGAGCTATGACCATTTCTCGCCTAGCTTGGAATATGCATATATATTATATATAATATATGAATACATGTATGTGTATTATGTATTATATAAGTAAATGTTTAAATATGATACATTTAATATATGCTATATTAAAATTTTATGCCATATTAAATATAATATACTTAAAATTGTAGCCTGAAAGACCAACCCAACGGCTCCAACCCGTGAGAGTGGATGAGCAGAAATAGTTAACATGTCTTTGCACTTGGGCAAATTTGTAGGCATCTATTCCACTACCTGTTGTCTTCTTCCACTTCCCTTCCTTGCTCTTCTTTTTTTTTCCAAGATCTGCAACTCATCATATATGAGAATTAGCACAATTAATGTAGGGGAAATTAATATCAACCTCTAATCTTGAAATTTAGATCAGACAATAACTTCCCCACATAAAACTCTTGTTGTGTTTCTGTTGTGGTTGCAATTTGAGATCATTACAGAGAAAGCTTAATGCATACTTAGTGCTTCCCACAAGGTTTAGTCCCTTTGTTGTGCCAAGACATATTTTCCAAAGCTGATGCATATCTTCGGTAGAATATATTTTGCAGCGCTACACTTGCTTGGCAGTATCAAGGATAATAATATCTATACTCGACTTCCTGAGCAAACAAATATTTGGTAATCATCCCTTAACCATCATAACTATTTGTTCATTTTGTATTTGGATCATCAAGAAACTATTATCTTTCCTGGCAGCAATACACACTCACAGATTGTGCTCAAAGGATATTAATTATCACTCTTTTGTCTCATTAGTTCATTTGAATGCCTGAATTTTCTGTAGTAGTCAAATTGGACTTTTAACCTCAGTAGTTCTTCCCATGCTACCATACCAACAGTTCAAGAACTTGTAGGAATGAAAACGAGGAACATACAGGTTTTTAATAATAAGAAATTGCACTATGTATAAGCTGTGCATGATATTGGGAAGGACTAGATACCATCCTTATTAAAACGGAACCTTCTACATGGACTTCTCACTCAAATCCACAGAAAAAAATCCCACACTTGTATAATTTTTCTGCTTAATGAAATTGCACTCGTATTACAGCCATTGATAGTTTACAGTGATGTAACAAGATGTGTGTGGTCAATTCTAAATAATTGGGATTAGGTCTGAGCTAGGTTGAGTTGAACTGTACATCACATTTTCTTTTGTCTATGTCTTTAAGAAGTATTTAGTACACATCTGCAGGCATGTGATCAATCCATAGTGGTTTATGCATACAATATAATTAGAATTATGGGGTCTAATAATAAAGAAATCATAACCTAGGATTTATATTTTTATTTTGGAATGGTAGAATACTGATGTATTTCATTCTATTGCCAATCGGCATATTTATACAGTAAGCTGTTGCAATAAATAGAAAGAAGAAAAAAATAGAAAGAAAAGAAAATAGAAAGTAGAAAAATAGAAAGAATAGAAAGAAAGAAATAGAAAGAAAACTTTCTAAATCAATCCTTCCACAATCCTAGGAATATATACAATTCTATTTTTACACAACTACCAAATATAGATCTGCACCAGTAACCCCACGTTTTCCAACACTCCCCCTCAAGCTGGTGAATAGAAATCCTCCATTCCCAGCTTGGCTATAATTCTTCGAAAGTCTATACTATTGAGCCCTTTAGTAAGTACATCAGCCAGTTGTCCTTTTGTAGACACATAGGGAGTACAAATCAACTTGCTGTCTAGTTTCTCTTTTATAAAGTGTCGGTCAATTTCGATGTGCTTCATCTTGTCATGTTGAACAGGATTGTGAGCAATATTGATGGCTGACTTGTTATCACAATATAGTTTCATAGGCTCTTCTCGTGGAATCTTCAGGTCTTCTAAAATTATCTTCGACCAGAGTAATTCACACACTCCTTGTGCCATAGCCCTGAATTCTGCCTCTGCACTTGATCGAGCCACTACATTTTGCTTCTTACTCCTCCAAGTGACTAAGTTTCCTCCCAAGAAGGTACAGTGACTGGAAGTGGACCGTTTATCTACTGGAGATCCTGCATAATCGGCATTTGTATATGCTTCAAGAGCTAGTCCCCCATTTCTTCTGAATAAAATTCCTTTTCCTGGATTGGCTTTCAAATAGTGCAGAATTCAATGAGCAGCCTGCAGATGAACTTCTTTAGGATTATGCATAAACTGACTTATTACACTTACAGCGTATGCAATATCTGGCCGTGTATGTGCAAGATAAATGAGTTTTCCAACCAGTCTTTGAAACATCTCCTTGTCTACACTTGCATTCTCGCTGGCTTCTCCAAGTTTATGGTTGTGATCTATAGGTGTGGAAGCTGGTTTACATGCCATATTTCCTGTTTCTCTGAAAAGATCAACATACTTTTGTTGAGAGATAAAGATGCCTTGTTTAGAATGTGCAACTTCAATTCCGAGAAAATACTTTAGTCTCCCCAAGTCTTTTATCTCAAATTCTCTGGAAAGGCAGTTTTTCAATGCTTCCTTCTCCTTTTTATCATTCCCAGTAACGATTATATTGCCCACATAGACTAATAGTGCAGTAACTCCCCCTGAGGCTGTGTGTTTGATAAACAATGTGTGGTCACCTTGACTTTGCTTGTAACCTATACTAAGCATCACCTTTGTAAACCTTCCAAACCATGCTCTCGGAGATTGTTTGAGGCCGTATAGTGCTTTCTTCACCTACAAACTTTGTTCCCCTTAATGCCTTCTCCAAAACCTGGTGGAATGTCCATGTATATCTCCTCTTCTAGATCACCATGGAGAAATGCATTCTTTACATCAAACTGTTGCAAATCCCAATTATAGTTAGCAGCCAAAGACAACAACACCCTTACTGTATTCATTTTAGCTACTGGGGCAAAAGTTTCTTGACAATCTACCCCATAAGTCTATGTATATCCCTTGGCTACCAGTCGTGCTTTGTACCTTTCTAATGACCCATTAGATTTGTACTTAATTGTGAACACCCATTTACAACCTACAGTCTTCTTGTTTCTTGGTAGATCCACAACTTCCCATGTGTTGTTCTTTTTTAGTGCTTCCATTTCCACTCTCATGGCTTTTCTCCCCTCCTTATTAGAAAGTGCCTCGGCTAGAGTATTAGGAATTGGAATGGTGTTAAGGCTGGCTAGAAAACTTTTATGGGATTTAGAGAATCTTTGGAATGACACAGATTTGGCTAAAGGGTACAATGGGCGTTTGGTACATTCTCTGGTTCCTTTTCTCAGTGCAATAGGTAGGTCATACTCAGACTGTGAAGGTACAGGTTCAGGTTCTGCATATCCCTCAGTTCCAAGATTAGGAGTTGAATCTTGGACTTGCACAAGTTGAGGATCTGGATTTCTTCTCCTAGAGTAAACCTGCATATATCTCACATCATCATGCACATCACTGGTGGGGTTAACAGTGTCTGAATTTGGTTCAATGGTCGGGTTGTTTGACTCTTGTTGAGACTTGGGAATGTGGGGCTCAGAGGATTGTGACTCAGAGGGATGTGATTCTTGACGGTTGGATGGCTGTGAGGGGGGTAATACATCTAAGGAGAGTAGATCCGAGGCCTTATCTTCTATTAATGAGGGCTCCCCCTGAAGATAAGGTTGAGTGGAAAAGGATTGTCCCTCCTCAAATGTGACATCGATGTAGGTGTAGAATTTTCTAGTGGTTGGATGATAACATTTATAACCTTTCTGAGTTGGGGAATATCCCAAGAAGACACACCTGATTGCTCGTGGATCCAATTTTCCCTTATTATGGACATGAACAAAGGTAGTGCAGCCAAAAATTCTTGGTGTGAGATTATTTGAGGTTCGAATATTAGGGTAGAATTGAGAAAGGACTTGTATTGGGCTTCGGTTGTCAAGAACTTTTGATGGTAGTCTATTTATGGTGTATGCAGCAGTAATGACAGTTTCCCCTCAATATTGTTTTGGCACCCGGTTTTGAAAGAGAAAGGCTCGGGTGGTTTGCAAAAGATGGCCATTTTTCCTCTCAGCTATCCCATTCTGTTGGGGAGTGTTAACATAGGAGGATTCATGCACAATGCCTTCTTTCTGAAAAAATTGGGACAAATTCTAATTAAAATAATCTGTAGAATTATCAGATCAAAACCTTTTAATTCTCACACCAAACTGAGTTTGGACCATGTTATGAAAGTTGGGAAGAATGATACCCACGCCAGATTTAGACTTAAGAAGAAAGATCCATGTGACCCTAGTGCAATCGTCAATAAAGGTGACAAACCATCTAGAACCAGTAATGTTGGGAATTTAAGAAGGGCCCTATATATCCGAATGAATCAAATAAAAAGGAGTTGAAGATCTTTTATTGCTGATTGGGAAAGAAACCCTTTTGTGCTTAGCAAGTTCACAAACATCACAATGAAAGGTTTCAACATCAACTCCTTTAAACAAGGAAGGAAGCATTGTTTTTAAAATAGGAAATGAAGGATGATCGAAACGGAAGTGATGACGCCAAATTAAATCTTTATTGGAGGTAGATAAGAATGACTCGTGTGTGACATGCATAACAGTGTGAGATGGTTTGCTGGTTGCTTCAAGGTAGTAGAGTCCATCCCTTTCCTTAGCAAGTCCAATCTTCTTCCCCGAAACCTGGTCCTTGAAATACATAGTAAGAAAGAAAGAACACAACATTGCAGTTCACATCCTGGGTGAGTTTATGTATAGAGATAAGGCTAGTGGATAACTTAGGAACATGAAGCACATTTTTAAGCAATAGGGATGGAGTAATTTGAATATTCCCAATCCCTGCCACTATGGTGAAAGAACCATCAGCAACAGAAATTTTTCTATTACTAGGACAGGGTCTATAGGTGAGAAAATGTAGTGAAGAGGGTGTCATGTGGTCAGTAGCTCCAGAATCAAGAATCCATGGAAAAACACTAGCCGAGGCATGTAATCCTAGAGATAAAGGCTCACCTGAGAGAGCAAGAGAGGTAGAACCACTTCCTGGTTTCAAGGATTTCAGGAAGTTCCTTAACCTTTCAATTTCTTCATCATTAAATGGTCCCTGACTTGAGTGTTCTTGCTGCAGGATTGTGGAGACATTATGGGCCTGTTGAACTCCTTTTGAAACTCCTCGATTTCCCCATTCCTTGCTGGATGTGGGAGGTTTCCTATGAAGTTTCCAGCACTGATCTTTTGTGTGTCTGGGCTTCTTGCAATAAGTGCACCAGAGGTTATCGTTAGAGTCACGGGTAATTGTGTCACGAGCCAAGTTGTGATTGTTCTCACCCTTTGAACCACTGTAACTTCCTCCCCTTGCCACCATGGCTAAGCCTTCGGGATCTTTAGGCTCAAGCATGATTCCACGACGGCTTTTCTCAGCTCTGACAAGGGCTACAACTTCATTCAATGGAGGCACTTCTTCTTTGCCAAGAATTTGTATTCGGACCTGATAAAATTCAGCATTCAGTCCGACCAAAAAATCATACACCCTATCTCTTTCAATAAAATTCTTCAAGATCATAGCATCATCAGGGCACTTTGTCTCAAGAACCCGATAATGATCAAGCTCATGCCATAAATTTTGCAGTAGATTTGCATACTCTGTAACACTTCTGCTCCCTTGTTTGGCCGCCACTGTCTTCACTTTGACCTCATAGACACGAGCAGCATCATGGGCTTTGGAATAGGTTTGTCGGACAGCATCCCAAATAGCCTTTGCAGAGGGAAGAAACATACAAGTATCACTGATCTCGGGTGTCATTGAACTCCACAACCATGACATAATCATGGAGTCCTCTTCGTCCCAAGCATCAAAATTTGGCTCGCCCAACTTTGGCTCTGTTCCAAGAAGGTGACTAATTTTTCCTTTTCCCTTCAAATAGGTACGCACTAGTTGTGACCACTTCAAGTAGTTCTGGCCATTCAGTCTATATGTTGTCTGAATATTCTGCAAATCACCAGTGTGAGGATGAGAATTTGTTGCTCTTTCATCGGTTTGGATGGGAGCACTTGTTGCAGTCATGTCGGACATTGTTAATGGAGAAAAAATAAGGCCAGCGGGAAAGGAGAATAAAGGAGAGAAGAACTGGCCGGAATAAAGGAGAATAAAGGAACACTTCTGGTTATAGATCAACACTGAAGGCTAGAAGAGAAAAACACAAAAAACTGGCAATGAAGGCCGAAAAAAATCTCAAGGTTGACAAACCTAGAGCTCTGATACCATGTTTTGGAATGGTAGAATACTGATGTATTTCATTCTATTGCCAATCGGCATATTTATACAATAAGCTGCTGCAATAAATAGAAAGAAGAAAAAAATAGAAAGAAAAGAAAATAGAAAGTAGAAAAATAGAAAGAAAAGAAATAGAAAGTACAAGAATAGACGGAAAGAAATAGAAAGAAAACTTTCTAAATCAATCCTTCCACAATCCTAGGAATATATACAATTCTATTTTTACACAACCACCAAATATAGATCTGCACCAGTAACCCCACGTTTTCCAACAATATTCAACAAGAGAAATAACTAGAAGATTAAAGACTCGAATAAGAAGATATTATGTTGAAACAATATTTATTGTAAGAAGATACAATGAAAGATGAGCAAAGAGACAAATTGAGAAGTTGCACACCTGCAGATTTTACACAAGGTGTTAATAATATATATATATATATATATATATATATATTAACAAAAAGAAAAAAATTGAATTGATACTTTATTATTATATAGTTTTCATTATATTAACATAAAGAAATGCCAAGGGTAGACTCATACATAACTAAATACTACTTAAATGAGAAAAAGAAAATTAAACATCTGTCTCAAAACATGGAAGTTCAGTTTCAGTGGACTAAGAGGTGTGCCAATTCTTTTTCAGACTCTTTGGCCAAGCAAGGGGTGGGAAGAGATAATCCTTTCTGGGCAGTGTTGTGGTATGAAGTAAACTTACAGGGAGGGTTAAGAGATTTTACCCCTCCCTCCTGTTGTATCCTTCTCTTTTAATCTCATTCTTAATAAAAGTTTCTGTTATTTATCAAAAAATAATAATATAGGTTTAGGCATTCCCACTATAAGATACCACCAAATCTTAATAGTAATTGTGTAAATCAAACAGGAAACTGTCGTTTCTGATTCATGATAAATCAGCTTGACCTGCTTAATTATGGTTATCATATGATTTAGCTTAACATCTAGAAAACTCAAATTTATATCAAGAAGAGGCATGTCTTAGCTACATTTATCCTCTGAAATTCAAGTGAATGCAAGTGTAACACTTTTTCTCCTTATGCAGAATGTCTCAGAGGAAATAAGCATCACTGAGCCAGGGACACAGCAAGATGAAAGGAAGTCCATAGGGTGCTTTGAGAAAGTCCCACACACTGATAACCTTGTCCTCAAATCCCCGGGACCACCACAACATGCAGGCCCTCTGGTTAGTGCACTAGAAACTTCTTCCAAACAAGATGCTGCTAGCTTTCACTTCCCTGGACACAATAGGGGGCGTGCTGCACCCCCTCTGTTAACTCGACTTATTGGTACCAGACCATTCCTGCATGACTTACCTGAGCTTCCAGAGCTTGACAATCTCTTTTCTCCAGAGGGCCCCATTTTATATGCACAGAGGCAAGCAGCCAAACTTTTTGGATCATCTGAAACATGGTTTCTTGTTGGTGGTACCACGTGTGGGATCCAGGCAGCTATCATGGCTACTTGTTCCCCTGGCAATGTCCTCATCCTCCCTCGGAATTCTCATATATCAGCCATATCTGCTATGGTATTATCTGGTGCACTACCAAAATACATCATTCCTGAGTACAATATGGAGTGGGACATCACTGGTGGGGTTACACCTTCACAGGTAGAGAAAACAATAAAAGAATTGGAGGCGGAAGGTCTGAAAGCCAGTGCAGTTTTTGTTACTTCTCCTACTTACCATGGAATTTGCAGCAATTTGAGTGAAATCACACAGATCTGTCATTCCTGTGGAATCCCCATAATAGTTGATGAGGCACATGGGGCTCACTTTGGATTTCATCCTAAGCTGCCTGGTTCTGCCCTTAAGCAAGGTGTGGACCTTGCAGTGCAATCCACACATAAAGTTCTATGTTCTCTTACGCAGTCATCCATGTTACACATGGCAGGTGATATTGTAGATAGAGAGAGGATACGCAGCTGTCTTCAAACACTTCAAAGCACCAGTCCCAGTTATCTCCTTCTGGCATCATTAGATGCAGCTACAGCTCAATTAGCTGAAAACCCCAAAACTGTTTTTAATGAAGCAATAGAACTAGCTATTGAAGCAACACAAATTATCAAGAGCATTCCTGGCATTTCAGTCCTTGACTTTTCAAGCTTCTCTAACATTTCTACCATTGATCTCTTGCGGATTACCATTGGTTTGTGGCAGCTTGGCCTATCTGGTTATGAAGCAGACAAGATCTTATGTAGTGACCATGGGGTCATTGCTGAGCTTGCTGGGACTCGGTCTTTGACATTTGCTATCAACTTAGGGACCTGCAGACGGGACATTGAGAGGCTTGTATTTGGACTAAAGCAATTATCAACTACTTTCTTCAGGTATGGTGGCAGTGAGAGGAAGTTGCTAAACACTGATTGTGCACCTTTTGCTGATTTTGGCACGAGACTGAGTCCTAGAGAGGCTTTTTTTGCCAGTAAAAGAAGAGTAAGTGTAGCAGAGAGTCTTGGTGAGGTATCTGGGGAAATTATATGCCCATATCCACCGGGGATTCCAGTGGTGATCCCTGGTGAGGTTATTACAGCAAGAGCTTTAGATTATCTCTTGGGGGTTAAAAATAATGGTGCTGTTATTAGTGGAGCATCTGATTCTCAACTGTCTTCCATGCTAGTCTGCAATTTGTAATCGTAGAGCTTAAGAACATTGATACTTGTATGAGCAACCATGTAAGAATGCTTCCTGCCATTACCTGGTAATATAATTGCAGGTTGTGGCAGCCTACTCTACCTTCTTTAGCTGCAATATATAACTTAGGTTACTAAAATAATTGTGAAGCGAAAAAATGCTAAACATGCAAATTTGTTATTTTTTTCTATGCCATACAAGTGTACTGTAAACAACGCATCTGGAATATTGTAAGGGACTCAACAGACAATGGTATTAACAGAGCCACTTAAAATGACGATGTTTCAAATGGGTGCTATATGGTGCATTTCTAGGGCGTTAAGGTCCAAAATACTGGTATCACATATCACGATATCATTTGATATGCATGGATGCCCGGATATGGCGGAAAGATATGAATACATTTGGATACACCAGGGAAATTCTCACAATTATATTAATAAAGATTTTAGGTTGAAATAATAATGAATAAGGTATAAATAAATAAATAGATGCTTAATTTAATAGTTTATATGAAAAAATACACTACTATGGGTGCAAGTTGGGCAGGTTGGGCCCGGTTTATGATCAACCTAGGCTCATTCTTAAAATTTGGGTTTAAGGCCTGAGCCTGACCGAGCCAGAGGTCAAGCCCGATCTTTCCAACTCAAGCCCAGCCCACATTGTAATTTGATGTATTCAGGTTGGGTTGGTCAATGAACCTGCTCCAAAATTATAACATATATACATATGTATGTATGAATGTGTCAAGTGGGTTGGGCTCGGGTTGGGTTTGGGTTACCTAAGGGCTAGGCCTGAGCCCAGCCCGAGGACTGAAAATCCAAACCCAACCTATGTAAAAGTTTGGGCTCAGGTTGGGCCTGCCCAAGTTACACCTATATATATGGATAAAGTTCGAAGTATTGACAAGCTGTATTGAGCATGTGAAAACACTTGATACTCTTTATTTCTATAACTATTTTAATATGAAATTATGCAAATTCACACACACACATATATATATATTGAAATTAAATTACCCCTACTGTTCATAAAATTGACAAACTGTATTGTCTTAAGCTACCCTTAAGTTTTCTGACAATTGTCTAAAATCTCCCTTGTCACACTTTGTTCACAGCAGCTGTTGGAAATTGCAGGGTGACAGTGTCGGCTTTGAGATTTCCTCAAGCTCCACCTCATTCTTCAACTCCCTGAATTGTTGGGCTACAACCTACTACTTGGCTTCGAGCGTCTCGATCTCAGTCTTGTGAGCTAGGATCTTGAAGTTCAGCGATGCGTTCATGGTCACTTTTCTCAGTCTTATGAGCTAAGATTACAAGGAGCCACCACCAGCTCTATCGTTTGAGCTCGAGGAGTTGAAATCGTGGTCGTTTAGGAGAGCTAGAATTGTAGAGTTCATGGCCACTTTTCTCTTCTTGAGCATAGCCATTTTAACCGTGACGGGTGTGGGAAGGGCTCCAATAAGTGTGCTTCGGTGGGTATTCAAGGGATTTCCTGGGCTTTTGGAGGCATGATCTTTACCCTCGTCTAGTTCACCGCTAGCTTCTTAAGTTTGCAACATGTTTCCTTTATTTTATTCTTGAATTTTTCTGTTTGCCATTCCAAAGTTCTCCTTTTAGTTTTATCTATGAGCTGGAAGATTGGTTCAAATAGTATTATTTTGAGAACTGGAAGCTTCAGTTGACATTGGACTTTCAGGTATACTCGATGATGCCCTTTCTTGAATCTCATCAAACATTTTTTTTGCATAAATTATTGTTGGGTTCTTAAGATCGGACATTGAGGACAGGTGGTGGTCTGATTACGAAGCTTGAAGTCGAGATTTTATGGGAGACTGTTGTTAGTAAAATGTGTTCGGGAATAACAGATGTGAACGTTTCCTGGAAAATGGAGATAAAGACAGACGAAAAACAGAGGTGGAGACGAAGATGAACTAGCAATCTGCTTCCTTGACATCCCACTGTGTGCGATGGAGGTGGTAGAGAGGAGAGAGAATTGATTTCGAAGAGATTTAACGGAAGGGTTGTGTGTCCCCTCTGCAAAACCCTTGTTTGCAATGGGAGAGACGAGGGGTTTTTCATCAATTAGGTTTTAATTTGAAAATTTGATGAATAGTGAAGGACAAATTCGATATTTCATTTTTTTTGTTAGTGGCATGTCAATTGTTAGAAAACTTAAAGAATAATTTAAGATAATATATAAACAATAAGGATACAGTTTATCAATTTCATGAATAGTAAGAAAAACTTAAAAGATTTACCCATATATATTAGTTTGACTATAAGAGTGTGGGAATGAAAAAGCCCACTACATAGCACGAAGGGGAGATGGAAACCATTAGAGTGGTCTCGAGAATGTATCAGATAGTGTGCATGAATGATGAACACGACTTCAAGAGCATGATACAATAAAACTAAGGACATAATGGCCTAGAATAAAGGACAATGAAAAGGGGGACAATAACTAACTCTCCCATGGGACACATGTCGGGAAAAGGGGGGTGTCCTAGGTGTCACAGTTTCTTTGAGAACACTCCTCCATTCTGACATAATTTCTAATGAATCTCCTAAGTGAGTATAAGGAGTCTGGATCTCCTGCACATATCGTTCTATACATCTTCCTACCATAGTTTTCAAAATCAGATTGGATCGGGCGGTTGGACTGGAAAAACTGGGAATCGGTCACCTAACCGGTTCCGGTTTTTCCCAAACCCGCTTTTTTCCCCAAAACCGTTGAACCGGCCAGTTAACCGTTTGAACAGTTTTGACTGTTTTTTAATTTTTTTAAATTGTTTTATTTTTTTTGTCAGAACAGGTTGGCCGTTAGGGTCGAATGGTCGAACCGTTCAAACCGGTAACTGGACCCTTAATTGGTTTGGTCACCAATTTGGTTTTAAAAACCACAACCTCTTGGATTGTGCCATGCCAACATCATGTGAGTTGAAAAACTTATATGTGCGATAAACTTAATGGAAGTTCAAGAGACCCCATTTCTTTACACTCAATTATTCCAATCTTATGAGGAAAAATATGGCCGGAAAACAAAGCATAGACAGAGAGAAATTCCTCTAAGAAACCCAACCCATAATTGTTTTACTGGTGTATCTCATGTTCTTCTGCAAAACTCTCTGGTGCCATAATAGTGTCATTTTAGGTTTATACAATATTCAAAAAGGCATCGATATAGGAATGTTTCTGACCTAAGAGATTTTTTGCAAAGCTGAAATAGAAGTTGAGCAGATTAAACACGAGAATATAACCTTCAGGAATTTTGATCTTGAAACTTTTTGTTTAATCTTGTTTTTTGAAATAAATCAAAAGAAAATTGACTCATTTCTTGTACATAAAGATTGATCTAAGTGAAATTCAAGGGGTTTTTTTACTGCTTTGGTCGTAATGTAGGGGTCTATAATGGTTCAGAAAATTACAAAACAAGTCTTAAAATATAGATAGAGATATAGTTTCAACGATTTATTGATTTTGACTAAAGTTATTAATAAAAAAATTATTGAATGAGGTATTCAACTCTAGGGATGAATCGAAGAAGAAATATTTATTATTTCTACCTCCTATTTTTTATGAAAAGAATGAATCTTTTTATCAAAAGATCAGAAAAAAAATGTTTTGGATCTCTTACTGGAATAATTTGGAAGATGCAAAACCAAAAAGATTGGTATTTGCTAACAACGTAATGAAAGCAGTCAATCAATACGTAATCTTATTCAAATCCAATATAGAACCTATGTATACATAAGAAATGTATCAAATGAATTTTCACCAACTTCTTGTAACTTAGTTTATTAGCAAACTACTAATTCAAGCCTAAATTCGATGAAAAATCTTTTCAAAGACGTAATTCTCTTCCACCAAAGTTTCAAATGAGGACAAAGATAAAGAAACGAAGGTCTCTTATATATCTATTAAGTTACTCACACATATAAACCATTTAAACTGACACTGACGTGTCGCATTTTAAGAGGTAGCGGAGGAAGATGTTCAAGAGAATATGTGCAGGAAATCCGAACTCAAGTATAAGGGGTAGCAAATTGGTATGATTCCCAAACTCCCTAGCATAACTCTCGGATGTGATGGCCAAATAGTAACCTTGTAAGGACAAAAGATTCTATAGCCATCCAAGCACAACAATGGCAATAAAACACTCAACCATGGAAAGGGAAAGGACACCACTGTCACCGAGTGAACGAGACTACTATCCTTCTGTCCAGCAAACTTATTCCCTTAGTGCCATAACCTACCCATCCACACTTAGAATCTCTAGATGCTTGTTTGATCATAGAGATGCCACTTAGGAAGATGAGAGTCCCAACAAAAACTAACCTCTCTCCCATCATCGAGGAGACAATAGGAGAATACTCACAACACACACTCTTATTATGAATATGAAGATGGTGGTAACGTCAAGATCCTTGCTGACAAGGTTTATAGCCTCAAAGATCGAGTTACTTATATTGAAACAAGCTAGAAGATGTTGTCACCACTCTCCAGAAAGTACAAAAGATCGATAAGCTCAAGCAACAACAAGAGAATATTAAAGAGATGATTCCTCAACTCTACCACCAGCAACGAGGCAAGAACCTTCTGCACCCAACACCTAATCGTTGGAGAATGCGACCCAAAATAAAACGTCAACATCATTTCAAAACTGGATTTAGTTGGTGCAAAGCCCATTCGAACAGTCATTATAGCCTTACATTGGGAATATCTCTCCATGAAATAAAGCATAGAAGTATGGAGATGTTCCCGATGCAAGGTTGTTCCATCATTTCCCCTGGCATACCTAACGCAACCACCCTCAGTCTGATTCACACACCTCTTTTGGATTGCATGCCCTCTAGCCTCTACACTAGTCAACCAGGAAGAGTTGTATGTAGACTTATTCATGGCCCCCGGACGGACTTGAACGTGGTTATAGGCCCGCAGGCTTAAATTCGGGCCAAAAAGCCTGGCCCGCAATAAATTCAAGCCGGGCTCGGGTTTTGTCAAAATAGCTCGGCCCGACCTAATATTAGACTTAAAGTGAGTAATGTGATTATGTCCATTTGAATAAATTTTTTGATTTAAGAATGTAAAACTGTGTTTTAAAATATATAAGAAAGGGGGAAAAAACCATCTTGTAGGCCCATTGTTCATTTAAATAGGAAAAAAAACTATCTTAATTTTTAATTCTAATTTGAATAGGGAAAATTGTTTTTTTTTATTAGGTCGGGCCTTGGGCTCGGGCTCGGGCTTCGGGTTTTTTATCAAGGCTGGGCTCGGGCCCAAGTTATAGGCCCGTTGGTCGGGCCGGTCTCAGGCTCGGGCCTAGCATATTTCCCTTAATGATAAGTGAAAACCCGGCCCGACCCGGCCCATGAACAGGTCTAGTTGTATGAATACATCCAAACTCTGGTTGAGGTGAGTCAGAGTAAGACATGAGTTGATGCGATGATGTAGCAAGCAGCAATCAGGGTGCTAGTTGAAATTTTTAGAGACCCCAACAAATACTACACCATGCATTGGGGGACAATTGAATTCACTGAGGAAAACATACATGCTTGTCGATGATTCAGACCACGACAAATCTTTGCATATAGCTGCACACATGAAAGGATATGAGATGTGATGCACACTCATTGACCCGAGTAGTTCAGTGAACATTATCTCGGTACACACTCTTAAGTTGATGGCATGCCAGAGGAATTGATCATTGGGCTACCAATGGAGGTAATCATTTTCAATGGGAGCATGTCCGCTACTGGGGGTTCAATTATTCTCACCACCAACATCGGACCATTCATAGAAGAGCAAGAGTACTAGGTTGACTCGATAAGGACAACATACCACATCCTCCTTGGTAGACCTTTCATTCACAAGTTATGGCTCATGCCCTCCATGTACCACCAAAGTTTTCATTTAATAGTGACTCCATATCACCCAAATGAGTTGTTCTTTGACGCTCACAACCAATGCCTCAAAGGGAGGCATCGCAATAGAGTTATATGCATACCCACCACACCAGTGCCCTTCGAGAGATTTGAGGTCCATTTCTGTGATGCTATTTACTACATAAAGTTGGAAGGATGCAAATTGACTATGGAGGGGGATAGTTATGTCACCCCTATTCTTGAGGCATTGGAGAAGAACAAAAGAAACGATGCATTTGAAAGATTAACCCTTTATGGACCATATACTATACACTGGTTGAGGAAGAAGAGGAGGTAGACAAAAACTCCGCACCCAAGAAAGGCAAGCCAAATGGGGAGATAAATACAACTAGTTGAAGGATTAGTGTTGCTTTTGATCTACTATCATTAATATTGTATGCATGCAAAATATATGTGATATTTCTTCTTTTTTTTTTTTTTGCTTTTTGTTAAATAAGGAAATGTAGTGAATGCAATATTTTCCTTTTGATAAGTTTGATTAAGAAATATACTATTTTGAACAATGTTATTTTGGAATGTGAAAATGTAATCACTTGAACAAAGACCTAGAGAAAACAATGTGTACAAGTGACCCCTAATAGGCAGCAAATCATAACCACCATCGCCCCAATACAGATATAACAAAAGGTAATGTAAAACATATCTGAACATTGGACCATGTAACATTAGGGGTGAGACTAATAAATAATGTTTTAGGTGGGCGAACTAATGGATGGGACATAACCCCCCTCCTAGACATTTACAAGAAACCAGCTCTACTATAGAGGGGTTGTTGGACGAAATCGATCTAGGAGGGGTGGAGGCCCTAACATATATGCTAGATTGCAAGGGGAATTTAAAGATGATCTCATTACGTTATTAAAGGGTAGGGTAACGAAACCTTAACAAAAAAACCCATAGTGTGAGTCGCTAGTGCCATATTAAGAAATTCGTTGTTTCATGTTTTTAAAATTCCAAGATGTCTTCGCTTAGTTGTACAAGTAGATGCCTAGTTTAGATCTAAACCTTGTGAAGTATTCTTTGTACATAGATCCTTTGATGAAGCCTATCAAGCAACCGCAACAGGCTTTCAAGCCTAACATTTCCATGAAAATCAAGGAGGTAGAGAAGTTTTTGTGGGTAGGCTTCATCAGGCTGATTGTAGTGAACATTGTCCAGATTAAGAAGAAAATGGACAGTTAAGGTTAGGATCTTGAAGACCCTTAAAGATTGTTCTTAGCACTACAATTTGATTAGGACTCATATTTAATCACCCACTATGCAAGTGCTGCATGGATTTCCATGATCTAAATAGTGGCTATTTGAAAGATGAGTCCCCTTTACCAATATGGAGATTTTCATTGACACTACTTCCAATAACAAATCATTCTCTTTCTTGGATGTGTGTAGTGGATATAACTAGATCCTCATGGACTCCATCGATGCCCCACATACAATCTTTATGACACCCATTGGAAATTTTAATTACAAGGTCATGCCTGTCGGCTTCAAGAACGTAGGAGAAATTTACCAGAGGGTGATGACTTGCATATTCCACGATATGATGCATAGAGAAATAATTTTACGTGGTTGACATCATAATAAAATCTAGAAAGAGAATCGGCCATAGTAGTCCCATGCAAGATGTTTGTGAGGTGCAAGCAGTACAACCTTAGGCTGAACCCCCTTAAATTGGCCTTTGGGGTAGAATCAGGGAAGTTCATAGGCTATCAAGTTGACAAAGAAGAGATATGTCCAGATGATGCAAAGGTCAAGGTAGTGCTAAAGTTACCTCATCGAAGAATAAATTATAGCAAAATACATTATTGAAAAGGTTTCCTACCTTAGAAGGTTCCTCCCAAGGTTATCTCTCACCGTAACTCCATTGTTCAAATTAAACAAAAAGGTTGCCTCGTTCAAATGGACTGTTGAGCATGAAAATCCCTTTGAGTAGATTAGGTGATCCTTGGCAAGAGCACCTACCACGTTTCCACCACTATAAGGGAAGGAGTTAAAGATTTATATCATAGCCACTATAGAATATACCCACCCTAGAGTATGGGTGATTATGGATAGGGCCTGGGCCAACCTTAGTGCCAATGATAAGGGCTTTAACCTAGGCCGGGGTCTGGCCCGACCTGTACTCTAGGCCTAGATTTCAAGCTTAGGTCCAACACGGGCCGGGGTTAGGCTTACAGGCTTTCTAGGCCTAATGACTAATAACTTTGGGCCCATTACATTGAATGACAAAAGTATAATTATTTAGATTTTTTAACTTAAATAACATGCGATTCATGCAAAAAAAAAAAAAAAACATAAGTGAAAGTTAAATTGGGCTTGGCTAAACTTTAGGCTTATGACACAAGAAAAAAGGCAGGGGCCCCATTTTATTACTATGCTTAATTTGGCTTGGCTTACTTATCACTCTATAGGCCTTCATTCATATTCTTGAGTAATGTTGACTAAAAACAACACTCAATAATTAGTGGAATCATTGAGTGTTTTCCAAAGTCCCACATTACTTAGTAAATGAGAATGAAGGCTTTACCTTCATGTATATAAGGCCTTTCTTAGGAGGACAATTCTCATATTTGAATTGACTCAAGTGCTAACAAATGTGTTGACACATGTTAATTCATAAATATTTATTTATATGTTAAAGTAAAACCTAAATCTGCAATATAGCAAACCATCCTTCATGTAAAACCTTGTCGCACTAAACAACAATCTCTTCCTTGTGATCATATCTGCCTATAGGGCACCTATTGTTAGATATACAATGTAAAAATCCCTCCAGTTAGCTATATCCATTTCCAAACACTCAAAGTTGTCGACCTCAAATATACACTTTCCATAGTCATTTTGTATCTTCATTGGATCTGCTTTTATATCTGATCAACAGTAACCCATTTATTATAATTTCCTATACAATGTGGTAGTGATGTTCCCACTACATGCCTCATTTTTTTTCCTTTAACACTACTTTGCTCTCCTCAATACCCAAGCAATAAGTGCACACTCCGTTAGCTATTTTATAATTAAGGATCCCATTCACTAATTGATATCGGATGAAGACTTTATTTTCTTGGGGTGAGGAAGTGGGGTTTTTGAGTTTTTGGGTGATGGAATATCTTTAATCTCCTTTATAAACCCAATGTTATGTCTCTACCCATTAGGATAATCTGTCATGGGATGGTTCCCTTTGCATCTAGATGCAAAGTAGCATGTTTTCATCATAGGATTGGATTTTGGAACCTAGGGTGGCTAAGGCATTTGTATAAAGATTTTTTGATCGGTTGCGATGTTAGTAGATAGTGGTGAGATCTTTGGTTAATTTCTGGATGAGGTTTCTATAAGGTAACAAGGAGATCTCCTTTACTGTTGTCATTCCATCTATCTATCCGATTATCAACTGTGAATCACCCACCACTAAGATCTTCTTCACACCTAGGTCTCTTACTATGGTCAATCCTAAGATAAGAACATCATGTTTTTGCGACATTATGTGAGTAGGGAAACTGGAGTTTAAAAGAATAGGTTCTAGTTGCACCAAAGGGTAAAGTTAGGGTAACTTCTGCTCCTACAAAAGAATTTACACAACTTCTACCAAAAGCTAATTCCCATTCTCCATCTTCCACCACTATGATTAGGGGTAGGTCTCTTGATATCTCTTTCAGAAGCCTCCAAGGGGTCACTTGTTGGCAAAGCTACTAATATGTCAGCTTTTGCCTGGCACTTTATGGATCTAGGTTAGGTATATTCAATGGTGTACTCATTGAGTTGCATCAACCACTTCACCAATCTACCTAATAGATGATGTTTGTCTACAAAGTATTCGATCACTTGCACATGCTATGATACTTACTTGGGTTTCTAAAAATCTCAACCAATGCCCTTATTGTCAATTGTTGTATCACCACATCTACTCCCTATTTCTAGAAGAACTTCAACCAGATCTTCACTCTGTTGAAGCTGCAACACTAATGTGTTAAGAAACACAAACTAGTAGTTGACTACCATGACTATGTTCACACTCCCCCCTTTAGTGTAGTTAGGCAACAAGTTGTTCTCAACCCCTGTAGGCTTCCTATGTATGTAGTCGTCAAGCTTGACCTTTGCTTGGAATATCGACATAAGGTAAAGCATTCCATGATGTTGTGGGTGGGATCTCCTATCGATGGCAAAAGATTCATGGTCTTGCAATTTGCTTTATAACAACCACCTTTTATTGAGGTCTAGCTATTTGATTGTCTTTGTAGTTTGCTTTATGCATTCCCAAAGCTTGAAAAAGCTCTAGAGTCCCAAGTTCTCTAACATTCCCCTATACTAGGGCCCTCTATTCCATGTTTCAAAGGTTTGCCACCATTAATCTTCTCTCTATTACAAAACACTTTCTCACTAACTTCTTGACTAGCTCATCCCATGAATCGATGCTTCTTGACGCAAGGTTAACAAACCAGGTATAAGCTAAAGTGGTCAATGATTCATAAAGTTCCCTCACCTTTAGGTCTCCATCAAGGGCAAATGGTCCGAGTAGGTCATCAAACTTGCTAATGTATTCTTGCAAACTCCTTAACCAACCATCATATAGGTGCCACTTTGTGGTGGGTTGTAACTCATATGGTAAGTTTGCCTCCTATATAGTCTGGATGTAATTGTACAATTTCTCTTACCTAATTGCTAGAAAGGGCAGTTGAACATGATTCACCTAGTCCAAAGGGGGTGTGCAATTTGTTGCTAAAGGAACTTGTAACGGATTTGGCAATGGAAATGGTGTTGTTGCCATGTTTGACGTTGTCATCTTGGGTCTACTTGGGTGACCAGGGGTGGAGTGATGGAATGTCTCACCTTTCTACCATTGATAAAGTTGATGGATCATCTCTTTCATCTCATCTTGCTTTTCCTCGAGCTTTTCAATTTTCTTAATTTTTTGGAGGGTGGCGATGATGCCCTCTAGCTTGTTCTAAATGCGATTGACTCAGATGTTGATGCCATAAACCTTGTCGGTGAGGATTTATACATTGCCCTATCCTCGTACTCGTATTGAGGTTTAGTATCTTGTAACGAATCCTCCATTGGATATTGGATGATTAGGGGAAGGTTGCTTTTCCATTGGAACTCTCCCTGTTCTATATGTCATTTTTGTGATCAAATAGGGAACCAAAGATTCCGAATGTGGGTAGGTAGGTTACGACACTAAGGAGATATGTTTGAAGGACGAAAGGATGGTAATGTTCATCTCATCCTCCCTTCATATGGTTGGGTATTTATATATGGTTATTTTTTGCACTTGAAAAACTACAAAATCTCTTATTCTTAGAAGGTTCCTGATGAGGGTGGATTTGGCCCTCCAATGACATTATGACACCTGGCACCTCGCCACTTACAGGCAGCTCGTCACCATGCAGCACTCGCAGGCAATAGGAAGCTCGCCACCAAGGGCACTTACAGGCAGCTCGTCACAGTCAGCCTGACACCTCACAGGCAACCCAACACCTGGTTAGCCTGGCACCTCACAGGTAGCTCGCCACTAGGCAACTCGCCACCCAAACAGCTCAGCACTTACAGGTAGCTCGCCACCATGCAACACTCACAGGCAGCTCGCCACCATGCAACACTTACAGGCAGCTCGCCACCATGCAGCTTGGCACCTTACAGACAGCTCGCTTCCTAGTCAGACTGACCACCACATGACGACCCCGAGGAGCTCACCACCGTACCCCGCATTTTACGGGATTATGACTTGTAACGGCTATATTAGCTCATCCACTCCCCGATTCAGGCGGAGATGGGCAACCTACCGGTTGGTGGCTTTATCCCCACCTAACACGAAAGCAGGTCCCATCACAGCGGGAATCCAGGACCTGCTCCACCAAACCCACGAGGACTCCAGTATATAAAGACCTCAGGGGCGAAGGTATGCAAAAAAGAGAAGGGTGATCTCTGCCCTCTAGCTCTCTCATTCTCTAATATCATTTTTAGCTCACTATTGAGTGCTGACTTAGCCATCAGAGTATCCCCGCCGGGTAAGCCACCCCGGGTTCTCTGATTCAGTTCTTGCAGGCAACCAGTTCCCATCGTCTACAAAGATGAGCAGATCATCTCCTGCAGGGAGCAGCCGGGTTGCACTACACTAGGGAGCTCTACTTCAGCCTCTGAGTCACTGGCCACTTAGGAACAGACGGGATGACGAGGTACTTAGCCAAAAAAAAATGATACGTGACCAGAAACCGTTACATCAGTTCCCTGGTTGCTTGTCTATCTAGCAATCATTCTTAGAAGTTTGGGATTGTGTTGATCTTCTACTGGTTATGTCCATCATGATGATTTTTGCCACTTATGTTTGTGGGGATTCACCACGCTCCACAAGGAACTGTTGTACTTAGGCCTTCTCCCCTTTCCCGACACATGTCTCATGAGGGTGTTGGCTACACCCCCTTTTTCGTTATCCTCTTTTGTAGACAATTATGCCCCAAAACCATTTGTGATATGCATTCTATTTCCTATGCATCTTGTCTGATGTGGTCTCGAGGTGGTTGTGATAGTTTCCACAACTGGGTTTCCTATGTATTTCCTATTTCCTATGCATTTCACAACGCTCCTATGTATTTCCTATGTATTTCCTATGCATTCTATTTCCTATGTATTTCCTATTTCCTATGTATTTCCTTTTTCGTTATCCTAGTTTCCACCACGCTCCAAAATGTATTTCCTATTTCCTATGCATTCTATTTCCTATGCATCTTGTAGACATACTGGGTTTTCTCATTTCCATGCTCCTAAAGTTATGATGCACTATTATATCCATTGCACCTGTTGTGATGTGCAATTATTTCCTATGTATTTCCTTTTTCGTTATCCTAGTTTCCACAACTGGGTTTCCTATGCATTTCACCACGCTCCTATGTATTTCCTATCTATTTCCTATGCATTCTATTTCCTATGTATTTCCTATTTCCTATGTATTTCCTTTTTCGTTATCCTAGTTTCCACCACGCTCCAAAATGTATTTCCTATTTCCTATGCATCTTGTAGACATACTGGGTTTTCTCATTTCCATGCTCCTAAAGTTATGATGCACTATTATATCCATTGCACCTGTTGTGATGTGCAATTACCGATCACATACTCTCGGCCTTGTTTTCATTACCTAAGCTTTATTCCTCCCTCCTTATCCCCTATTTCTATGTCTTTTGAAATTATCTCCTACAATCTTCTCCTTTTTTGGTTAACCCCATACCACTGGATACTCACCATAGGGTTGGTAGTATTATTAATACATTTTGGCTCAACAAAGGTCAAATCACCCCGAATTAGACTTAAGAAAATCTACCCAAACTAGTTCTTCAATCTCCACCTCTATACTTTCCTAGTTCAGCCTTTGGGTTAAGTCATTTCCTAAAATCTAGCTTTCCCCTCCTTTCTATTATATAATAATAAGTGGACCCCTTCTAGCTTGATTCAAGGATGATGCATTTCTGTCCTATGCATAATTGCTATGTGGCACAAGCTATTGATTGACTAGAGTTGATAGTCTTCTAGCACTATGGTTCCTCTAACCTTCACCTCTATCGTGCCACACA
The DNA here is from genome assembly GCF_055504915.1 of Nelumbo nucifera. Classification (NCBI taxonomy): domain Eukaryota; kingdom Viridiplantae; phylum Streptophyta; class Magnoliopsida; order Proteales; family Nelumbonaceae; genus Nelumbo; species Nelumbo nucifera. Next base: position 1,754,520 of record NC_142649.1, on the reverse strand, counting down.
TTCTCCCTTGCGTGCATCCTCCATCACAGGATTGTGTGTCTTGCTTTCTTGCTCTCATATCAACCATACCAACGTCCACCTTTGCCTCACCTTCCTCCCTATCGTTTTCAAGTGTTGCTTCCTTCATTGGTTCTTCTACTCCCTCCTCCACCCTCCACAGGTGGCGGAACCCATCTTGAATGCTCTTCCTAGTTCTCAGCCCTTTGCTAGCTAGTGTTCATATCTTGACACCTCACACTATCCCTTCTTTCGTGTCATGGGTTATCATAGATATATTTATATTATTATAAAGCGAATGCTTGTTTTGGTTTGGTGCATGTCACAAAGATTAAATTTAATTATATGATGTTTTACCTTATTTTCCATACATGTATAGTACGTGCCTCTACACTAATTAATATATATATATATATAGTTTAAAATTTAATCATTATAATTTAAATTTTATAAATATTATCTTTTAAATTATTTATTATACATATTCAAATATTAAAAATTAAAGAAAAATAACCAAATTGATTAAGTGACTAAAAAGTTAAGTGAGAAAGTGATCTTTTTATAACCATACATTTGATATTTATAACCATTTGTTTTTTGGGTTCAAATCTTCACATCTTTAAAATCTTTTTAAAATTGATTTTAAGGCCATTTCCACTAAATCCAATCAAGGTCAGTTTGAGAATGATAAACCCTAAACCTTAAAAAATCGATTTAAGCCGAAAAAAAAAGAAAGGAATCGATTTAAGCCCAATTCAAAGACGCTGCCATCTGTTCATCTCTATTTGGGGTCTATTTTAAAAACCAAGATAGAGAAGCAATCCATTAGATAAGAATCATAGATTGCTCCATTCGTTACGTGGGGCTTGGATGGTTGTAATCGAACGGTTACGGCCTGTGAAGCTGGTGTGAGGCGCGTTTTGTAAGGAGCGTATCCCAATTCCGCTCAGCATGCTTTCTCCGTGTTTCTGAAACCATTTTACCTTATAGATATTCTGATTCTGGTAAGCTATTTACTTGAATTTTTATTTTTTGGTCAAACAAGAAGCTCTGGCATCTTTTTCGTTGAATGCCAGAATGAACAATTGAATTGATAATCAAAATCAAATGGCTCTTTTATTGAGATATACAGTCTTTATACCCCCGAAACCGAACTCGAAATCTGTAAGAATGTCTCAAAGCATTACAAGTTCATTGCCGTCTTCAGAGAAGAGAAAACTACCCATATTGCTGTTCGATGTCATGGACACAATTGTTCGGGATCCTTTCTACCAGGATGTACCAGCTTTTTTCAGGTATTTTTAATATTATTTTTCTTTCTTGGTTGAACGATTATTCATTCTTTGTTATTATCTTGTCGGATGAAGTTCCTGAGTACTTTGTCAGAAGACTTTTAGTTCAGAGATGGGTTTCTAGAATTATGTGATTTTTTTTCTATTGTTTAGTTTCCAAAAGCTGGGGTGAACTGAAAAGGATGTAGGAAATTCTTCTCGTATTGCAATGGGTTCTGGTTTCTGTTTCGTGTGAAATGGGTTATGGATTTTGAAAGATCTTTTTATAATGGTTAGTAGTACCAAGGAGAAACTGCTTTTCTATTTAACGTAAACTCGGCAACGAGTTCTTCACCTTTTTTGTTATTAGCATTATCTTGGAGGGAGTTGTTGTAGAATTTTTTATTGGGACTTGAGCAGTAATTTTCTGTTACGGTCCTAAATGGTTAAAGTGTTCATCAGTCTTAAGCTTTTGATGTATTGGTCAAGTCTCAAGTAAATAACATTTGGTATCAAAACTTGCCATCATCGAATCACGGATAATGCTACTGGAAGGGCTACCTAGTAGAGTGAAAACTGTCATGTAAAGGGTTACCTAGTAGAGTGAAAGCCATCACTGAAAGGGCTACTTGGAGCAGAGTGAAAGCCGCTGAAGGGAAAGGGCTACCTGCCGCCATAGTGTGAGACGTCGTGGAAAGAGCTACCCACTGCCAGAGTGAGAGTCATCATGAAGAGGGCTACCTACCGCTCGAGTGAGAGCTGCCTAGAGTGAAGCCGCCGAGACATCGACTATGGAAGCGTGGTGGTATGTTATGGTTGGTTAAATGCTTGGCTTGATGTGTTCCATCAGTCTTAAGGCTTTTGGCATATTGGTCAAGCACATAGCACATTCTGTAGAAAGATTTGTAGGCTTTTATGAATCGAGAGGTTTTAGTTTTAAAAATTGAAGACAATGGAAAGTACTTGGAATGATCTAATGATCTTATTCTGGTGATAAATGAAGTTGAATTAAAGAAGAGCAAAAATGCAGGAACATAAACATATAAAGGAAGATTCCCCTCACAACATCTAAAGGGGGATGAATCAACACTATTCTAAACTAATAACAGCTAAAGACAACCTTAAAACTCTGACAAGAAAGCCACAATTAAAGAAATCATTGTTTTGAAGAGACAAAGCAGTTACATGTTAGGGGGTTAGGGGATGAGAGAAGGAATTGAGTCACTTTTGAAGGTCTTAGCAAGAAATAAGAGATGGAATAGACCCCTTTTGAAGGTTTTTTTAATCTATGTTGCATCACCTTGCAATGATCTGATTTGATGAGAACCATGTGATGATTTGTTGCACTGAATGATAAAATAATCACTTCCATGGTTTCCCGACTAATTGCCATCCCAGGCATGGCCTTCTAAGCAGATTCCATCCACTGTAAGATCTATCCTAAAATGAGGTGCTGGAAGGTTGTAGTTTGTCACTTCTCAGGTAAATAAATTCCTCAAGCCTTGATTAACTGCAAGACAAGGAAACAAGGACTCATGGGCACGTGTAAAAAAAAGTATAAACGGTTGACACTGTCCATATTCTATTTTGAGTTTTATCATAATAAACCTATAGAAAAAGGTTTAAATGACATTTTTATTACTAATAACATTTTGTAGGAAAAATGACATCCATGGATTGTTAGAGTCTGACACATGTTTGATACAGACACTTGATCCATTTAGGTGAATCCATGTAACACTGGTTATACTTAGCTGCATGTATTCACCTCTTAACTTCCTTCTCATCCTAGATATGAGCCAACTATAGTGTTAAATGCAATTTTTAACCTTCATTACTTTGTTCGTTGTCAACTATAAGGTTCACATATTCAATTTCAGGGGAAATTTTGATGATTTTGAACAAGGAAATTTCTGGGAAAATTTGCAGGAAATTTCTAAATGTTTTTTTTTTTTTTTTTTTTTTTTTTATTGAAGGAAATATTGGGCAAGACTGGAACTTAACAGTGAACTCCAGGAGTTTTCAAGATAGACCCCTGTACAACTATCGGCTGTACAACGGGAAAGTACAATAAAACACTAATTTGCCATTGCTATGCTTCAGTATGTTTTTCTGTGGACTACTAAGTGCATAATGTAATGCCATTACCCAATGTTAGTCCCAGATAACTCTGGTCTTGGGAATGATAGACTGGATACATGCTTGAATTTTGGCCTTTTTTTTGCAGAAAGTGGCTACTCTTAGAAGAAGCCTGCATTCTAATGGTTGTTGGGCCGAGATTTTTCTATTACACCAAGCAATGTCCCCCTTACTAAATGCATAATATGCATTTATATAAATAAAGCATTAAAATCATTGTTTAAAAGGTATTCCTTGAGCATGCCTTGCTTGTTGCTAATTTTGATAAATTTATCTTGATTTAATGTTGAATAAATAATTTATATGCTGTTGGTTGTTCCTATAATGTTTAGACTTAAAAACAGTTTTGGTTATGTAGGATTTGGAAATACAAGGCTACTTTCGTGTTATAATATGATTACCTAACCAATTGAGCCTATAGACTTTTTGAAATATTCTATTTTAGAATTTATATTTGCATGTAGTTGTATATTAAGTTATTTTTTGATAATTATTGTATATTAAGCTTTTCTTCTGATTTTCCTTCAAAAGTGGTTCCTCACTTTGTTAAGGTGTCTACACTTCACCTAGTGTCTTAGGGTCTATGAATCCCTTGTGCTTCTATTGTGTTTCTCTTTTTAAAATACTGGTTAAAGTTCTTCAGCACCAAACATCAAATTGAAACCATATAATTGGATATGACATAAAGGCCTGCGTGGTGTTAAAAAATGAGTTTAACTTATCTAGCTGTTATGTGGTAGTTATTTCTTGTTTCTCATATCTTACCATAATGTGACTGATGGCTTAGTGTTAGTTCTTTTCGTGCAAATCTTCACACTATTCTGACTTTAAGTAGTTATAATCTTCTAACTTGAGTTTACCTTGTTCAGAATGCCTATGAAAGAACTAATAGAATGCAAGCACCCAACTGCATGGATTGATTTTGAATTAGGGCTGATTAATGAGGTATGCTTAGCAATGATGTGGCAAGGTTTTTTCAGTAAATTTTATTATTTAAGATGAAGTATGAGAACATGGTTCCAGTAGAAAGCTTGCTGAATTGAAAAATATGAAATAAAAGAGTTTCTTGAAGAAAGAAGGAAGAGAGATGGAGAAGAAGAGAAGTTGAAAAGAAATGAGAGAAATAATCTGGCCGCCCCCCTTCACTTATTATTTATACTAAAAATAATAGAGCAGTACAAAGACAACTATGCCCTTATAGGGCGGCAAGACATAAAACAGCATATATAAGACACAAAAACATAATAAAATTTGGACTCACATAACTACTGTGGTCCCCACCTCCTATCTAACAACTAACATAAAACATCTACTCATAAAAAACATCATAAAACTGATTAATCTTCAACACTCCCCCTCAAGTTGGGAGTAAATGTCACACATTCCCAACTTGCGTAGATCATGTTCAAGCTTGTTTTTTGCCACCCCTTTAGTGATAACATAAGCCAACTACAACTTTGAAGAGACATAAGGCAAACACACTTCTCTGGTTATTATCCTTTTCTCTTATAAAGTGTCTATCAACTTCAATGTGTTTTGTCTTATCATGCTGAATTGGATTATGGGCAATATTGATTGCAGCCTGATTGTCACAGTATAACATCATAGGTTCTTCTACTTTCACCCCAATTTCATTCAAAAGAGATCTAACCCAAAGAAGTTCTGAGACACCATGAGCCATGGATCTATACTCAGCCTCTACATTTGACCTTGCCACAACTGCTTGCTTCTTACTCTTCCAGGAGATCAAGTTTCCACTTACAAAGGTACATACTCCTGATGTAGACCTCCTGTCATCTAAGCATCCTGCCCAGTCTGCTTCTGTATAGGACTCTAGCTTCAGATTCTCATGATTTGAGAAAAGAATGCCTCAGCCAGGGTGCTTTTTTAGATATGCAAGTATCCTCTCAATAGCTTCCCAGTGTTGAACCCGAGGTGCATGCATATATTGACTCACAACACTGACAGCATAAGAAATATCTGGTCGTGTCATACACAAATACAGCAATCGGCCCACCATTCTTTGATATTAATTCTGTGATTTGGATCACTAGGAGTGTTTGCTGGTTTGGTCCCCAACTTCCCAGTCTCCCGCAATAGGTCAAGTACATACTTCCTCTATGAAATGAAGATCCCATGCTTGGACCTTGCAACTTCAATCCACAAGAAGTATTTGAGCTCACCAAGATCTTTGATCTCAAATTCTTGCTGCAATGATTTTTTGAGATCATCAATCTCCTCCAGATCATTTCCTATCACCACTATATCATCCACATATACAATCAGAATTGACACCAGAGCATCTATCCTCTTCACAAAGAGAGTGTGATCAGACTATGTCTCTGTGTATCCAAAACAGATAAATGCCCCTCTAAACCTGTCAAACCAAACCCTAAGTGACTGTTTCAGTCCATATAGAGATTTTCTGAGTCTGTACACCTTTCCCTTACCAACATTCTCATAAAAGCCTGCTGGAATGTCCATATATGCCTCTTCCTATAAATCACCATTGAGGAAGGCATTTTTGACATCAAGTTAGAACAAAGGCCATGAATAGGTGGCTACTAGAGATAAAAAGGATACGAACTGAACTCATCTTAGCTATTGGTGCAAAGGTTTCCAGATAATCAACACCATAGGTCTGAGTATACTTTTTTGCTACCAACCTTGCCTTGTACCTCTCTATCTTGCCATTAGCCCTATACTTCACTGTGAATACCCATCTACATCTGGTTTGGGGGGAGATCAACTATTTCCCAAGTTTGATTTTTAACCAAAGCATCCATCTCATCTTGCATGGTTGTTTTCCACTCAGGTTTGGAGAGAGCCTCAGTAACATTCCTGGATATAGACACAAAATACAGGGAAGAAAGAAAAGCACGGTAGGAGGGTGATAAGGCACTGTAGGAAAGATGGTGTGAAATGCAATGGGCTGTACACTTTCTCTTCCCCTTACGAAGTGCAATGGGAAGATCAAGATCAGTGGGATCAGTTGCAACAATGGTGTTAGGGACAGGAACATTATCATCAGAAAGCATAACAGGCTCAGGCTTAAGAGGAATACGTAGAATTGTATCTGCCGAATCTGGAGTTTCAGAATGACTAATAGAGAGCGGTGTGGGTTGAGGATGTGTGGAGTCAACCATCATCTGCTGGCGCTGATATTTCTGTGAAGCTGCCCGTAGTGGCTCAAGTAATGAAACTGGAGGTGCAGGTGCTGGATGAACTGATGAAGGCAACAAAGAAACAAGAAGAGGAACAAATTGTGAGTTACCACTCGAGAAGAAAAAGGTGGATTCAAAGAAGGTAACATCCATTGTGACAAATTTACTCCTTGACACTGGGTTATAATAGTAATACCCCTTTTGGTTCTAAGCATACCCAAGAAAAACACATTTCTTAGCCTTAGGATCCAATTTCTTGCGGTGAGGGCCAAGAATGTGAACAAAGGAAACACACCTAAAAACCCTCAGAGGTATATGAAATATCTCCCCATCTGGAAAAAGCAGACTAAATGGCACCTTAAATCCCAAAGTTCGTGAAGGAACACGGTTAATCAAATGCATGGCTGTAAGAACTGCATCTCCCCAGAATTGCACAGGAACTGAAGCACACACCATTTGACTCCTTGCTATCTCCACGATGTGTCTGTTTTTTCTCTCAGCAACTCCATTCTGTTGTGGTGTATATGCACAACTGCTCTGATGAATTATCCCATGTTTTAGGAGATATGTGGTTAGGTTCTTCTCAAAGTACTCTCTGGCATTATTTGATCTAAAAACCTTCATTCTCACTCCAAATTGTGTGAGAACCATCTGGTGGAACTGTCGTACCACGTTAGGAACCTCATCACGTGATCTCATCAAATATATCTAAGAATATCGTGTACAATTATCCACAAACAAGAGAAAGTAACGGAATCCTCCCATGGAAGGGATATGATATGGCCCCCATACATTAGTGTGAACAATATTAAAAGCAAAAGTACTTCTTTTATTACTTGGTTTAAAAGACTGTCTACAATGCTTTCCTAACTGACAACTCTCACACTCCAAAGTAGACAACTGAACAGACTCAAACAACTTTGGGAAAAGACATTTCAAGGAACTATAAGAAAGGTGCCCCAAGCGATTGTGCTAGAGCATAATCTGGTTTACTGACTATGATCCACTACTACTGCTACTGCTAACATGATGGCCCTGATGTCTCGAAATCTCATCCAGAAGGTAGACTCCATTCACCTTACGACCACTTCCAATCATCTTCTTTGACTCCAGATCCTGCAAAACACAATTAACAGGAAGAAAGGTCATTGAACAATTCAAATTTTTTGTCAAATAACTAACAAACAGTAGGTTGGTATGAAGTCTAGGAACATGTAAAATAGAAGACAGTGTTATTATCATTGGTGACTCTAACTGTCCCATTTCCAGCAATGGGCATATGTGAACCATCTGTTGTAGAGACTTTGTCTCTACTAGAGAACAACTGATAGGAACTAAAATGGGTAGGGGCATTAGTCATGTGCTCAGATGCTCCTGAGTCTATAATACAAGGAAGTCCCTCCTTACCTGAAGTGGATGCAAGATTTGTAGTTGCATATGAACTACCTGCATGTGCAAAGGAAGAGGTGTAGCTGGCTCTTGCATTCTGTTGTCCATTTGGAAGGCTAGTGCTAGGTGAATCTTTCTTACTCATAAGCTGTCCAAACCTCTCCAATTCTATCATCACTGCTACTACTGCAATGGATTCCCAATCAGTTTGGGAAAGAGGGGCCGAAGAGTCTCCTGTAGTGGCTACATTTGCATTTCCCTTCTTGTTCCTTATTCGGGCAGGCATAAGATTTGGATGAAGCTTTTAGCAAGTGTCCCTGGTATGCTTAGGCTTCTTGCAATAATTAAACACCAAGTCCTTCTTATCTTCCCTTCTAGTCTCACTACTACTCCTATCTCCGTTCAGCTTAGGTTTTGTTGTACCAACCATAGTCGACTGGTCAATCCCAGGCTGTTTCAGCATTAAATTTCTCCTACTCTCCTCTCTAAAGACAAAGGCATAGGCTTGAGAGAGTGTCACACCCTCCCTAGAAAGAATATGCTACCTAGCAATGTCGAATTCAGGGTTCAGCCCTGCCAAGAACTCAAAAACCCTATTCCTTTGTACTAGTTTGTGATAGGTTGTTGCATCATTTACACTTTCCCATACCACAGTTTCTAAGTGATCTATTTCCTGCCATAGGGTTTTCAGCATGGAGAAATACACAGCAAGAGGTTTTTCTCCCTATTTCATACTTATCACCTGATTCCTTAATTGATAGGCTCTGGCTTCATTTTGTTTCTAAGAGTAGGTTTCAGTTACTCCATCCCAAATCTCCTTAGCAGTATTAGCCCATAGGAAATTTTCTACAATATGAGGTAACATTAGAATTACACAGCCAGGACATTACCATGCAATTCTCCTGTACCCATCGGGAAGAGTCTGTATCATATTTCTTCTCCTCCCCAGTGAGATACCCTAATTTTCCACGGGCACCAATAGCCATCTTAGTTGATTGTGCCCACTCCAAATAATTTGTACCATCAAGTTTTACTGTAGTAATGATCCCAAACCCAAAAATATCACTACTACCTCCAACACCTAGTCCCATAGTACCGGTAGATTTCATCTCGGTATTCCAACTCTCCATCTTACTTCAAACAGTTCAACAGTAAGAAAAAATAGATTGGAAACCTTTCAAAAACAATTTAATATCACACGCACAGAAACAAACCCTTCTGGAAGAAGAAAACCCTAGCTGGAGAGAAATCTCTCTCCTCCCCATGCCTTCCAACAGAGAGAATAGTGAATTGATCACTCCAGGAGGCTCAGAAAAATCCAAAAACCAAACTGCACTCTTCAGAAAATCAAAAGAAAGCTAACAATACTTAGCCGCCCAAGATCAGATCAAAAACAAAGAGTCCAACTTTTATAGGACTCTTCCCCATAGTCCAGTTCTTCTTGATTTTGATGTCGAACAGTAGATCACCTTCCTGATGACTAGATCCCACAAAAAAATCCAAGAATTGGGCAATCTACAACAGATCGATCAGCCCTTTATTACTTCATGCAGTTGGCTGATCTAGGGCTGCCTGAGAATGCTTTTAGAAACCCTAGCTGCCGCTCTGATACCAAGTAGAAAGCTTGTTGAATTGAAAAATATGAAATAAAAGAGTTTCTTTAAGAAAGAAGGAAGAGAGAAGGAGAAGAAGAGAAGAAGAGAAGTTGAAAAGAAAGGAGAGCAATAATCTGCTGCCCCCTTCACTTATTATTTATACTAAAAATAATATAGCAGTACAAAGACAACTATGCCCTTATAGGGCAGCAAGACATAAAACAGCATATATAAGACAAAAAACATAATAAAATTTGGACTCACATAACTACTGTGGTCCCCACCTCCTATCTAACAACTAACATAAAACATCTACTCATAAAAAACATCATAAAACTGATTAATCTTCAACAGTTCCAATCTGAGAGTGGCCAGTTTGTGCAAAAAATGCCAAAATTTAGGTCCGTATCTGGTCCATCCCTCCCATTATCCCATCTGTCTCAAACGAACATTGGATAATGGTCCTTTTTTCTTAATCTTGGTAGCAAGCTATGATAATACAATAAATAGAAAATTTTGATCAAATTCTTGAGTCTTCTAAGTCCAATTAGATCCTTTTTTTTTAGAGAAGGCAAAGTAGTAATTCATTCAAAAAAGAGAAGCCCTTGTACAAGTGGCTGTACAAAGGGGAGTTGCAAAAACCAACTCCCCCATTTTCTATAACAGTACACATCCCTGATTGTTTACAAAACGAGAATCAATCATATACAAAAATTGAGTTTTTGCTACTTCCTCTGTAATGCTTGTGAACAGCTAACCATGAATACAATCTTCCAACAATTTTCTGCCCCACCCTTTTTTGGAAAATCCTCCTATTTCTTTCCTGCCAAATATCCCAGAACACAACAGATGGCAGTATGTTCCATGCTGCCTGCCTTTCTTGCTCAAACCATCCACCCTCCACCCCTTTGAAACATCCACCACCGAAACTGGCCCATATATCTACATATCAAGCTGGCTCAAAGTGGTAATCATGTCTATTAGGTGGCCAATAACATTACTATTCCACATATCTACAATATTGTCACCAATTTGTGTTAGAATACTATATCTTGTACTTGTAGTGATGCAACATACCTCTTGGAAGAAAGAGGAAGAAATAGGAGGAAGAAGAAGAGAGTTCGAAAATTTCTACTCTTCAAAACATAACATAATACAACCTTAACATAATGCAAGTTTATAAGAAACCTAGAAACTACAAATTACAACTAAATCCCTACCAAATATGAAAATTAAAAATAACCCCCTACTAAGAAGAAATTTTACAATTAAACCCGAATTTTGCATTAATCAAAGTAAACTCTAAACTAATGTCATCTATGCTTAAAATAAGTATGAATTCTATGTCGCACTTCAATCTCAAAGTGATCTCCATCAATTCTCCCTGACTGAAAAGAACTCTCCTCAGGAGAGGCGATTGTTCCATTTCACAAGAACTAAAAACCACCTAGTTCTGGAAGTGACAATTTCATCTTGGAGAATACTCTTGATCTGGAAGCAAATCCTCCACATTGAAAGTTGAGATAATTCCCATGTTCGAAGGTAAGTCAAGTTCATATGCATTAGGTTCTATCTTTCAGATGATGCAAAATGAGCGATTGGCTCGGGCCTACAACTTTTTAAAGAAGTGCTTTGGGTAACACTCAAGATGCACACAAATCGTGACATAATCTCCTTCATTGAATTCTTGGTTTCCGCTATGTGCATTTGTAGCAAGTCTATAGTTTTCATTACCTAAAGCAATTTTTTGTCTTATACTTGCATGCAAGTCACAAATATGTTAAGCAAAAGAGTGAGCAAAAGTAGAAGTATGGGCATTAGGAGGTAAGGGAACGAGGTCAACAGGTGTATGGGGGGTAAAGCCATGGACAATCTCAAAAGGTGTTTTGTCAGTTGATCGACTGAATTGTTATAAGCAAATTCTGCAATGGCAACATCGAGTCCCAACTACTAAGTGCTCATGAACTACACATCTAAGCAAATCTCCTAAACTTCGGTTAACAACCTCAGTTTGACCATCAGTTTGTGGGTGACAAGCTGTTGAGAATTTCAACTCGGTACTCGAGAGTCTGTGGGCGACACGTCCAGATATCTCCTATGTAGTTAGTGTGGTGAGCCAGTACATGCATACCCCACGAGCTCAACACTGGGAAGCCATTGATTGGATACTTGCCTATTTGAAAAGGCACCTAGGTAGAGGGATATTGTTTGTTGATCATGGACACATGAAGTTGGGAGCTTATATAGATGCAGATTGGGGTGCCTAGATGACAGGAGATCTACATTAGGAGTTTGCACTCTTGTTGGAGGTAATCTGGTTTCATTGAAGAGTAAAAAACAACCGGATGTAACTACTAGCTAGGTCAAGTGAAGAAGTAGAATATAGATCTATGGCACATGGTGTTTTAGAGCTTCTCTGGGTTCGGTCCTAAAGTCCAAAGATGTTGCAGACAAAAAAAGGCAACTGTAACCGGATGCCATCCAAGGAAGAAGATCAGAGCTCCTTCAAAACTTCACCAAGCCCGATGCTGTTTGTAGGGTAAGTAGATCAGGTCTAGGTGAAACTAGATCTGAGGTTTGGCCTTGATTTAATGTCTTCCAAGAGAGATCTAATAAAATCTCTCCTTCTGGTTACACAAAACAGACTGGACAGAAATTAGGGTTAATCAAAGTAGACCTAATCCCTTTCACTGAATAACGAGGGTAGTAAATCCTAATAGATAGGGTTCCTGCTTTCATCAAGGACCAAAAGAGGAGAAAATGGATCAGAGAGCAACCTGCTCTGATACCATGTCAGTTCTAGGCGAGAAAGAGAAAAAAGGAGAGAAACAGAATTGTGTGGTGTGGTTTGAGTGGGAACCACACCCAAACAGAAAGATATTTATATTAATATGTGAGTGGACATTTCTATCCCTACAATAATAAGAGAAATACAATAATGTACATGAGCTGTGATATACAGAAATTATGATAGAAAAGAGAAGATAAAATTACAATATTAACCCCCATCTTCTCTACAATAATAGTGTTGTGTACAAAATACCTTGGCAATTAAGCGAGGTGACCCTCCATAGTGCCTTGTTGGCTGTTGCCTAGGCATCACCTTGACAATTATGTTAATATTTTGGTTTTCTCTATCTGATTTTGAGCTTCCAACTAAAAAATGTTCCATGTAAAATGAGGGAACTCCATCTTACATTGTGTTGTATGACTTCTGTCTGGGAAATATAATTCTTGATAGATATTATTGTGCGGTCACAAGATCCTGGTTTTACATGACAAGGTGGATTTTGAAGGTATTTGCGTTGGTTGAGATGTCATTTACAAAACTTCTTGGCTTTTGATAGTTCAGGAATAGCACTTCAGTTTAATGTGGGATTTCTCCCCTTATCTGCCTTGAGCTCTATTGTAATCGATACAATTCTATTTCTATATGTTAGTGTTGTGATGTGATCATTGGCCATTCAAATATGTTTGGTGTTCGATGTTCCATATAAATTATTGGTTTTTTTCTTCATCTCTTGTTCGTCCATTATAATATTTGTATCTTTTTCATTTTTTGCCCTTCAGACAGACCTAGCTAGAAAGTTTTTCAAAGATGGAAGAACTTTTGATTTGGAAGGTAATACTTGATCCTCGAGCATCATATTTTCAAAGATAATTAAACATTTTTATATGACAAAAAAATTATTTGGATTTTAGAACATTGGCTTGTTAGGTTATCATTTGTTTACTAGTATCATGCTATATCAATAATGATTACTGTTTCAACAATATCTGCAGGAACTTGTGAAAATTTGTTATCTTATTTTGTCATGTGGTTGGAAATCAATCTGAAGCCTATTCAGTGTTAAATGTTTATTGTGTGTGGTGTCTAATACATCTTTTACTTGGAGTATTGTTGCTTGGACACATTTTTTGTTTTGACATAATTGTTTATTCTTGATTTTGATCTTTGTGCATGTAATAAGAAATTGAAGGAGAGAAAAAAAAGAATGGAAGGATGAGAAGAAGAGAAGAGTGAAGTTCTGCTTTTAGGAGAAGCAAAAACATGAGACATGAATGTGGTGAATACAATAAACTAACCTTTACCAAGTTGCCAACCTCCATTTATAACCTAACAAGAAAACAAAAGCAACACATCTGCACAAAATATAAATAAATTACATAAAATCAAGCTCCTACTTTAACCCAAACACCTCAAATAGATGGACAACTCATTTTTCAGGATTCCCCGTCAATAGGGGTGGATTCGAGCCAAGCGAAATAGCTAGCTATTCGATCTCGGCTCGCCAAGGTAGTACGAGGCTCGAGCTCAAGCTCGAGCTCGGTTTGAGCTAGAACCTTGAGCTGGAGCTCGGCTTGAGAAAAATGTTTTATAAAAATAAAAATAAAAATATTATATGTATAATATTTTTATTATATATATATTATTTTCTATAATTTTATATTATTATTATTATATGTAGCTATTCGAACCGGCTCACAAGCCGAGCTTTATTAGGCTCGAGCTCGGCTTGATTAATAAACGAGCCTATAAATTGGGTTTGAGCTCGACTCGAAGCTCGATTGAAACTGAGCTGAGCTGAGCTTTTCACGAGCCAAGCTCTTCTCTTGGCCACTCCTACTTGCCAAGAACACCATTCGGCTTGGATTTCTGAACTCCTTTTGTAAACATGTTTTCCAACTTCCATTCTTTCATCAAAAAAGGAAGGCAAACGTCACCAGGCAGGACCCTTTCCTAAAATGTGACCATCAACCTTAATATGCTTAGTCCTGTCATGTTGAATTGGGTTACTAGTGATAGTGATTGCTACCTAATTATCACAGTACAACACCAATGGCTTATCAACCTGTACTCTTAACACTTCAAGACTTGATTGTAACCATAGAACCTTAGATACACCATGTACCATGGTTGTATACTCTGCTTTGCACTAGATTGATCTAGTGATTGAAAAAATGCGTCTGAGGCTGCATGCCTAGGTGCACAGACAAAGGTGCATTTCAAGATCTGTGCCTTACCTAGGATCAGGTGCAGCCCCTTTAGAAAGGGGCATGCCTAGTGTGCCTAGTGTGCCTAGGAGTGCACTTGTGCCTCAGCCTAGGCACATGCCTTTGTTAATTTTTTTTTTTGCTTTTTGTAGTTTCTTAAGCATGGTGGCTCGGCTAGGGGCTTTGCCCTTGGACCCTAACTAAGTCCCTTGAGGTAAGTCCAAATAAGTCCATGCTAGGGTTTTAAATTCTTAATCCCTACTTAAAAAATTGGTTTCTAATTTAATTTTAATCCCTTGTATTTTAAAGAATGTCTTATATTAGGAATAGGGGTGGCAAATGGGTTGGTTGGGTGAGGGTTGAGTACTGACCCACCCATATTGACCTTCTAACCCATTTGCCACCTATATTTATTGATGTTAGAGGGTCATAATCCACCCATATGACCCGTACTGACCCACCCTAACGGCCTGACCCAAACTAAACTTTTTCCTTTTTACTTTTTTTTTCTATTTCAAGTTCATAAATGCAGTAATAAAAGATATTAAAAAATTGAAAAATATTTTTTCAAATAAAAATGAAAATGCATAAAAACAATAAAATTGATAAATATATTTCATACAAAATAATAATAAAAAATATGAAAGTGATAAATATATTTCATGCAAAACATCAGAAATTATAAAAAATAAAATAAAAATAACAATAATAATTTAATCCAATGTACCATTTCACATAAAAACTGCAAAATTGTAAAAACATAGAAAATTGTAGAAAATGCAAAAAATTACAATAAATGCAGAATTTCAGAAAAATATAAAGAATGAACAACAGAAATTTCAGAAACAAAATGAAGCAAATACAATTATAAAAACACAAAAAAAAGTTGAAAATAAATAACAAAAAATACAAGAAAATTATTAAAAACTGAAAATTACAGGAAAACATGAAAACACAAAAAAAGAAAATTAAAAAAATACATAAAAAGTGCAAGACATTCAACGAAAAATGGTAAAGCAAAAGCAACTACATTCAAACAACCATAGTAGATTAAAAACAAAAAAAAAATAAAATAAAAGAAAATTTAATATCAAATTTTTATACATGTTCAATTGCTGAAAGTTTAAATGGGTGTTGCATATGCTGGTTTGGGTAAGAATTTGATGGACGAAACCATAATCACCAATCACCGTCGATGGTGAAACCAATGCAGCGGCAAGAAGAGCCCTTGATGGAGATACAACTAGCCTTGGGACCCAGGATCCAATTGATGTCATTGCGGTTGTACAATTTGTAGTCAAAGTCATCAGGCACGTGGATGGTTTTGGTTGGATCTCCGTCTTGGATGATGATCAAGTGGTAGGGCTGGAAAAATGGCCTCCACATGCATCACCATGAAATCCAGGTTTCTGATGGTCGGTATCACAATGTCCAACTCCAAGCTATAACAAACAATAGACGGAAAAAAATAAGAAAAAAGAAGCAGGGGCAGAAGACACAAGCGGCGAGAGAGCTCTTGGTGGCAATGAGCGTCGTTGCATCGACATATGAAAGTGACAAACGGTGAAAATGATAGAGAGACGACTGATGCAAGAGACAAAAATAAAGGCCGGTGACTACTCGTTCCTATTTCATATTTGGTATTTCTCCTAAAGCTCAATGTGACGGCGGACGAAGGCAAGACAACAGACAATTTGGAGCTCCTTTCAACTTCAGGTTGAAATCTCCATCTAGTAATCACGACCGTGCTCAATGTCGGCTGTCAGGAAGAAACAATGGTGTTGAAGCTTCAACAACAAAACAAAGAAACCCTAACTTCAATGACCGAACAAAGAAATACTTCCATATATGATTCCATTTGATTGTTTTAATCCTCCCTCGACCCAACCCACCCTGACCCTCTTCTCCTGACCCTAATGGGCCACTTGGCCCATATGACCCATTGCTGGAATGGGTGGGTCAAGATTGCCAGCCCTAATTAGGAAGAATGAGGTGAACAATATTAGCAAAAAGGGTGTTCTACTTTGCTCTAGCTAACCTTACCTTGTGTACAAAAAAAGCCCTTTGTGATGCTAGATTGAGTTACAACTATCTACTCATCCATGAAACCAGATTTCTACCCATTGAAGTGCAGTAACCAAAAGTAGACCTCTTATAATCTTCAGGCATTGTGCAACCAACATTTGTATACACCTTTACCTTCAAATGATCATGTCTTGAATATAGTATCCTTTTATTTGGATTACCTTCTAGCTGTGTTTGGTTTGAAAGAAAAGGTAGGGAAACCTATACAAACACAGCCTTTCCCTTCCTTTTAGCTATGTTTGTATAGGTTTCCCTAGTGTTTTCAAGGCACAAGGCGCAATGGCCTAAATGTGATTGAGGCCGCAAGGCGAACACTATTTGCTTAGATAGAGAAATAGCCTTGTAGGCTTTGGTATCCTTCACACTTCCAAGCAATCAATTGATAATGATCTAATTCCTTCCACATAGTTGTAAAATGAAACAAAAGTAGAGAGATTCCATTCTTCTTTACACACAATAGACTCTCCAATAACTGATAAACTTGAACATGGCGCCTTTGTTCGGCATGGATGGCCTTGGCTTGTTCCTGAATCTCCTTAGCCATGTTTTCCAACATAAATTTTTTCCTCAAGGAATACTGAATTGTGGAAAGGAGCCATGACATAATCATATAGTTCTCCTAGACCCGCTTGGTATGGGTTGGACCCTTGTCCTTAGGTCCTCAATATCTCCATCTAGGTGTCTTAACTTCTGTCTCCATCCTATGAACAACTTTACTCCCTTTGACCACACTAAATAGTTGAATTTGTGATCTGCCCCGAAGCAAAGAGAAGAGCAAGAGAAAAATAGGGAGGTGTAGAATTGTTCTAGTGTGAGATTAGAAGAGAAGAGAACAAGAGGGAAGAAAATAGGGCTGCGGTAGAGAGGAATAGAAAAACTAACTTCCTCTAACTGTCGCCCCACTTTTATTATAATAATAAATAAGAGTACAATGTCTAAAATAGGCTTCTTTCAAGCAACCTAACTTAGTGCATTTGTGAACACAATGTAATTATTTCACAACCACTTCCTTCATCAGCACCTAATGCTTTTGCCTGTTTGAAATCATATTATGGGGAACTGACCATCCTGTTTCTGAGTGTAGCTACTAGTCAGAACCATTTGTAGATCAGATTCTGACTAGTAAATGCTAGAGATCATTGGAACCATCTGTATAAAATCATTGCAAAGGTGCTGTCTCGAAGAATCAGAGTTGTGCTTCCTTTTATCATCTCCCCAAATTAAGGAGCTTTTGTAAAAGACAGACGGATTATTGATCAGATTTTAATTGCAAATGGGAGTGTGGAGGATTTCAAGAGGGGTAGGAAGAAAGGAATATTGTGTAAACTTGATTTGGAAAATGCCTACGATTTGGTGGATTGGTCCCTTTTGATGGAAGTCATGAAACATTTTGGATTTGGAGAGAAATGGTGTAAATGGATTCGAGGTTGTCAGAAAATTTTCCACTACTCAATTCTAGTGAATGAGACTGTAGTTGATCGCTTTCCATCCATTAAAGTGATTAAGCAGGGTGACCCTCTATCCCCCTTTCTTTTAAACTTGGTAGCTGATGTGTTGGGAAGATTAATAAAAAATAATCAGATTCTAGGGAATTGGTTAGAGGTTGGAGAATGGCAAGGGATAGAGTGCCTATTACACATTTGCAGTTTGCGAATGAGACAATCTTATTTTGTGAAGGTGGTGATCTTAGTTGGATGAGAAATTTGAAACTAGCGGTCCAACTCTTTGAGCAAATGTCAAATTTGAAAATCAATTTTGATAAGAGTTGTGTAGTGGGAGTGAATATGGATGAAAGGGAGATTTCAGATTGTGCAACTATCTTGGGTTGTGTAGTATTGCATTGGCCTATGACTTATTTGGGCCTTCCGTTGGGAGACAATCCGAGAAATGCCAATTTCTGGAATCCAGTGGTGGTGAGAGTCACAAAGAGGATAGCCTCTTGGAAGAGAAACTACCTGTCCTTAGGAGGGAGGATAACCCTAATTAAGTCAACCTTGGCTAACCTACCTGTTTATTATCTTTCAGTTTTCAAAATGCCAATTGGGGTTTCCAAAAAACCTAGAAAAAATATTTAGGGATTTCTTGTGGAAACTAGGGGAGGAAAGGAAAGATCACAGGGTCAATTGGGAAACTGTAACTAAGAGTTTGAATTATGGGGGCTTAGGAATTGGTAATCTTCAAAAAAGAAATACGGCTCTTTTAGGGAAATGGTTGTGGAGGCTGCTAGTTGAGAAGGATAGCTTATGGGCTAAGGTGATTTTGAGTATCATGGGCTGATGGCTGAAGGCTGGGATGCCGGAGTGTTGACTCGAGCTACCAGTGCTTCTCCTTGGAAGTCAATACATGCCATCTTACCTTCCTTATCCTTCCTTCCTTTTATCAGTTATAATCTTTTCTCTGGAAACTTGGTAAAATTCTGGGAACATTTGTAGGTGGGAGAATTACCCTTGAAAGAGTGATTTCCTTCTTTGTTTGCCTTGTTTGACTACAAAAGTGAACCAGTTTCTACCTTCCTTTCATCGCCTGTTGAGGATCTTGAGATTGATTGGGATTTGGGTTTCAGAAGGGGAACCAGGGATTCAGACCTAAATAGCCTTCTGTCTCTTCTTCATATCCTTTGCTTGGACCTTTCAAAGTTGGAATCAAGAATATGGATTCCTTCTCCCTCTGGTATTTTTTCCTGTGCTTCATTCTTTAAAGCTTTAACAGTGCCTTCTCATAGTGTTGGGGCAAACCTTTCCAGTTAAAGAAGTATGGGGTAAATCTATTCCACCTAGGGTTGGGGCTTTCTGTTGGGAAGCCTTCTTGGGAAGGATCAACACTAGTGACCTCCTTCAAAGAAAGAAGCCTTTTTGGTGCTTATCTCCTAGCTGGTGTGTTTTTTGTAAAGCTGATTGTGAGTCCTGCTTCCATTTATTAATTTCCTGTCCCTTTGTTTCTTCTATTTGGGAATGGTTTTCTCTTTGTTTGGTTGCAGGTGGACTCCTCCACCAGATGTTCGAAGTCTCTTTGGTCCTACTGCCGGTAACTGTACAAAGAAAAGGGGGAGGGCTTTATGGGGATGTACAAGGGCTGCTGTATGCTGGACAATCTGGGAGGAAAGGAATCAAAGAACATTTGCTGATAAGATCTAGAGAGGCAATTATTGAAAGTAATTATGACAAGGGTAATACAATGGGTGAAGTCCTTGAAGTTATTTGAAGATATTCCCACTTCAGCTTTGTTGAACAATTGGAAGGAAGTTGCTTGTTCAGCCCCTAACAAGGCTGTTCCTCATCTCGTGCGGACTCTTCCAGTCCCCGGCTTTATAAAGCTGAATTTTGATGGTAGCAGTGAAAGTAACCCTGGCCCCTCACCCTCAGGCATTGGAGGGGTCTTTGCTGAATGAGGTGGGTGTGATTGTTGCCATGTTCTCAGGCCCAATTGGGGAAGGAGACTCCCTCCGAGCTGAAGTCTTGGCAATCTTGGAAGGTGCCAAAAAGGCTAAGGAGCTTAACTTAAGACGGTTGATTACTGAGGGAGATTTGAAGTTGGTAATAGACTGGTTGCAAAAGGAGAGCAGCATGTGGAGCTACCTGAATGAAAAGAGAGTATTTAAATGGCTAACTCGGGATATGACAGTGAGGGTACAGTGGGTTAAGTGATGTGCCAATTCCTTTGCAGATGCGCTAGCCAAACAAGGGGTGGGAAGAAATCATTTGTTCTGGGCTTGTTTGTAATCTCTTAATTTTAGGGGAGTTAAGAGAGTTTATCTCCCCCTGCTTTTGTGCGTATCCCTTATTTCTCATTAATGAACTGTTTCTGTTATTGATAAAAAAAAAAAAAAAACATTGGAGCCATCTCCCTCTTAACAAGATGATGACTTACTTGTCAGAATTTGGTTTCAATAAAAGCAAAACGAGAAATCTCAGTGACACAAGGATCCATGTTGTAGAGAAAATGATAACAATTGCAATCAGAATTGCTAGTTCAGGCGGATACCAAAATCAGCAATCAGCATATCTGACTCAGATCCCCTTTTCACTGCCTACTATAGCCAAAATCTTTTTCATTTTCTTTTCTTTTCTTTTCTTCGAGAAAAGGTAAGTATAACATTCATTGATCAAAATGTTGACTTGAGATAAGTGAAGGCAGGGGTTGATGAGACCTGAGAGCAGGCCTAAAGGAAGGGGGCGGTAAGAAGTAAGGAGGGGCTTGATCTCGATTGACGATGGAAAAAAAAAACCTGAAATGGAGGGGAGGGGGAAAAAGATGTGGGGGGGGGGATGTGGTACAACCTAGGCCAACTTAAAGCTTGGTTAAGAAGGAACCTCTCTTTCAAGAAAGTGGTGATGGCAGGTGTCTGGCCAAGCTTTGGGGTGTCAAAACCCAGGAAAGTTGCAGAGAGATTAGTTTTAGAAACCTTGGAAGGAGTACGTGCAAGAGTTTCCTTCCTGTAGAGATGTCTGGTGGACTGCTTTGACAGAAGAGTTACGGTAGAGGAAGCGGAGTACTAGGCGGCAGGGTGTTGGAGTGAAGTGGGAGGGGTGAGGATAAAGAAGCTAATCGAAAATCTGTATTTATTTATTTTTCCATCCAAGGATGAGGTGGAGTGGGTTCTACCAAATGAACCTTGGTGTCTTGGTTAGAATAGACTAGCGCTAGACTGGTGTGAATAGATGGTGGTGAGCTTTACACCGGAGAAAATGGGGGCACCCAATGAGCCAAAGGAAGTTTGGATTAGTCTTTGGACTTCCGCTGCCTCTTAAGTGTCTGAGTAAAAGGGAGGGGATTGGAAACCTCTGTCGGGGCTTCCTAGGGGCTGATGACTCAGTTGAAGAACAAAAGACCTGTGAGTGGGTAAGAAGAATCAAGGTGAAGGCAGGGGGAGAGATCCCAGATAAGGTGGAGAGTCTCAGGGGATCTTTCTTTTGGGGTCTGGGTGTGGATATGGCAGGAAAAAAAGGTTGTAGGTGGGTTGAAGGGAGATGAGAGGGTTGGGATTAGGAGAAAGGGGTCTACGGAGAGAGGGGGATAAGGAGGAGTTGACGGTGAGTAGGACAGTAGTTCTGGTAGATGATGAAGAAGAAAGCTGTGGGGAGGGGAATCGTCAGAGACGGGGGAGACAAAGGGAGAAACAGGGGTGCGAAGCTTCAACCCATGCTGCGAACGGGTCCCATTGAACCCTCTCCAAAGTTGTGGGGAGGGGGGGATTGACTCCTGATCACTCTCCTGATGGCTGTATGATGGAGTTTCAGGAGTTGGGCAGTAAAAAGAAAGAGCTTCAAAATTCAAATATCAGTCAAGAGGGGACACCTTGTCGTTCAAGGAGAAACCCTAGTAACCCCTTGAGAGCCTTACCCCATATGATAAAAGTCTTCCCTGACACCACAGGCCAACTATCTGTCCTCTAGACAGGTGGATTGAACTTAGCATGTTCAAGGGATTTGTCATCCTTCTTTCATTCCACAACTTTGCTTCTTCATGGCATCTGCATCTTTCTCTATTAAGCCCAACTTCAATTGTCAATTATTAAATGTGATAGTCTTTTAGGTTTTCTTTTAATTGTAATGGGTTGGTTATCGAGTGCTTTTGATTGATTTTTTGTGTTTTGGGTTTGGGGCAAGGCAGGCCATGTCCTCCCTTGTTGTTCATCTATTTCCTTTTGATACTAGTTAATAAAATTCTCTCCACTTAGGTTAAACTTTGGGGTCAGAAAAAAATCATGTAAAAGAAAAACAAATAAAGGAAACACGATAAAGTGGTAGGGGTGCAACTTGGGTGGGCTTGGGTTGGGATTTTGTTAAATTTGAATGGCTGGCCTAAAAGTCTAGGCCCAACATAATGTAAACTCTTGAAATTGGGTAATTGATTTGCACAGCTATGTAGTGGTGGATATATTACCTTTCAACCTAAAGACCTAGCTTTAAATTATCCTATTTGTGGTTTATTTCAATATTTTCAACCTGCGGTTGAATTGGGCAATTTGATTGATTACCTGTCACCCAACCAGATTTCTGGGTTAGTTTAACCCCAAAACACTTTTTTTTTCACAAAAAATTGTTAACTTGGTTAGAAACCTGATAACCTGACTCATGGAATTGTTTGACCTGGTTAGTGAGTCATAGGGTAAACATTAATTATCATTTGTATTATTATTATTTTGTTCTATTTTTAGCCATTCCTTCATTAGTAACAATAATTATTTTTTTTCAATACTTATTTTTGTTTAATACGATGAATATGTAATATTAAAGACATACCCAAATTTTCTATAAATTTTATGAATTTTTTATTTATATTTTATTAATTAATTTATGATATTACAAGTTGACTTGTTTGACCAAGATAGTTGAACTGCTGATTGACCAAGTCAGAGGGAAATATTCTTCCAATCAGTTTTTAGAACATTAGCTTTTTTTCTTTCTTTATTTATTAGTGTTTTTCAACCTATAGTTGAATTGGTTGATTAGATAGATCGACCATCCACCTGAGTAGGATTAGAGGTTCATTTCACCCATCAAACTGCTTGCTTACAAAAAGCTATGTCGATGACCTGGTGACCAACTAGTTGAACTATTTGATAAGGCCAATGGGATCATGGGTTAGATATTATTATTTTTTAATTATTTTATATTCCATTTTGATCATTAAGAAAAATAATTTTTATTTATCACACTTATTTTTGTTTAATATGATGAATATAATATTAGTGGGTTTCCTTTATTTTTCTATGAAGTTTCTGTATTTTTGTATTTCATTCTTTTTTTTTTAATTTGTATTATTTGGCTTTGATGTCATGGGTTGACCCATTGGACTTGGATGATTGAACTGATGACATGCTTACCTAGATGGAAAAGCACTTCTGTTTCTGGGTTGGTCTTAAAAATATTGGTTTTTATACCATTTCATTATTATGTATAAGTTAATTAGAGGAATTTAAGGGTAAGAAACAAAAATGCCTTAAATATATGAGTTAATGAGAATCAATACCTTAAATATTGTAGTTAATTCAATGTTTTAAAATTTTCAGGCATGACACAAAACATTCCACTACCAGAGGCATGAAGTTTAGTTTTTTTTTTTTTTTTCTTATTAGAAACAATAACTTTCATTAGAGATAAATTAAACTGAAATACAGAAGTCAATCCTTATTAGAAAAGGTTGATCCAAAAACATCCAACATTACAGCACTGCCCAGTAAAGTCTCTCCCTTAGAGTCCCTTGTTTTGCTAGGGCATCAGCAAAACCATTTGCTGATCTCCTTACCCAGTTGAAACAAACACCCACCTCCCTTGTTATGCTAAGTATTTCCCTTATCAGCTGTCTATACTGCCAAATTCCCAGCTTCCCTGATTGCATCCACCCAATTACCAATTTGGAGTCCCCCTCTATCTCAATCTGCTGTAGCCCCAATTGTTTGGCCAGTTTTACACCTTGATGTAGTGCCAAGATTTCTGCTCTTAAGGAATCTCCAACTCCTACTGGACCTGAATACAGAGCCATTATCTTGCCTTCATTATCTCCCAAAAACACCTCCTATTACAAGATGGGCCCGGATTACCTATAGAGGCATGAAGTTTAGTTCTAGAATGGAATAAGCATAAGCCTCTTAAGCACAAGGAAGCATAAGTAGGGGTGAGCATTCGGTTTGTCTGGTTAAAAACTGAACCAAATAAACCGAACTTTTAAAAACCGATTAACATTTTTGAAAACCGAACAACCCAAACTGAATTTTTTTTTGTTATTTCAGTTTGTTTGGTTAAAATCGAAATCCATTAATTGTGATACTTTACTAGTCTTAGAGAGAGAGAATTTTCTGCCAGTAAACTGATACCTTAGCTACAGTGTGCAAAAACTATAGCAACTTTGGTTTTGTAAGATTTGAGCTGGCTTAAGCTCCCTTTTGGAATACCACTCCTATTCGAGGAGGGGAAAAAGAAACTAAGAAAGAAAACTCTTCTTTGTTAAACTAGCTAGTGAATAGTTTCGAAGTGGGTGCCTATTTAATCACTTGATAGGTGGGATCAAATATTTGATCTATCAAAGATAAAAGAAAAAAAAAACGATGGATGTAAGTACTTGAGTGATGTGGTTTAGACATCATACTTGAACCAAATTCAGAGATTTCGTTTCACCGGTGCTGAATAAGGTAGGTCACAGTCACAATTGCAGGCTGGGCTCTGGAGCAGTTGAACTGGAACTCGCCGCTGCCACAAGGCTAACCGATGTTGCCGGTGGTAGGAATGTAGGATAGCGGAAGACGAAGCTCAAAGGTGAAGGTCACCGACAGCCTGACGCTAGAGTTTTAGTTTTACAGAGGGAACTGGGAGTCTAGGAAGACGAAGGTTGAACAAGGCGAACTTGAAGGCTGAAGTGAAGCAGGGGTTTTGCCGCCATATTGGTTTTGGCCGCCTAAGGAATAAGGATCGAGTAAGTATTAGAGAGAGTAGAGTATTTGTAATTTTACCTATTTACCCTAGAATTTCGGTTTAATCGGTTAACCGAACCACTAAGTGCCCTAACTGAACACCGAACTCTTACAAACCGATATTTACACCCGAAACCAAACCGATTCCCCGAAATAACCGAACCAAAAACACTGAACCCGAAATTCGGTTTGGTTATTCGGTTTTAACCGAACTATGCTCACCCCTAAGCATAAGCCTCCTCAACAGGACGGGTTTCTTTCTCTGTCTTGAGGCATACCACAATTATATTCCTCATGCAAAGGGCATTTGATGTGTATTGCTTCAAAGGCATCCACACCTTCAACATATGCTTCCAGGTGTTTTGAGCGTGCCTTGCTTGGAGGTGCACCTTAAAGGGTACACCTCAAATGCCTTTTAAAATATTGAGTTAGAGAGAATAGGATGAACTGAAAAGCAGTAGTTCAAATTTTTTTTTCTGACCGTACAATATGGGGGGGGGTGCAAATTCAGAAATAGAGGTATTTTAAGTCAAGGAAAATTCTGGAAACACTCAAGATCAATTCCAACTTTTTATAGTAATAAATATAGATATGTATATATATATATATGTGTGTGTGTGTGTGTGTGTGTGTGTGTGTCTATATGGAGAGAGAGTAGGTTTGCAACACTCTTGCTTGAAAGTATAAAACAAAAATCACAAAATTGCCATTCTCTGACTTCAGCTTGAAAGAACTGAAATAAGTAGTAAGTTACTCAAGCTAGGAGTCTGAAATTTAAACATTAACCAACTATTACAACATTAATCAGACTCTTAGGATGAGTCCACATAAAACATGCAAACTGACCAAGGTACCCCTATAGTCCAAAAAAATTACAAAAATAAATAAATAAATAAATAGATAGATAGATAGATAGATAAAAGCCCAGTTTTTGGGCTCTGGTATCATGGAATAGGGATCAAGAGAGTTAATATGGTGAGTATTGGGAGATGGGTGTCCCACTCAACATAGATGAGAGAGCTACTTAAAAGATGAGTAAGATTTCCTAGTTGAATGAATCTGCACCAAGGATTCATGTTGTGCCTTGTATCCTTTTGTATTCTTATTGTCACGACTTGATCGTTCCCATTGGCTAAGTTGTGTAGCACTCACTTGGCCCTCCAAGCAAGTCAGCCAAACTGCACGCCCAAGACCCTTCTTGTCCTTCTTTGAGTTGTAAGCTTTCTTCTAGTGTAGTACAATCTCTTCCTCTTACAATACTTGGTGTGCTCTTGTGTGCCTTGGTGTGTGTCCTCAGCACTTAATCAACCTAGCAAGAAGGGTCTTGGATGTGCAGTTTGGCTGACTTGCTTGGAGGGCCAAGTGAGTGCCACATGACTTAACCAGCGGGAACAATCAGGTCGTGACATTATGGTGTGGTTCTGTGGTTTGTGTTCTTTGCAGATGAGGTAGCTTAACGGAAAAATGTTTTTTGTTTCCAGGTTAGTTTTAAAAATAATGATTTTTTATACCATTGAATTGTGGTATAAAGAGTTAATTAGTGGAATTTAACTTATTTGCAAAGAAAAGACCATATTAAAAGAAGACCCAAAAATTTATGCTTGAAAAGAAAATTTTGTTTCCTAAATAAAGTATAATGGTGGAGCAGGATCAGATTAGCCGAATCTTAGCAGTTAGGTGATTGCTCTGGCAATGATGATAAAGTTTCACTGATAAAACTTTTAGTTTATCTTGAACATGTATATTTTTGGAATGGAGATTTATTCTTCAATTCCTTTATGAAAATTGATAGTTATGATGTACTTGAATGACAATCTATGATACCTCGAGAACTCTACATGCCTAGTGTATTGGTATTTGACATAATAATTATTGGACACTTCTAGATGTACCTCTAGCATAAAGACTCCTTGGTATGTCTTAAGAAATTATATTAAAAGAAGAATCTTTACATGTTAGAAATTTAATTAAATTTGGCAAGAAATGAGTCCTGTGGAATGATATTCAGATTAAAAAATCTAGATATAGAAGAATGATATAAGCATATTACATGGAATACGTCGTTTTCATATCCTAGATTTTAGGAAGATTGCAAAGGAGGTTGAGGCTGAATTTAAATGGGTCCGAAGAAGTGCAAATGAGCTAGCTGATGGTTTAGCAAAATAGGGGGCATTGAGACAGCAATTGTTTTGGGCTGCACTGTAATGGGGGATAGAATAGAGTGATTAAAGGGGATCAACAGTCCCATCACCAAGTTGTATAAACTGTTTACAATCTGAATTTTAATAAAATATGTTTACTGATAAAAAAAATGTCCTAGATTTTAGGAAATGGAGAGTTGTATCCCTGTTTTCCATATTCGAGTCTGTGTCCATATCCATATTGGTTTCTAGTCATCATCGATCATAATCTGTTTGGATGACTATTTGCCAGTTCTTGCTTACAGGAACAGGGTAGATGATTGTAATTATGTAGCATTCATCAAGTTCTTTTTTTTTATGATTATCTACAATTTTCTTACCTTATGTTACCTTTGATAGAGGCAATGAATTCAGCTATTGTTTATGCAGGCCTTAAAGAATGCATGAGAAGAGGATATTCCTACACAGACGGTGTTGAAACATTACTTCGTAGGTTGAAGCAAAACAACTATGAAATGCATGCTTTTACAAACTATCCTTCCTGGTATGATGATTATAGTTTAATGATTTTTTACTGCAAAGAGTTCCAATAATTTTCTTTTAATTGTTTTTGCAGGTACACAATTATTGAAGACAAGTTAAAGATCTCAAAATATTTATCTTGGACCTTCTGTTCGTGCATAATAGGTAAGACTTCTAGTTTGTTTTGGTCTTGATATTTTCTTTTTTTTTCATTTATCTTTCATTAATTTTTTATACATAAAATATCCCTTAAATATCATGTCAACTATTTTTCATGTTCGATCATCAACAAATAACTGTTTTATATGCCACAAGTCTGTTTAGCTTCTCTTATTCAAACTGCACTGACACCAGGGGCATCTTCCATTATTGTAACTTAGTGGATCATCATGATTAATTTTCGCAGTCATTGTGTCTATGTGTTTTGATGTAATCACTTTTGGATCATATCAACAAAGCAGTGATTTTTATTTTCCATATGAACATCTTTGGGCTGGAGTAATCAATATATGGGGATGGGATGTATCTGGACTTTTTGAAGAAGATAGCATGCTAGCTTTGTAATATTAACCAAATATTTGGCTTTATCCAAATATTGGGCTGGATGGGACTTAGTTTGGTTCAGATTTTGTTTATAATTCTTTTGTCTTAATGGGCCTTAGCTCTTGTGGGCCTGTTAAGTTTTCTTCTTTAAGCTATAGGCAGCCGACCAATTAAGAGTATGGATGTAACTATCCATTGTTTAATCAGAATTAATAAAGATCATTAGGAGCAGGAGAGAGTGCGATTGACTCATCTCCTTCCTTTCTCTTATTTTTCTCCTTTTCCTCCTATTCTGAATTCATATTCTCTTTCTTCTTTCTTTCTTGATTATTTCTACAATTGGTTTTATACTTGGTATCAGAGTAGTTCAAACTTGTTTTTCTTTTTTTCTCTAATCCCATACGCAGTGTGTGTGGAGAACTAAGTTGGTGATTGATTGAAGATTCGTGTGGCCTAGTTGGTAGAGGTTTTCTGGAGAAATACTCTCTCAAATTGGTACCCATGAGAAGTTTTGGAGATTTTTACCCGAAACCCCTGCCAATTAAAGAAAACCAGTTAAGGGTCCAACCTAGCGCTCAAGGCTTAAAATGAAGCTTGTGCATCACCTTAGAGATTGATCCAAGTTTCCCGGAGTTCTGGAATTCCTACAAGGAGCGATTATGGTTTTCACTTTTCCCTCAGGTCCCAGGTTTTGTGCATCCCTAGTTCTAAGACATATTAAGGTCAATATTTGGTTGTTTTGTGTTCCTATCATCCCTATTGGTTATTTGAAAACACTTTCTCTAAGTTTTAGAGTAATGGAGAACTTAGAAGTAGAGATTAAGCAAACCTCAGTCCAGACTGGGTCCAAGATCTTCTATAGACCCTCTTTTGACAGTGACCACTGTGAAGTAGAGGAAAGTGGGGTTACATCTCTGGTAGCAAGAAGAAGACTAAGGAGGATTATCCCTCCTATGAGAAATGGATGAAGGAGAACTACAACGTCATAGGTTGGCTTGTGAATTCTATGTAGTCCCATATCAACCAACATTACTTGTGGGTGGACTCTGCAAAGGAGATTTCAGATAGTGTTGCAGAGACATACTCTCTAAAACTGCATAGATTTGGGTTAGAGACTACTTTATGCTGAAATCTATTTGGCAAGAAATAGACTTAATGGAGATAGTTGTTTGAGAGAGTACTAAAGATGCTGAGAAGGCTTGTGGAAAGAAATAGGACATTTGAATTTTTGATAGGGCTAAATCTAGAATATGATATTATCAGGCAGAACACCTTGGCCTAGGATGATGTGACCTTGTCTCGGGCTTATGCTATGGAATACGGATGGTAGCAAGGAAGATAGAAGGCAGTTCAGGTTCAGGGAACAGCTCCAGTAGATCATTTTGCTAATGTGATGGTGAAACTTAAGATGAAAGCAGGTGGGGAGAAGAATACATCATTTGCTAGTATTGCAAGAAACCGAAACATACAAGACACTTGTTGGAAGTTACACCCGCACCTTTTGCAAGCTCGATTTATAAATTCCAACAATAATAATGCTGGAAGTGGAAAGAGTGGGACTGCTAATGCAGCCATTGCTCCAGATGGTGAAAAGGGTCCTTGTGATGAGAAGATAGCTATTGAGCAGTTGGCAATAGTGAAATCTGAATTTGAGAACTATGGGAGGTTGATTAATCATCTTGAGAATACAATTGCAGCTTCAAACTCTTCAGGGAATTCGATTTCCATTGCCTTTGCACACTCAGGTACTCGTGCTATTGTCAACCATGCAACTCTCAAGTAATCCTAGGATCCATTGGATTATTAATTCCTGAGCTTTTGATCACATGACTAGTGTTTCTACCCTTTTTGGTTCTTACAACTTGCTTTCTAAATGACATAAAATAACTCTAGTCGATGGCTCTCTTGCCCCCATCTCAGGCAAGGGAGACATCAAGACCTCAAATAACTTTACCCTCATCTATGTCCTTTATGTCCCTAAACTTAACACCATCCTTTTATCTATTAGTAGCCTAACCAAATTCTTAAATTGTCGTATTACTTTTTTCCTTGCATATTCTGTTTTTTAGGATCTGCAATCACAAAAAGTGATTGGGAGTGGTGATGAGGCAAACGGGATATACTTGTTGGATGTTCTTGAGCGAATCCAAGAACCACCTCTAAAAGTTGCTTTTGGTTCCATTACCTTATCATCCATTAGTCATATTATGTTACGTCACTTTTGTTTGGGTAATTTGTCCTTGTGAGCCTTGAGTCATTTGTTTCCAAGTTTATTTAAAGAAATAAGTCTATCAAGTCTACATTTGTG
Organism: Nelumbo nucifera; assembly: GCF_055504915.1. NCBI lineage: Eukaryota > Viridiplantae > Streptophyta > Magnoliopsida > Proteales > Nelumbonaceae > Nelumbo > Nelumbo nucifera. The sequence goes on along the minus strand of NC_142649.1, from coordinate 1,723,961 downwards.
AGTCTTGAAAATTCTCAAAGTGTAAGTACATGGATTTAGACATGATGGGAATTGAGATTGAAGTCATGCAAACACAACACGATGGGACCACACTGTAGTCTAGCCCCATCCTCTCATTGCAACTTGTATTTAACTCTGCAATGCGAAATAAAACCTCATGATTGCATCACAAGGCCACCGTTAGCCCTGGCTAGAAGACCTTGTCACTACGACTCTACTCCACGGATTGACCTTGCATCACACGGGCCTCTTGGCTGCAATGGCATCCTGCCTTAGCGCCACATCACAACAATACAATAGTACGGTCCTTCCATACTCATCTTGCAATGCCACACCAACATTAAGGCATTTTAGAGAAAGAATTCCTACAATGTAACCAGCCTAGCTTTTAGAAGGGGGTAGTAGTTACACTAGTGCTCATGTGCAAACACTGAGGAGAAGGATAGGAACCCAAACCCCGAGATCTCCACATGGACGCGTGACGACACCCCAATTGTCTTGCCTGTTTTAGATCTAACATGATAACAAGCTTTCTTGCTTGGGAAAGTTTCCTTCCTTTAAATGTCTCATGTCTATAAATAGGAGACATTCGAGGCTCTCCTTACCTTCTCCAGAGCTCTTGTGTAAGCTCTGCCAAACTGAAACCATATCATTCCCAAAGCCTACAACTACCTCCCTCCTTTACCCTTATCAGAGCCATCTATTGTCCTTCAAGTAGACCTCTCTACAGCCTTACCCTCCTTGCTTACATTAGAATCATTGGTTCTTTTCCTAATCACAGAGATGGCAGCAAGGAGAATCAATCTGACCCCCATCCCTGAGAACTTCACTAGAGGATCTAGAGCAAAACAACCCAATTCGACTTTGGAGATGGCGGCAAACTTGAGATCCAAGCCAACAAGGTCTACAACCTCATGGATCAGGTGCCAGTATTGAGAATTGACTGGACATCATCCATGCCAACCGTTCATAAGGTAGATCAGATCGATACCTTGGAATGCCAACAGGCTGAAATCAAGGAGTTGCTCATGTAGGTGCTCCAACACCCTCAGGTTCATCCTTGCTTACATTAGAATCTTTGGTTCCTTTCCTAATCACGGAGATGGCAGCAAGGAGAATCAATTTGACCCCCATCCCTAAGAACTTCACTAGAGGATCTAGAGCAGAACAATACATCGAGACCCAATTTGACTTTGGAGACGGCTGCAAACTCGAGATCTAAGCCAACTGTTAGACAGTTATGCCCTTAGCTCCAATCAGATTGATGTATCTTTTGACATTTATTGTAAATGAATAAAGTACATAATTGATTCATGTCATTGCGGTGTGTTTCTGTGTAATACCCTTAAACTAGAAACTTATGAGACTCGTGTTAGTTTAGAATCTTCACAGCCGTTGGATAGATCTGGGGAGATTTATCCTGCCAAGGCTAACATTGATGTACCGCCAAGTTGGTTGGGGTGGCTTGTCTCGGCTACCAAGGTGAGACCTGAGGTACATGTAGTGTGGGTTTTCTTGAAACCCTGAACTGGACCAAATTCCAGTATTGCCCTGGACCTTGGAGATAGATGGGAAAAACTGCAATGTTACACCTAACCCCTAGACTCGATTATGGTACTGCACTAGGTGTCGGATCGGGCTGTCTTTGATATGCCAATTGGTGAGATCCTTAGAGGGGGTCAAAACCTGGGTATGTTGGGATAGTCCGAGAATTCATCTCAGTGGGTGATCATAGTGACAAGATCAGCCCCTTTGTCGGACAAAGTGAATGATCGGGGAATGCACTCTCTCTGATCGAAACCTAAACTGCTAGCAGTTGATTTCAAACGTTAAAGTTTGTTTTTTGCAAAATATGTTTATATAGAGATATACATATATATTATGGTTTCAAAATATTTGCAAAAGGTTTTAATTCCCGGGATCCATGTGAGTAGAGAGTCCAACACTGTTCCTTGCAACCGAGGGAGAGGTCCTCTCTTGTCGGGCAGTGTTTGATCATTATGGGCTGAGAGGTTAAGTGTAAGACCATTGAGGGTAATACCTGATGGGCTAATCTTGCATCTGCCCATAGTCCTTGGATTTTCATAAGGTGGCTGGATCCAAGGACCATTTAGTGTAAATGTTGGGCCCATTAAGAGCCCATGGTGATGGACTCAGGGGTTCACTATCTCCTACAGTGAATTCGGCCAGGCCTTGTAACAAAGGCTAGGCTGAACCCATGTGGCTGATGTGTAGATCAATGTTTGGGTCCCACGCCATACAAAGAGAGCCAATTGGGCAACAGGTTAAGGGGTAAGTGAGCACATAAGCTTAATGGGTCTAAAGCCCAATTCGAACTAGGCTTAAGTTAGTTAATTAAAAGGAGGCAAGATAGGATTTATAATCTGATTAGGATTAGGTGAAGGATAAGATAAGTCTTATCCATTCAAGAGTCCAGACCCAAATATCAGATTTGGATTAAGGAACTCTCTCCTAATTAGATTAGGAGGCTGATCCTAAGAAGGCTATAAATAAGGGGGCGAATTCCTCAATTACATAACACAACCTATAGAATTCTTTCCTATTCTTGCCATCTCTACCCAGCTCAATCTCCTCTTGTGGAATTGATCAAGAAAGGTTCTTGATATTGTTTCTTGGTTGAAGAAACAATCTGAAGTCGGGCCACCCGGCCCATGAACAGGTCTAGTGCCATGTGCCCCAGCACGACCCGTTTTACAGCTCTATCCAATAGGCTATCACCCTCCCCAATAGTGGTCCTTGTACAACAGCTAGCATGGCAGCCCTTAGGAATGAATTAGCAAGTTCGAGGACTCCATGGGTCCCTTTGCCTTGGATGGACCTCAAGGTACGTGAGTTTTCTAAGTCACTAACAAGGTCTGATACTCTTGGTTTGTGAACTTTGACAACAGGCAGTATAAACTCTTGTGACGAGTTAGTGAAGAAATTCGTCACCAAATGGTTTACCTTAGAGAGGCGCATGACCATGGCAGACCTGTGCAACATTCAACAAAGACCCAAAGAAGACTTGCTCAACTATGTGTAGCAATTTTGGAAGCCACACATTCAATATTGGGCGAGTGTGTGACCGAGAAAGTGTTTGTAGAGCAGTGTTTCAGGGGCATGCGGTGCCTTAGGATCAGGATAAAAAATCATGAGATACCCAGATCCGAGGTATGAAATGCCCTCTGCAACCTCTCTCAACGTTCCCCAACCTCCTTTACAATGCCATATGACATCTTCCAAACAGACCTTCAATGCCAAACTCCACCCATCCATAGCCATTTGTAGGGTGGGTTGGACCAGATTTGGCATCCCATCTTATTGGGTTAGGCTCAGATTTTGAACCCAACCTGAAAGCATCCCTATCTATGACTATGAAACTTCACATAATAAATGAAATATATCTAGACAAATCAGATGATAAGGCTGAATACTATGGATATCTTGTAAAATAAACAAACGACCCTTACTTCCAATAAATACAAAAAGACACAAGAGATTTAAAACTTTCATTTTGACATTTTTGCTCTTATGTTATGCATTCTCTCATTTTTCAGTTGAAGTTCAAGAAAATGTACTTACCATGCAGCTTATGATGCTAAGCACTTCCTGTTTTTAACAAGTTCCAGTGTGGATTAATCATCAATATTTGGTAATATGGGAATTCCATTATAAGAATGACATTCCCTCCCTCCCCCATTTTCTATCTATATAATCACAATACTACATCAATGACATATATTTTTTCTTCCCTACCTTTGAATTGATATTCACTCAACATAAACATTTAGATTATATGTAAGCTGAGAGCATAAAATCGACCTTTGAAGCTCATCAGGAAACTTATCAACAATGCTGCCCTCTTTCGCGAGAACCTTAACTTTCAAATATTTTTTATTTATTTATTCCTTTTGATTCAACACATAATCTGTTGGTAGACCTAAACAAATTAACAGGTGGTCTTCTGAATGCAAATTTTAGTTTTTGGAGTAGGAAATCTGCCATATAGATTATCTATAGGTTGTTCCTGTGTATAGGATAAGCTATCTTCTTTTTATTACAGGGAAACGGAAGCCTGCAGTTGATTCTTACTTGGAAGTACTGAGGCGTCTCAAAGTAGAGCCATCAAACTGTATTTTCATTGATGACAGGTCTTCTAAATTACATCAGTTAAAAACCATAGATTACTTTTTATTTGGGGGGTTGGGGGTTTGGAAGCAGGTCGGTGTCACTCTTTAACGACCAAAAAATGGTTGCTCCTTTCTAGAATATAGTTGTCTCAGACAGGATCAAGGATTATACTATTTCCTCATTGATCATTATCTAATTTATTCTTGGGTGATCATTACCAGAATGCTAAATGTTGAGGCAGCGATGAATGCTGGGATTGTTGGTCTACATTTCAAGGATGCAGCTTCACTTGAACAAGATCTCTCTTCACTGGGAATTGAGACCAGTTTATCAACAGATGACTACAAAGATGAGGATCTTCCCAACCTCACATGAAATTTTGTCTTAATTTGTCCGTCACCACATGATCTGTAAAGCTATCCCAAAATTTTGATTTTGATATATTCTTCATGCTTGAGTGATTATAATTCTTGGTTAAACACTTAATATATAATGTATTTTACATCTCAGCTCTTGGGTTAGAATACTAGAGCAAGAAACACACACACAGAGATTTAGAGAAGAGAGAGTGAGAAGGTGGCTGAGAGAGAGAGAGAGAAAGGAAGGAAAGAAGAAGAAGAAGAAGAAGAAGAAGAAGAAGAAGAAGAGGGGTATGTGGCGGCAATAGTGACTAGCAATGGCGATGGAGATGGCAACAATGATTTTGTTCACCATCACCGGTGTTGCAACTAGAGGTCAAGTGGGTCATGCTGTGCCAACATGCAGGCCTAAGTGGATCCTACATGCCTTGCCTAGAACCCCAGAAGGTCGGTACTAGCATGGCTCACAGCACGAGCCTAGGTGGGCCCATGTAGGGCATGGTTGTGCCACATGCCTGGTCTCGGTTGAGCTATAGACTGAGCCATGGGCCTAGGCCGAACCTGGGCTAGGTCTTTTTTTGTTTTTTGTTTTTTTTTTTCATTTTTTTTTCATTTTTTGTAAAGTCTAAAAATGACACAAATTTTGGGAAAATAAAAAATTAACAAAAAAAACACTTAACAAAATACAAAATAAACAACAAATTGTAAAAAAATCAGAAATTTTATTTCATTTTAATTTAATGAATACAAAGTAAAAAAAATAAGTTGAAAAAATACAACAGAATATTGGATTTGGGATAAAAGATAAAATAATAATGAAATTGAAAATGAAAATTTACAATGGTATTGAAAAAAATATAAATAAGTAATAACTATTAAATAAAATTGAAAACAAAATTTACAATAGTTTTTAAAAATGCAAATACAATTACTGAGTATACAAAAAAATATTGACTTTAGTATTTTCTTCAACCCACCTCTATCTTCTTGACCTTGATCTACATCATCTGCTTTTGGGGAAACATTAGGTGAAGTGTCATGTCCTTGATCTTGTAGTATATCCTCAATATCCAACCATTTCTTCAAGCATATACATATCTCCTAACTTTCATCATCCATGCAGCTTCTCTGTTGTCTAGTGCTCAAGTACCTATATTAAAACAAGACTCCGATGGAACTATAGACACCGAAGGGGTTATTAAATCATGTGCCATGACAACAAGAATTGAATAAGTTTTTTTTTTTCCATGTTCACTCCATCTGGCTAAAATATCAAAATTATTTAATTCCTTTGAATTGAGGGAAATTGTTAAATTAGTAAAATTAGCTTGTAGATAAAAATTAAGTTCAACAAATGAACTTGATGATGGAGTGATAACTGATTTTTTCCTTCTTATTTGCACATGTACAAGTTCTCCTATGCCTTAATAATGAGATTCATATAAATTGTACATTTCAAATAAGAAATTATTAATTTCATCTTTTTTATTCCAATTTTAGTTTTTATATTTTCACAATAGGATTTAAATTAAACATCTAAACTATCTTTTGAAAACTAATATTTTTTAAATTTAACTTCCGTTACATCAATTATATTTTAAAATTTTAAATTACTTTTATATTTTGAAAATTAATCATAAATAAATGATTAAGTAAAATACAAGAAGTTGGGAAATAAGCATCCAAAAATTGATTAGTTGTATCATAAAAATTCTAAAAAAAATCTTCTGTACAAACTGCAATTTCCCAATCATCAACGATTATAAAAGTATGGGGCATTTTCTCATTGTATAAATTAGTAAGAATAACTTTATATAAAATACAACTCTCTAACATAAAATAGGCGAAATTCTACCTATGTTGAACATCTAATACAAAATTTCTATATTTTTACATAAATATTTAAATTCTTGTTTTCTTGTATTGGAATTTTTAATATACATAATGCAATTTTTAATTTTAGAAATATAATGAAAAATAATATTTAAAGCATGTTGAATATATAAATTCAAGATGTGACATGGACATCTATCATTTAAATATAGCTTTAGATGAGATTTTAAAATATTTATTGTTGAATCATTATTACTAGTATTATTGATTCCATAAATAGGTAAAGTATTTTATACACTTACAACAATTACTAGGCAAGTATGTGATCATTCAAGTCTTGTATAACTTAATTTTTTTTTTTTTTTTTGTAAAAGGCAATGTTCATCAATAAAATGTCCTCTAACAGAAATATAGTTTATATTATATTTGGAAAGTCAAATATCAGATGTAAGTATAGAGTTGACAAAATAGAAATTAATTTTTATTTATATGAATAAAAAAAATTAAAACATTTGCTCTAATTATATTTACCTTTGCGATGCGATGTGATGCCATCTTTTCTCTAACCTCACCCCTTGCCTGGCAATTCTTTCCTCATCACTAACAAAGGAGATAACCTCCACCCATTTGTACCCCTCACCCCTCGTCACAATTCTAACATCTTTCATGGCCATGGTTTTTAAAACCGACTCGGCAACCAAACCGGTCAGGGGTCCCCATTCTGACAAAAAATAAAAAAAAAATTAAAAAAATTGAAATGCGGTCAAAACTGTTCGAACAGTTTGAACAGTTAACCGGTCGGTTCAGTGGTTTTCTGACCAAAATCAGTGGTTTTGGGAAAAAACAGAATCAGTCCTGATTTTTTCGGTCCAACCATCCGGTCCGATCAGGTTTTAAAAATCATGTTCATGGCTTCTCCAACGCTAGCCTCCGCACCAACAACACTTTCAATCACGTTTGCAGGTACTATAGCTAAGGCCTCCTCAATAACACGTGCATTGATCGTCTTTGTGGTGGGCATTTTCATTGTCGTGGGGCTGCTTTGTATTTCCTTTATCAATAACAACAAACTTTATTGAAACTATGAAACTTTAATTACAAGAGAGGGATGCTTTGTATGCTATGAGACTTCTTACTCGGGTTTCCTTTTCCTCTACGTTGGGGGCTACTTTCTCCCCTAGGTTTAGCTTCAAAAGCTGCTTGAGGAGGCCCTCTTCTTCTTTTGTGTTGGGGCCTACTACTTTATCCCCCATATTTAGCCTCCCATGTCTCCTTTTCCCACAACTCAATCATCTTCTTCACAAGGTGCTCTATGCCCACCTGCTCCAAATAAGTCATGAGCCCATGTCTCCTTTTAGATCTCCATTTTTTTTAAGCCTTTTTAGACCTCAAATTGAAACCTTTGTATATTGGAATTACTTCCAAACTGACACCTATGATAAATTATACTATAAAGACATTATCACATTGTATGTTTTTAATAAATTATACTATAAAGACATCTCCACATGCTAGAAATTTAGTTTAATTTGGCAATACATGTCTTAAGTAATGATACTGAGCTTCAAATTAAACCATAAACACGTGATATAATTGAGCATATTACATGGGATATCCGTATCCAAAATTTTCGGAAATGGAGAGTCGTATACCTGTATTCATTTTCCATGTTTGTGTAATAATTATGTTTATTTGTATCTGGGCTTTATAGTCTGATACCAATCTACTGAGTTGAAAGCTCCTACTCTTGTGAAGGAGCACTTTTCTGAATCTTAACAAAAAAATGCCTAATTATAATTTCCAGCCAACTAACTTGACACCAAAATGATAAAGCAATTTGTATAAAAAAGATAATGAATGAAGGCAAAAAGAAAAGGAGAATAAAGATAACAAGTTCACTTAATGTTTCAACGATTTTGGTTTTAGTTCAATTTTTAAATTTTAATATTATCTTTCTTCATCAGGCTTTCAATATATGTCAATATTTTATTTAGAATCCTTGTATTTAATTAGTTCTAAATGAGAAATTAAGTGAAGAGAGAATAGAAGATGATTTTCCCACATTTTCAAGCATAGTATTTGACCAAAATGTGGCATAAGTAATAACAAGGTACTACAATGCAAGCAATACATGTGTGCACATAAACTCCAAACTTACAAATTAGACATGAAATCCACTGATTATCATAAAATAATGGTTTTATTGCCATATCCTTGTTAATAAAGTTCTAGGGGCCAGTACTAGTGTAATGGTAAAATCTTAGGTTGACAAACATGAGAGCACTGGTTCAAGTATGAGAATGGCCACTTTGTGCAAAAAAAAAAAATGCCAAAGATTGGGACTTGTTCAGTCTAACCCTCCCAAGACCCCAGATAGCTGGGACCAACATTGGGTAATAGCCTTATTAATGAAGTTCTCTTAAGACATCACAGAAGATGGAAATAGAAGTGGAAAGCTAGGGACTAGTGCACTGCCCCCCCCCCCAAAAAAAAAAAAAGAAAAAAAATTTTCAAAAAAGAATTTTTTTTCACAGTTTCTTTCATATTGTTTCTCCTTCCAACCAACGGCTATAAAAGGCTAATGCTTCTTGTGGCTTGTACTCAGGGACAGTATGTCCAGATCCCTGCACCAATAGAAAGGAATTTAATCACAACATTGGACGATAAAGGCTCAAAATTGGACAAGAGACTGAATTACTTTAGCATTTCTAAATAATGATATATTTATTCATTTCTTTATTGTGAACATGCAGAAATCTACTTTTCAGTTCTTTAAAATGTTCGGTCAGTGGTATTGCTTATAAATATGCCAATAATTCCAAAATATTTCCTTATTTTCAGTAGAAATTTGTGAAGGAGTCATTGTTTGGTGCAATGATAAAATTTTGGGCTAACAAGCATGAGAACATGGGTTTTAGTTAAAGAGTGGCCACTTAGTGGATAGCAGGTATCAATATTGTAACCTTATCTGAGAGTGGTCCCTTAAATCTTTGGCCATTAACCCCTACTAAGACCCCAGATAGCAGGGACCAATATTGGATAATAATCCTTTATCTGCCGAATTTGTAACCTAATCTGAAAACGGGAAGTCCACAGTTCTCTCCAAATTTCCACATAAAGTACATTGACCCCTACTCTAAAAGAGAAGATAATACCTATATCTAGTAATATCAAGCAGAAAAAAAGATATCCATATTCAATGAAGACACTAAATGCTAGAATTTAATTCTTCTATGCTTAAGGAGAATCATATAAGGGGCCTATGCTTGATGTAATGGCAAAACCTCAATGCTAGAAATGCCAGAGGATAGGCCTGTCTTCAGTGATTGCTGGGACAAGCACTGAGAAATGGCCTTTTTTATGGAGAATCAATATAAGATAATGAATCAGGCAATTTGCATGTACAGACCTTTATTGTGAGAAATGTAAGGTTTTTATCATAGCCTTGGATATACCTGCAAAAGATCAAATATTCTAATTGTTAGAGAACCTAATCATATGAATTATCATAGGCAATTAGCATAATTTCTTATGAGCATACATTGATTTGGTGATCAAATTTAAACTACAAGCACAATTTGACAGTTTTGATATGATACAAAGTGGTTCAATATGAAAGCTATTGTGCACCATTTTCATCTTTCATAATTAAAGAATGAACAACTCAATTTTTTATAAAGAGGAAGTGATAAAACATACCCAGCAACTTGTTCATTAAAAGTCCAAGGTCGCCATTCATCCACAATCTCATATCCTAGTGATTTGGTCCATGCTTCTGTCCCAGTGAATGGAATACACATATCATGGTCACCACTGCCAATTGCACAAACAGAGACGATCTCAATTTGATATATTAGCACAGGAGAATACAAGCCAAAATAAAAGGCACTACACACATGAAAAAAGGCTTTTATCATCATGCTCTCAATAGCAATAGGACAAGTATGGGATTCTTGATAATAAACACTTCCAAAGGTGTACTGCAATGAAGCATAACAATCACATAAGCAGTAAAGCATGCCCAAAGGTCCCAAACCAGAGGAAAGGTTCAAATAGAATAATATAAAAACTCTGATGCTAGGTGCATATCTAAAATAGCAATCACAAAAAGGTATTGGCGTGGAGTACATTCTCTAGAAAATTTTCTCTCAGCATGTTTCAGAACTAAAATGAATTAAATAAGGTAACTTGATCTATACTTGAAGATTAGTGTTGGCAGTGTTTACATAATAAAAATAGATAAACTAGTCCTCTGAAATCAACAAGGATGGGGTATTTATAAGCAGAAGCACATGAACATGTCCAGTACAATTTTAAATATTTAATCTCACCATCTCACCAAGGAACATTAACTGAAAGATCAAACTTCCGTATTGAAGCCTTTATCTCCACAAATAGAAGACACATTATTCTCTTCCCTTGTGGTCAAGTGGTCAAGTACTTCTCTAATAAAAGAAAAATTAATCCTCTGAAATCAACAAGGATAGAATATGTATAACTAGAAGCACATTAACATGTAAGTATAATTTTAAATATATAATCTCTCCAAGAAGAATTAACTGTGAGATCAAAATTCTGTATTGAAGCCTTTGCCTCAACAAATAGAAGACAAACTCTTCTCTTCCCTTATATTCAAATCTTCAAGTACTTGTCTAAAAGTATGAGTCACTTTATGTCAATTCTTTGGAGCCGTTGGTTTGTCTTTTTTCATTTTCTCAGTGTTTTTGACAGTTGTTCCGTTCATATTTATTGGATTTCTAAACATCTAGACCCATATACCAGTTAAATTAATATAGGCTCTGCTCACCATTTAACATAAGGGGGTTCATTCATGGTATTTTAACCCAATTTACAGTAGTAGTGGTATAGCTAAGAAAAGTTAATAGTATGTGTCTTGTGTGTAACTCCATATAGGATTTATCTTCCTGTTATCAGGCTTTATTTTTTATCATCACATTTAAAATATAACCAAAAATTCAATTGATTTTGATGATGAACAATGAAGGAATTATCATACATAGCAACTGTCTATGTAAACATGCAATATGGATCCTTCTTCCCAAAATATGGTGTGGCATCTGGCATGGATGCTGTTTAATTCATCATTAACTAGTAATATGCTAATTCAACTAACTAAACTAAGCTTTGTCGCAACTATATGGACATGAATCCTGTTCCGCCATTCCACTCTGTTCAATAGGATGAAAATAGTTATATATTCTAATTGGATCTTTCTTCAGCTGTGCTATCATCTAAATCACTTAGGATAAGTAAATTGGCTTTCATGGGTATGACCATAGCAGTATAACAATTCAAAGATGGAACACCTTGTCGCTGGTGAAAGAGAAACTGACATTGTGTACAAAATTAAACAAATTGGCATCAGGAATTCTGCTATGGATTTTCTTTACAAGATACCTGAATATAAGAGACCGATATCCCCCAGCAGTGAGGCTTTTATGATACTTGATCATGCTTCCAGCATCATGAAAATATTCAATCTTCCCTGTACATAATTCCCATGTGACCACCGATACCTGAAATAAACAGAAAATCACTAGATATAATAACTGCTTTCAAAATTGATGTGTAGATGATGAAACGGAGACGAATTACTATTTAATATTTAACTCTACCTCTTCAGCATGAATTGCTTTTCTGACTTCTTCATTGTTTAACCATGAAGTTGCTACTTCATCGTCCTACATTTTAACAATTCTTGATGAAAATTTATAATGTTAAGAAAATATAGAGAGAGAACAAACAAATTCAAGAACCATTTATTCATAATCCAGTTGACTAAAAATAAATTCATCATAGATTTCAAGAATGTAATATGGAGCTAGGGTTATTTTGTTAATCGGCAATCCCTATTATCAATAAATGGGGCATTTCTAAGTTGGGTTAATAGCCAAGTCTTTTCACATATACACTTGCATGCCTAGTTGAAAAGGTGTCGAGAAAACACTTGAAACCCAATTCTGGAACAAGGAAATGAAAATCTAAGTGGTTAATATACTTAAATCTTTCTAGTCCAGCTTAATTTTCACTAATACTAACTACAACCCAGAAATTATGTTTATGCCATCACAAATAATCTAAAGCAGCCAATAAGATGAAGTGGTTTCATGGAAACAAAACAAACACCAGTAAGCAACTACTCATGGAAGACCAAAGGTTCACAACTCTAATCCAATAAATGGATGAGTCTAGGCCTTGCAAATATATATGGAAGATAAAAGATGCCAATGTTTCTAGTATGGTAGAAGGATAACAATAAAATGCACCCAAAGGTGTTCTAGTGTCATAAATGAAAAAGGATCTCAACTTAGAAAAGGTTTATTGTAAAAGCAATTGGTAGTACATAATATGGATGCTTGATATATGAGACTAAGATTTGAAGCATTAAATAATGACATGGGGAAGATTCCTGGAGATAGAATAAGAGCAACTATATCAAGTTTTCTCCAACAAAAAAAAATACAAAGAAAAGGTACAAAACTCATGATTTGATTCACCATGCTAATCAGATAAAGATTGCAGAATAACCTATAAACTGTGCATGGTGTCAGTTTTTCTATTTGGTTTAGCACTTTCTGGGTTCTTAATCCTCTTTTAGGAAAATTAGACATCAAGGCTCAGTTTGGAAGGAGTACAAATACAAATTTGTAGAGTGCAGAACCTTATATTTTGTATTATTTTCTATGTATTTGCATAGTACATATTTGTATTTGTACTCCTTCTAAACTAAGCCCAAAGGAAACTCTTGTTTACTTTCTTCTAGAAAAAAAGATTGAACCCACTGTCTTGAGTTTGAGTTCTTTCTTGTGACATTGAAAGACTATAGAATTCCATTAATATTTTAAGCAACCAAAAGATATTAAATATAAGAAACTTACAGTGCATGGAACATTTCCACTGTCCATTAGCTGTGGCCACGTTGGAACATATCCATCTCTTATGGGAGCTCTAAGTGGCCAAGCACGGCCAAACATCCTTTTTCTCACAGCAAGAGGCTTCTCAGTCTCACCTAACTTCCGGAAGCTATATGGCAACCTGATGTTGCCAGCTGCTTCATCTGCTGCCTCTGGACTGTGGTAGCAGGGTTCAAGGATGTTATAGATATTCAGATCAGCAATAGCCTGGATATAAATCAGATATTAACACTCTGTACCTCAATGAAAGATAAAGTTGTTTTGAGCTCATGGAAAATTTTTGACAATTTAAAAAGAAGTCACCTTATCAATTTTTTCAAGCTTTTCTTCACAGATTGCAGTGGCCGAATTCCAATAGCTTCCATTACAGGCATTTTTGGCCTCCTGCACAATTGTACCGTCAATTTGTTCATGACTCTCAGAGCAACAGTCATAGTTCTTTAGTAGGTTACATATAGTTATTATGGTGAACTAAGAAGTATATAATAAAAACTATGTCATAATAATTGTTCTACCCACCTCATAAAATTCATCTGAGATAAGGCCCATCCCATGTGCAAATGGTACAAGAGCATTACCATCAAATTCATTATCACAGACCCCATTTCCCACCATGTAACCCTGTATCAAATGAATGTCATTCAAGCTGACTAAGCAATAACCAGATTTGATACTAAAGATGCGTAGTAGACAAAAGGTCATACCTTGAAGTTTAGGATCGGCTTTGATCCTTTTTTCATTCCTGCAAGAGTGCTAAAGTTATGCATGAAGTTTTAATTCAAACAAATAAATAAATAAAATAGAGTGGTTCATAAAATCAGCTTAAAGAATAAGATACCTTTCACAACTTCAGAAGCAAGAGTAGGCACATACACTCCAGCATATGACTCACCAGCAATAAAAAATGGGTTTGAAAGGAACTCAGGGTATTGCTCAAACCACTATATAGAAAGTCACGGAAATATATCCATTTCAGGTATGCATTATGTTAGTAAGCAGGACATAAGTGTTAAATGCAATGTATAGAGCTGTCCAACATGTTCAACCCACAGATCAGAGAATACAAAGGCATGGCTATGTATAATTTTAATACCAATTTCCAAATTTGTAATAATTGTTTAATCAAAATGCATATCTTAACAGTATCTGTCTCAAATTAACCACCCTAAATAATGTTTCGTCAACTATGCACTGAAAGAATTGAAGGATATGGACAGGGTCCAGCCCACCCCCCCCCCCCCCCCCCCCCCCCCCCCAAGAGCATAAAACTTCACCATTTTGTTAGAAGAGTACCTTGAGGAGAAATGTGTGTGTATCAGATGCAGTTTTTAAGTCTCCTGTCCGGTAGTCAGTCTTATTTCTGGAGTAAGACAATCCAACTCCAGCAGGTGAATCCAAATAGATAATATTGGAAACCTGAAATGCAAACATCCATGAGGAGAGATTGGAAATTCTTTAGATTGTTCTAGTATAGAAACAACAGTTTCCTAAAACATGAACTCTTTTTTATCATCAAGATCAAACACAGATAGTTCATGAAGTCTGACACTCATATTTAATGGAACAAACAAAATGAGGTTAGTCTAAACAAAAATAAAATTTTAACCTTTGACCAGCTATATGGATTAAGATGCAATTTTGGAAGGCTTGTAGGTGTACTTCCTGCTTCAAAATTGAATGGACCTGCAAAATTAGAGCAGACACTATGACAAGTCAGTCTGATCTTTTGACAGAAAACAACCTCAATTCTCCAAGTAAAGGATTGGGACATAAAATGATGTGGAAAGAAAGGTCCTTGCTAACAGATAGATCAAAACCAGCAGGGTAAACCAAAGCGGCCCAATGGTTTCTCAGTTCCAGTTTAAGGAAATCCCAGCATGTCTCAACTATGCTGAATTGCAGCACTGAATTGTACAACCCAGATGCAAAATCAACTCAAGTTTAATCATAAATGAACAGTACCGTCATGGATTCATTTTCATCATGTTATCGTCAATCTAAGAAGACTTGTAAGATTAAAAGGGATCTTCACCAATTCTCCCGAATCAGATTAACAACCCTTAAACAACTAAGAAAGCATACATTACTTGATGGACAGAGGAATGGTAAATTTGAGCATTAAGGACCTTCAGACTACAAATAAAACAAAATTCCAGTCCAGTTTCAAAAATTACTAGGAAACAAGAAAATTGTCAAAGAATGATTACCATGCTCATACACAAATCCATCGAAGCTAGAGCATCCCGGTCCACCATTAAGCCAGAGAACAACAGGGTCATTCGACGCATTCCGTTCCGAAACAACAAAATAGTAGAACAGCTTTTTACCATGACTCTCGTCTATGGTTATATACCTTCAAAACAAGAATTAGAAAAAAAAAAAAAAAACCACAAATTTCACATCAACAATTTAAAACCCAAATAAAACAAAAGAACAAATGAAATTCATCTTACCCCGAGTAGTGCTGGGAAGGAAAAGTGCCCTCAAAACCAGGAAGTTCTGTGATGAGAGCACCTTCAGGAGCTGCTCCAATGAGTTCAAATCTCAGGAACACGCAAACTAATACAAGACAGAGAAAGACTTTATCCGTGGCCATGGCCAGAGTCCAAAAGATGAAGAGACAGAGTCAACTGGACAATTGGTGGGGTTCAGGGCTGAAACAGTATATATAGATAAAAATCGATGATGGGTTCAGTGGATTGTTGCTTAAGGGTGCAAAAGGTGAGTCAAGAACACGCAATTTGATGTGAAAGAATGGAAGCACGAGGGTCCCTAAAGGACCTTTTGAGGCAATTTCTAACGAAAGAAACTTGAAGATTTACTCTGAAGTTTGAAGCAACAGGAACAGCACCATCACTGCAGATGGTTGGGTCGTAACTTAATTACTCCAATTAATTAGTGATGCGTGCAAGGTAACACAGTGCGATAAGTACCCAGATGGCCATATCATGCTTGGATTAAATTGCAACAGAATGAAACAGAAGAAAGGAATGTCGAGTTGTTCTGACCTAATTGGATATTACAGAGTACAGACAGACCTTTCTCTTTCTCAACATCATCCTTCCCTTCAAGGAAGGTGAGAATTTCCTGTCTTCATTGCGGAACAGACAATCACGTTTTGGATTGGGGCTGCATCTCTCATCCATTGACCACCCGTGGCTCGTGGCCACATGCCTGGATGATGAGTACTCGGGTCATAGACTCAGAGGACCACCATTGTATTGAGCTTGAGTGACAGAATGAGTCCTTCAGCCAAGAGATGCCATTTGTGATTTGTCTGAAGATCAGTAATTCAGTATCTTATCGTGAATTCGTGATTCGTGGAGCCCTTTAAGCCTTAAGACACGTTCAGGACTTTTTGATGCAATTTATGATAAAAGGCGTACATGTTTTTTCAGTCATTTGGACCAAAACCCACAATTTTAATGTTAAAAAGTATGTATGGTTCAAAATATCATATACCCACCAACTGCCACTCCGGACCTGCTACTCAGCGACATTTCCTACATTTCTGTCCACAGAACACCATCATCATTTATTGGGAACATCTCCCGTGTTACGGCAAGGGAGATATTGTCTTGTCGGTAGCAGATCTGAGCCCAGGTGGTGTAGTTGATACCTTTGTTGTTGGAAGATTCTTGGGCGAAAAGATCAGGTCTCTGTATATGGTTCATAACTCAGTATTGTCACTAAAGAAATCTATCAATTTTAAAACAAAAACATCCATTTCCTGATCCTCATATAATAAATATAAAACAAACCAGTATCACAATAAATATAATAAGAGCCATCACTATTGATGATTCCGAGTGGTCGGTCATCTTTCTACATCAGCAAACTCAAGAATGCGGAAGGATTTAATGTATTGGAAGGAAATTAAATACACATGGATTTAGAATTTGGTTAACCTTATGTAATACCCAAGACCAAGGTTTCAACAAGGAGTAAAACAAAACCTCATTTTCCGCCTAAGTGAGGAATTTATAATTTTCCTGTTCATCATTCAATAATATACCAAAAAAGAAAGAAATGAAATCACCCATTCAAGTAAACTGGGCACTACAATCAGATATAACTCCAAAGACTAGCAAATAAAACAGCCCCCCCTGCAAAAGAGGCAGTAAAAAAAGAAATGACACAGATCGATTCAGATTCCGCACCACATAACACATAATATTACTCTTTATATACAATTCCAAATCTAAACAAACTTGTCTCTAGTTCCTACAAAATCTCTACATAACCTCCATCCATTCATCAAAAGGCACTTCACATCTCATTCAAAAGCAATGCTTTAAAAAATCACCCGAAACCTGAATCATCCGGTTCTAATGGATGGCCCATTCTAACAAAAAATAATTAAAAATAAAAAATAGCCAAAACCGCTGAGTGGGTCAAACAAGTCGATGGTTCAATCGCTTGGGTCAATGAATCATTGACCAATTCAACAGTTTTTTACTAAAGACCAAATTTAGGATAAAATGGAACCAGTTGCCTGATGGTTCCCAGACTAAACAGTCCTACCATCTAAGTCAGCAGCGGTTCAAAAACATTGTTCAAAAGCAAAGACCCAATGCAGTTAGACACATCAGACCAGATCATAGAGGGATCCTGTCGAACTCGGGTTCAGTCATCACAAAACAAAACGGTGCCCACACTGTTCTCACAGCCATTGTCCTCACACTGTCCTGATCAATTTCTAATTGAGTTTCAAGTAAAAGTTGAGAGAACCTGCAGTTTTTGTTGTCTCTCCAGTCTCCATATTAGCCTATCATTATCTTCCTCCAAAACTATAGATTGAGTTCATTTTCTTCTGGTTTGCCCACTTCAGGAAGTCCTCCACAACATATTCTACATTGACATCTCAAGCTTCAGACATCCTTCGATCAAACTTAGTTCTTTCATTTTTTTTCATCTTTTTTTTGTCTTGTTTGCTAGGTTTATGGTAACAAATAGAAATTATTATTTCTAGGTAATGATTCAAAAGTTTTCAACATTAATGAAAATATTAATTTCTTACAAAAAACGTCGTATGTTTCTATTTAGAATTATTATTTCTTTGATAATGTTTTTATTTTTATTTAAAACATGGTTTTGAAAATCAGATCAGACCGAATGGTCAGACCAATTGACCCAAGAACCGGTCAGGCAACCGGTTTAGTTTCACCCTAAAACTGTTTCTAAGCTAAAAAAACGTTGACTTGGTCAATGACCCGCTGACCAAGGTTGTCAGACCATCGACCTGTTGACTCAAACAATAGTTTTTGGCTATTTTATTTTAATTCTTTTTTAAATCAGAATGGATTATCCACTCAAACCAGAGGATCAGACTATTTAACCCAAAAACCGGTGGCTAAAACGGTTCCATGTCCAGTCCAATTTTTAAAACCTTGATTTAAAACATTGCATCCTTTTTTCTTAGGATATTACGATTGCGTTTTGTATTTGGCCCATTGAGGCTTGGGTGAATTGCTATTTGATAAGATGGGCCTGGGCTTATTTATTTGGCTATTTCCTATTTGTATTTTAGCTGGCTGTTGTTTTGTTTGGCCCGTGGATTTTGTATTCTTTTCTTTTTAATTAATAAATTTTTTATTTTATAAAATGGAAAATACCTGTAATATTATCAAAATATTACTTAACGGGAATGCCTAATGTTAAATTTTGGGTTTTGAACACAAGAAGAAATTAGGCTGTAATTTTTTTTATTATATAAACATATGGGTTGTTTCAGCGGTAGTGCGGTTTTGAATCCCGCTATTAACATTTCTGTAAGAAAAGAATTATGTGATTACTTGAGGCTGTTGATGTGATATTGTATTGTTCAATTAATAGAGTAACGACCCCTCCCTTATAGGGTGTTAGACATTGATTAATACCAAAAAAAAGTTTAAAAAGAATATAAATACAGATGTATAATACAAATGCATACAAAATACAAGGTTTTACACTATAGATATTTGTATTTGTACTCCTTCCAAACTGAGAACATTTTAGAGGTTGAGTACGTTTCATTCTATAAGAGATCAGCCAGTTTCTCGACAAGCTAAAACAAACAACAATTGAATAAACCAGTAAACATGTTTTTTTAATTGTTAAAAGAAATTACAACATAACATTTAAAACAATGTTTTGTTCAAAAAGTTTGTGTGTTTTGCTATAATTAGGCTTCATTTGTTTGTAGTGCAAATCTGAATTGGCTATAATTTTGTACCTGGTTCAGTTTTGCATTTTTTTAACTATGATTGGCACTCCTATTTGATACAAAATTTGTATTTTTTATCTCATTTCCATTAACTAGAAGTGAAAATTAACAACATTCTATTTCACTTCTTACAAACAAATATGACAAAGGCAAATATGAAGCAAAAGTTACCAGAATTTATATTCAGCCTGATGCTGCTTGATCCGAGGTAGCTCTTGAACCAAAGTCATAGTCAGATAATCTTGCCAACTGAGAGGAGCCAAGGTGGAAGGACGAAGCCGCGCTCCAAGATCTGAAACCAAGAAATCGGTCAGAGGCCCGAGGAGTTATCTTCGGGTAGGTATTCTGATGCTCAAGTTAGTCAAGAAAAGTGGGCGATCAGGCCGAATAGTTAGAGAACGGTGCTGGTCCGATTAGAGTAACAGTATGGAAGTAGAAAGTTGGATTCCTTACCTTGAGTGGGAGGTACCTTTTTATATCCGAAGATCTGTGTCCTGGTCAAATAAGGCTTCCGGGGTTGTTGGGATGAGGTTGCCTGTCGAGGTCTTCGGGATAAGACCTAATCCCCAACGGAGTTGTCCTCATCCGCATGACGTTCTCTTCTCTTAGCCGCGCTTATCCATATGACGTGGTGCCAATGTGGCCGAGGTGATAAGGTGACTGCAAAGGTGGTGTCACCTGGGGCCAGCTCAACCATAACCAAACATAGTCTATTTGCACTCTCATGCATTTGATAAAAGTGCAAACTCAAATATGTTTAGTGTAGATACAAATACTTAGGGTTCATAAAAAGGCAAAATTTGTAATGGGAACAAATACAAACAAAGATTGGAATCTAGCTTTTTTATGTTGGCCAACTTTAAGTGCAAAGTTTGCTTCCGTTTTTTTGAAGCAGCAGAGTTTGCTCCTATTTTTGTACAAAAATGTATTCTTGCAAAATACCTGTAAAACTGAATCAGGTGCAAATTCGTTTCAATCCGGCATTTGCACTCTTACCCATGGTTTTTAAAACCAAACTGATCAGGGGTCCGGTTACCGGTTCGAACTGTCCGACCATTCGATCCAAACGGTTGGCCCGTTCTAACAAAAAATAAATAAAAAATTTTAAGAAATTGAAAAACGGTCAAAATCGTTCGAACGATTAACCGGTCGGTTCAGCGGTTTGCTGACCAAAATCATCCGCTTTGGGGAAAAACAGAACCAGTCAAGTGACCGGTTATCGGTTTTTCCAGTCCAGTCCAGTTTTGAAAACCATGCTCTTACTAAATACAGGCTAAAAATCTAAAGGCTCAATTTGAAAAAAGTACAAATACAAATATACACAGTACAAATACATACAAAATACAAGATTTTATACTCTACGTATTTATATTTGTACTCATTCCAAATTGAGCCAAAGTAAATGCAAATTTTACAACATGGTGGTAAGATTTGCATTCAGTAGTCTTGGACACTCCCACTCATTACTTGCCCCATTTTACAAAGGAATAATCTGGCTGCATATCAACCTTAATCCTATGAATCAAAACAAATATCTCAAGTTGTTCATAGAAAAATATCAAAGTGTTCCAAGTCAAATGCATCAAATTTCTTAGACAAATATTCTATTTTGAGCTGGACAATTATGGAATTATAGGAGACAGCTCACAAGCAATTGCTTGTAATTTGAACAAAGCATGAATCATGCCACATAAACAATTGAAAAAGTAATTTATTTTTCTTCATTTTCAATTGGGTTTGATTTCGCTTTTTTTGGGTCATTTTGAAATCATGACTTGTTCTCAGCTTTAACAGTATTAATTTAGCTTTGAAGGCAATTCATCATATTTTAAATTACAAAATTATAAGATACCTCACAGCTACAGGATTACAAAATTATAATGGTTGCCTCACAATTCAATAGATTCGTCACTTTAAACAAAATGTCAACCACATCACAAAAATAATTTTTCAAATTGATCATTTTTTAATCTTATGTCTTCAACTAAATATATATCTCTGCTTTTTTTTTGGGTCTTCTTCAAGTCATGACTTGTTTTCAGCTTTAACTGATTTTATTTAATTTGAGGCAATGCATTACAATCACATTTACAAAATTATATGATACACCTCACAATCACAACTACAAAATTATAATGCACACCTCACAATTCATAAAATATGTTACTTTAAGCAAAATATACATCATAAAAATAATCATTAAATATAAATTTTTAATATAAGTTGGGTTTCTTTCAATACTTTTGTCTTCAACTGCAAGATATTCCATTGAATCTCCTATTCTGGATCACAAGGAGAATGATGGATGTTGACTAAACTTGTGAAATAACATTTTTTAAAGAAAAAAAAATCAGCATGAAATAGGGTTGCTACTCTTATATGGCTATCTATTAATTGCTTAATGAAATTTTCAATTGATGCTTTTATAAGTAATGGTTGTCACATCCAGATTCCAGAAACAGATTAATGGTGTATCAGATGGGTTGACTTTGCGTATTACAATGTTACAGTGTTTACTGTAGGGAATAAGAGATGATGTAGGTTGTTATCAGAATATTTTGACCACAATATTCATGCATTGAACCACTTGACTTTGAAAAAAGATGATTTTATAATGTGATAATTTAGGCATACCCCATTTCTGAGAAATGGGAACCCTCAATCAATAGTCAAAGACTGTATTCTACAAACACAAAATGCCCTTGATTAATTTTGTTATTTATCATAGATGGAGGAACCTTTTGGTTGTTTCACAAACCATTGTTAAGAGTTGAATATGGGGTGATTCTGAATTCAGCCCCCATTTTGTAGAGCTGCCTATTTTTGACTATTGCCCTGTTTTGAGCGATTCTGGTATTAACCAGTGAATCAAGATTTTTAACTAAAGAAAATAAATAGCAGATAGTTCAAAATCAGTGGGCCGGTATACAAATATACTAAGCTCATTTTCAAGTATCACGTGCACGCATTTGATGAGGAAAGGGAGAAAAAACGAAAGTTTTAAGTAAATATGTGTGGCATCGATGTTACATATACAGCACTGTTTTCTGAGAAAATGGAGAAAATGGTGCTGCTGATGTATGAGTTGGAAGCATAGTTTTCTGAGAAAATTGTATCTTTTTTTCTATTTGGAAATGTTGCTGTTAGGTAGGACGTTTCTTGGAGCAACAACAACACTTTCTGTTTAGTACTAGTGCTTCATATCTGTCTTCAGCACAGGTACCCATTATAGTAAGTCCACATCATGTCCTTGTTGGTAGCAACGAGCTGCAATCTAAGAAAACGTCAAATTCAGCATTGCTCCAAACCACGCCTTCTCAATTTTCAAGGCATGGCTTGGAGCACCGTTTTTTATGGAAAAACGGTTTCAAACATATTGGCATTTCCTGGAACATCGTTTTTTCCGACGTGGCACTGATGTATCACCATTTTCTAGAGCAATGGCATCGATGCCAAACAGACACTAAGATTGCAAGTAACAAGAAGACATACAACGAAAAGGGTTAAATTCATTTGGACCTATATGGTCAATGCAATTGTCTTGGTTGAACGGGTTGACAATTCAACCACCCAGGTCAGTGGGTCATTTACCAAATTAACAATTTTTGGCAAAAGACCAGATCAGGGGTAAAACAGAACCGGTTGCCTGAATGGTTTTTCTGGTCCTACCGTCTGGATTAACAACTCAAAAACCATGGTTGATATAGTATTTTATAAAAATCGACTCAGAAGCTGACCTGTTTTTTTACTTCTGAGTGGCAGGTCAGCGGTTTAACCATCTGGGTCGAATGTATTGATCCGTGTGCTACCCACAAGTTTTTCCCACATCCCTAACCATAGAGCATCACCACCATGTATTGGAAACATCTCCCTATGAATGACAAGGGAGATATTCCCAATGCGCAGCTGTAATGTCTGTGGGTGGAGATGTGGGAACAGCTCATGGGTAGCAGATCCGAGCCCCAATTCAATCACCCGGGTCAGTGGGATGCTGACCAATTCAATGATTTTCAACAAAACTTCGGGTTTAAGGTTAACCCGGACCGGAATTATTATTGGATCTGCTATTGAAATTTTAATAAATTCAACCCAACCCAAATTCTATACTACATACAACAGTACAATAACAGAGCAGCTGATTTAACAAGCTACCTTCAACGTCATATGAAGAAACTTTGGTGTAGTTTTCTACTCCCTTGTATAGTCATACCTGATCTAGGTTTTAAACATCAATATACCAAATGTAACTACGCAATTTTTTATCCACCCAAAAAAAAAAATGTAACTAACATAATGCATTTATTTTATCATCCCTGTAGCATAATCTTCCATATTTTTTTTCTCTATTTCATTGAGTAAGCCAAAATGAAACTTCATTGATAAGTAATCATCATGATGGGAAGGGATTTTATAATTTAGAAGCAACCTACTTTTCTTTCCATTTTGGATACGTATATATTCTTTGTAGCCACTTTTAGAGCTGGGTGGAGAACATGTGAGGCACCAGAAATTGCATCGGAGAATGAAGAGGGGATAACGTATCAGAGAATGAAAGGGAAGGGGAAGGGGTTGTCTGCTCAGAGAAGAGCTTGGAGATGGTGGTTGATTCCAAAAAATTAATATTGGAATTTAAAAAATTCTATACATCACGTCGAGCAGATTGTAATGGAAGGCTAACAGATGCTACCAGCAGAGAGGATTTAATCAATTGTCAAAACAAAACTAGGAAATACTTTTTTTAAGTCAATTTCCTAAAATCTTGGGGGGCATTTAAAAGATTTACATTTTACTACTAATTATTATCTTTTTCTAAAGCATTTTTAGGATACTTATGGATGTAGTGTTTGTTTGAAACTTTGAACGAAAATACTTTTATCGGCGGCTAGAATTCCTCTTAATAGAATCCTCCTACAGCTACAGAATTTGCAGTTGTCTTCAACTACCACCACCGGCGTCATTATCATCAGCTACCCACCAATTGACACCATGCGCCAGCATAGTTTTGTCCGACCCCACTTAACGTAAACTTCATGCTGTTTCATTCAGTGACCATGCTGAGCAGGGTAACCACAATTTCAATTTCCATATCTCACATCAATTATTGTGGTTCAACTTCAACATAAGCAGGAAATATCAAAGGTCTGCCCTGTGTTAAGTGTGTTTGTCTGTTTGTCTGTTTGAGAGAGAGAGAGAGAGAGACAGACTGAAAGGGGGCCACGGTATCATAAAATCATTAACATAATGGTAAAACCAACAATTCGCACTAACTAGAGAAGGAAAGGGGAAAAGAAAAAATGGAGAGTTGGATTTCACAAAAATTCCAATTCAACCCACAGTAGAGAGAAAACGGATTACCCAGACACGCTAATAAAGCCCGGCCCACCTCTCCATAGTCTGACCCCATCACAAACAAATAACGAACGCCCCCTACAAACCAATTTCTTTCTTCTTTTCCGTTGAAGGAAAAAAAAAAAAAAAAACTCCCATAAATTGAGAAAAAATAATGAAGATTATAATGATAGAGCAAATATTATTAATATAATTGAAAGAAAACCACAGCCAACTTAACCCCTTCTCTTCCCCTCGTCACTTTCAGGTCTTCCCGATTTCCGGTGGCCTCTTCTATTATTCTCCAGGAACAAACCTCGGCAGTGTCACCAGTGTATTCACGCGTGAGACACCTTCAAGCGCAGACCATTCCTCTAGTAGTTGTGTATCCTCTGTTGCCTCCATTAAACCACCTTCCTCCTCCCCTTCCTCTGGTAGGATCTCAGCGCAGGTTTTCACTGTTCCTGATCGATCCAGCCTAGTTGGGGATGACGGCTTGTGGTTCTCATTGCCATCATCATGTTGGTCCAATGAGGATGGCTGCTCTTTAGTTTTTAGATAGGCAGTGGCTGAACTGCTTGATTCATTGTCAAGGAAGAGACAGACTACTGCACAATCATCAATCTTGGACGTTGGATATTTGAATCTCCATGCTCGAACTGCTGATTCCACCAAGGTTCGAGCTGCTGAGGACCGTGCTGGAGCTGAAGCTACTATTTCTACTACTTCCTTGTTTGAGAGTACATCCCAAACCTGGCCAAAGAAAGGAACCATGCAAATTATACAATTAAAGTGTGATCACCCAATCAAACCTGATCATTCCAACACACATACATTTAGACTACTAGTTTTCATGTTCAACAGTGATTAAATTGATGCCTTTAACTGAATGAATGGTTTGGTGTTGATAGAATTTCACAATGGACTGATGTGAAGGATATGAACTTGCACTGTAACAATACTCCACAAGTGACCAGAATAGCAAGTGAATACATCTAAAATTTACATTTTCAGTCTTAAAATATAAAAGCAATTCAGAGAGGGATGGTTCGATTTATTTCTTGGGCAGTTTCACTTTTACAACATGGGAGTTAGAATCAGACATGTTTAAGAATCTAACTATGCAAGATGAGGAAAAATGGATTCACTAACACATTTATGGAAAAGCATATACTATTAAAATAGTTCTTACATTTTGAATTCTAACATTGTATATACTTCCGGAAAAAGGATCTAAAATGTTGCCTCATGTACATATAAGCTGTTCATTTATGTCAAACAAGCTAGGAGAAGGGAAATGTTCCGTAGAAGTATCCCTCAATAATATGTAGAGTGTTGGAATCTGGAGGATGGCTGACACAAACATGATGTACATTTAGGACAATCCATGCAACATTCCTTTGGTTTACCTAAGAAAAGGGGGAAGGCTTAGGAAAAAGTAATCTCAGTGTGAAAGCCCCATATGGAAGCACTTGTCAAATTGAATTTTGATGGCCATCTTTGCGGGCCTAGTGGAAGAATCTACTAGAGCTGAATTGTCTGAGGTACTACAGGGAATACAGATTGCAAATGAGATGAATTTGGAAAATGTGGTAATAGAAGGTGATCCTAAAGTGGTGGTGAGATGGTTGAAAGAGCTGGAATCTGTAATTTGGGGCTACCTAAATGAGATGAAGAAATTTAAATGGTTGATAAGAATCATGAATTTGAAAATACAATGGGTGAGGACATCCAATGCTTTCGTTGATACTCTTTAAGCAAGGGGTGAATAGGGAACAATTGTATTGGGCACGGTTGTAATTGATGTAATTGTTTTTTCACTATGATGGGAAAGGTCACACCTCACACCTCGCACCTCTCTGGAATGCTTGTACTGATAATATTTGTACTGATGTCCACTTGTAATGCCGTTACTCACAGATTTAAGAAAAAGATAGTCCATGCAACATTGTTCATAGGTTACTATGTATGAATGGCAATTCAAAGAGAGTTATTCTGCTTAATGGACATTAGTCTCAAAGATGGAATTCAAGCTTTTGTTTCAAATTCTCAACTTAAAACACCACCATAGTTAAAAGTCCCACAACTTAAAACACCTCACAACTCTCTTAAGAATATGTAATACAATTTTGTCCATTAGTAACTTCTTTCTTAACTTCTAGTTTAAGGTGGCACTTTTTCAAGAATGTCTAGTGAAAGATTAAAAAATTGTGAAATTTTTTTTTCTAGTACTTGAGTCAAAAACAGTAAGGAATAAGAAATCAATTATTTCGGTGTATCTTCTTACCCCATCTGTAGCCAGAACTATAAACTCATCCTTCTCAGTGAGATGTCGATAAAAAATCTCAGGTACGGATATCAGACCAAAATCCTTGAGGCAGAAATCCCCAAAAGCCCGTGCCATTGCTAACCCAGGGGAATCATAATTTGGCAGCCAGACTCGAGCAACCTCAGGCTCATCCCTAAGGGCAAATACCCTCCCTTTACATTTCCGGATCCTCTCTGCTTCCCCTATAAGGAATATAAGAAAAAATAGTTAACACATTCTCTTTTCATAAATCCAAATCCATTTAATTACTTGCATGGCTCTAGTGATGAATATAAACATAGCAAGAATACCAATAGAAACATGCCTAAAATAATAGCTCACACTTTTGCATTTATGAAAAGCCTAATTTATCAAACATCTCAATAATTTATTACTTATCTATTCTAACAATAAAAATTTATATCAACATGGTTAAATATATTGTATTGTTAAATGCTAACAAAAGTGAGAAAGGATTTGGCCTTGATAACAAATGATAATAACATTAACTCCACAAATGTTTGTCTTACACTGGCAGTCCCAAGCCCAGATAAAGAATGGTTGCATCAGGTTGGAAGTTGGCATCAAAACTTAGCCAAACTTTTATCAACATGGTTCCTAAGCTGTCTTTTCATGCAAATGAATAGAATGAAATGGCAAAACAGGATTCATGCAGTTGATCCCATATGGTTGGAACAAGGGTTGGTGCTAGGTTCTGGTTGGCCAAATTTCATTACTTACTTTTGCTTTAAAATAAAATGTTTTCATTTCCTAGATTTTGGGATTAGTCGGTTAGGGTTAATCATCTTTAGCATTAGAACATATATGGGGCAAAGTTATGATGCTTTAGGAGTACTATACTTAAAGTTACACTGAAAAAATCTTAGGATTAGCCTTTAAACTTTAAGATTGTTGATGCACATACATGCATAAATGCATACATACAATATTTACATTTCTATGCAAAATGAATAGACATGTGGGTTTTGGGTCAGTCAGTTAGCCCAAGGCCTCAACCCTAACCCAACCCCAAGTTAAGTCAGGTTCATATTTTTCAACCAAACCCAACATAACCCAACTTTTTCAGGTGCAGTGAGGACTAACCCAGCCAAAGTTGCAGCATTAGCTGGCTTACATAAAAAATGCATCTGTCTAGGTGACAAGGCATCCTCCTAGGCC
Organism: Nelumbo nucifera; assembly: GCF_055504915.1. Taxonomy (NCBI): domain Eukaryota; kingdom Viridiplantae; phylum Streptophyta; class Magnoliopsida; order Proteales; family Nelumbonaceae; genus Nelumbo; species Nelumbo nucifera. The sequence goes on along the minus strand of NC_142649.1, from coordinate 1,695,683 downwards.
ACAAAAATCACATAGCAGGAGCTATATTGTATAATATTATTACAGCATAGATACATATTATTGCTATATTTGTTAATAATTATATTTTTATGCTTTCTTTAAAGGTTTTACCATTAAATCTTCTCTCCCTCCAAACCCTAGCCTGAATGCCAAGGTTTACATAAAAAGGCGTCGGTCTAGGTGACTAGGCACCCTCCTAGGCCGCAAAAATCACATAGCAGGAGCTATATTGTATAATATTATTACAGCATGGCTAAATTTTTTTATTCAGTAAAAGTTGGGGTGCAACACGAGGACTTGAACAGGAGGTCACAGCATGGCTAAATATTATTGTTATATTTGTGAATACATATTATTTTTTATCCTCCCTCCACCCTACCTCTGAATAAATATATTTTTATCCTCTTGTAATTTTTTCATTTTCGTTATTGTCTTCTCTTAAAAATTGTGTATTAGTATAAAATTATAGCCTTCTATAGTTGATAATAATTAACCTAGAATTTAGTTTGCCTTTGTAAAATTCTATCACATAGGTGACTAGGCACTCCACTATCACCTAAAATCAACTAGATGCATTGACAAGTATGGCTTGATTTATAATGGACATCATCCCATTATCCCTTTATGGTCCTCATCAATTAGCGTTCGTCACATAAAATATCTTTTAAAATGTTAAACTTAATCCTGATATTCCACAATGAAGGGGAATAACTGGTTAGGCTTCCCATTTTTATATATTCAGTGAAATTTACAATTGGATAGTAATTAGATAAGATTTAAGGAGAAACAATATTGCAGTTTAAGAAGTAACTAAAGGAGAAATATTGATATTTGACATTATACTTTCAACATGAAGAAATTTTGTATTCATAAAATAGAAAAACATGTAAATGGAATTCCATAGTGGCTCCTTTAAATGCTTGAAATTGCCTTTTTGTCTCCGATTTTGATCCAAATTTTCAGTTTGAATTCTTACTTTAGAGAGCATTTGGTTTTAAAATGGCATTATAGAAGTGGCATAAGCAACACAGAACTGCAAAATGCACTTCGTATTCTTCTTTTTTTTTTGGTCTTGACTAAGACTCAATCTTGAAGAAATCTTAACCTGATTAAGGAAGTTACCTAATTGTTATCTTCAGCATACAAAGGCAGTTAGAACTTTGGGTAATAATAAAACAGATATAGTTCCAAATTAAATAGGATAGAGATGTACTTGGCAGATTTGGTTTGAGGTCCACGGTCAACTGAACTGCAATAAGAGAGTTCTCCTGATTTCTTGTACCCAATACAGCTCTAGAATCTCCAACATTTCCAATGACAAGATCTTGACCCTGTAATGAACAATGAAGGCATTGAGAATATTGTAAGAAGTCATTAAAATTTATTAGGATCAAGATTGTGATGCATATTACCTGCTTGACCAATGTGACAGCGGTTGTGCCACTGCAGAAACAATCAATATTTGGGTGAAGTCTCAGTTCCTTGTCCATAACTTTGAAAGCTTTCAGGAATGACTCTTTCAAGGTATGATAGATTTCTGGGTGCTTCTCCTTTTCTTCAAGATCCACAGATACCCTAGATTCACCACCTGTATGCATATAGGCATTTTCTTCAGAGCTCATACTTCCCATGATGCTGCTGCTGATTTCTCTATACCCATCTTCGCTACCTCTGGTTACTTCCCAGTGGGCACTTAGCTTCAAAGGAAGAGAATCCCTCACTCTTCTTGCAACCATGTGACCATTGGGACCATGGCCATCAAAAACACCACAGAAAACAGTGTCTGTTCGTGAACCAAAATTCTGGACATACAGATGAATTCTTTTAGGAATATATTTAATATGGAATTTAAATTTCCTGTCCAGCTTGCACATGCTAGTTATATTAGGAAACTAAGAAACTAGATGATGTGCTAGAAGAGAAGTTGGATATTCTCCATAAACAAGGAAGCAAAGGGTAGAACAGTCTAATTTCCATATGATCAAATGCATCATTGACAGACTCATCCACTACAACATTGGCAAAAATAAATGCACTGGGAAATATACTCTGTTTCAACTTTATAAATATATACATATTTTTCTTTTTTACACTAAAGGAGTATTGAGATCAAGTGAAATAATAGGGCTAAAGTAACATAACTCACTAACTGAGGCTGATTGCAACACACAAAAACAACAAAATCAACTCCATCTTTCCAAAGGAAAGAGTGACCTGATCATCAAAACAGTTGAACAGATTAACTTGGACTAGTGGTAGCATAATTAGAGAAAAACCTTGCATCATAAGATGAAGGAAGAGAACCAGTATTTTAAATTGGAAATAATATTCTAATGCCAAGCGAATGCATAACTGTACAAGAAAAGTAAAAAAGAAAATATGAAATTAACAACAAGAAAGAGATGAAGTGTTATAACAGATGGGAAATAAAATCCAAATATAGAGATTAGAGAGTAATTAAAATTACAAGTTGATATACATGAAAAAGTACAGTATCTGGGCATCAACCCAAATCCAAATAAAGCATTATTAATTGAGTGAATATTCTTCCATGTTCCAATTAAAAAGGACATAAATCCAAACATACAGCATGATCACGGACCATATAAGGTAGAAAATTGGTTCCAACAAAATGATAGCATAGCATATTGAGAATCTAAGATTCGTACCTCCCATACAATCATGGCATCTTGATTAGTCCCTTTCTTCCCTTGTTGGGTAAACAGCGAAGCAACTTCGCTACCTCCATTCAGGAACATTCTCCCAGGAATCCTATGCAGCTGCTCTTCCCTCCTCGAGTCAAAGGAAGAACTCCGCATCCCAGGCTTTTTCCGCATGTTCTTCCTCTTCTTAGGAGTGGATGTCGGAGAAGAAGGGAGCGAGCTCCCCCCATCCAATGATAAGCAGGACCCCATCCTGAGGGCCCTGATTATATTCAGTAAGCACTCCAGACCAGCGTAACACCCACAGCCTCTATTTTCAATTGAAGGCTCCGTTAGAAATAAATCGGATTTCCCCTTTCTGCTTTCAACTCCTTGATCGTGTGCAAAGCCACAAACCAGATGATTCACCTTTCGTCTGACCCAATCGGAAGAACTTCAACGCCCTGAGAAGAGACGAAATTTCTACTAAAAATCCTGAAAGGCCGGATTTTTTGTGGGATGCCCTTCAACTGGCTTAAAGTGCAAAGCCTGAAATCCTTGATGCCTCTTTTCTATTTATCTTCCCAACAATTACTAAAGGTTGAAAAGGTACGGCTAAAAAGTAGACGGTAGAAGACGATACAATAGCCGAGAAGTAATTCCAACACGATCAAGGTACTGTAGAACGAAAACGAACTCCAATATCCACAGCAACTCCCTTTTTCTTACTGATTCAATCACAAACGCAATATCCCAACAACACCAATTATATTGTCTGCGGCATAGAGATCAATATACGAAGTTTACGATCCCTTTGCATGCACACTGAACGCAACAACAATTTCTCTTCCTTGATCTCAAACTTATCCCTAACCTTTCCCCTTATTGAAACAATCTAGATTCAATAGCTTCCGCCAGAACAAGAGATCAAACCACAAACAGAGCCCAAAAACAGAGAACTTTCCCCGATCTTGTAACTGACCTTCTTCCTTTAAGAGATCGAGCGCAACATCATTGCTAAACGAAGAAAAAACTTACCGAAATTAGCCAATACTTCTGACAAAAAAGCAGAAAAAAGGAAATCCCGAATCCTTAGGAAGAAGATGTGCTCGCAGATCAGCAACCTACCATCCGGGCCAGATCGAATTCAATGAAAGTAATCCGTCCGAAAACAAAGTACCCCCATGCAGAGATAGCACAGTTATATCGAATCCACTAAAAGTTAGAAGAAACCGCGCTAGATCACTCGAGTAGGACGTGATATCTCTTCAGAGCGATCAAAGAGAAGACATTATTAAACCAGAAGACCAACTCGATGAAATCCTCTTGTCTGCAAATCACCCACCCCGTTCGTCGCTTTCAGCTCGAAACAAGAACCGACGAGACGAATAAACCAATCGATCAATAGCTTCTCGTCGTACAAATTGACACGAATAAAAACAATAATAAAAGCAAGGCAAAGACGGATCAAACAGAGAGAGAAACCCTAAAACTCTGAACGAAGATCAAGAGAAGGTAGGAATAAGCAGTAGCAGCCATTGACGAGATCTCTGAACAAAACAAGAGAACTTCTCTTTCCAGCTTCTCGATGCTTGACCGGATCGAGATTCCAATTCCAATTCCATGGCGTCTGTTTCTCGTCTTCTCTAAATTTTTATTTCTTTTTTATTTAATTTCCATTTATCATTCTTATATTTTTCCAATTTTCTTTATTTTTCCTAAAATCTTATCCGAAAACCACGAACTGTAGATTTGGCGGGACTGATTCATTAGTTATTTATATTCTTCGTATTTTACCCTCACTATCCTAAGTAATTAACTTAATGCCATTACCTTCCCTCTCTTTTGAGAGACTAACCTAACGGTAATCCACATGACGAAACATCGAACTTGCAAATCAGAACCGTATACTCTCACTAAATCTGATCTTTGTGCCACTCATCAACGGTTCTGATTTTCGATAATTAATCTGTCAAACTGGAATAGTTGGTTGGATTAGGATGAGAGTTTGTTGGATTTACGAGTTTGCCCTTTTGGCTTTGGATAAGAAGAAAGCATCTGATTGACAGACACGGTGTTCTCTGGTTGTTTAATTGGGTCCCACACGGAGAATCAACATTGAACAGCGTGGCACCCACCGGCCATCAGACATGTTCCGACTTCCGAGATTAATTTAATATGGTGTCTCGGGTTTACCGGATAATATGTGAAGACACGTCTCTGTTGCAAGCAGTTTTTGACACGTTTATTAAATGGGATTGCATGGTTGTATTCGGACTTCGGAGAACCGTTTATTATGGTTTCTAGGGTTCATCGGATAATGTTCAGATGAAGCGATGTAGATGTGACACGTGTCTCTACCAATTAGAACTGGTGTTCAGCGGAAATCTAGATAGGATTCCATTTTTATGGTCTATAGGTGGACCTGTATCACCACTCACCAGGTAGACCAACTGCAACTTGCAACTTAGTAGGATATTTTGGTTTATGAATGGTTATAGAACCGTCATTAATTGGTTCTGTTTCATCTTTAACTTGTTTATTGGTCTACTGATTTGATCAACGATTCGCTGATTTGGATGGTTGAATTATTGAGCCATTCACTCCACATAATAGTTTTGACCATTTTTATTTTAATTGATTTTTAAAGTTTTTTGTTTTGCAAATTAGAATGATCCTTCATTCAAATCAGACCATTGAACCATTAACCCAAAAACCGATAGTCCAAATGGTTCTGATTTCATATCAATTTTTAAAACATTGTGTCTAGAAATGTTAACAATTTGGGTTTGATACGGGTTTTCCTCAATCCAAACCCGACCTTCCATGTGCCATTTATGGTATGTCTATGCTGACTAAGCTTATATTACAAATATTTCAATGTAGCGATGTCAATGAATCGGGTTCACCATGAGCTTAGCTCAAACCGTAACTGACTCAAAACCCGATCAGGGCTGTTCAACCCTAACCCAGAGTGTTGGGTTAAATAGTTAACCCGGCAATTGGCCGATACCTCCTTTATTGTTAGGGATGTTAGTGGGTCAGAGTAGGTAGTTAACCTGTATTGATTTGACCCTACTGGGTTAGGGATAGGTTAGCCTTGGTTGCCATTTGGGTCAGGTTTGGGTTGAAACTAAACGTTGTCAAACCAACGCACTGATTTTGAATATATAACCTTAGTTTGGTTGAATATATATGTATATATTATTTGTTGGAGCGGGTCAGATCGGGTTTGGCATCGCATGTTATTTAATTGGGCAGGGTTTCCAGATGGATTTTATTTGAGTGATAACCATACTAAACCCGACCGCGTTGGCCTTTATTGGTATACAACTTCTAAAACAAGAAATTTTGAAAAGTTAAAACAACGACTTACTTGAAAGATGATAACAAAGAAAGTGACTTTTCCTCAAAAATCATTTTTCCTTTTCTCCATTTTTGTACTATTTATGGAGTCTTTTGGATTTATAGCATCTAAAATTGTTTCTCTATTGCTTGGAAAGTTGGAATCTTATAAAGTCTTTTTTTCTTTCTTGGAATAAAAAAAATGCTTTTTTTGTCAACCAATATTAATTTGTGAGGAAAAGCAAAAGCAAAAGCAATAAATTAGATATAGTAATAATTCTAAAAATGAAATATCGGAAAAACTTTGTAACCAACCAAAAGCAGTAACCCATGATATGGGATTTATCAAAATTCAACCGGGGAGGGGGGGCGTCTGATTGACCAAAACCCTTTCAATGTCTTTTTCAGCACCATAGGTTTTTTCTTTTCAAAGTAAAACTTCAAACCATTTTTGTAATAAGCCTTTGTGAGTACACAACATGTGATATACAATGAAATATTTACGTAATCCAACTTCAATGTTAAGTGACGTGGTTTAATTCTCAAAAAAAAATATTTTCAATTATTTTATTCATGATATCAAAGTCATTTTTAATTTATTTTATTAATAATAGTATGTCAACTTTTGATTAATTTTCGTTTAACAAATTAATGATATTTAATATGGGAATGCAATTAATTTTAAGAAAAAGAACTCTCTCTAAGAAAATCTCCATCTGAGGATTGTCGTCAGGTTCTTCTCTTTTTCCCTTCTTCCCATTTCAATCATTCATTTTCTTCCCACTCTCTCCCTTTCTTCTAAGTTTTCTTCTTCCCTTCTCCTTTCCCTCACTCCTCTCTCTTCTTCTTGATCAACTCAGTTTTCAACCCACTCTCTTTCATTTATTCTCCTTATTTTTTTCTTTCTTCTTGTTTTTTCTTTTGTTCTTTTTTGCAGGGATTTTTGTATAGGAGACAGAGTGTTGGGCGGTGGCCTTAATCGCTACTTTGATTCATCGTTGGTGACTATTTCCTTATTTTCCTTTACAGACATTTATAGTTCCAAGTGGATCCAGTTCCGATGATAACAAATTCGACGATTGCACTTCCAGGTGATTAACATTCCACTTGGTTCCAGTTCTGGCGACAACAATTTCAGCAGTTTTAGTTCCGGGTGGTTAAAGTTCTAGTTGATTCCACTTCCGGCAATAACAGTCTCAATTCCGGGTCATTAAAGTTCCAGTTGGTTCCACTTCTGGTGATAACAATTCCGAAGATTACTTTTTCCAAGTGGTTAAACTTCTAATTGGTTCCAATTTCGGCGATAACAATTCCGTCGATTATGGTTCTAGACTTTTAAAGTTCTAGTTAGCTCTAATTCATTAAAGTTTCGGTGTTTATGGTTCCAAATGGTTAAAGTTATGACGAATTGATACTGTGTTTATCCCTCTCTTTCGGTGGTTGGAGATGCGCTCAATTATCTCTTCTATTGGTGATTTTGCCTTACCTTTTGTCTATTACAGAAGTTTCTTCATTTTCTCCTTTATCCACTGTAAATATTTTGTTCTTTCTATAGACTTGTATTCTTGCTTGGCATTGTTACTACTTCTCTGTTTTCATACAATGTTTCTGTACTTTTTTGCTTGGTATTGTTACTACTACTCTGTATTCATACAAGTTCCATAGTTGAATGAAATATGATGTTTTTCTTTCAAATAAAAAAAGAGTACAAATACAAATATGTAGAGTGCAAAAGTTTGTATTTTGTATGTATTTGCACTGTACATATTTGCATTTGTACTCTTTCCAATCTGAGCCATAGGGAAGAAAATAAGGGTGCATATTAGGTAATGTGAGATTTGGTTAAAGTAAATCCTAACCTAACCCAACTTTTTTATCTTTTATTTCATTTTGCTAAAATGTTCTTATTTATTAGATTATATTTCTTAGATTTAAAGTTTTTTTTTGGGAAAAACACATGAAAACTTATCCATTCAACAAATTACTCAATTACATCAAATTCCAAAAAGAAATCAGTTGGTATGGACCAAGTAACAATAGATGAACAAAAGAGAGCAAGTTTGGCAATATAGTGTGCAACCCGATTACAACTAATTGGGGTGAAAGTAATTAAGGTGATATTTGGCATCAATGCTGATTCCTCACCCCTAATTTTTCAAAAATTGGTGATTACTTGAATCAGTGATTTCCCAAAAATCACCTTTTTTTTGGTTGTTTGGTATCGTTTCCTCCAAGCTTTGATATTAGTTTGTATTGGTTTTCATTAGTCATTGGAATTATTATTCCATACTGCACTACCATGACTATTGAGAGCTTGATTCTTCTGTTGTCATGGATTAATATTAGATCCATATTCTAAATTTCCACATGCAAACTATCATTCTTAGTTCCAAAAAAAAAACTATCATTCTTAGTATGTTATGTAATATGGAGTACTGGGATGAATGATTGCTTAGTTTATTTTCACATTGATTCCAACTAAACTTCAAAAAAAAAGTGTAAGGCTAGTGGTTCTTTGCTATGATAGGATAGTATTAAAAATGGTGTGTCATAAGAATATGTTCACATGGATTCTAGTTATTCTTTCACAAAAGTGCCTCATTATGTGTGTTATTTGCAAAAGAATTTGAACACTTGCTTGTGTTGAATAACATAGCAAAAAACAAGAGTTTTTAAACAATCGATTAAAGAAAAAACACTCCACCATCGCTAAACAAGTGAGCTTCCGGTGAATGATTTTGAGATCAAAGGAGAAAAGCATACCTTAGGTGGTGGCTTGGTGGTTGAGCTTCCGAACTTGAATTGAATAGAACGAACAAGAACCTGCTAAAAAAAACATTAGATGCCCTCCATTTATGAACAGAGGAGCTGTCAACCATCCATTGCAATGACAATTAATCCCTTTTGAAAATGAAAACAATATAGTAGAAATCATAATGTAGCCACCTTCCAGTGGTCATTTGCAGTGGTGGGTGGTTGCTACTCCATGAGAAAAGAGCAGAGGTAACATACCTCAAGTAGCGGTGTTCTCTTGTACCCTATACCCTAAACCCTAAACCCAACACTGTGAGATGGTGAAGCATTGAATCACTTTTTCCCTTGGCAACGTCAAATGCCACATCATAGGAAAAAAATCGAAATGGTGGGAAATCGAGGAATCGCCTAGGGCCAATTTCAAGGAATGAGTATCTGTCGATTTCCCAGGAATTGACAAAATCAGCCAACCAAACAAAATTTTCACCATTGATTCTTCTATAGCTAATGTGGATCCGATGTGGCACTGATTTTTGGGAAATCGACACCAATGCCAAACATCACCGAAGTATGAAGGAAGGTGATGATGATATCTCTTACAATTCATAATGAGTATGTGAACACTCCAAGGAGGTGTGGTTGAATCCTCCAATAAAAGACTGATGAAAGATTGTGCATCACCCTCAGCGATGGCAGAATTTAAGCTAAGAGAAGAGGCAAACTTGATGCTTTCAATAAGAGTTGTAGCCTCAATAACTAAAGCCTGCTTAGGCTCTAGAGGAATGAAACAAGCAAATAAGAAGGCAGTAGTATCATTCTGTATCACAGTACCGACACTAGAAGTAGAATTGGTATTGTGTTGTACAAAGTCCTAGCCAAAATAATAGCCACAAGACTCTCTGTATGTTGTTGGATAAGTGTGTTGCCCCTACATAAGCAACTTTTGTACCTAGTCATTAGATGATAGACAATGTTGTCATTATGCATGAGATGTTTCACTTTCCCAAACAACACAAAAGGGGTACTGGTTATCTAGCTTTAAAACTAGACATGCCTAAGGGTTATGATAGGCTATAATGGCCCCATCTTTTGGTAGTATTAAATGCTTTAGGATTTTCCTCAAATTTCTATCAAATTATTAAGGAATGTCCTATTGTCTCATTTTCAGTTTTCATAAATGGCTCTCCTCAACGTCATTTCTCTCCTTCCCATGGGTTATGCCAAGGAGATCCTCTATCTCCTTATCTTTTCATCTTAGCTATGGAAGAACTGTCTCGAATTTTGTTACATGCAAAATTTGAAGGACAAATTCAAGGTGTTTAAATCTCCCCTAGATCCCCATCCATATCTCGTTTCTTCTTTGCTAATGATATCATGTTATTCCTTCGATCCCATCACGATGAGCTAGATAATTTGAAGAGGATTCTTCAATAGTCCTGCTCATTTTTAGGACAAGAGATTAATTTGGAGAAGTTGGGTATTTTCTTAAGTAAAAATATACATCACTGCCATCAGAGAATGATTTATATATATACCTCTTTGTTGGCAGCATAATAAACATTATTCCATCAACAACTTGCTAGAAAACATTAATGCCAAGTTGAGTATGTGGAAAGCTTCAGTAATCAGTCAAGTTGGGAAAAAACTCTAATTCCAACCAGTTCTTCAATCGATCCCTCTTAATTGTATGGATATGACCAAATAACCTCATAAATCAACTAACCAAATTGACAAAAAAAATGGAATTTTTGGTGGGAAAAATCTTCTTCTAATCCTTACCCACATCGTTGGTGTGCTTAGAAAATCACTCAACTAAAAGCTTATGGTGGTCCAGTACTTAGAGTCACCAAAATTGTGAATCTAGTTTTGTTGAAGAAACTAGTATGGCATTTCCATGATGAACAGCATAAACTTTGGGTTCAAATGTGGAAATCTAAGTATTTAAAAAATATAGGTCTTTTTCCCTATTGCATTAAATCTAATAGTTCTTTAGTTTGGAAGTCCATTGCACTTATGATCCACTAGTTGTTTCATGAGGTAGGTTTTCTTGTAACACCTCAATCAAATGTAAGGTTACTTGAGACCTTTAAGTCCTTACTTATAGTTAAATCCTCCCCTATGTAAGCGTGGTGAGCTCTTGGTAATGACTTTGCATGTCAAGCACCACTAAGAGAGAGAGAGAGAGCATTAAGGTGATGACCATGTAGTCGAGCATTACCCTGTCATAAATGTGCTAGAGGTGACTCGGCCAAAGTCATAATACTTATTATTATGGCTCCACATTAATCTAAGGGTGAAAGGATGAGGATGCCCCTCGAGGCCTACAAGATGATAAGATTGCCCCTACATGCATGTTGTGTGTCCTTGTATGATGACAAGGGTGAATGTGGCTACATCACTGGTGATCCTTAAAAGTTTTTTTTTTTTCATTTCAAACAAACCAAATATAATAAATAGCTAAAGCGTACCAGCTTAATGCTAAGGAAACAAGATTTTAATTAGATAATAAATTAATAAGAGGACAAATGCATTTCAACCAGGAGCCTCGAAAGATAGTGCAAAGATTAATATTCCAAAATGCTGGAAATAAAATAGATTGAGAAAATGGACAATAAAAAATAGATGGTTTATCAATTCAAGTGTGTATTGGCAAAAAACACATTGAGTCTCCAAAGTGGAAGTAAAATTTTCTCTTTGATAGGTATAAAGACATTGATCAATCACCACAAAAACAATTGATATTAGGGAGGTCTAGGTAATTTCCAAATCCACTTAAAACATTTATTTTGGATATGAGAAAGGTGTCAGAAAGTATGTTGTTGAAGCCAAAGATAAGCATGTTTTGTAAAGAATTTTCCTGTGGAATGTTTAAGCCAAACCAAATTAACCAAGTTGCCCTCTAGATAAATAAGGGTTTGGTTAATGGTTGCTAAATAAGAAGGGTGGAAAAGATCTTGTACCGGGTTTCCATTCCAATGAAAATTTATAATAAAATAGGAAATTGGTCTATTCAAAATGATGGAGGGAAAACCGATTAAGGAATCATAGCAAACATATTAGACTTTTGCATTCAAGGTACTTGGTTAATAGGGCTTACACTTTCCAAGTCACTTAACTGCCAATCTTCCATTGCATTCCTACCACCTTGGCTCGGCTTCCTTGAGTCATTGGTTGATTTGACCATCGAAGTCCTCGCCCCTAGGACCACATCCCAAGGCCTTTGATGTCTTTTCTATGCTTACAAGTGGGACCCTTAGCCTCATTAGTCAAATTTTTATTCATTGGATCGTATTCTCACATTAATTTTGTTTTCAACTTTCTAATCCACCCCGTCACTGAAGAGGATTTAGGGAGTAAAACCACGTTAAAGGATAATTTGAGCATCCATTATGAAATAGATATAATTCTTTTCATTAATGAAGGCTTAATATCCTTACATTCTTGTTCCTTTAGTGGCATTTTCTTATTAAAATCACTTTCTTATTTAGGTATAGTGAGTAGAAACCTACAAAGCTTGGGATCAATGGAAGAAGCCAAATTACAAGTTATTATAGAAGGAGTCTAAGAAGAAACAGCATTGTTGCAAAGATAACAAAATCTAACGGGCAGAGCTACTACACCTTTATCAAAGAGGATGGCAAGCCCACCCAGAATGAACCTAAGAAAGCAAAAACATAAGAGGTATGTGGACAATTGAATTAAATACTATATTGCGAAGAATGACCATATGTGGTAGAAACAGTCATTAAATGCTACTATGTTTGAAATGTAAAGTATGCTTCATATATTTTTCTCATATGATTCTCCATTGTTAATCAAGATCGTTCATTTAAATTCAACACAATTACTAGTGCAACCAATCATGGAAACTTCTCTATCAATGCATGGTAAACCAGGTTATATTTCTTACAACAAATAAACATCCATTTCAGAAAATATATTGTACTAAAAAACGCTCATTATAACAAAACATCATTCGTAATGTAAACTAGGTAAACGAGAACAAACCCCAACCCATGTTTGATTCAAACCTCAAAAAATATATATATAAATCCCCAACTAGAGAAAATTTTGCAAATAGGTTGAGTATAATGAGCTAGTAGAATACTGCGATGAGATTAGTCTTGCCGCAAAACAGTTATAAGACGCAAATAGTATATAGTAGAAGAACCCCTAGAAGATATCAACATCGTAAACTCAGACAATGAAAAGAATCCCTTATTTATCTCAACAAGATTATAGGGCAACCACAAGATAAGCCTCTTAGCACTATTCAAGGGTAAGTCCCACATTAAAACTTCCTTATTTATCTTGTACTAAACTTAGTCTGCTCTAATAACAAAGTTCCAATATGTCTTTTCTTGGTTGTATGACTAGATGTCTAGCTTGAACTGCAATTTATTTAAACATTTACTCTGCATTGACCCTAATCGCATACCAATTAAATAGCCCCATGAGTATTCAAATCAAAATTTGCACTACAAGTGAAGGAAGAAGTGGAAATCTTTTATTCATAGACAAAAAGTGGCCCCAATGAGTATTCAAATCAATATGTCTTTTCCACTTCCTGGGCCAAAAAATGGAGATACTCATAGATGAATTTCCCCTGCCCAACATGGAGGTACTCATAAACACAATGGTAGACAATGAATTGTTCTCATTCTTAGATGCATATAACAGATATAATTAGATCTTCATGGATCCCTTAGATACTTTCCATATAGCCTTCAATACACCTATACGAAATTTCTATTATCAAGTGATGCCTTTGGATTGAATAATGTTAGGGTAACCTACCAAAGGGTGATGACCTGTGTATTCTGCAATATAATGCACATAGAGATTGATAGTTATACGGATGACATCATAGTCAAAGCAAAAAAATGAATGATCATATAAAAGTTCTTAGGAAAATATCCACAAAGTGCATGTAGTACAATTTGTGACTAAGTCCTCATAAGTGTGCCTTCGAAGTAAAATCGATGAAGTTCCTAGAGTATAATGTTAATCAAGTAGCATACACCCAAACGATGCCAAGGTAAATGTTGTATTAGAACTTCTTCCTAGAAACGAGTCACAACTATAAACCTTCTTAGACAAAGTCTGTTGCTTGTGAAGATTCATCCCAAGACTAGTACTAGCAGTGTCCCCACTCCTTAAATTGACTAAGAAGGCCAATAGTTTACAGTGGTCTAATGAACATAATAGAGCCCTTTAGCAGATAAAGCAAGCCTTAGCCAATGCACCAACTATGTCTCATCTCCAAAGTTGTAAAAAGTTCAAGTTGTACATCACATCAAATCCAGAAGAAGGTGGGTGCCTCATAGAACAAGGCAATGTAGAAGGACAAAAGTGTCCAATCTACTATGCTAGAAGAACCCTTAAGTAAGTAAAAAAAAATATTCGAATATGAAACAATCATGCTTAGTCTTAGCGTTCATAGCGCAAAAATTTAGGCACTATATTATAGGCCAAAAAGTAATCTTTATCACAAAAAGTGACCCCATCAAGTATTTTATAGATATACCTCATCTATTTGGCAAATTGGTGAAATGGTTGATATAGCTTAATAAGTATACAATTGAATATACTGAACCTAGAGCCATAAAGTGCCAGGCCATAGGCGACCTCCTAGTAGCCTTCCCAATAGATGAGCCATTAGAGATATCTGAAGAAATATTAGGAAACCCACCCCTAATCGTAGTATTAAAAGATGGAGAATGAGAATTAGTTTTTTATAGGAGTTGTGCAAATTCTTCCACGAGAGCAAAAGTCACCTTAACCCTCACCCTTTGGTACAATTACAACATATTTCTTTAAACTATAGTTCCCTTGCTTATACAATGTCATAGAATATAAAATATTTGTCTTGCGATTAACCATTGTAAGAGATCTAGGTGTGGAGAAGATTCTAGTGGTGGGTTATTTGTAGTTGGTAATCAGACAAATGGATGGAACTATGATGGTGAAGGAGACCTTCTTGTTATCCTATAAGACCCTCATCCAGAAGTTAACCAAGGACCTCACCATCACATACTGACATTGCAATCAAGCCAAAGAAAGCTATGTAGATGCCTTACCCACCCTAATTTCCAAAATCAACCCTATGATAAATACACAATAGTCTATGTCCAGATGTAAGGAGAACCATCCATTGATAGATTGTCCCATTGGGTAGAAATACAAGATAGGGTTTGTAAAAGATATTGGAGATATCCCATCTTTCAAAAACATAAAAAAATCTCACTTCCTTAATCTTAGGACAATAAAGTCTTATTGTGATATCAAATTAGTGAATTGGGTCCTTTATTATAAAATGGCTGACGGAATGCACATTCAGTACCTAGGGTTTGAAGAGAGTAAGGTGGTACTAAAGGAAAACCATGAAGCATGTTGTGAAAGCATCATTGTCACATTGTATAGGATATTACAGTGCATGGGTTACTATTGGGCAGGCATTAAAGTAGATGCAATGAGAATACAAAATGGTTGAGAGAAAAGGCAGACAAATTTCAGTATTTGATAGTGGGTGTAGTTGATTGTAGGGATTCTTACATCACATATCTAATAATAGGCGCCCTATTAGCAGAAAAAATTATAAAGAAGAAATTGTTATTTATGATGTATGAATAGATTTGCTATATTGTAGATCTTTTAATGACAAGCCTTTAAGATGCATAGCTAGTGAAAAAATAGAACAAATCATAGAGGCTTCCCATAGCCAAGAGCTAGCAACACACCAGGGACAGAATGCCTTGTGCAATCAAATCTTACATCTAGGGTTTTATTGGCCAGCAATTCTTGATGACATTATTAAACATGTGAAAAATGCCATGTCTGTCAAATCTATTGGCGAAAAATACACAAATTAGCCAATGAGATTCACTTAATAATCACACCATGGCCATTTCACACTTGGGGGTAGATTTTATTGAAAAAACTTACATACCATTTAGACGGTTCTACTTCAGTATAGTAGCCACTTATTACTTTACTAAATGAGTTGAAGCCTTCCTCTTGAAAAGAATAATTGTCTCTAACGTTGCAAAATTCTTACACCAATACATCATTCATAGGTTTGGAGTATCAATGAGAATCTTAACAAGTAATGGATTATTAATCAAAAATAAAAAAGTTAAAGATCTACTGGGACAGTATGGAATGCGACTAAGAATATCTACCACTTAATACCCATAGGGGAACGGGCAAGCTGAAGCCACAAACAAAACCCTATTGAAGATGCTAAATAGAACATTAATTAAATACCAAAGAGATTGGGTAAATAAACTTTTCAGTACATTGTAAGCTTACAAAACCTCCATCAGGAAAAGACAAAATCTAACCCATACTACATGGTCTATGGATAAGAGGTAGTATTGCTCACTGAAATATAAATAGTTTCAGCGAGAGTGACCCATGTAATGGGAAAAACCTTTAACACAAAGGAAATGAATCAGTTGCGATGTGGCATACTTGAAGTCCTAGATGAAATTTGAGAAAAAAATCTTACACTTTCAAGTGAAATACAAATAAATCGTGGCCTCAAATTTCAATAAAATGGTGAAACCACATTTTCAATGAAAGTAGTAAAAATGATGCTACAAGTTAGACAAAGTAAGTTTACGAATAAATTCACTATAAAGTGGCTAACCCCTACACAATTAAGAAAGTACACCCATCTGATTATTATGTACTTTGGAACTTTGAAACCAATAAAGAGGATGAGACTATTAACGACAAGTGGCTAAAGATGAACTATGATTGAGCAGTGCAATTTGTATCCTATCATCAATGAAATATTTATGTCAATCTCATTTTGAATATGTGCAACAACTTATGTACTCTTTAATACTATTGTAATGTTATTGTCATCTTTACAAAATTTAAATTCATTGCATGATTTTTTTAACTATTTCAGTTTGTTTTATTTGGCAAAGTTACAAATGCACAACATAACATGTTGATTTTTCATTATTCATTATTAGCTTTTTATAAATCATAGAATTCACATCAATTTAAGCCATAGAAAACCACCCCCATTCATCAATATAAATGCAGAGACCTATTGTCACAAGTGTTCTCTTCGCCACGCCATCAAGTGCCATCCATCGTGCCTCCAGCCGCCACTCCAATGTCCAAGTGTGTGTCATGGATGGGCTATGCATGTATTTTTGTATGGGGGTTGTCATTGGCATTCTTGTAATTACCTAGTATGATTTTTCATCCTTTTGATGTATCTTTATGTCACTCCCCCAAAAGTTAACGTACTTTTTGAGGAGAGGTAGGTAGTCGAGTGAATTAAGAGCATGTAAATGTTAAGCATGAAATCCCGTCGACACTAAACTGTGTGCTTATGCTTGCCATCCATTAATGCAATACAAGTTGTCTTTTGTCTAATTTGTGTGTCATCTTTGTTGCCTTCTTTTGTGTTGTTGCTTGTTGCTTAGGCTTACTCGTCGCATTCGAGTGCCGCACGGGGCCCCAACGACTAGCCCCGTGACACTATGGCAAAGTCCATAAGCCTCACACAAGGTGCAATAACAACATGTTCAGCATAAATCCCTATGAAAAAGCTCATAGACTTTATACAACGTGCATCAACAATATCTTTAATGCAAAACTATATGGCAATGCCCATAGACTTCATACATCATGTGACAAATACATCTACAACTTAGAACCCCATGGAAAAACCCATAGATCTCACATAATGTGCAAATAGATCTCTCTAAGCACAAAAATCCATAACACTACCCACAAACCTTACACAACATGCAAAGAAATCTCATACAATAGGGAATAGACCCGTGTAAAACTATATGGCAATGCCCATAGACTTCATACATCATGTGACAAATACATCTACAACTTAGAACCCCATGGAAAAACCCATAGATCTCACATAATGTGCAAATAGATCTCTCTAAGCACAGAAATCCATAACACTACCCACAAACCTCACACAACATGCAAAGAAATCTCATACAATAGGGAATAGACCCGTGTAAATAGTGCCTACATGCCTCACACAACGCCCACATGTTGTAAATAACACGCATTGCGATACAATTCCATGGCAAATATATACTTTGTGCCGAAAGACTTTAAATCATAATACAATTTAATTACATCTCCCTGGTGCCCAATACCCAAGTACCATATAGTTATGATTGTTATGTGTGCCAAATACTATATATCACAAACTACATCTCAATATCATAATATTGAAAATGTAATGTTTAATTGTTGATTGCGAATCACATCGAATAACTACAATCATAGCACATACGATGCAATGTCTAAGCACAATGACTTATGATTATCCACATGCATTATTTGCTAAAAGAGTCAACAATACCTAATCACATCGCACATTTGCATTGTATCTTATATTTGCCATTCCTACCATATTACAAATCACATTGCATTATATATTATTATAGAAAGCACATACATTGGTGAAATAATATGCAAACGAAATTATAAATATCGCTAGAATGTTCTTGACTTTTGCTTTCATACTTAGAGAACTTTGATGTCAACACTTATTAGTGCATTTACAATTTAAATATGTATTGAATCGTGATGCTTAAAATAAAGGTTTCGTATAAAGACAAAAGCAAAACAATAATCAAAATGCAAAAAGTTTCATTTCATTTATTTAAAAATTACAAGTTTCAATATGATCCCTTTGTCTAATTCTCTTTGCAGGCAAAATTTCCTTCGTAGGAGTGCCATTGATGAGAATATGAAACGAAATATACTAAATGCATTTCATAACCCAAACAATCTAGTGATGATGTAAGTTAGATTTAACAAGGACTTTTTCCATAAAATCTCATTCCGTTTTATTGTATGTTTTCTCCATATCAATTTTACAAGCCATAATTTTAAGGAAAAATTCCCGATTAGTACCTTGTACTTTGGGCTAGTGACACTTTGGTCTTAAAATGTGACAATTCAATATTCAAACTTTTATAACCTACCAATCCAATACTTGTCGCTAATCAATTTGTTTAATCAACTGTTAAGTGACAATTGAAAAGACACAAATGCCTTTTGAGTGTCATCTAATTCTCTTTATCAACCATCCAATCATTAATAAAAAATGAACAGTCCTAAATCTTTGCCTCTCATATTCAAAAAAGTTGAGATCACCAAAATGCCTATCGAGACATGATCCCAATTTTCTTGAATAGAAGAGGCAAGGATTTAGGACCGCTCATTTTTATCAACGTTTGAATAATTGATAAAAATTGCTGCATTTTAAAACACCAGTTAACGAATTGGTTAACGACGGGTATTGAATTGGTACATTATTAAAGTTCATGTACTAAATTGTTACATTTTAAAAGTTCAAAAATAAAAGTATCACTAATCGGAAATTTTCCCTAATTTTGAGGAAATAAGATTTTTTTTATTTATTGGATTTGATAATGGAGATACCCATCCTCCTACCATAACCCCCGAAGGCCTGAACCATGGTGGCAGCGGTCAGGTCTCTTACATTAACCATCGGTTGGTCCAGTTTTTCAGATACGATGTCCCTTAATTAAACGGCGCATATCTTGGGATAAAAGCCAATCAAATGTAGGAATACTATAAGGGTGTTTTCGTCTTTTTATCGGACAGAAGGGGGGCCTCAGGATTAGATGCTTAGAGTAGATGATATGGAACCCACTTCAGGAGCGATTCAGATGCCACGTGTAAGTATTGTAAGCAGCGACGAAAACAACAAGACAGAGAATTGCGACTGTTGAAGAGTGGAGAGACTTGCAGTCGTTCAGAAAAATCTCGCCAACTTCCCTGCCAAATCCCTGTCTTCAGCTGACTTTGTTTTGGCAAAAGAAGACAGTGGAGAGAGAGAGAGAGGGAGAGAGAGAGGGTTTTTCATTTCCATTTCCATTTCCATGGTTTTGTTGGTTGAGTGGCATGGTGCAGAAGGACTAGTTGAGGAGGAGAGGGGAGATCAGAATATTTTTCACTTCTATGCTTGAGAGAGAGAGAGAGAGAGAGAGGAGTAATAAGAAAGCTCTTTCACTCTAGAGCGAGAGGGAGATCGGAGAAGCCAGAAACCCACGATAGAAACCAGCAGTCCAAAGATTGATACCCATAAAAAAATTCAAAAGAAAATGGCAAAATTGCCATTCACATCTTCCTCTTCGAATCCTCCGAGGAAAACCTTAGTTAGGGTTTTAATGATCACAATACTCTGTTCTGTTTCTTACATCATAGGTTCTTACAAAAGCTCAGCCTCAATTATTCCAACCCATTTTGAAGGTTCTCACTGTCTGCAACTCAACCTCTCAGTTCTCAAAAGCCCTTCATTATCCCTAGATTTTGAACCCCATCACACAATGTCTCTCCCTCCGGACGCCTCAGAAGAACCCGAATTCTTTGAATTCTGCAGTGAGAACTTCACACATTACTGCCCATGTCAAGACGCAACAAGGGAAAGACAGTTTAATATGGAAAAGATGTTTCACAGAGAGCGGCATTGTCCGGGGAAGGATGAGGTAATCCGGTGTTTGATTCCTAAACCAGTTGGATATAGGAAACCATTTCCATGGCCGAAGAGCAGAGAAGTTGCTTGGTTTAATAATGTACCGTTCAAGATGTTGACTCAGTACAAAAAAATGCAGAACTGGGTACGCTTGGAAGGTGATAAGTTAGTATTTCCAGGAGGTGGGACATCTTTCCCCATGGGCGTGAAGAATTATGTGGATCTGATTAAGAAGGTCGTCCTGTTAAAATCGGGGAATGTCAGGACAGTTCTTGATGTTGGTTGTGGGGTGAGTTAAGTTTAAAGGCAAATTTTTTCTTGGAACTTCTTGATGCCATTATTCTTCTGTTCTGTCTGTGGTCAAAATACAAGTGTTTGCTACAGTGGTCTTTTTGTTAATATGATTTTTCTAATTGATCAGGAAATCTGGTTTTGATGCAATGCTGAGTTTCTCAGTTGTCTTGTTGCATCTGTTTCTTGTGTGTACTCTGCATTTGATTCATTTGTATACGTTTGCCTTATTTGGTTCTTAGTGTCAATGATGAATTCATGATCATTAACTTCATGGTCAAGTGAGTTGGATTTTGGCTGTGTTTTTTTTTTTTTTTGTTGGTATTTTGATTTGCAGCTTTGAACTTAAATGGGGTTATTAAAAGGAGAAAAGAATTTAACTAAGAAATGGAGTAAAGAAATTTCATGCTATAATATTGTTGACCATTAGCTGGAGACCACTGCTTTGGATGGCCTGGGTAACTGATAATTTAACTGTTTTGACAAGGGTTTATCAATTATTGTTGGGTTTAGTGGGTATGCCTTGGCGGTGGCTGCAAATCATGTAATGGCCCTGCAGATGCTAATAATAAATCTTTCCACAGCATTAGGAGACCTTGACTGATGGTCTTATGAAATGACACGGAAAGGCAGAGGTGCATCATTGCTCACCTGATTCCCAACCAAAGGATATGGTGGGGCATTACCGCATTGGTCCATGGGGGTGTACTGTTTAGAGATGTAACAAAGGTTAAGGCTGGGCATATTGGCCTGTTCAAATTTGAATTTGAAGTCTTGGTTTTCTTTGAGAGGTTTTCCTTTATAACACTCTCACTTCAAAACTCTTTCTCTAAGAGGTTTTCCTCTCAAGCTTGGTCATCAAATGGACGGCGTCATTTGATAGAAGTTTGGTCATCAAATGGACCAAACTTGGTTATTCTCTATTACAGATTTGACAGAAGGTTTTCCTTTATAACCCAGACCATCAAAGCTTTTCCTTTATAACACTTGGCGTCATTACTTGGTTATTCTCTATTACAGATTTGACAGAAGGTTTTCCTTTATAACCCAGACCATCAAAGGTTTTCCTTTATAACACTTGGCGTCATTACTTGGTTATTCTCTATTACAGATTTGACAGAAGTTTGGTCATCAAATGGATGGCAGAAGACTTTGATTGGCTAGATACCTTTGTTTTTCAGGTTTGCATACATGGCCTCCAGGTGGTGTTTTTGGGTTTGCCTATGTACCTTCATGGCTTTGCTCTGTTTGTTCCGATTCTGCCATGCTTGACTGTTCAGTTGGTCATGGCAGTTCCACGATTGTTGGGCCTACACATGTAGTTGGCGGCATAAAGTTTGCAATCATGGGCATTATGTGGCATTATCTCGGGCTGTTTGAGTGCCTTTTGGTTCCTATCTTGGGTGCTATGTTTGGCATCATCTTGAAATCCTATCTTGGGCAACTTGAGTGTCTTTTTCCTTGTGTATGCTAACAGTGGCACATCTGATCTCTACTCTTCTTGTCTATTTCCTTTATCTTCTATTGGTCAATTGTTCCTTTTTTTGTATATGCTTAGTATCATGATTGTATTTTGAGCAGTTGAGTTGAATGAAATAGCCTTGTGGCCTCAAAAAAAAAAAAAAAAAAAAAAAGTGAAGGCCTGGCCTTCAATGGGGGAGTGTATTTTCTGTTGGAACACTGATTTATTCATTATTGAAATAAATTCAAAGGGGTAGAAACCCAAAATAGTTTTTTACATAACTGCTTATTTGGCCATTTTGAAGGAGAGGTGATGGACATGGAGACAGTGGAGAGATGTGCCTTCAAATCTTGGCAGTCTCTGTAAAGGTAAAAGCAATAGTTGTCAAAATGTTATGGTTTGTGATGGTGATTCTCAAAGGTTTCAATTCAAATATTATGTTTGAATCCTTTTTGCAAAGATCTTACAATTATTGTGTAGAGATGTTGGGCTAGATGGGCCTTAACTTGCTCCTTTCTATTTGTTATCCTCTGTAGTTGTCTTTTCTTGCAATAGATCTCCTTTTTATTCATTTTATGTTTAATAAGTCAGCCTCCCTATTAAGGGCATCCATGTAATTACGCCATTAGTTAATTACATAATTAATCAAAGGGATTAAGTGGATTGGAGAGTGATACGATACTCTCTTCTCCTTCTCCCTCCACTTTCACTCTTCTCCTTGCTGTGATCTTTCTTCTTTCTTCTCTCTTTTATTTCTTGTGATAAGTCTTCAACCCTTTTGATGCATTCTCGTGACGAAGTTCTGAAAATTGTGAGACAATTTCATGAATTATTCTTATTCAATTTGATACTTGTATCGAAATATTCCGATTTGATAATGCTAGGGAATATTTTGGAAAGAGTCTCTCCACGTACCTTAAAAATTTTGGGGTTGTTCACGAGATTCTTGTGTGCACACTGCACAACAAAATGGAATGACAGAAAGAAAAAATCATCACATTGTTGAATTTAGTCTCCTTTTTTTTGCTTCAAATGTTCATATGATTTATTTATTTATTTATTTTTTTTTGGGGGGGGATGCTATTGTTATAGCAACATATCTCTTTAATCTATGCCATCTAGAGTCTTTGGATTCAAGTCTCCTTTCAGTCTCCTCTTTCCTAACATCGATATGTTTTCCCTTCCTCTTCGTGTTTTTGGATGTATTTTCTATGTTCATATTCTTAGTTCTTAGAGACACAAATTTGAACTTAAGGCTTGGAAATGTGTTTTTCTTGGTTATGCCTTCACATAGAAGGGCTATTGTTGCTATTACCATGTTAGTGGCACCTGCTTTGTTTCTTTGATTCTCACCTTTGGAGAGTCTATCCCCTTCTATAGTCTTCCATGTAAGGGGGAGCACTCCTTCGAATTGTTTGACCTTCCTCTCCTTGCTCCTATCTTGGTGAATCAAATGAATCTTCTCCCATTTCTTCTGCTCCTCCTATTGAGTCATCCTTTGTTCCTAACCCTCCTCCTCTTGCTAATCCTCTTATTTTATTACTCCTATTATCAATCACAAGTGGTACCAAAGGCAAAGGCATAGGGATTAGCAAGTTGTTTCCATTGCTACAACTGCCATACGCTTTCAGTTCTTGAAGAGACAACATATTTTGTACCCCCTCCTTCAACTTCCCCACCCATCTTTCTAGACCTCTTGGACCTACCTATTGCTACAAGAAAAGGCAAAAGAATGTGTATGGCTCTTTGTATCTCTAAGCACCTTTCTTATGGCTTCCTTCATTGTCCTATTACTGCATTCTAGCCTTTGTTTCTTCTCAACTTATTCCTAAATTTGTTTCAGAAGCATTATCCAAACTAGAATGGAGGGATGCTATAAAAAACTGAAGTAGAAGCATTACTTAAGAATCATACCTAGGATATTGTTGAGTTGCTTGAGGGGAAGAAATTAGTTCGATGTAAGTGGGTCTATACTGTAAAGTACAATGCTGATTGTTCTATTTAGTGGTTTAAGGCTGCTTGGTGGCAAAGGGGTATATACAAATGTATGGAGTGGAGTACTCTGATGAAATTCACACCACCGTGGCATGTGCCTATCTCTTCCTGGGTTCACATGTGGTGGTTGAGGTGATATTTCGATCACTTTGTCTTTGACTTATGTTTTCATGATTAACAGTACTTCAGTCTTGCTACGTTCAAATAGTGATGGTGGGCTGGCTTATCTCCTCTTCTTCCACATGTTGGCGTTGTAGGATAGGACATTTGCCGCGGTCTCCTGTTCACTGCATAAGGTTCTTGTTCCTGTTGCTGCTATTGAAATCGGTTTTGTGATTCCCATCTGTTGGATTCGAGCCACCTCATTGTCCTTGTTGTGCGTTTAGTGCATTCCCACAATTGGAGAAGCTTTGCAACTCCGGATTCTGTAGAGCGGCCTTGTACCGTGGCTGCATTCCCCGCACACACTACTCAATAAAATCCTTCTCCAACATGTGCTCATGGTATACTACCTGAGTCACCTTTCTAAATCAAAGAACATAATCTGTCAACTCTTGTTAATACCTCCATTCTACATTCTACAGGGTCACCGTCGTCATCCTACGTTTCATCGTGAACAACTGTCCAATTAATTTCTTGACTAACTCCATGAGTCAATGCTGCATAGGGCTAGATTAATGAACCACGTTTAAGTGGGATAAGTAATGTACTTTGAGGTTCCTATCTAGAGCAAAGGGACCTAACATATCCTTGAACTTGCTGATATATTCTTGCGGGCTTCCTGATTGGCCATCATAGAGATGCCACTGTTGGGGTGGATGGTAACCACTCGGATATTGTTTTTGGGTGATCTTGATACTGTGCAGTTTCTAGAATGTGGAATTCATGTGAGGTTTGCTTTGTCTTGTTTTGGCCATGCTTTACATGTACTCTTAGACGTCTTTTTTGCTAACGAGAAGCTGTGGTGCGAGGTGAAGTTGCGATACAAAAAGAAGTGAGGTTGCAATACGATGCAATTAGTGTTTTTCATTGCGTGTTGGTAAGTTGTGAAACTGTTCACATTGCTATGCTGCCGTTCATTGCACTGCTAGTGATGTGCGATGGCTAATCGCAGTGTCCTATAGGTACTAGAGGCAAAGGCAACAGAACAGGTTGTTCCCCCGCCTTCAATTGAGCTTCAGGCACTTGCAATTTTTGAAGAGAGGAAAAGTCCTTTACTACCTACTCCAATACCTTCCTTCCCAAACCTCGACTTACCCATTGCTCTGAGAAAGGGTAAGAAGTGGAGATGTAAACTAACTACATTTCAAAACGCCTTTCAACTTGTCGTTATCATCATACTATTTATTTCTAGCCCCTATTTCCTCTCAACCCATCCCCAAGTTTGCTATAAAAGCCTTGTCCAAACTAGAACGGAGGGAGGCGATGAGAATTGAAATAGAAGCACTTTGCAAAAATAATACCTGGGGCATTGTAGACTTGCCTATTGGGAAGGAACCAGTGGGATGTAAGTGGGTGTGTACCATCAAGTATCGTGTTGATGATATAATTGAGAGGTATAAGGCCCGATTGGTTGTCAAGGGTTATATAAAGGTGTATGGAGTAGATTACATGGAGATTTTCTCCTTAGTGGCCAAAATGACCTCAATGAGAGTTTTATCATCTTTGGCAGTGAGTTATGATTGGCCTCTATATTAGTTAGATGTTAGGAATGCTTTCTTGAATGGTGACTTAACTATAGAAGTTATATGTCACTTTCCCTAGGTATGTATGGTAAGGAGATGTGGGGCAAGGTATGTAAATTGAAGAAGTCCCTATATGACCTTAAGCAATCGCTTCAAGCATGGTTTGATAGATTCCAACTGCACTTGTTCAATTTGGCTACACCCAAATACAACTTGACCATACCTTATTTGTTAAGAGGGGAGATTCTCGAGTCACCTTCCTTATTGTTTATGTTGATGATATTGTTGTTATTGGTTGTGACACAAAGGAAGTTTAGGCACTCAAGATTCAGAGTTTGAGATTAAGGATTTAGGGGAGTTAAGATATTTCTTGGAGATTGAAGTTGTCAGGTCTAAAGATGGCATCTTCATCTCCCAAAGGAAATATATGTTGGATCTTTTCACTAAGATTGGGAAACTTGGTGCCAAACCTGCCCCTACTCCTATTGATGCAAACCATAAGCTTTCAACCAATGATTGTGAGCTCTTGGCAGACAAGGGAGTGTTCCAGAGACTTTTGGGGAAGTTGCTATTATCTTTGTATGACATAATTGGACATTTCATATGCTATCAGTGTGATTAGTTAGTTTATGCATGCCACCAGAGACGTACATATACTACAATAGAGAGGGTTTTACGTTACTTAAAGGGAACTCCAGGAAAAGGCATCTCCCATGGGTTGGTAGTATAACCGATAGAAGAAGCAGTTTGTGGTAGCTAGATCTTCAATTGAGGTAGAGTATAGGGCTATCTCCCATGGGTTTCAAAGTTGTTATGGCTGAGCGATATAGTCATGGGCACATACTTAT
Source organism: Nelumbo nucifera (assembly GCF_055504915.1). Lineage (NCBI taxonomy): Eukaryota > Viridiplantae > Streptophyta > Magnoliopsida > Proteales > Nelumbonaceae > Nelumbo > Nelumbo nucifera. The sequence continues at coordinate 1,669,158 of NC_142649.1, read as the reverse complement.
AAAAAAAAGGTGTAGTCATGGACACACAAAGCAGAAAATAGTGTAGTGATTCACTTGCAAAGAAAGGGGTGAGTTCACTAAACAAGAAAGAGGGGCTAGGTAGCAGTAGCTAGCCTGACTAAACAGTAGTTAATCATTGTACTAATATTCTTTTAACATAATTAATAAAGATCACTGTTTCCAATAAAGAATCACTTTGTGTCTAGTCATCCTCCAGAGATCACCTAGGTTTTTGGGCCCAAGAGGTGGCTTGAGAGACAGATTTGAAAAAAACCAATTAGCTCGACAGTTTTGTGAGTCAAAAAATTTGATCCATTTTCTCTTTTTTCTAACATTTTTTTATCAATTCTTTTTCTTCCACTTTTCTTCTCCATGGTCTACATAAAAAAGGTAAAAGAAAAATCTTATAATACCCATATTAAAAGGAGTTGCCAAATATATTTTGATCAAATGCCCTTTTGTCTAATCAAATCCATTAATTCCTTTTATATCCTTTTTCATGTCCATTGAACCTTAAAATTTTTTGGTCTTCCCTTTATTTGAACCAGACATATTAATGCCTTTTATGACTTTTGAACCTTGTATGTGCCTTACATGCATTGGATCTCTAGAGTATTTCTTAAAGCCTATAAGCTCTACTGGTTGTAACATTGCAGGTTCAAGTCCTATATACCCATTTGAACATCAAAATCAAGGTTAATTCATCAAAACATAACAAACATCCAAGTGAAATCTACCTAGATTCAAGTGAGGTGCATCCATAAAATGAGTTTCTCCTGTGAGGCACGCCTTTTGAAATATTTCCATTAGCTAGAGAAATTTCCTTAAGAAGGATTTTTTTTTTTTTGATCAATAACAATTTCATTAATTCAACATAAGAATAATTACAAAGAGGAAGACAAACTTTCTTATCTTCCAATTACAACTTGAGCCCCCAAGAAAAGAAAAGAAAAAAAAGAAACAATAAAATTACATCTGAGCCCAAAACATTGATTCCCTCTCCACCCCTTGTTTAGCTAATCCATTAGCAAAAGAATTAGCTGATCTTTTAACCCAACTAATCTTAACTTCCATCTCTCGCACCAGCCACTTAAATTTCCTCCTCACATTGCTGTAATTCCATAAGCCACTGTTGTCTTTATTCAGCCACCCTACCACCACCTCCGAGTTCCCTTCAATTATGAGTTTTTTGATATTCATCTCCCTAGCTTTTTGGACTCCTTCCATAGCTGCATAGATATCAGCTCTAAGGGAGTCACCCACTCCAATTGGGCCTAAGAACAAGGTAGAAACAACCCCATTCTCATCCCTAAAATCACCCCCACTCCCTTAGTGTCCAGGATTCCCCCTACTACTCCCATCAAAGTTTAGTTTTAAGAATCCAGCAGGTGGGGGGGGTCCCAGACACACTCATTACTGTTTTGATCTGGGTATAGTTTGCAATCTCACCCCACTTCCTCAACATGTCATCCACTGTGTAATCTGTGAATAGCTCTAGGGATTTCAGCCACTGCACAACCCTTATATGGATTAGAGCCCTCAGTTCTTCAGCACCTCTCTCTACTTTTGAGAAAATCCTGGAATTTCTTTTTTCCCATAATGACCAGCATACTGCAGCCCTCAGTCCTCTCCACATAGTCCTTCCCCTTTTCATACGCCACCTGAAAAAAGAAGGGGAGAATAGACTTTGCAAATCTGATGGAGGGTTCCAACTACACCCAAAGAGGGAGAAAGCCCACTCCCAAATTGACTTTGCAAATTGGCAAGACACCAGTAGGTGAAAACTAGTCTCCCCATTAGCTTTGCATAGACACACCAGTGAGGTGACAAACAAATATTGGGTCTCTTCTTTTGGAGTAGATCACCAGTGTTGAATCTTTCCAGATAGGCTTCCTAGCAAAAACTACCAACCCTAGGAGGAATTGGTCTGCACCAAACCTCATTAACAGGGAAAGGGAGGGCTACAAGATTGGTGGACTGGCTTAAAACTTTGAAGAAAGAAGCACATGAGAATGAGCCAGTGGGGGTGGGGGTCCAAATTGTAGAGTCCACCTTAGTAGGGTGTAAGAAAATATTATCAAGAAGTTCAAGGAGATTCGAAATACTGTCGAGGTCTGAGTCCCTCACAACCCTTCTTAAACCCAAATTCCACCCAAGCCCAGAACTGGAAGAGGAAGGGGTAATGAAAGAAGAAACAGGCTCATTTTTAAAATCAGATAGGGCATACAAAGAGGGAAACTGGTCCTTTAGGGGGGCATTCCCCACCCAAGTTTGTTCCCAAAATTTTATGGAGTTACCTAAATTCAAATCGTACATGATAAGAGGGGAGAAGACTGACAACAAATCATGAATGGCTTTCCAAGGTGAAACACTTGTAGTCCTGGCTCGGATTCCAGCATTTCATCCATTTTGCTCCAACCCATGTATGCTTGCCACTATTCTAGCCCATAGTTTCTCCTGCTCCAATGGGAACCTCCACAACCACTTCCCCAGAAGGGCCATATTCCTTTTTCTAATGTTCCCAAGCCCCAAACCACTACAATTTTTACTCTTAGTCACCACCTCCCAACTTACTCTATGGTCCCTCTTCTCCTCTCTCGACTCCCAAAGGAAATCTCTCATCATCTTTTCCAATCTACTAGAAACCTTTATTGGGATTTTGAAAACTGACAGGAAATAAATGGGTAAATTTACTAGAGTGGCCTTAATCAGTGTAGTCCTCCCATCAAGAGAAAGGTAATTCTTTTTCCAAGAGACAAGTCTCTTTTCAAATCTTTCCACCACTAGGTTCCAGAAGCTCTCTCTTGGGGTTATCACCTAATGGAAACCCTAGATAATTCAGTGGCTAGCCTGAGACTTCTAGCACTTCTACACTCTCCCTAATCTCTCCCTCCAATTTCACACCCACTACACAACTTTTTCCCCAAAGTTCACCTTCAAGTTTGAAATTTGTTCAAAGAGTTGTATCACCAATTTCAAGTTCTTGATGAATCTCACATTACCTCCTTCACAGAACAGAATTGTGTCATCAGCAAACTATAAGTGGGTGAGGGGGGTTTCCTCCCTTCCAACTCTCCAACCTCTAATGAGGCCCGTAGAGTCTGCTCTGTGAATCAATTTCCCTAAAACATCAGCAATTACAATTCCAAACACACCGCATAATCCATTTGCACCATCTAGCCCCAAACCCAAATTTGGTCATAACTTTCTTAAAAAATTCACAGTCCACCAAGTCATAAGCCTTTTCTAGATCCAACTTACAAACCACTCCATTCTTTCCGTCCTTCCTGAAATTCTCCACACTCATTAGCAATTAGGATTTGATTAGTAATTTGTCTTCCACTCACAAAAGCTCCTTGATTTGGTGCAATGATATATGGCAGTACTTCCTTCAATCTCAAAGACAATACCTTTGCAATAATCTTGTACAGGCTATTTACCAAACTGATTGGCCTGAAATTCCTTGGATGGGATGCAGCTTTCTTTTTTGGAACCAAAGCTAAAAAAGTGGAATTAACACCTGGGTTAACAAGTCCTCTCCTATGAAACTCCTTAAACACCAACAAAAGGTCATCTTTCAAAATATCCCAACAGTCTTGATGAAAAGCCATTTTGAACCCATCCGGCCCTGGAGCTTTTGTTCTATCCATAGAAAACACAACCTCCTTAATCTCTTCCAAATCAAACCTTCTTTCCAACCTTCTCTTGTTATCCACCCCTACATCTGGCCAGTCCATTCCTTCTACCCACACCCCTATACTTACAGACCTTCTTAGAATGGATTTAAAGTGTTCTACAAATGTCCCAACTATCTCCTCTTGTTGTGTTAACTCAATTCCATCCGCTTCCAATTTGGAAATAAAATTTCTCCTTCTCCTTCCATTTGCCAAAGAATGAAAAAACCTGATATTTCTCTCTCCCTCTTGCAACCATTTACATCGAGGTTTTTGCCTCCAGCTTATTTCCTCCTTATGTAGGCAGTCCTCTAGCTGTCTTCTCAAACCTCTTCTTTGTTCCTTGTCTGCCTCTCCAAATTCTCCCCTTTCTTCTTTAGAGTCAAGGTTCTCAAATTGGTCCATCAGAGCTCTCTTTCTTTCTTCTAACCTCCCAAACTCCAATTGATTCCACTCCTTGACCCTTGCTTTAAAAAATTGTAGTTTTTTATGAAACCTCATCCCCTCCCATTCCACCATTGGATTACACTAGAATATAGGGTTTGCATATTTTACTTTTCAAATCTTTTCAATATGCTGTATGCATAAGCTTTTTTTACTTGTGGATACAGTCTCAATCCCTGATTCATGATATCCCAACTTTGATTTCCCTAAATTTTTGTTTCCTTGAAGTTGATTGTTGGTGTCAGAATGTTACTCTTTCTCTGTCAGGTTGCAAGCTTTGGTGCTGCACTGATGGACTTTAACATCTTGACAATGTCAATAGCACCGAGAGATATCCATGAAGCTCAGGTACAGTTTGCACTGGAAAGAGGGTTACCAGCCATGATAGGTGTATTAAGCACCTATAGGCTGCCATTCCCAGCGAGGTCCTTTGATATGGTTCATTGTTCAAGATGCCTAGTACAATGGACTGGCTATGGTAAATATGAAACTCTTTGATTGAGAATGGAATATATGCTAGAAACTCATATGCTGACAATTAATTCTTTTATTAAATAATTAGATGGGCAGTATTTGATGGAAATTGATCGGATCTTACGTCCTGGTGGTTATTGGGTATTGTCTGGACCACCTATCAATTGGAAGGTCAACTACAAGGGTTGGCGGAGGCTGCCTCAGGACTTGGAAGAAGAGCAGGCTAGCTTGGAGGATCTTGCAAGGCGATTATGTTGGAAGAAGATTGCAGAACGGGGTCCAATTGCAGTATGGAGAAAACCTTCTAATCATGTTCACTGCACACAAAAGTTAAAGGCATGGAAGTCTCTACGTTTTTGTGGTAGTGATCCTGACGCTGGTTGGTGAGTCTTCACTTGTTTGCCTCTTTAACTTTTTTTTAGTCTACTCATTTTGAAATTCAGTAAATTTTCCTCCCGTCAGGCAATGAAGTGTGTTTTGTGACTTTTTGGTGCCTATTATACTTTTGACTTTATGGTGTCTCCATTGAACATGCTGAATATATGCAAGAGGTTCAGGTTATCCAATTTGGCACTTGATCAAAATCTATGGCCCTCAACCATATTGGATAACTCTTTAAGCCGCTTTAGTTTCCTTTTTTCACTGGGCAGTGGTTATTATTACCTGCTGTTTGATCCCCAGACCTTTGGGTGCAAACCCTTCAAAACTTCACTAACTAGCCAAATTGCATCTTCTACGATAAATCTCGTTTAGTCATGTTTTTTTTTTTTTTTCTTTTTATCAATTTCTCCTTCCCTTTTGACTTAGTAAATGAATTGAATGTTTTAATGATAGGGATATTTTCTTTTTAGGAGATATTCTTTAAGATTTTCTCCATTGGATGATTTGCTTTGACTGCTTTTTTTATTGTAAAAGAAAAAAAATTATTAAAGAAGACTGATTACAACCACTTAACAGGTTTTAAGAAAACACCTCACAAAGAAGAAAACACTGTCTTTTAGATCTAACCATTCACTTCACTGGAATGGATCCACTTTTGATGGTCTGGGTTTTAAGTCTACAATGCCTTTTTATCATGTAAATCTTTTCCTGATAGAGGCTGAAACAGGTACAAGAAGATGGAGACATGCATTACTCCTCTCCCTAAGGTGAGAGATATCACAGATATATCTGGAGGTGCTCTGGAGAAATGGCCTAAACGGTTGACTGCAGCTCCACCAAGGATCAGAGATGGGACCATTGGAGGAACTACTGTTAGGAACTTTGATCAAGATAATCAGTTATGGAATCATCGAGTGTCCTACTATGGGATTATTCTTAAATCTCTCCCCATGGGTAAGTATAGAAACATAATGGACATGAATGCTGGCTTTGGGGGTTTTGCCTGTGCACTGTCCCAATATCCAGTTTGGGTTATGAACGTGGTTCCATTCGATGCAAAGAACAATACTCTTGGTGTCATCTATGACCGTGGCCTCATTGGGACTTACATGAACTGGTATGCCTTCAAAGCTGTAACTACAGCAGTATCTGATTGAAAAATTGGATATTTGATTGTTAGCAAACTAAAATAGAAACATTGCTATGTCTATAATAAGGGCAAAGATTTTATAATCAGGCTAAGTAATGAACTGTGCTAAAACACTATACCTGTTTTTGCCACAGTGAAGATCTCTGTGATGAATCTGAACTGTGCACCAGATAGGTGATCCTCTGAATCAGCTGCGTCAAACTCCCAGTCCACTTCATCCATATACTTGACATTGTATTCTAGTTTTCCTTGGTGTCATAGTTATAAAATTTTAGTTTAAATAATAGCTTCAAAGAAGTGTTTGTTTTGGGAAGTGGCAGGGTTTGTCTTGAAATGTGCCCCATGAATAAAGGGCAGTAAGAGTAACATGGAGGGCCCTTTTGTGTCCCCCAAACACATTGACACATGGAAGTTTCTGTGTCATTTAGATTCCCTTGCTAAATGACACAATTAGCAGACCCATCTCCTTACCTTAAACCTATTTCTGCATTACAAAATTATTCAAAACTGGTCCTGGCAGTACATGATTGAGATCAATTTTTTATTTGAAATCAAGAAAATGCCAAACAGTTAGGTCTTTATCCAGTCCACCCCTCCCAAGATTCCAAATAACTGGGACCAACATTGTGTAATGGTCTTTTTTATGAGATTTTTCCTGATAAATATTTCAAACTAAAAGGTTTAAGGAGAAACATGGGAACTTTAATATGACGTTGGGAAATGCATGAGATTGATAGCATGGTGCTTTTTCCTTGCAGGTGTGAGGCATTCTCAACATACCCCCGCACATATGACTTGATACATGCATCTGGGGTTCTCAGTATGTACATGGACAAGTAAGTTGTCTGGATCATTTCATTTTCTCAAGAAACCGATAGCACATATACAGGTTATCAAACCCAACTCATCCATACAAACAACTAAGTCTTCATTCAATCTTTGAATTATACTCCTGCTTGTTTTTTTTTTTTTTTTTTTTGATCAATAACTGAATGAGGTTCATTAAATAAAAATCAAGAAATTACAAAGAGAGGAGGGGAGATAAACTTTCTTAGCCCTTCTGCCCACCCCTTGCTTGGCCAAAACACCAGCCAAACAATTAGCATCTCTCTTAGTCCAATGCAGCTGAATTTCCATGCCTTGAGTTAGGAACCTGAATTTCCTTTTTTCATTCATGTAGTGCCACCAGCCCGTTTCCTCCTCCTTTTGAAGCCATCCAATAACGAGTTTTGTGTCCCCTTCAATTATTAGCTTGGGAATATTTAATTCTTTGGCCTTCTGAACTCCTTCCATTACAGCATAGATTTCAGCTCTCAATGAATCACCCACTCCAATAGGGCCTGAGAAAAGAGCCCTAATGAAACCATCATCATCTCTGAAAACACCTCCAATACCTGAAGGTCCTGGATTACCCTCACTACTACCGTCAAAATTCAGCTTGAAAAATAAAACACTTCCATTAGATGACTTTGCCCATTGTTTAATGAAATTGATTGGAATTCCTGTCTATTTTCATCTATATCTGTACTACTATAAAAAGTAAAAATGGCCTGACATTGTATCTGGAATTTTAATTTGACATAAAATGCCCTCCTATCTTCCTGTTAACTACACATTAAAAAGGGTAAAAATGTTTTTTCAAAATCTATATTTAATACATTGTGTTAAAAGACATTAAAAGACGAACACTTCCCTATGCATTAATAAGTTGCTACCCATTAATGCAATTGAAGTGAAATTTATACTATTATTAAAAGTGAGAATGAGAGTGTGAAACTTTTGCTTGCCTAAAATACCACAATTTTTTGAATTTGGTCCCTCTTTAATTGTAAGGACAGAAATGTAATTTGAATAACCACTTTCTCCTCATTCAAATCCCTCTCATTAAATCTTATATTTAAGGTATTAATTCTGATTATTATTCATTTGACTCCTACTCTTGATCAGAATACTCCTATTTTTGAATTTGGTCCCTCTCTAATTGTGAGGGCACAAAATGTATTTTGAACTATTACATTTCTCCTCGTTCAATTTCCTCTCATTAAGTCTTACATGTAGGGTATTAACTCCCGTTCTCTCATTGAATCCTATACTTAAAACTGTTTTTCCACCAATAAATTCTATCAATTAGATCTATATCCAATACTTTTAACGATATAAAATACATGCATTTTTAAAATTGACTAGAAAATGGAATCGTTCTTCCATCCTTGTGGCAAGTAAGCAATTTAACCATTAAGGTAAAATGGGTCATCCGTGATGTCATAGATGTGATTCAGTCCTGTAAAATCAAAATAGAAACCTGGAAAAACTAAACAGAAATAGAGAAGAGAGGAGAAACAGTGGAAGAGGAAGAAGAAAAGAAGAAAAGAATGAAGAAGGGAGAAGAAGAAGAGAGTTCAATCAGATATTTCTATTCTCCTAATCCGTTTTATTAAAACTAATAATTATGGATCAATTACAATCTTGCCCTTAATGGGGCGGCCAGCTATTACAAAAAATAAAAATATAGAAAAACTGGGCACATTCTAATTGGTTCCCTGGAAACATAAGGGTCTGTTTAGTTCTTAATGACGTTGGAATGAAATCTAAGGGTCCATTAATAATAATTAAGTACAAATAAAATATTAATATATAATTAAAGTTACAATAAAATACTAACATATTAATTATTAAATATTAATAAATTATGTTTAAAACAACAAAACAAAAACAATAGAACATTAATAAACTAATAATAGAACATAATAAAATAATAAGTTATTAATAAAATAATAATAACAAAGTACTAATAAAATAATATTTATATATTCATAAAATATTAATAAAATAATAAATAGGCTGATATAAAATTGAAAAAAATTTAGTTGATTTTGATTCCAACTCCAATTGAACCAAACAACAATGATCGAAATCTGATTCTGATTCCTATAAGAACTAAATAGGCATTGGGAATAGGCGATTCCAATTTCGATTCTAGGGGATTCCGATTTTGATTCCAATTCCAATCCTGATTGCGAACCAAATGGACCCTAAATTTAAAGCTAATCTATGGTGGTGGGTCAACAATTCAACATTTTGAGTCAAACGTGTCAACCCTTGAAGGAAGTTGGAGTGACTTTCAAATGGGCAAGGAGATCAGCAAATTTTGTGGCAGATAGCTTGGCAAAACAGGGGACCTTCAGGGAAAACTTTTTTTGGGCTGTACTGTAATTTTTGATGTCATGTTTGGGGTCAACACTCTTTGTTTTTAGTGGCTGACAGTACAAGATGTAATTTGGTATCCTTAATGAAAGTCACCGTTTCCAATAAAAAAAAGTGTCAACCCTTGATATCATAATTAAATAAAAATTTAAAAATATAAAAAAACACAACAACCTTATTTAATAATATTGAAATTTATAAAAACCATTTAGGAATTTATCTAATATTTTATATTAATCATATCAAATAAAAATAAGTGTGATAAATAATAGTCGTTTTTATTAATTATCAAAAAATAATAATAGTTGTTTTTATTGATGTTGGAAATAAAATATAAAATTTAAAACTGACCCAAAATGAAATTATTTCCCTCGTGGCGGATCAACAGTTCAACCTTTCGGGTTATATGTGTCAACCCTTGATCTCATAATTAAATATCAAATATTTAAAAAATCATAGAAATACAAAAATATGAAAAATATAAAAATTCTATTGAAAACATTTGGACACATCTCTAATATTTTATATTGATCATATGAAAAATTAAACACGATAAACAAAATTGTTTTTAACTTTTTATTGATGATGGAAATAAAATACAAAATTTAAAACTAACCCAACAGTGATATTATTTTCCCATTTAGTGGTAGATCAACAATTCACCCTTTCAGGTTAAATGTGCCAACCTGTGATGTCATAATTAAATATAAAAAATATAAAAACACAAAAGCACAAAAATATATAAATTATGTAGAAAACCATTGTTCATATCTCTAATATTTTATATTAATTAAAAATATTAAAGAAAAATATGAGTGACAAAGAATAATTGTTTTGTCTTTTAATAGACTTTTCATTTCTTTCTCAAAAAAAAAATATAATTGTTTTTATTGATGATGGAAATATGGCGCAATTTAGAAAGAGTACAAATACAACTATTTACTGTACAAAGCTTTTTATTTTGTATTTCTAAACCTGTATTTGTACTGTACATATTTGTATTTGTACTCTTTCCAAACTGAGCCTAAAATACAAATTTAAAACCAACCCAAAAATGGAGTTGTTTTCGTGTTTGGTGGTGAGTCAACTATTCAACTTTTCAGGTCAAATGTGTCAACTCTTGATGTCATAACTAAATAATAAAAATTAAAAAAGATGAAAACACAAAAAGTATTAAAAATACAAAAAATGGTAGAAAAATTTGGGCACATCTTGAATATTGTATATTTATCATATTAAACAAAAATATGTGTGACAAATAAGAATAATTTTTATAAACATAGAAATATAAAATAATTGTTGAAATTTTTGGAAACAATTTATTTACTATCATCATCATCATCAAAAATTGTCACGTGCAAAGCACGCGCACACTTACTAGTTGGATTAAAGGTAGAACAATTGTTGCAATTGATAAGAGGAATGCACATTATGGATATAAATATCTAATATAAGTGTGTTAATTTGGAAAACTGAAAAATGGGCTACATTACATTCACGGTTAATATGATCAATATCACAAAGTGTACAGGAAAGACAATTTTAAGATATGTATCAGGATATGCCTAGGAAACGACATGGATATGGTGGAACAGTTAGGATATAAATCCAAGAAATGCATCAATAACACCAAGTCTAAGTCTCAAATGATCAGAAATAAAGTATAAACACATAACAAACACATGCTTTTAATGTTTATATTAAATTTGAAAATGGTAAAATCTCGGGATGGCAAGCGCTGGAATGCTGGTTCAAGTCTGAGAACGGCTACTTTGTGCAAAAAAATGCCAAAGATCTAAAGGTTAGGACTGTATCCAATCTATCCCAAGACCCCATATATCTGGGGCCAACATTAGGTAATGGCCTTTTTTGTATACCTTAAGGAAACCAAAAATAAATTCTCATTAATTCTTAAAATACTAATTTTACTAATCGATTAATTGTTTTCTTTCTATTTTAATTTTCTGGTAATGGTAATAACCAGAGAAAGTTCATAAAAGGTGGCTTAAACTTCTAAAGCTTTAAAACCAATGTTATCTTAATGTGATTTTTAGCATGGTATAGTGGCAAAAGACTCTTGTCTGTCACCTAGGTGACCAGGGTTCAATTCTTGGCAATGATAATAATTCTTGAGTCTGACTATGATACTGGAAAGGCATTATACCTACAAGGCCGATAACCAACCAATAAGAGTTAATAAGTTGAATAGGTTTTAAATACATAATTAATAAGAGTTAATATGTTTTAAATGCAGGGGGTGGGAAATGCATTAGCCTTTACACCCATGATTGATACTTTGCATTTTTGATATAATACGCCCTTTATCAGCCATATCATATTGATACTTTGAACCATGATTGCATTTTTCTTGATAGCCCATAGCTGATTATGTTAATTGTCAAACTCAGATACATAGAAGGTTTTTTTTTTTTTTTTTGATGAATGACTGTAAATTTTATTAAATAGAAACAGAAAAGGTACAAACACCCTAAGAGGAGGCACGAGGTGTTGCCTTGCCTCAAGGATGGATCAATCCCAACTCTTTTTCCAGATTACAATTACAAAGTATCCCAAAACAAAGAATCCCTTGAAGCCCCTTGTTTAGCTAGAGAGTTTGCCATAGTATTGGCTGATCTTCTGACCCACTGAAAACTAATCACCATGGTTCTTGTAAGCCATTTGACTTTTTTGATGACGTCCCTATAGCCCCAAACAATAGTATCCGGGCCCGACAACCATCCCACTATCACCTTAGAGTCTCCCTCAACTATCAAGTTAGTCACGCCAAGGCCAAGTTGGTTGACAATCTGTAGTCCTTGTCCCGCAGCTAGTAGTAGTTCAGCCCTTGTTAAATCTCTAAAGCCCACTAGTCCTGAGAATAAGGAGAGAATGTTACTATCCTTGTTCCTCAAGATCCCTCCTATACCTGAAGGTCCTGGATTGCCTTGACTGCTCCCATCAAAGTTCAACTTTACAACCCCTTCCGAAGGTGGAACCCACCTTACTTGAGGTTTATTTTCCTTGGGTGAAGTGGAGGCCACTGCTGCCCAACTCCTTTGAAGGTCATCACTAGAGTAATCCACAAAGAGATCAGTAGTTTTTAACCAAAGGATTGCCCTTGTCAGTATATACTCCTTTATTTCAGCAATGCTTCTCTCCTCCTGGAAAATTCTAGCATTTCTTTCCTCCCAAATGGTCCATAAGAGAGCTGCCCTAATATATTTCCACATTAACTTCCCTCTCTTGGTTGGCCATCCAAAAGTAGATGGGTCGATGAGCAGATTTACTTCAGATGGCAAGTTCCACCTGCACCCAAATAGCATAAAAACCCAAATCCATATCTCTTCAGTAAAGGAGCAAGGGATCAATAGGTGAAAACAGTCATCATTCTGCACTTTACATAAGATGCACCAGTTGGGGGACAAGCAAAAATAAGGTCTCTTCTTCTGTAGGTTATCCACAGTATTAATTTTACCATAATAAACTTCCCAACAAAACCCAACAATTTTAGGTGGAATAGGCCTTGACCAGACTTCTTTAACTGGTAACACCAAAGGGGAAGGAGTAGAACAAAGAGACTTAAAGAAGGAAGAACAAGAGAATGAGCCACTTGAATACAAAGGCCAAATTCTTCTATCTGGTTTAATAGGGTCCAAACAAACAGAAAAGAGGAATTTTGGTGTAAGAGGGTTCAAACCTCTATGGAACCCAAAATCCCAATTAAGAGACAACAAGAGAATGGGGGAAGAAAGAAACCTAGAGACAATCTCCTTTTTATAGAGGGAAATAGAAAAGAGGGAGGGGTAGAGGTCTTTTAGGGGTTTGGTTACCCACCCAGACATCTTCCCAAAAAGCACGTAATTACCATTGCAAACATCATACCGTACAAACTTGAGGAATTTTGGGAGGATGCTGAAAATTGCCTTCCAAGGTGTTGTGAGTGAGGCCCATCGAGATATCCCATCATCCCAACTAGATTCAGAACAGCCATGGATACTAGCCACCACCTCGTGCCATAGTCTCTCTCTTTCCAAAGGTCACCTCCATAGCCACTTGCTCGAAAGAGCTTCATTCCTATTAACTAGGTTCCCTAACCCTAAGCCCCTATGTTCCTTACTTTGACTCACCACCTCCCACCTAATCAATGATCATTTTTTACTTCGCCTAGCTCCAACAAGAAGTCCCTCATCATCTTTTCTATCTTCTTGGCTTCCCTAGCAGGTATCCTAAAAATAGACAGAAAGTAGATGGGTAGGTTGGCAAGTGAGGCCCTAATCAAAGTTATTCTACCCCCTAGATAGATATAGTTCTTTTTCCATGCCGCCAGCCTTTTTTCAAACTTTTCCACCACTGGACTCCAAAACCTAGTTTCCTTTGGATTTGCACCTAGGGGGAGTCCTAAATAGGTCAAAGGCCAAGCAGAAACAAGATGCTCTAAACAGGCAGCAATAGACTCTAACTCCTTTCCCTCCACATTTAGCCCCACCACACAACTCTTCTTGAAATTAATTTTCAAGTTTGAGGCATTCTCAAAGAGAATTATTAGATTCCTCAGATTTTTTACCCTCCACAAATCACATCCCTCACAAAAAATTATGATATCATCTACAAACTGAAGGTGGGTTACCGGGACTTGATTTCTCCCTAATCTCCAACCTCTTATTAGTCCAGCTTTGTCTGCTTCTAACAAAAGTCTGCTAAACGCATCAGCAACCAATGTGAAAAGGAAAGGGGACAACGGGTCACCTTGTCTCAAACCCCTACAAGCTGGGAAGAAGTCCTTTATAACCCCATTTACTAGAGCTGAGTAGTGGCAAATTTAAGACAACCACCTATCCACTTACACCATCTATCCCCAAATCTACACTTCCTAAGAACCTCTAGCAAAAACTTCCAATCCACTAAATCATTGGCCTTTTCGAGATCTAATTTGCAAACAAATCCTTGCCTACCTCATATTCTCATCTCTTCCACACTTTCATTTGCTATTAGAATCTGATCAACTATTTGTCTACCATGAACAAAGGCACCCTGAGCTTGACTAGTGAGGGGGGTAAGTGCCTTTTTAATCCTCAAAGATAAGACCTTAGCCATGATTTTATAGATGATTGTTGCCAAACTGATTGGTTTAAAATCTTTAGGATGTTTGGCTTCTTGATTCAATGGGACCAGGGCTAAGAAAGTAGCATTAAGTCCACGACTAATGACTAATTGTTCCTTAAATTCTTTGAAAACCTCCAACAAATCTCCTTTAATTATATTCCAGCTATCTTGAAAGAATGCTATAGTGAAGCCATCTGGCCCCGGTGCCTTCGATCTATCCATTGAAAAAACTGCTTGCCGGATTTCCTCCTCCTCAAAAAATAACTCTCCAACCAAGATTTTATTTCTTCAGAAAGTGTAGGCCATTCCAGTCCAACTCCACTCAGCTAGCTAGAGGTTTCCTTAAAATAGATTTGAAGTGGGCTACGAAACAATTGGTTATTTCCTCTTGAGAGTCCAATTCCACTCCATCCACTTCAAGTTTAGTCACCAAGTTTTTCCTTCTTCCATTGGCTAACTCATGAAAAAATTTGGTATACCCGTCACCTTCCTTTTCCATTTGTGCCTTGATTTCTTCATCCAAGAGATCTCTTCTCACAATAGGACCTCCTCTAACTCCTTTTTCAACCTCCATCTTAATTCTCTTTCGTGAGTAGTCATGGTTCTTTGAGATTCCTTCTCGTCCAAATCCTCTATCTGAGTCATCAAATTGGATTTCAGTTCCTCTAGTCTCCCAAAATGGTCTCTATTCTAATCTCGTAAATTCATCCTCAATCTTTTCAACTTCTTGTGAAATCTCACCCCTTTCCACTTCACCCCCCTCATCTCTTGACTCCACCACTCTTCAACCCTTTTTACAAAATCTGGGTGTGTCAGCCACATGTTTTCAAATCTGAAGGGTCTAGGTCCTCTCCTAAAAGGTTCTTGTCCTAGCTCAATGGGGCAATGGTCAGAGGTAACTCTAGGTAGAGCTTTGGATAGCAATTCTCTCTGATGATTTTTCCAACTCTCACTAAATAGGAGTCTATCCAGCTTCAAGCAATTTGGGCTTTCTTGGAAGTTGGACTAGGTAAAATGGGTTTGTGCAAGAGGAAGCTCCTTGAGCTCACTACAATTAATGAAGTCATTGAATTTTCTCATACTAGTTGTAATGAGTTGTTGGGGGTTATTTGTCTCATTAGTAAAGCGGACTACATTGAAGTTACAACCCAAACACCAAGGACCCTCCCACAACCCTTGGATTCTATATAATTTTTCCCAAAATTCATTCCTCTCCCTGTAGTTGTTTGGGCCATACACATTGGTCGACACCCATACAAAGCTATCATCCACCGATCTGAACTTTATAGACACTGAAAAGATTCCTATTAACTCCACATCTGCCTCTACAACACCCTTTCTCCACAATGTGACAATACCCCTTGAGGCCCCCCAAGAGGGTGCAGAGACCCATCTTACTCCTCTTGACTTCCAAACACTTTTGGCCCATCTTCTATCGAAATCAGCTAATTTGGTCTCCTGTAGCATCACAATATCAGACCTATTCCTTCCGAGAAGATCCTTAACTAATCTCCTTTTCCTTGCACTCCCTAAGCCCCTCACCTTCCAACTGATGATTTTCATGGAAACAGAATTTGATAACCCATCTAAGGTTCCAGGTTCCTACCTAGGAGCCTTTCTGCTTCCCCCTCTGCCACTAAACTCAATGTCTCCTTCTAGATCTGAAAGCAGCCTCTCTACCTCAGTTCTTTTACTTTTTTTTTCCTGGTTATTTCCCCCTCCCAAACTGCTTGGACAGTTTTTTAGGTTCTTATTCTCTTATGGGTTTTCCTCCACATATTCCTTCGTGTGCTTATACTCCTCAAGTAGGGTGCAGATTTGCCCCCAAATCCTCTCTAATTCCTCTTCCTGCAGCTTCTTCAAGAGCAGCTCTCCCCCCTCATTTTCACAGCCTTTGTCCACACTCTCCCCACCCATCTCCTCTCTCCACTTGTACTCCTCTAAAAGGGCACATATTAGGTTCCGGATTCTCTCTGTCTTCTGCTTTTTTCTCAAATAAAGTTCTCTCCTTTTCACCACAATCATTATCAACTCTCACACCTTCCCCTCCATTAGCTGTTCTTTCCTGTTGAGAAGCTAAGATACCTGTTCCAAGCACATAATCCACATCAGTACCATTAACCTAAAGGACAGACATACCTGGACCAGTAGGGAGAGGAAACACAGGGTCTGCAACCAACCCTTGTGTCTGAGGTAAATGTGGGAGTGTATTAGATTCTATTAGTACTGTGTTAACTGTCGCATCCAATTCCACCTTAGAAGTTTGTCCCCCAACCACTGAATCTCCGTTCTGTGAGAAGAGAGAGTCCTGTCCTTTTGATTCGAAAAAGAGAGTGTGCTGTTCTGTTGGAATGGGAATAGACTCTGGGGTAGGTGTACCTTGTTTCTCCTTTGTAAATTCTGCTAGTTTCACCACCACTTTTGGTGATCTTAGAGTCTTCGAACAATCCTCCTGGACATCTTCTAATGGGCCCAAAGCACCATCTTCTAAGAAGAGCAACTCTGTATCGAAACTTTCACCCTCTGAGAGACACCTTGACTGCCGCAGATACATAGAAGTTGTCCTTTAGAACTAGAAGCTGAGAACAAATAAAGCTCAGTTCAGAGAGCCAAGAGAGATCACATTGAATATCTTGCTTGGCTACGAGATGAGATGCTTTTATTTGCACTACAAGCAATGTATTGTACTGAAACATGTAATAATTAACTATTAATTTCCTGCAATTGGATATGATTGATCTTACAGGCCATGGTGGATTAGTTGCTTCCCACCAATAGTATTGGGGTTACTTATATAACAAGTCTCCTTCCAATATTATCGAGCTTAAATATACAATACAAATGCAGCCAATGCTTCCTTGATTTCATTATCACCAAAGACCATGAAAAATTGCACACCACATATTATCATGGAAGATCTACTTTGACAAATTCTCTCTGGTTCGGTTTGCAGGTGTGACATCCTTGACATTCTTTTTGAGATGCATCGTATTCTTCGCCCTGAAGGGGCTATTATTATAAGAGACCATGTTGATGTCATTGTGAAAGCAAAGAGCTTCATTGATCGGATGAGATGGAACAGCAAGATTGCTCATAGTGAGAAGGGGCCTTTCGATCCAGATAAGGTCCTCATTGTTGACGGTTCAGAACAATAAAAATTTGCTATCCATGCCACAAACAAAGAATTACTTGTTAGTCAACTGTTGTAAATAATAGCGAGTTCACAAAATTGAATGAAAACTTTTTTTTTTCATTTTTTCAGTAGTTGAGCAACTAAAAAGGCGAACTACGAACAAAACAGAAGTGCTTAACAAAACAGGGGTGATCTTCAGCCCAGCCCGGACCCGCATCGGGCCCACAAATTTTAGGGCCGGCTTGGGCCCATATTTCAAGCTCAACCTGAAAACAAATAAAAGTTCAAAAAATAGTTAATAAAAATATCAAAATCACACAAAAATAATGATTGGGTTGAACATGGAGGTTTCTTTCTGTTTCAATTTCACTTTAAGAAATCTCATACACACGCTAAAGCAAGTGATAAAACTCGTGAGTGAGTTTTATCAATTGTTGGCATTTTAATAGTTTGAATGTCGAGAGTTAGGATCCTCCTAGATGTTTGTTAGGGGGAGAGAGAGAGAGTAGCAAATTTAAAATCTCATAATTAAAATTAATAAAAAATATTAAAGTTAATAAAATGATAAGCTTTAGCAAGTTTTTTTATCTAACAATTATTAAAAACTAAGAAACTAATAAAAATAAAATACATATGATTTCCATTTACAAATGATGAGGGGGTGATTTGGTTTTCCGTTGACTTAGCGACACGTGGCATTCGTCTTCGTCGTTTGATACCTTGGCACCACGCGGATAGATGCGTATCTTGTTGAGTCAAGGTGATGCACCTCGGAATCAGTCCAGGGCACCTCATTTGCAGCTCGGGCACCTTGGTAGGGTGGCTAGCAGCACCTTGTCCAGGGCCGACCTGTGGTACCTCCTCGTTATTGGTTGAAGTGATCTCGACGTGGGGAGCGACCTCTCAAGAACTTGTTGACCTGATTGAGATCTAGTGGTGACCTGCGAGACGTGCTCGCCGACCTCCTCTGTGTGCATCCCGTCATTCTCAGGTCTTTCGGAAGTTAACTCTCGTACCGAATATTTTGGAGGAAGGCAAAAAAACCTATTCTGCATGCGAAATTACCCCCGAGGATTTTGGATTGGTCAGCCACGCTTTCTCGGAGATCTCGGACACGGTGCGTGGAATTTACACCAAACAATACCTATATAAAGGTCTTATTTCCACTTCAAGAGGTATGCATGATTCAACTCTTTCAATACATTAGCAATATTGCTTTCAGGTCTCTTAAAAACCTCAAATTCGCTAACTTAAGCATTGGAGTGCCCACATCAAGTAAAACACCTCGAACACTCTGATCTCTCTCTTCCTGCAATTCAACTAGATGACTTCCCTAGCCCGATGTTCGAGCTGTCCTCCAGTAAGGAATTGACAGATCGCACATCATCAACAAATAACTAATAGAACGAGCTAGTGACAACACAAATTGAGCCACCCATCAGTTGGGTGGCTTGGAATCAGCTTGACCCATGTTTATCTATATTTCTACTTAAATATCATGGGATCCTTTTGCTTTCAACTTATCATCTTTTTCCTTTTCTGTTTACAGTCAGTTTCTCAACCCAAACCCTACGAGGATTCTCCAACATGAGATCTACCTCTACACAGACACAGAGCTGCCGTGGTCTTGGTTAAATGAGCAGTAACCTGATCCACTTTTAAAACCCTACCAGACACCTGTGCTATGGATCGTACAAAATTATCATTGTAGAAGTTCACTAGGAGTTTCGGTATAACCGAAAGGCTCCCACCCCAATTCCATTCTGGTTCAGAAAAAGAAAAAGAAAATCTTTTATTCTGACTACCTCTCAAAGGCACACCCTAAGAAATTCTACTTCATCAACAAATCTGATCGACCCATGCCTTAGATCGAGCGATGTCACCACCACTGCATTCTTTTAGATGAAACGTTCTAACCAGGAATTCCCTTGATCTCACCCAAGAATGGTCGGCCATGCACGCTTTTCCCTACCAAAGCAAACTAAAGATGTTGAAGAGATTTCTCACTCTCTTCATCTATAAATTAAATAAACTAAACTGTTGGTTCTTCCCACTTCATGGACGGAACCTTAATCGGAATATCAACAATACGTGGATCTAAGCAAGCCGAAAAAGGATTCGCATTTGACGTAAGAACTGCAACGAAGCTAGGATTTTCAGGGAGCGGGTTTACCCACTATCTCTCCCGGCCATCAGGATGTTGAGTCATCATCCTTGAGCAACATTGGATGGGCTAGTTTGCTTAGTTTCAAGAAACCTGTCTAAAATATAATACACTGGTTTGATACTTCTTAGCTAATCTCTCTTTCAATCCAAATGAAAATAGGTTGAAGACATTAGCCAATGACACTAGAGAAAATATATATATATATAACACCTACTGAACTCGGAAAATTCTTAAAATTTCATGTAAGGAACCTATGATTTATGAGAAAAGACAAAAGAAGAGGATGGCCAAAACTCATGAATATTGCTAGTTAAGGGAAGTATTTGAGGATCCCCATATTGATAAGTCCTATTGACCAAAGTCGAAGGATTTAAATGTTCCTATAAGGGTTTTATATATTATAGTAGCCAAAGGAATCCTTCTAGAGAAAGGTTCCTTTTAAGGGGGCGTTCTTTTTTTTTTTTTTGATTTTGAGAGGGGGAAAGTTGGTCAATGGGATTTTGGTTCCCATTGATCAAGAATCCCATATTCTTTTTTTAGATTTATGTGGGGATCAGGGAAAGTTTATTTTCCTGTATCTCCTAGGTGGGTAAATAACTTTCCCACTTAGGGGGAAAGTTGCCAACACTTGAGTTGAACAAAAATACCCCTTTTAATAATGGATTTTTATGGCTAAAATGGTCATTGCCTTATTTACATGAGAAATAAAAGAACATGGGTAAATGCACTTATCCGGGTAAGTGTTTCCTAGGAAAAACTTATTCAGGTAACTGCATTTACCTAGGTAAGTAATTTACCGGAAAGCGAACGGGGCCTAATTGTATTTCTGGCATGGAACTACTTTTATTGTATTGCATCAGGACTCTCATGCCCTTCAATTTGCCTTATGCATGTCATCATGAGGCACATGTCACAAGCAACTTTAAGTATGTGTTTGGCATCGATGTCGTTGCTTAATAGCCATTTTCTGAGAAAACGGTGCTATATGAATGAGGGTCTGTTGCACCATTCTCAAAAAATGCATCATTTTTTTTTTGTTTGGCATTGATGCTGCCACATAGTATGTTTTTTAGGGAAACAACACTGGTTTTGTTTGATACCGTGTTGTATAATTGTTTTCAGCATTGGTCTACATTATCCTAGGGGTGTCAATGGACTGGTTTTGGATTAGATCCCATCAGATCCAAACCTTTTCAAATCAGATTCGTATAGTCCATTATAATTATTGGATTGGGCCAATCCAAAATAAATTGGTCCATATTCTTGTCGGTCTAAATCAAACATAAACCAAATTCCCAATAATCCGATCATGAGGCCAAATCTTATCCAATTTGAAACCGATCAAAATTGAAGCTACCAAAAAAGCACTTTTACGAAAGCACTTTTACAAAAATAATTTTATGAAAAGTACTTTTACAAAAGTACTTTTATGAAACACTTTTACAAAAGTACTTTTGCAAAAACATTTTTGTAAATGTACTTTTATAAAATCGCTTTTATGAAAGTACTTTTACAAAAGCACTTTTATGAACTGAAGTACTTTTATGAAAGCACTTTTACAAAGTACTTCTATTCATTCACTTTGGATTGGATTGGATCCAATCCGATCTGTTTGCATTTTAATTGGACTAGATTGGATTGCAGTAGGTGTTGTAGTTTTTTTATATATTTTTTGGATTTCTCATTATTTTGGTGTTTGATTCAATTTGGATTGGATTGAACCAAATCTGGTCCATTTGCATTTTATTTGGATTGGATTGGACTTGGTTTGTATGGATTTGGTCCAATCCATTTGTAAATGGACCAAATCCAGTTTAATTGTCAGTCCTACATTATCTAATGCTTTAAATGATGCCACATTGGTGCCACATCATTGTACTGTTAGCAGCAACGGGTTGGAACCTCAGAAAACATTGAATTTAAAGTTTTCTTAGACCATGCATTCCCGGTTTCCAAGGCATGGTCTAGGGCAACATTTTTCTGAAAAAACAAGCCAAACATGAGGCCTTTTTATGGGACAATGTTTTTTTTTTTTCTGACGTGATGCCATTTTCTAGGGCAACAACATCGATGTGAGGTAGTACAACTCCTTTACCCTATGGAATGATTTTGGTTGATTTATTCACTTTTTTGGGGGGAAACTTGAAAATGGGCCAAATGTTGGTATTGAGGATTACAAAATCATCAATACTAGAGCCTTCAAAAACATTCATAAGGACACAAGGGGAATTTGCATGGTTTTTAAAAACGATCCGGAGATTGAACCGGTTAGGGTCCGGTTATCGGGTCGAATGGTCAGCCTATTCTGATAAAAAAATTAAAAAAAGGTCAAAACCGTTCGAACGATTAACTGCCTGGATTAGTGATTTGCTGACCAAAATCAACAGTTTTGGACAAATTTTTGGTTTTGAAAACCATGGGAATTTGGGTCGACAATGAAAGTGAAGTGTCTTGGAGAAAACGAGGAATATAGTGATCCCACACACGTCAAGGCAACCAATTTGAGGACTTCATTGGCTTTTGTAGGGATCATATGTTGTTCTATGATTCTATCCCTAGATATAAACATGAAAGATTCTTTCCCATAGATATTTCATCCTCCTCCAACCCTTCAACCTCCCTACTGATGGACACTCTTACCCAATATCTGGACACCGTATCCGGTAGCATCATTGAGGATTTGAGGCACAACAGAGGGTTATAGAACTGGACAACAATATTGCAACTTATTAAGAAATGGTGAACTCTAGGCTGAAAATCATGAAAACTCAAATAGAAGCCATTTATGACAATGAACTTCAAGATACTCACTCCATCGGTTTGCTTCAATCCAAGATCTTAGAGTTCCATGCCATGTAGCAAAGGATTATACCTCTCATATTCAATCTTGGTAGATTAAGTGGTTGAAAAGAGCAAATCAAGGTTAGGAAGGAGGTAGAGAAGGAAAGGCAAGAATTTGAGGCCTTTAAAGGAGAATGTAGAGCTTGATAGAGGAGCTAGTTATTATTATTGTGCCAAAATTAGAGAGTGTTATTAGGTGTCCTAGATAACTTTATTTGTTAAAAAACTTAATTTTCTTAAGGAATAGTGTGCTTTATATTCCTATAATCTTTACTTTATTTGTTTATTCTTGTTATTTGATTGCATTAATTTCTGTTGCATTTGCATAGCACACACAATCTTTATTTTATTTTATTTTATTTTATTTTTGCATTTATCATTCTACAAATGGTTTAGAAGGGGGAAGTTTCTATTACCCAATTCATCCCCTCTTGAGCTAGGCTATCAAGGGAAAACTTGTTTTTGTATTTAGAAGTAGACAAATGTATGTTTTGTTTATATTGCACCTGGGTTTTGAAAACTTCTTGCAGCATGGTGTTTACCTTTGAGGACATCACCTTTAAGCTTAAAATTTTTGACACATATAGATGGATACAAATGTATACTAAAATATAAAAACTTGCAACAGAAAATCTATACATACATACATTTGATTTACAGTTAGAATTGGAATCGGAATCAGAATCAGAATCGGAATCAAAATGGTCTATTCCCTTCACGGCTTCACCTATTTGGTTCAGTCTTGAATCAGAATCAGAATTGGATGAAAATGATTCTCATTCCTAGGGGAGAGGGAGGGAATGACCATTCCCTTATATGGGGGAATGCCATTCCTCTAGGAATGAGAATGGGATTCTAATTCCGAATCCCTATTCCCATAAACCAAACAAACCCTAAATATATACACAAGTATTTATGCAACATTTATACATACAAATATGAAGTTAAGTTGAGTTCGAGTTGGGTCGGGTTGATCAAGCTCTCAACCCTAACCCAACCTGAAAGTTGATCTAAACCCTAACCCAAACTTCAACCCAACTCAACATTTTTTCCTCGAGTTGGGAGCCGGCTAATTAACCTGGCCCAAGTTGCAGCCCTACTCTTTACTTTCTTAAGGTAAAAAGGGTGAAGTGAAATAAAGAGAAATGTTTATATTCTTTTTGGGGTATTTTAGTAAATGTACATTTGAATGAAATTAATCAAAGGGTAAGTCTGATACTTTAAAAAGTTTAATTCATTAAATCAACATTTTTCAAATAAAAAATCAATGAAAACTCGAAAAGGAGGCATTTGTACCTTTTTTTTCAAAACGATTGTGGAGGTTTTTTGTTAGGGTTAAAACATAGGGGTACATTGAATTATCATAAAACCCAGGGAGGTTTTTATAATTTTTTTAACAAAATAGAATAAAATCTGGATTGTTTAGTATTGATAGGGGTTTCCGTTTTTTTATTTTTTTTTACTTCAGTTCAGAGTAGAGATCGCACACTTCTCAATCACTTTGTATGTGTTTGGTTTTGTGAGTGTTTATGGATGAGGTGTTTCTCATATAAAAATTTAATTGAAAAACATTACTCGTGCGATGCACGAGATTTATCAACAAAAGTGAAATAACCAATACTTATAACCAAGGAAAGAATGTAATGTTGTTTAAAATAATTCAATCTTTATTTTAATAATTTATTACAAAAATGTTTTAGTAATTTAGTAATTTGGATTAATTATATTAACAGTTTTTAGCGAAAAAATAATAATTATTGCTAATTACTTAATAAAATAGTTTCAAATTTTTGTAAATATCACTTAAATATTTAAATAATTAAATATTAGTAAATATATAAAATGAGGCTATAGTCATAATTAAATTAATCTATATTTAACTTTTTTAGTCATAAACTAAATTAATCTAAGCCCAAACTCAAGGTTTAAGACTTGGGATTAGGCTTGGATTGATCCTCATCCTAACCCAATCGACCCAAGTTGCATGCATCATAACATTTGTAATTGGACTGGACCAAGGTCACCAAACCAAGTGCAACCCATGCATGCATTATTTTTAGTTTTTTAACTATTTTTAGATAATATTGAAGCCAAAGGAACTGTGAGGGATGGGCCACCCACATTGTGTAGCCTGATTAACCAAAAAATTAAAAATTGTGGGCTACATTTTGATAGTGTATTAGCAATTTTTAAGATTGCTTGGCCTAACCCAGGCCACACCTTAAGTGTAATAATATTTGTATAGACTTACAAAATTGCCCTTGTTAATTATAAAACTATGGTTTTTTTTTATAAATTAAAATTTTTATTTGATTCTAGTCTAGTATAAAAAATATATAACATTTCTATATATATTAATATAAAATTTGTTATCTAAATATTATATAATAATATTTACCATATATGCATATAACTTTCAAGTTGAGCTTATTAGGGGTTGTTTAGCTTGGGCCCTATCCGTTGAAGCTATCATTGGACTCCAAAAGTTTGATACCCAATTAGACTTTGAATCTGATTATCTCTGATAATATGTGGGCTTGGTGCATATCTCAACTAAAACCTAACTCAAAAAGAAAATAACTGCTGAGCTTGGAAATTTATAGATCTAATCAGGTTAGGTTAAGTTATAAACGACTTGTTACTTTTTATTATTAATTTTAATTATCCTATCAATACAATTATTAATATTGTTTTTAATAAAATTAAATTTATTAAAATACTATTAATTTTTAAAAATACTATAATTATTAAAATATTGTAATTATCAAATTACTGTATTTATTTAAAATACAACAATTTCTGGAAATTATCATATTTTTAGAAATATTGCTAATTTCTTGGATAAAACTAATTAAATGTAAATTTCTGGTAATTAAATATAACTTTTTTGGTAATTAAATGTAATTTTCTACTATTTATAGCTTAAATTATAATTACTATTAATTACAGTTTAAAAATAATTATTGTTGATTATATTACTGTTAATAATTAAAATACATTATTTTTTCATTATTATTCAGTATTTTTTTCAATAAAATATAATTAATTAAATCTTTTAATTATTTTTAGTATTTTAAATAAGTTTTAGGTTTTTTCAGAATTTTCAGATTTTTAATTAATTTTTGGTATTTTTTCAATATTATTCAGTAATTTTTTTGCATATGAGTATTTTTCAATAATTTTCCGTATTTTCAGCATTTATTTTTGCATAGTTGTCACTACAAAGTTAATTTGTATTTTCTTTCAGTAAAAATAAATTGAATAACTAAATAAATACCATAGTAAATAAAAAATACAGCTAATTTTCAATAATTTATGGCTTGGGTACTTTTTAATAATAAAATACTATTAATTGTACTTCTTAATTATTTTTAGTAAATACCCTTATTTTCAATTTTTTTAATTATGTTTAGGTTTTTTAAAATTTTTTGGTTTCGTAATTAATTATTGGTATTTTTTTCATTATTGTTCAGTAATTTTTGCCTATGAGTAATTTTTGCAATAAAATACTATTAATAAAACGAGTTCTGCATTTTAAATTTTTATTAATTTTTATCATTTTAATGAGTTCATTATGCACAATAAAGGTCTCGACTCATAAAAATTATTAATTAATTAAAAATGCATTAATACAAAGTTCTCTAATAATATCATTAAAACTATCAATTAATATTTTTATATTTAAATTTCTTATTTTTATTTAATTCTTGGTATTTTTTCATTATTATTCAGTAATTTTTGCAATAAAATATTTTTAATAAAACGGGTTCTGCATTTTAAATTTTCATTAATTTTTATCATTTTTAATGAGTTCATTATGCATAATCAAACTTAGTGTTTATTAAGTGGAATTGAAACACATTTTTAATATTTATCAAGTTTTGTTAATATTTATTTTAAGTGAAAGCTTGGTGAAATAATAACATGAGGTTTTGAAAAAAGTAGAATTATCTCTCTCTTAAATTTAATAATAATATTCATTAAAATAAGAGACTTTAAAAAATCCATATCTCTATAATAGTGTATAACTTTATTGATTCAATTAAAATAACATCCAATTTTATTTTATAACTTCTCTTCCACCTCAACTTAACTTTTTTTGGTTGGGCATTTCAAATAATACTCCCATAAAATTATCTTCCACTTCAGCTTACAAAATTCCTGCTAAGCATTTCATTTCAATAAACTTGAGGCATTGCCGCATTGGAAGAAAACAGAATTTGATATTTCCCCAACGCCTTGATCAATGGTTCCATGCACAATAATCGCCGATGGCTAAGTGTCACTGATGTGCGGCGTTTTTCCTGTAAAAGCCCACGGAACCAAATATTTATGCGTTGAGCTGACGTGGGGTATTGATATTTCGAGTGATTATAGGTCTGCAGTGGGATTCAGAATGCAATGGGCCTGTCCGTACTTCTCCGATTTCTGTTGTCTAACACAACCATCCTAGTGCAGCACGTCCGGACTTCTCCCTGCACATCTCTCGGGCTCTCTCGCAAGTCGCACCACGCCAACTCAACGGCCTGCACCCCGCTCCCCCCCTCTCTCTTTCTCCTTCCCGTCGGCAAACTTTCTCTCAGATAATGCCTGAAATAACAAGGGTTATCCAACTACCAGTCTGAGAAAAGGAAAAAGCGTGAAGGAGCAACCACCCGTCACCATTCGAAGGATTCTGCTTTGGAATTCTCAGTTTTAAAGAAGGTTTTGGTTTTCCACCTCCCTACTCTGTAAGTCATATGCTTTTATTTCTTAATATCATTGAAATTAGTGGTTTTCCTTTCCTGTGCTTAAAATGGTGTGATTTCTTCCAAGTTGCCTCATAATCTGGTAGATACAATTCGCTTTATTATTTATAGTTGTATAACACTGCAAACTGTTACTGGACTCTGTGTAGGTAAAAAGAGATATGACTGACATTCTCTGATTGGGGAACGACAGGAAGAGCACTACTTAACTGAATATGTGCATCCATTTACAGGTGCAGAGTTTCTACTTGCACATATTCACTAATTAGTGAGGTGAATGCGCTTCTCACTTGTTGACTTGCAAATTGGTGTTGAAGTTGCGTCATGTGAAGCTTTTTTTCTTTTGTTGTCGTAAGTGTAAATATGTTTGACAAAAAGATCCAATAAACTATTGGTTAATCTTTTTAATTTAGTATTTTGAAAATACAAAAACAAAATATTTTGTACAAAAACCTTCCTGGATGTCGTAGCAATGAATTAAGCATGAAAAAAAAATACTTCTGTTATTTTTTTTGCCTTCATACTCTAGAATGGATTGCTATATGCTCAAATTTGGATTTAGATCTTGGGCGGCTCCTTTTTTAGCTTCTGTATTTGATCGCATCTTCTTTCCCAGTTGGATGATACTCCCTCCACTTATGACAAATGGAACAAAGTAGCATGTCGTGATGATTTGATTGAAAACGAACGAGCATATTGTGTTAAGCCGCAAGTCAAAAAACTGTCAGTTACTTGATGTCTTCCGTTTAGGTTTATCTTTTTCTTGGTATTTGAATGTTATTTTGTATTTTTATTTTGTGTGTAGGATCTCAGTTTTACTGGAAGTGAGAAATGGTGGAGGGAAATAGAAGGAGATCAAATGCTCTTTTGTCCATTAGTTTAAGGAGTTTTTGTGGAGTTTAATTATTGGGTTGTGATCCAATGGGTCCTATATTGCTTCCTAAACATGTAGCAGCCGTCATTAAATATCAGAAAGATCCAATGAAGGCACTAGAAATGTTTAAAGCAGCTACTAATGAAGATGGGTTCAAGCATACCTTGTTCACCTACAGGTGTATGATAGAAAAGCTTGGTTTTCATGGGGAGTTTGAGGCTATGGAGGATGTTCTGTCTGATGTGAGGATGGACATTGACAATAGTTTATTAGAAGAAGTGTATATAGGGGCTATGAGAAATTATGGGAGGAGTGGGAAGATCCAAGAAGCTGTGGACACTTTTGAGAGAATGGATTTCTTCAATTGTGACCCATCTGTTCGTTCTTATAATGTAATCATGAATATCTTGGTTGAAAACAGCTATTTTGATCAAGCCCACAAAGTCTATTTGAGAATGTTAGACAAAGGGATTGCTCCCGATGTGCACACTTTTACTATAAGGATAAAATCGTTTTGTAGAACAAGTCGGCCTCATGCTGCTTTGAGGCTTCTCAAAAACATGCCTGCTCAAGGGTGTGAACTCAATGCGGTTGCATACTGTACAGTGATTGCAGGATTTTACAAAGAGGACTATCGAATTGAGGCATATGAGTTGTTTAATGAAATGCTTAGCAGAAGATTTTGTCCAGACATCACAACATTTAATAAGCTTATACACATACTTTGTAGTAGGGGGGATGTCCAAGAAAGCTGGAAACTTCTCAGCAAGCTTCTAAAGAGGGGAGTTTCTCCCAACTTATTTACAATCAACATATTTATTCGAGGCCTTTGCAAAGAGAGCAAGCTCAATGAGGCTGCTTGTTTATTGGATTCTATGGGTACACAAGGAATTACCCCTGATGTTGTCACATATAATACGCTTATATGTGGCTTGTGTAAGAGCTTTAAGGTTGCAGAGGCCGAGAATTATCTACACAAAATGGTAAATGAAGGGTACTGGCCTGACGATTTCACATATAACACCATCATTAATGGATACTGCAAATTGGGCATGGTAGAAAAAGCATATAAGATACTCAAAGATGCAGTTTTCAAGGGGTTTGTGCCTGATGAGGTTACATATTGTTCCCTTATTAATGGGTTATGTCAGGAGGGTGATATTGATAGAGCAATGAATGTTTTTAATGAGGCAACGGGAAAAGGATTGAAGCATAGTGTTATCATCTATAACTCTCTAGTCAAGGGTTTGTGTCAACAAGGACTTATGTTGCAGGCCTTGCAGCTGATGAATGAGATGTTAGCAAATGGTAGCAGTCCAGATATATGGACATACAATATAGTCATAAATGGGTTGTCTAAAATGGGATATGTTTCTGATGCTAAGAGGCTCATGGATAATGCTTTACTTAAAGGGCACCTTCCAGATGTTTTCACTTTTAATATATTGATTGATGGCTACTGTAAGCAGTTGAAGTTAGAGAATGCCATGGAGATAGTTGATAGGATGTGGGAACATGGTGTTACTCCTGATGTTATCACTTACAATTCTGTATTGAATGGCCTCTGTAAGGCCGGAAAGGTTGAATATGTTCTGGAAATATTCAACGAAATGGTTGGGAAGGGTTGCATTCCAAATATTATCACATATAACATACTTATAGAGAGCCTCTGCAAGGTTCAGAAAATAAAAGAAGCCCTTGATTTATTTGAAAAGATTGAGAACATGGGGTTAACTCCAGATGTTGTTACTTTTGGCACACTTGTTCATGGTTTTTGTAAAAGCGGTGATCTTGATGGAGCGTATCAAATGTTTAGAAGAATGGAGCAACAAATTCACATCTCGACTATGGTTCCAACATACAATATAATGATCAGTGCATATGCAGAGAATCTCAACATCCATATGGCAGAGAAGCTCTTTAATGAGATGGGTGCAAAAGGTTGCTTGCCTGATTGTTTCACTTACAGTGTCCTGATTGATGGTTTCTGTAAAACAGGAAATACTGATTCAGGGTATATGTTTCTTTTGGACATGCTTGATAAGGGGTTTGTTCCATCTTTGACAACTTTTGGACGAGTAATTAACTGTGTATGTATGAACCATAGAGTTGATAAGGCAGTTTATATCATTAACCTTATGGTGGGCAAGGGTATAGTCCCTGAGATTGTGAACACGATATTTGAGTCTGATAAAAAGATGGTAGCAGCACCAAAGATCCTTGTAGAGGACTTGCTAAAGAAAGGTTATATAACTTATTATGCATATGAACTTCTTTATGATGGAATTAGAGATAAGAAGCTACTAAGGAAAAGCAGAAAAGAACAGTCATAAGATTCTTGGATGAGACTAGTTGTTTGGTAAATTAACATCTTGGTTGTAAAAAAAAAAAAGATATTTGTGCCTGAGAGGGTGGGAATTCTGATAATGTAAACTATCAGATTGGGCATCTAAAGGCATCCTTAAAAGAAGTTAGTACAAAAAGCATTGTATTTCCGAGTTACACTGTTGCTTTTAGGTGTTATATTATATTCTGCATGTTATCTTGCATGAGTGAAACCCTTTGTGTTTTTGATGTTTCAGGTTCAAATAGCTGTCTGTTGATTGTGTGGAGATTCTAGAGGTACTATTTATTTTTAAAAATGAATCATATCTGTGTCTGAAGACGGAATTTACGAGTCTTATAAATATGATATTGTAGGCAGCTTTATTGATAAAAAAAAAATATTGTAGGCAGCTTTTCTTTCTCTTGTACCACACAAGTCTTCCTTTGAGTTCTTCCCTATTCTGTTATGCATGGTGAGATTGCATTAAGGTATAATCAGTATAATTTATGCCAAGAGTTGTTTAGCATCAGAGTCATCATATCAAATGGTATAACTGTTTTTTCTCCTTTCCTTTTAATGGTTTAATTGTGCCAAACATGGTTAGACATCATGAACATCGTGAGAATACATTTAACATTGGGTGTTTCCATCCTTTATGTTTTGTTTTATAACCAACTGCTCGCTGACCATTCAACAGGCAAAGCCTAATTGGTTAATTTGATCCATTGTTACTAAGAGCAAAAGCAAGATGGTCCTTCCCTGTTAAGGCTGAAAGTGACAGATAAGGCAGGGTTAAGTGGTGTGGTGTTGAAATAAAGATTGTAAGCCGGAATGTTAGAGGGCTGGGGAGAGCAGCAAAAAGAAGGTTCATAAAGGAAGTGTTAAGGAGAGAAAAGCCAGATGTGGTGATGCTATAGGAATCAAAGGCACAAGAGATTGATAGAAGGTGGGTAAGGAGTGTTTGGGGAGGTAGAGGCATTGGATGGGCCATGGCCCCATCGTGTGGTGCCTTAGGAGGGATAGTCACTCTTTGGAATGAGGAGACGGTGGAATGCGTGGAGGATTTAATAGGAAGGTTCTTAGTGTCGGTAAAGTTGCGGAACTTAAATGATAATTTTAATTGGATTTTAACAAATGTCTATGGGCCTAACTCGTATAGGGAAAGAAATGAGATGTGGGAAGAATTGATAGATGTGAGAGGCTTATGGCAAGGTCCATGGTGCTTGGGGGGTGATTTTAATGTGATCAGACATTGCTGAATCGAATAATCCAAGGCAAAGGGTGACCACCAGCATGAGGAGATTTAATAGTTTTATAGACACATTTGAACTGAAGGAAATTGGGATTGGACAAAGCAGTTACACTTGGACTAATTGTCAGGAGAAACTGATCTGCTCAAAGTTGGATAGGTTTCTTCTTTCTTAGGACTAGGACGAACATTGGATTAATATGGTAGGCAAGATCTTACCCAGGATCACCTTAGATCATTGGCTGATATGTATCGGACAAGGGGTAGACGGAGAGGGGCCGAGGCCCTTTGGATTTGAGAACATGTGGTTAACGGTCCTGGAGTTTGTGCAAAAGATCAAGAAGTGGTGGGAGGAAGATGACCCCCAGGTCGACTGGGAAGGGATTAGATTCCATCAGAAGCTTCAGAACCTAAAAGAAAAAAAACAAGGAACAGAATCTCAATAAATTTGGGAGAATAGAAGAGAGGAAGGCAAATCTGACAAGCAGAATTGAAGAGATAAATAAAAAGGAGGAATCGGGATCATTGGAAGTAGGGGAAAAAGATGAGAGATTTAACTTGAGAAGAGAGCTGGAATCTACACTCCTAAGAGAAAAAATGACTTGGAGGCAGAAATCAAGAGTGCGTTGGATCAAAGAAAGGGATGGGAATACAAAATACTTTCACATGATTGCAAACGGGAGGAAAAGAAAGGACCTGATCTCTATGTCAGAATTGGAGGATCGCACAATAACTAACCATGATGAGATTGCAAAGGTGATGTAGGACCAGCTCAGTTCTAGTCCTTAGAGAATGTGAATGGTCTTCTTGATCAAAGTTTTATGGCTGTTGATGGCTGTAATGGCTTCTTGAAGGAATAAAATAGAAAATAGGGAGAGAAAGAAGAGAGAAAATACCTGGAATCACTCACAGGGTGCCTAGAATCACAATAGGACATGGGAATCACTCACCATAGCTAGCATAAGCTGAAGAAAACTCAATATAATTCATTGCCTTTGTGTAAAACGCCCATACATATTTATGGACTCTAAACTCATAATAGTCTTAGGAGTCAAACTGTTAGACTCAATAATCCTTGTAGCAAGGTTCAAAGTATCGATACGATACGAGTTTCGGCCGTATCGTATCAGCACTTAGAAACGGCCGAAACTCTATCTTTTTTAGTTTTTTTTTTTTTCAAAGTTTGGTTTTTTGGAAAGCTTATAACCTGTTTTTATTATTAAAAAAAATTGGGGGTCCGAAGCACTTGGAAACTGTATCAATTTCAAAAGATACGATACAATATGCCCGATACTGGGCGTACCGGGCGTATCGTATCGATACTTTGAACCATGCCTATTTGGACTCAAACTAAGCTGTCATATCCTATTTCAATTCAAAGAACACTCAATAACTCTAATCCTACTTATGCAATGACTCTGAAATTTTAAACATAAACAAACTATAACAAGACAATAAAGCCCTATTATTGGACCCCACAAAAAATTGCTAAAATGACAAAAATGCCCCTGCTGTCAAAAAATACAGAAATACATAAAATTTCATAAAATTCCAGTTTTGCCTCTTCAGCTCCTGCATCATTCTCCCCCATTTCAAAAAAACTCGTCCTCGAGTTTTGAAGAATGAGGATGAAAAGTTGATATGCCCCAATTACAAATGGAGTAGGACTTCCCACAGCTACATGCTTGGATTGTAGAGTAGAGGCCACACACAGAACTAGAAAAGGATCTTGAAAGAAACGTATTTCTGAAAGACTGTCTTCCATAACCATATTTGTTAAATCATCAATAACATTACTTTCTTGAACACTTAACTCATCAACCAGCGATTGTGATGAATCTTCCCCTCGCTTATCCAAACTCTCAACTGCAACATTTGAAACTTTTCCTTCAACCTCTAGCTTAGGAATCACCATATCTATGAGTTCTTCTATCCTTGGTTCTTCAACAAACTCTAGGACTCCTTCCATCGTTGATGTTGGTGGATCTTGTGCTATGTCAGGTTGTAATTCTTGAATTGGTTCTAGTTGAACTTGAAAGGTAAAATCACTTACTTCCATACTAGGATCTACTACAATCAACACATTTGTATCTTGCACCTGAATTTCTTTAACTTGCTCTTCTTCTATTTCTTCTTAATCATTAACCTCAAGCTGATCATGGGTGTTGGAAACTCCAGCAATTTCTATTTTTTCTTCGCCTGCACCCTCTTGATTTTTAATATCTACAACTTCTATAGGTTGAAATTCTTCTTCTTTAGGTTCATCCTCAACTTCAGCTCTAGGATGGACATCAACATGTAAGGAATCATCTACTTTCCTTTCAACTTTATACCTTCTTCCCCTTGACTTCAAGTTCTTTGTTGTAACCTGTTGTTTCTTCTTTTGCTTGAAATTAGTCAACTCCATATATAGATCATCATGGAAGTCTAGTGGGATGTACTTTTCTTGCAAACACCTCTTCATCTCAGCCCATGTACTAATTGGATTATCACCTCTATTTTCTAGTCGTTGCTCAAGAGTTCTCCACCATACTTTTGCATGACCCGTCAGCTTTATGCGCGCAAATCTAATCCTTTGTTTGTCAAACATATCATGCCTATCAAAATATTCTTCTAGTTCAGTAACCCAATCAAGAATGCTTGCGGATCATCATCTCCTTTGAAATTTGATATTTCCCTTTCTCTTCTAACATGTTTGAAAACCTTGCTCTCGTAGCCAACATTATTAGATCTGTTTTCTTCCACCATCTTCTCAAATAAGTCAACCAAAGACCGTTCATATGGTTCAGAAACCCAATCATAATTGATTCTAGACCTGTAAGATTGTCTAGAAGATACCTTGGGCCTATAGAATGTTGAATGATCTTCTTGATCAAAGTTTTATGGCTGTTGATGGCTGTAATGGCTTCTTGAAGGAATAAAAGAGAAAATAGGGAGAGAAAGAAGAGAGAAAATACTTGGAATCACTCACAGGGTGCCTAGAATCACTCTAGGGCAAGGGAGTCACTCACCATAGCTAGCTAGCATTAGCTGAAGAAAACTCAATATAATTCATTGCCTTTGTGTAAAACGTCCATACATATTTATAGACTCTAAACTCATAATAATCCTAGGAGTCAAACTGTTAGACTCATAATAGTCTTAGGAGTCAAACTGTTAGACTCAATAATCCTAGTAAGACTCAAACTAAGCTGCCATACCCTATTATTGGACCCCACAAACAATTGCAAAAATGACAAAAATACCCCTACTGTCCAAAAATGCAGAAATACATAAAATTTCATAAAATTCCAATTTTGCCTCTTCAGCTCCTGCATCAAAAGGCCTTGGTGGATGGAAGTTAGAAGGTTTAGATTGGCCAGTCCTTGAAGATGTCATTAGTAGGAACTTGGAGAGAAAATTTGAGGTGGATAAGGTGAAGGAAGCAATATTTTCTATGGATCGCTCCAAGGCACCCATGCCCGATGGCTTTACTATGGCTTTCTACCAGGACTAGTGGGAGTGGTTAAAGGACAATTTAATGTAAATCTTTGAGGAGTTCTATTACAAGGGGATTGTCAGCAGGGGGTAAATGCTACTTTTATTGTGTTGATTCCAAAAAAGTCTGGTGCTTGCCATCCCAAGGACTTCAGGCCCATCAGTTTGGTGACAAGTCGGTACAAAATCCTTGCAAAAGTCCTCTCCATTTGGTTAAAAAATGCCCTCCCATCAATCATCTCTCAATTCCAAGGGGATTTCATCCAAGATAGACAAATATTGGATCAAATACTCATTGCCAATGAATGTGTAGAGGAATTCAAGAAATCTGGAAGGAAGGGCATTGTGTGTAAGTTGGATCTAGAGAAAGCCTATGACTTTATGGGCTGGGAATTCTTAATTGAGGCGATAAGGAAGTGTGGTTTTGGAGTAAGATGGTGCAAATGGATTAAAGGATGCTTGAAATCTTCTCACTTCTCAGTATTGGTAAATGGAGCAGCCAAGGACTTTTTTGGTGCCCTAAGGGGAGTGAGACAAGGGGATCCATTCTCCCCCTTCCTTTTTACCATCTTAGCAGAGGTCTTTAGCAGTTGATCTCGAAGGCAGATGAGGTTGGTCTATTAAAGGGATGGAGAATAGGGAGAGAGTGGTGGTAACTCACCTACAATTTGCAGATGACATCATTATCTTTTGTGAGAATGGAGGTAAGTTAGGGGCAAGAAACCTAAGGTTGTTGGTGAACCTTTTTGAAAAAGTGACAAATCTAAAGGTGAACCTCAATAAAAGTTTGATGGTAGGGATCGATTTAGCTCAAGAAGAGGTTAACCTATGGGCTGGGGAGCTAGGCTGTTTAAGAAGTGATTGGCCACTGAAATATTTAGGTCTCCCCCTCGGGGAAAATTCTAGAAATTTAGATTTTTGGAACCCGGTAGTGGAAAGGTCTGAAAAGAAGTTGGCTGCGTGGAAGATGATTTATGTTTCTTTGGGGGGTAGGATTACTCTCATTAAGTCTACCCTAGCAAACCTTCCAGATATGGATGCACCATATCTGTTTAATGAAGAATGGGAAAACATTGGACGCACCATTCCCTCTCAACAATCAGTTACCCACACCAAACCAGTTTTACTTAGTGGACAGATTTCTTGCTTTCTCTACCCACACCCTACCCATGGTACATTGCAGCCGCACATCTCACAATACAAGATGGCGATGTGTGGCTGCAATTCAAGGTGGGTAGGAAATCCAATTTGTTTTTCTCAAATATAAACTCGTTCTTCTCTCTCTCTATGCTCCTCCCTCAAATGAAGAATATTTTCTTTCTAAAAACCCAAGCTATTGTTCTTTGTTATGTTTTTGCACTATTAAAAATCATTTCTTACTAATATTACATTCATGAGTTCTCGTTACCTACTATTTTATAATCTTTTCTATAATGTTAGCTTGTCTGTTTATTCCATGATTGTTCTATTTCAAGGTAATGAACATGGAATTACAAAAACAAGTGCATCATGGACGAACAAATGGTATTATTGTCTTCTCAGAAACATGGCTTAGTTTGTTAAACAATTTCTTTTTATTTTTAATTGCAATTGTTGTATATGGCTAATGATTAAGTAGTAAATGAGATGGTGGTGTTGTTGTATATTGCAATTGTTTTGAACTGAGCGGGGAATAATGGCAAAGTTAATGTTTGAGAGCTGGGACAGAATACCTATGTGAAGGGCATTTATGGTTACCAACTCTGTTTGGTTGAGAGATCAATATTTGGTGCATTAGGGGATTTAGCTTCTAATAGATATTATCAGTATTAAATTGGGAATGCCTACTGTTGTCTAATAATAGAAGTATAGCAACCGTAGAGAGGCACTTCAAACTTGCAGCTTTGCTTGGTACTGCCAAAGACTCTTTTGGGCGCTGCCATGCCCATTCAAACTAATAAAAGTAATAAGGTTAAGTTAATATAGTATGTATTTGGTTCGTGGGCATTTATTGAGGCGGTGTTTATGGGATAAGTGTTTTTCTCAAAAACGTTACTTTAAACGTTTTTTGCTTTTGTTGTTTGATTGGATGTTTTATGAGTGTTTCAAGTAACACCTCATAAAGTTCCTTTCCACCCCAGCAATAATAAACGTTTCTTGTTGTTTGACTGTTTGATGGGGCATTTCAAGAAGCAACTGTATGAATGATTCAGTGTGACATTTTTTCTTGATATCTGAGTGCCATTGAGATGATCCAACGGTCCAAATTACTCATACTTGCCTATAGTGTCTGATTTGAAGATCCAACAGTGGATCTTGTATGCAAATTACATCTGATGGTCAAAATCACTCATATAGGTCATCAAAGGGTGATATTGACTTGCTTGAAATATTTTGATAATTGGCCTTGCTTGAAAGATTGCGTTAAGTTTCGAAAAGAACGAGATAGACAAGGTGCTCAAGTAAGAAATAAATTCTGAAGCTGTTACAAGTTGGTAATGGATCACCAAAAGGAGCCATCCTATTCCTATGTAGGGGTTTTTCATGTGTGGGTTGGTTTATTACAAACTGGAGTGTGCAGATTGGGAAGTTCTGTTCTTTGACGAAGATCATCTGAACCCTGGACAAACAAATTTTCAGTCATATAGACTGCCACATATGAAGTACCAAAAGCATAAATAGCATGTTTAGGGATCCAATATTGACCTTTGTTGAGTCTGGTCGTTGTGAATCCTGAAGCAACAGTAACTTCTTCCCTGTCTGTCATTTCTGTAGAGGAAGAGATCCTAGAGATCAGATCAGCAGCACTAGGGATGGGGAGACAAATATGTAGGGCAACAGTCACAGTTTCGTCATCAGTGGTACTAGAAAAACTCTCATCTTTTGCCTTGTTCTTGTCCTCATCCATGGCGCTGCAGGAGGACTCTTCTTCTTCATGCCCTAGATGGGCTTAAGCTAAGGAGGGGAAGAACTTCCCCAAGGGGAGGAGAGGGAGGCAGCGACTGATAGTGAATAAAGGAGTTGTTGTTGCTTCTTCTTCTGCTTAGATTATTGGGGTAATAGTTGTAACTTGTGAGCGTAAGGAGTATAATGAGATGGTTTGGAAAAGGTGGAGGAAGAAAAAATGGTGAAGAAAAGGATTGAAGTTGAACCAACCATTGAAGAAATTAGAGTAGGGTTCGGTCATGGTGAAAGGTGAGGAGAAAATTTGGGTAGATGAGTTGGTGAAGTTGAACCAACCACGGATGGACTTATGGGTGTCAAATGGCAAGACGATCAACACTGACGAATTTCTCCTCTCAGTGTTGCGAATAAGGTTCCTCTGTAGTATGTGAATAGGATTCCTCGGGAGCAAATGAGGGCGGCGACTTTCATCCTTTCATAAGCATTTCTTGTTTTTGGAGTGGTTTTTTGTATTTCAGATGGCCCGCGATGCATTGGATCAGACCTATTGCTAGCCACCTGCCAGGTAAGATTAGTGATTCCTGGGCTTTGGAATCACTACTATAAAGCTCAGTCATGGCTATTTCTTGATATTAAATATTCATTCTTTCTTTTTTTGATCAATAACACTTTCATTAAATCATCAATAGAAGATTTACAAGAGGAAGACAAACACACTTATCTTCCAAGAGCAACAAAGAATTTCAAGAAAAGGAAAAAACGGAAAAAACACTAAAGTTATAGCTTAGCCCAAAACAGTGAATCCCTTTCTGCCCCTTGTTTAGCTAAACCGTCATCTAGGGAATTAGCCGATCTTTTAACCCAATATATCTTAACTTCCATCTCCCGCACCAGCCACTTGAATTTCCTCCTCTCATTGTTGTATTTTCATAAGCCATTGTTATCTTTAATCAGCCACCCTATCACCACCTCTGAATCCCCTTCAATTATGAGTTTCCTGATGTTCAACTCCTTAGCTTTCTGGACTCCTTCCATAACTGCTCTAAGGGAGTCACCCACTCTAATTGGGCCTGAGAACATGGTAGAAATGACCCCATTCTCATCCCTA
Source organism: Nelumbo nucifera (assembly GCF_055504915.1). Lineage (NCBI taxonomy): Eukaryota > Viridiplantae > Streptophyta > Magnoliopsida > Proteales > Nelumbonaceae > Nelumbo > Nelumbo nucifera. The sequence goes on along the minus strand of NC_142649.1, from coordinate 1,629,922 downwards.
AAATCATCCTCAATCCTCGATTGTCCCGGATTTCCCCTACTACACCCATCAAAGTTTAATTTCAAGAATCCACCAGGTGGAGGGGTCCAAGACACTCATTATTGACTTGGTCTGTGTGTAATTTGCAATTTCACCCCACTTCCTCAACATGTCATCCATAGTGTAGTCTATGAATAGCTCCAAAGATTTCAGCCACTGTACAGCCCTAATATGTATGATAGCCCTCAAATTTGTTGCTCCTCTCTTAGCTTCTGAGAATATCTTGGAGTTTCTTTCTTCCCAAAGTGTCCAACATACTGCAGCCCTTAGTCCTCTCCACATAGTCCTTCCCCTTTTTATCCGCCACTTGAAAAAAGAAGAGGAAAAAATGCCCTGCAAGTCTGATGGAGGATTCCAACTACATTCAAATAGGGAGAAAGCCCAATCCCAAATTGACCTCGCAAAATGGAAAGACACCAATAGGTGAAAACCAGTCTCCCTATCCACTTTACAAAGAACACACCAATGGGGTGACAAGCAAGTATTGGGTCTCTTCTTTTGGAGTAGATCACCAGTGTTGATTCTTTCCAGTTAGGCTTCCCAACAAAAACTACCAACCCTAGGAGGTATTGCTCTGCACCAAACCTCATCAACAGGGAAAGGGGAGAAGTAGGACTGGTAGACTGACTTAAGACTTTGAATAAAGGAATACAAGAAAATATGCCATTGGGGGTAGGTGTCCAAATTATAGAATCCACCCTAGTGGGGTCTAAGACAACATTATCAAGAAGTGCAATAAGGTTCAAAATACTGTCGAAGTTTGAGTCCCTCAAATCCCTTCTTAGACCCAAGTTCCACCCAACCCTAGAAGTGGAAGAGGATGGGGTGGTGAAAGACGAGATTGACTCATTTTTCAAATCAGAAAGAGCATACAAAGAAGCAAACTGGTCCTTTAGAGGGGCACTCCCCACCCAGGTTTGTTCCCAAAATTTTATGGAGTTACCGGAATTCAAATCATACCTGATATTAGGGGAGAAAACTGGTAGCAGGTCATGAATGGCTTTCCAAGGAGAATTGCTTGTGATCCTAACTCTGATTCCAGCGTCCCATTCATTGTGCTCCAGCCCATGTATACTTGCCACTATTCTAGCCCATAGTTTTTCCTTCTCCATAAGGAACCTTCACAACCACTTTCCCAAAAGAGTCATATTCCTTCTCCTAATATTCACAAGCCCCAAACCACCAAAAGTGTTATTCCTACACACTATCTCCCAGCTAACTCCTAATATTCCCAAGCCCCAAACCACCATAGGAAATCTCTCATTAGCTTCTCCAATCTGTTAGAAACCTTCATTGGGATTTTAAACACCGACAGGAAAAAGATGGGTAAGTTAGCAAGCGTGGCCTTAATTAGTGTAATTCTCCCATCAAGGGAGAGGTAGTTCTTTTTCTAGGATACCAGTTTTTTTTCAAACCATTCCACCACCGGGTTCCAAAAGCTCTCTCTCATAGGGTTATCACCTAATGGCAACCCTAAGTAGTTCAAAGGCCACCCCCAGACTTCACACCCCAGCACTTTAGCACTCTCTCTGATCTCTCCCTCCTCTAAATTCACTCCCACTACACAGTTTTTCCCAAGGTTAACCTTCAAGTTGGACATTTGCTCAAACAGTTGTATCACCGATTTCAAGTTCCTGATAAAGCGCACATTACCGCCTTCACAAAACAGAATCGTGTCATCAGCAAACTGTAAGTGAGTGAGGGGGGTTTCCCCCCTCCCAACTCTCCAGCCTCTAATGAGCCCCCTAGAATTTGCTTTGTGAATCAGTTTCCCCAATACTTCCGCAATTAGAATGAACAAAAAAAGGAGAAATGGGGTCTCCTTGTCTTATACCCCTACTGGATGGAAAGAAATATACCACTGTCCCATTCACTAGCATTAAATAATGACAATTTCGGACACAACTCATGATCCACTTACACCATCTAGCCCCAAACCCAAATTTAGTCAAAACTTTCCTCAAGAAATCTCAGTCCACCAAGTCATAAGCCTTTTCCAAGTCCAACTTACAAACCACTCCCTTCTTCTTATCCCTCTTAAAGTTCTCCACACTCTCATTAGCAATTAAAATCTGATCAATAATTTGTCTTCCACTCACAAAGGCTCCTTGATAATGTGCAATGATATCTGGCAATACCTCATTCAGCCTCAAAGACAACACTTATGCAATGATATTATACAATTTATTAACCAAGCTAATTGGCCTAAAATCCTTCGGGTGGGATGCATCTTTCTTTTTTGGAATTAAGGCTATAAATGTAGAGTTCACACCCGGATTGACAATTCCTCCCCTGAAAAACTTCTCAAACACCTGCAATAGATCATCTTTCAAAATATCCCAACAGTCCTGATAAAAAGCCATTGTGAACCCATCCGACCCTGGAGCTTTTGTTCTATCCTTAGAAAACACAACCTCCTTGATCTCTTCCAAATTAAAGCTTCTTTCCAACCTTCTCCTATGCTCCACCCCTACATCTGGCCAATCCAATCCTTCTACCCACACCCTTCTACTCACAGGCCTTCTTAGAATAGATTTGAAGTGCTTCACACAAGCCCCGACTATCTCTTCTTGTTGTATTAACTCAACTCCATCTACTACCAATTTGGAGATAAGTTCTTCCTCCTCCTGCCATCTTTTAGAGAGTGGAAATACCTATTGTTTCTGTCTCTCTCTTGTAACCATTTACACCAAGATTTTTGCCTCCAGCTAATTTCTTCTTTGTGCAGGCAGTCCTCTAACTATCTTCTCAAATCTCTCCTGAGTTCATTGCCTTCCTCTCCAAATTCTCTCATTTCTTCTTTAGAGTCAAGGCTTTCAATTTTATCCATCAGATCTCCATTTCTTTCTTCTATCCTCCCAAACTCCACCAAATTCTACTCCTTGATTTTTGCTTTCATGAATTGTAATTTCTTATGGAATCTTATATCCTCTCATTCCACCAAAGGTTACACTCATACCACCACTCCCTCACTTTGTTAGTAAACCCTGGATGAAATAACCACATATTTTCAAATTTGAAGGGGGTAGGACCTCCATACTTTCTTTCCTCCTTACATAACACTATGGGCCAATGATCCGGAATCACCCTTGGGAGAGCTCTAGAAGCCAAGGTTCCCCAATGTTCTTTTCAATCCAAAGAGAACAGGAATCCATCAAGCTTAGAGCAAATGGGTCTAGATTGGAGATTTGACCATGTAAATGTCTTATGGGCTAGGGGAATCTCTTTAAACTCAAAGGCATCCACAAAATTGTTAAACTTTCTCGTGCTTTTTGTCACCCTCTGATTAACCTTATTGGATTCCTCCGAGAATCTGATCACATTGAAATCCCCACCCATGCACCAGGGCCCATCCCACAACCCTCTAACATCAGCCAATTCCTCCCACAACTCATTTCTTTCTCTGTAGTCATTTGGACCGTATACATTTGTGAGCACCCACATATAATCATCCTCTTGCTCTTAAACTTCATGAAAACCGAGTACTTTCCGATCAATTCCTCCAAACCTTCAACCACATCCCTCTTCCACATTGTTACAATCCCCCCGGAAGCACCCCATGAGGGAGCAACTACCCAGCTAATCCCCCTGGCTTTCCATACACTCCTTTCCCATTTGTTATTAAACTCCATTCTCTTAGACTCTTGCAACAGCACAATGTCTGGGTCATACCTCCTTATTATCTCTTTTATTGTCGCTCTCTTCCTTGCACTTCCAATTCCCCTCACATTCCAACTAAGAATCTTCATTCCGCTTCTTTTTTAAACCCCTTGCCACCTACCCACTACTTTCCCCATTTCCTTCTATCTCCTTTTACCCCGAGCTTATTGTCTCCTTCTACATCTCTCTTCAGTCTCTCTACTTCACTCAATCTCCTCTTCTTTGTTCTTATCTCCTTCATCTTCTGTAAGATTTCTTTCAATACATTCAAATCTTCCAACATACAAACCAACTTCCCTACAAATATCATTTAGTGTGATTTTGGATTGATATAGATTGGAGCTCTAAATCTGTAAAAGCTTTTCTTCAAACTTCTCCTAATCTTGAAATTAGAGAGAGAGAGAGGTGAGAGACTTAAAGAAAATTAGTACCTAATTCCCAATAACATCCCCTTAAAACTGAGATTAAGAGATGCTAAATAGTATCATATTTGAAAATTTTAGAATTCTATCTTTATTAATTTGAATTTTGGGAAGTTGTGAGCCTAACAAACTCCCATATCAGGCTGTCATTTATAGCTTGGAGATACTGGTGTATAACACCTTCCCTCTCCAAATCCTACCAACTTTAGAATTTCCTGGGTACGTGCCTTTCAAATGGAGAATAGAGTCGCTATGTTTCAAAATCAAATCGATTTTATGGAATTTACAAAGGACCTATTTCCTCTAAAAAAATGGGTGGCGACTTACTTGTTTGAGCCAGCCACAAGCTTCCTCGAGACTATAATGGGTAAAATTGGAAAAAAAAAAGAAAATAAGAAAGATCTAATCTAAAAAAAATTTTAGAATGCAGCCCATCCAAACTCTATAGATAAGGGGTTCAATAGCCATTTCAAGGGCTTTTAACCCATTACTCCCATGAAGATTCATTTTCTTTCCCATCTCTTCTCCACCCTACAATCAACAAACCCCCTTCTTCCCTATTGGACTTCCATCTCCAGCAAATTACATTAGCCTAATTCCTAATTCCGGCTAATTCTTCTTTCCCCTTCCTCTATGTTGTTTCAACTAGCCAATTCCTTAGATTTCCAGAGTTAGACCATTACCTCCATAGCCCTCTACTTCTATTTTATGTTTCACTTTTTCTAGTTATTTTGAATTGCTTTCCATTCTATTTTTATTTTTGGCCATTATGTGTTTTATTTTCATTTATAAATTTTTAATGCAACACCATCCATGGGCAAGTTGGAGATTTTGAAGCATTTAAGGCCATCCATGGGTCGCATATGATGATGGTCACATGTATGCATAGTCTCGACCCAAAAAAAGAATAGGCATCTATCAGGAAAAAAAGTGGTCACCTTGGCGCATGTATTTGTCAATGCGTCAAGCTACCCAATATTTCAAAACTGATTGTGTTGGTTATAATTATGTTGTGTTGTGTCTGGGTTAATAATTAAGCTAGGTATTGATCTAGACCAATAATTAAGCTGGGTTAATATATAGAGATCTGTTGTTTTTTTGTATATTTTTTTATGCTAACAAATGTACGCGTGCTTTGCAAGTAACAATTTTAAATGATGTTAATGACGATGATGATGATATTATTGTTATTATTATTATTATTATTATTATTATTATTATTAAAACAAATTCATTTCCATCATCAATAAAACAATTTCATTTTTGAGTTGACTTTAAAAGTTGTACTCCACATCCATCATCAATATAAACAATTATTGTTTATCACACTCATTTTATTTAATATGATTAATAGAAAATATTCATTTGACCCTAATGGTTGAATTTCTTATCAATGACTTGGATGGAGTAATAAAATGAGTATAGTTTTTGAAGAGTAGTTTTGACATTTTTAAAAGTTTTAAGTCGCACATGTCATCACATGATACAGATAACTTAAGGACTGCTAACAATAGCGACTAAATTGATAGTTTTTTAAAGTTCAAGTACTATAGTGGCACATTTTGAAGTCGGGGTACTAAACTGAGACTACCCCTACAGTATAGGGTACTAATCTAAAATTTTCCCTCGCTAAGTTTGTAAGATAAGTATCAGGTAGCCTGAAATCTGAAACACAAGTCATTAGTCGAAGTTTGGATTTTGGAATGAAGCCAAAAAAGTATATCGGCATTACATTAGGAGTTAGAACTCCCGTTTCAAGCAAGTTAATGTCAGTGAGCTTGTTTATTTTGTTTTGGCTTAGTTTCAAGTTTCAACGTTCTTCTACTTCATTCAAAATGTGATTTTACGATAAAAAACTTGCTTTGCAATTCGCTTGAAAGTGGATTAGCTGGAGACAAAATCATACACATCGGACTAGGCTACTTATCACATGCCAGTGCTCACTGTGGATCCCATCTGGGCCCATCTGATGTTCAGCCGTGATAGGTGGCGCAGCCCGGTGTGTACAATTTTGTCTCCAACTCAACCTGACTCACTTTTCCATGCCCTAATATTCCAATTCCACAAACAGTCTAAACCGATCACCATCCGGTTTGTCTCGTTGTGACTAAGTTCATACAAATGCAAGCACTCTAAATAAGAATACCATGAATTCTCTCTGCCATTGTCTCATCCTCTTCATTTTCTTCCCTAAGAACCCTTACTCTATATGAGTTTTATATTAGCAAAGAGCCAAGTGTAAGACATTAGAAAATTTTGGGTTGTCCAACACATGTCAAAAAGATTAATGCTAATAAACTAGAATCTACAACCAACAAGTGTATATTTGTAAGATACCCAAAGGAGTCCATGGGTTACATGTTATATGATGTAATGAACAAAGAGTGTTCGTCAACCGAAATACCCACTTTATGGAACAAAATTATATCCTCAACAAGAAATAATTCTAGAATAAACAATCAATACAATGAGTCCCAACAACACCATGTTACCCACACTTCCTAGAAGATCTACTCGAGTATGTACACCACTTATCCAATATAGTTATAATCAAGAAACATAGTTGATGGAAGCTAAGGATAGTGAGCTAAATCCTTTGACTTAGACAGAAGCAATGTTAAACATAGACTATAAAGCTGGAACACATGGTGTGCAAGCTAAAGTAATCAATATATGGACTAAAGAAGCTTCAAAGAGTTTGAAACCATCTGGTTTAGCTCAATGGTTAAACAATTTGATTTTGACCATTCATCAAAAATAAAAACAATTTGATTTTGACCAAAATTCAGATAAATTGTGTATTTACAAGAAAATAGTAAGAGAAAAAAAAAATCTTTCCTGTGTTCTATGTGTACAACTTCAGGGAATAATGCCCACCTAATCTAAATTAAATTTCCACTCCTTTCACTATTTCTTTGATGAGCAAAAGGGGAAACCTAGATTCTTACCCTAAGCAGAATTATTCATCTTATTAAATAACTTCTTTCTATTGGAAGTTTTTTATTTAATAAAAACCACAAAAAGGATTTAATTCGAGGATAACACTATGGATCCATTCGAATCGTGGCAATAGGAGTCTTGAATCAAAACCAGAACCAGTCATTTGGTTGGGTGGAATGGGATTCTGGTTCCCATTTGAGGAATGGACATTTCAACCTTCCCCCTTGGGAATGAGAATCTCATTCCAACCGGCAAAAAAAAAAATACAAGTGAACTAAAAACTCGAAAGCCCTAATTCTCTTTACCTAATGTCAATCCTCATTGGGAGTCATATATATCTTATGGAATCTTGTTTCAATTCCTGTCTGAACCAAATAGATAGGGAAGAAGCAATTCCGATTCCAAAGTTTTTTTTACTTTGATTTTGATTTTGATTTCGAATCCGATTCCAACCATGAAACAAAAGGACCCTATATTTTTTATCTTTGAGAGAGTTTTTGTGACTTGGCTTTCTTCAATATTGAAGTCCACATTTCCTTAATTAGAGTGAAATCCCCTTCTAGGTAGAAAGAACTGATGCAAAATTTGCACTACCAGTGTGTGCAATACTGCAATTGTGCAAATGAGAGTAAATTTTGTATCAGATAGGAGTACATACATTCAGCCTATTTGCATTCTTAAGCTTTTACACCAGTGCACAAACCAACCAAGCCTTATGTTCTTTCAATAGCTTCTCCGAAGCAGCTCAATTAAAGCTTCAGCGTTTCAGTCTTCTAAAACATGCCTCGTTGATGTGCTTTTGGGACCATCCTGGCCCTTGTACACACCCGTTACTACAAACTAGTTATTTTAAGTTTGGACAAGATTTAGCTCAAACAAATATAAACCTCCACTCCTAAACAAGCATGATGTTGGCCAATAAGTGCACTTTAATTTCCCTCCAGTCTCAGGATCTGATGGAAGGTCAAGCTTGAATAGGAAATGAATCTTTCAGATCAAGATTTTGGTTTACTTAATTATTTGGGAGATGGAATTAAGCCTCCCATGTTGTTCCTCCAATACCTAAGATAAAGGCTTGCCTTCCTATATGTAGCTTCTACATTGCTACTCCTAGCTGATGAATTTCATCCATAATCATTGTAACAATGTTTTTATGATTACTTTAGAAAAGGAGTTAGGTGGTTTAATTTACAATGAAATTTATACCCAGCCCTTGGAAGCATATGCATGAAATACATGAAACAAAAATATATAAAAAAAAAACTACTAATACTGACCTGCTAAGTGACAGCCCGGGTATGTATATGAAGCTTTTCTTCTTTCTTTTCTTTCTTTTTTTTTTTGATAATTGGGTATGTATATGAAGTTCCGCAACAAACCCAACCTCTTCATTGGCCTCAAGAATTACTAATTTTTTGATTGCTAACATTTTTTGGCCAAAACTTACAACAGAATGGGTTGTCATTGCAACGATTCAACCTTGGACAGAACAGAGAGCACCTGATTACTCTCAAATGAACATAAGCAATGAATGATTTTCGGGCATGTCGGCCAATGAACCCTTGCATCATATCTGATAAACTTTAAAAAATATTGAAAATCAATAGCTTCTCACAGGTCATCCAATTTAATGATAAACTCGTTATTCCAGCATATCCCCAGGGGTTCTGATCTGGCATTAGCTACCCAGTCACGAGGGTACTCATCTGACAATGCCTTGTCTAATGAGTCAGCTAAATGCAACTCCCATAAACGCATCCTGCAGACTCTCTTGTAAGCCTCATAACCAGCTGCTTTTAGTCCTTCTGAAATCATATCCATCAAAGCACTAGAACCAACTCCCCCTGAACTGATTACCTTGAGTAACACCTCAGCCAAACCAGGTGTCCAGAAAACTACAACAGCACAGCTCTTATCAACTAACTTGACCTCAAAATCTTCAGAGAAAACATCATGAGATGCATAGAGGATCTTCTTCAACACTCCAGCAGTCATCCCAACCCTGAATCCCCACAAGAAAACCAAATCCTCTGTGCTCACTTTTCTTGTTTTATTTGTAAAGACCAAGATGTCTCTGTCAATTGGTTCTTTGAGACTGGAACAGCAAGGATAAAATATGTTACCATGGTCTTCCATGACTTTATCTATATCACCATTCATGGTTTTGCAAGAACCATGAGTTATTTTCAGTATTGAGCCAAGTTTAGCAAACAAATGTGTGATTCTTAACACATTATGTCCATGCTTCTTTCTTTCATTTTCTTCAGCTGATATGCCTAAATAAAACCCATACATGGAATTAGAACATTTAGACCAACTATAAACTAGGTGCAACATTATGTGCAGACACGTACACATGGAGTAAAGTGGCTGACCTTGATGTGGAATCTCCATATCAAGAGGCACAAAGAACTGTCTCTTCAAGTAGGACATAGCTGCAGGCAAATTTTTTGCCCTACTTACGGGTCCAATTTCTTTCAGCAAATTGTTGACATCCAGGATACAGGGAAAAACCAAACGTAAGGAGCACATGAACTCATTCAGGTTTGAAGGCAGAGGAGCAATGAATTTTGAATGAACAAATGTAAATTCTGCATCACGAGATGGCATAAAACATTAATAAAATAGAATGAAATAGGTAGGCATAAAGTGACTACTGATAATAAATATAGAGATGCACCATTAAGGCAATCGAAGGCAATAATTGGTTTCTGGGAAGCAGATAGCACGTCAATAACTTCTCGAAAGCCACGAACTTGCTTGTTCCATTCCTCTTCAATATTTTCAAGCTCCTTCTGTAAATACAAATCACAATTATAAGATGGACAAAAGAGTTTCTAAGTGAAGGTATTGTTCCATGACTACGAAATATTGCACCTCCCCCTACCTCAAGAAGATTTTTGTCCTCTGGAGAACTTGTAAATACAACTCGTACTGCCTTTGGTCCACCACTCTTGTCTGGGATAATTAAAGGTACGAGGTCATCAAAGATCTCACTCAACATCTGCAACCAAAGAGTACTAAACTTTAAATACAGGGTTCCAATGAGACAACCTATATACGGCAACTGCCAAAGTACTTTGGGACTGAAATTTGTAACCATGAAGAGGCTGGCAAGACAAATAAGTTAGACTCTTTCAGCATCCAAACTAATTGTCATTTGGATAATTCCCAGGTCATTTGGGAAACTCCACTATATGACCTAACTAGCAGACCTGCTCCCAATGCACTGTGTCCATCCAACAGAAGAGATAAAATTAAAGAATGTATACCTCTAGTACAAGCTGCACTTGACGAGCATTGCAAACATCTATAGACATGCATGGCCTTGACCCATACAGTTCACCTCCTAAAATAAGTTTCCTCAAAGATTTGACAAGAAGTTCTGAATGAAATACAATAGATAAATAAATAAGAATGACCAAAAAAGGGATGAGTCAGGACAGCATAAAAAGTGCAGCATATTACTTACCATCAGTCCCCTTGTTTGGTTCTTTACAAGCATTCCTCCAATGCCTAACTCGTGCTTTAATCCTTTCTACAAAAACTACATCAGCAACTGATGAAGTAGAAGAGGATTTCACTAGATGTGAAGAGATTGGATTTCCAATTCGATCTTTTGCAGTGGATTCTTGTACTCTGGACAAGTATGATATGCCTGACATTAAAAGAAAAGGAAAGTGAAAAAGAAAATATCATCTGTTATTTTCCATTATAATCACAGACTAAAATGCTGATGAATTTCCTAATATTTCAATGGCATGTTTTGATTTCCATGGGTATCAACACAAAGTATTACAGGAATCGACATATTCCCCGTGAAAACTATTGGTCTTCTGGGATACTTCAAAAAGGGACAGCAGTATTTGGACTATTTCTTATTATGGTTCTTTTACTTGTGCTTCCTTTTTGACATTAATTCAGCCTGGTGATAGTCTTGGTTCACCTTTTCCTGTTAAGGAGGTTTAGAGTAAGCTTATTCCGCCTAGGATAGGAGGGTTTTGCTAAGAAGATTTTTAGGAAAAAACTAACATTTATGATTTACTCCGAAGAAAAAAGACCTAATTGGTGCTTTTTTTAGGCTAATGGTGATGCTTTCTATCACTTATTAATCTCTTCCCCCCCCCCCTTGTATCCTCATTTTGGTATTGATTTCTCTCTTTGTTTGGTTGTAGGTGGAACCCCACACCAAATGTACAAAACTTGTTTGTCTCTACTTTTGTCAGTTGGCCAAAGAAGCAGGGAAGAATTTTATAGAGGTGTACAACAGCTGTTGTTTGTAAAACAATAAGGGAAGAGAAGAATCTAAGAGTTTTTCTTTTTTGAAAAGGAGAGTAGGGATGCATTAATCAAAGCTATTACCATCAAAGTGGTCCATTGGGTGAGATCCTTGAACCTTTTCAAGGACATTTTTACTGTTGACTTGAATAGAAAATGTAAGAAAGTGGCTGATTCAGCCCCTCTTGTGGCTGTAATTAGGCCTTATTGGTCCCTGCCAAATGGTGGTTTCATAAAGCTGAACTTCGATGGAAGTAGTGAAGGAAAACCCAATCCATCAAGCGTTGGAGGACAATTCAGGAATGATAAAGGAAGAATTATTGCTCTTTATTCAGGCCCAATTGGCATGGGTGATTCTCCAAGGGCTCAAATCATGGCTGTGATGGAAGGCGTATAAAAGGCTAAGGAACTGAACATTCAAATATGATTATCAAAGGGGATTCAAAATTAGTAATAGGATGGCTGCAAAAGGAGGAAGTTGGTTGGTAGAACAATATTAATGAAAAAAGGAGATTCAAGTGGCTGTCATGAGGCATGGAAGTTGGATTATGGGTGAAAGAAATGCTAACTCCTTCATTGATGCATTGGCTAAACAATGAGTGAGAAGAAATCAACTATATTGGGCTTTGGTGTAAACATGATCTAGTTGTTGAGGGAGAACTAAGAGAGTTTATCTCTCCCTCTAATTGTGCTTTGTATCTCTTTGTTTTAATTTAATGAATCTGATTCGGTTATTCATCAAAAAAAAAAAAAAAACTATTTGGTTCTAAGTCAAATACACAATATATTATAACAAGATTTCATAACAATATTGTAGATACGAGGGGTAACTCTGCCAGTGTGAGCTTATCTTACACTGCTGGTCCCAAGCCCAGATAAAGGAGGGGGCGTCAGGTTGGCAGCCGGCACTAAAACTTTTATCAAACTCTCATTATATGGATCCCAAGACTTCAGATTTTATAGTTACTATGGGTCTTCACCTAGGTTCAGCACTAGCCCTTATTTATTTGCACTGATCATAGATGAATTGACTAATCATATTCAAGGGGAAGTTCCTATGGCATATGTTGTTTGCGAATGACATTGTTTTAATTGATGAAACTAATGAAGGATTAAATGCAAAATTAAGCTTATGGACAAATGCCTTAGAAACAAGAGGTTTTAAAATAAGTGGGACTAAAATAGAGTATATGACATGTAAACTTAGTAATATGAGTGTAAATCAAGATACTCTTAGGATTAGGGACCAAGAGATAACTCAATGTAACCATTTCCGGTACCTTAGTTCAATAATTTATAACGGAGAGATTGAAGAGGATGTCACCCAAAGAATTAGAGCAAAATGGGCAAAATGAAGGGTGCATCTAGACTTTTATGTGATAGGTGAATACCACTTAGATTAAAAGGAAAGTTCTATAAAACAGTTGTAAGGCCTGCTATGTTGTATGGAGCAAGGTGTTGGGCAGTCAAGAAACAACCATGTCCAAAAAATGAATGTGGCAAAAATGCAAATGCTAAGACGGATGAGTGGAAAAACTAGAAAGGATAGGATTAGGAATGAAGTTATTCGTAGAAACCTAGGAGTAGCTCCAATAGGTGATAAAATGAGAGAGAGTAAACTAAGATGGTTTGGGCACGTGCATTAGGGAAATGGCTGTGGAGATTTGGGCAAGAGGGAGAGAGGGAGGCGTTATGGAGGTGAGGTTTGGGTGGGAGTCAAGGTAGGTGAGGAGTTCATATGGGATAAGTGTATGGAAGGGAATTATGAAATTTAAACAGGACTTCAGAAGTTTAGATAAACTTAAAGTGGGGGAAGGGCTTAGGATAAGGTTTTAGGAAGATGAGTGGCTTGGGGTTGGAAAACTGCGTGAGGTGTATCCCAAGCTTTATAAGCTGACAAACCAGCAAGTAACCATTTTTTTTCTGATCAATAACAGAAATCATTTTATTAATGGACAATAATATTACAACATGCTGGGAAGAGGTAAATAGGCCTAACTCTCCCGAGAAAGAAAAAAGAAAATATGATTATAATACAGCCCAAAACATTTGTTCCCTTCCCACCCCTTGTTTCGCCTATGTATCTGCAAAAGCATTTGCAGTCCTCTTCACCCATTCACTCTGAACCTCCAACCCCCTAGTTAGCCATTTAGCCTCCCTTCTCTCATTTGCATATTTCCAGTCCATTGTCCTTCTGTAACCAACTTTGAGTCTCCTTCAACAATTAGTCTATGAATATTCAGCTCCTTTATCTTTCCTAAACCTTTCATTAAGGCACAGATATCAGCTCTAGTAGAGTCACCATTCCCAATGGAGCCTGAAAACAATGCAATCACCTTTCCATTCTCATCTCTGAACACCCATCAACACCCGAAGGCCCAGGATTACCTTCACTACTGCGTACTGCCATCAAAGTTCAGTTTACGCACCCTAGGCCTAGTGGGGACCACAAAGGAGAGGCAACTGATGAAAACGGAGCAGAATTTGCCACTTACAGCCATCTATTCAGCAGCATATCTGTAGAGACATCAGCTAACATATCCAAAGACTTCAGCCAATGCACCACCCTAACCATTATTACCTCAATGATACCTTCTTTGTTCCTCTCCTTACCAGAAAAAGTCCTAGAGTTCCTTTCTTCCCACATAGTCCAGAAATGGCAGCCCTCACACACCTCCACATAACCCTACCCCCTTTCTTAGGCCAAGGAAATAAGTGGCAAACATGCTTTATATATCTGGTGGAGGGGTCCAGCTGCAATCAAATAAAGAGATAAATCATTCCCATATATCAGAAACAAAGGGACAAGAAATTAGTAAGTGGTACGAGGAGCTTTCACCATTAGCCTTACAGAGGGTGCACCAGTTTGGGGACAAGCACCAATTTGGCCTTTTCTTTTGGAGTAAATCACATGTGTTACATCTTTCTAGGAATGCCTCCCAACAAAAAGCTCCAATCCTTGGAGGGATTGGCTCACCCCATATTTCCTTGACTGGGAAAGACTGAATAGAAATGTTGGACTGTTGTGCCAAGGATTTAAAGAAGGAAGCACAAGAGAAAACCCCAGAGGGGGATAAAGTCCAAATTCCACTATCCCTTTTTTACGGGTCCAAAACCACCCCATTCAAGATCTGTAAGTCCACAACCATTCCCAATTATGACTCCCTAAGGCCTCTTCTAAGACCCAAATCCCAATCATACCCAAAATTTGACTCAGAAGGGACCAAAAAATCAGACACACACTTCCCTTTGAACTGGGAGAGGGTGAATAAAGAGGGAAATTGGTCTTTCAAGGGTACATCCCCCGCCCACAAGTGTTCCCAAAATTTAACCTGATTCCCACAGCAAAGATAATACCTGATGTGTTGCAAAAAGGATGGAAGAGTGGCATGTATTGATTTCCAAGGAGAGGCCCGGTTAGTCCCAGCCATCATCTGCCTGTCCAAGAATACTCAAGATAACCTTGGTCCACAACTTATCCCTATCCTCACCAAACCTCCACAACAATTTACCCAACAAGGCTTCATTTTTCTTCCAGATATTGCCTAATCCTAAGCCACCCTCATCTCTGCACTTGGAAACTAACTCCCAATTCACTCTATGATCTCTCCTTTCCTCCCCTGGCTCCCATAAGAAATCTCTCATCAACTTTTCCAGCACTCTACTTATTTTTTTGGGATTCTAAACACAGATAAGTAATACACCAGCAAGCTAGCCAATGTGGACTTAATTAGAGTGATTCTGCCACCCAAAGATAGATAATTCTTCTTCCAAGAGGCTAACCTTTTCGTAAACCTATCAATTACGTGGCTCCAAAAACTATTGTTCTTCGGATTATCCCCTAAAGGCATCCCCAAGTAAATCATAGGCCACTGTGACATCTCACATCCCAAAATTTCAGCCTTATCCCTCATTTCTCCTTCTTCCATGTTCACCCCTACCACACAGCTCTTATCAAAATTAACCTTCAAATTTGACATTTTTTTTCAAATAATTGCACTACTCTCTTCAAATTTCTAACCCACCTCACATCCTCCCCTTTATAGAATAGAATTGTGTCATTAGAAAACTATAGATGTGTGATAGGCAACCTATCTCTTCCAACCCTCCACCCCCTCACTAAGTTCCTCGAATCTGCCCTCTCTATTAGTTTCCCCAACACTTCTGCTATCTAAGTAAAGAGAAATGGGGAAAGGGGGTCCCCTTGTCTAATTCCCCTGGTAGCTGGAAAATGATCCACTATAGACCCATTCACCAAGATTGAGTAATGATAGGTCTCAATACATCCCAGGATCTATTTGCACCATTTTACCCCAAAGCCAAAGCAGTCCATCACTTGCATTAAGAATGACCAATCCACCATGTCATAAACTTTCTCTAGATCTAACTTATACACAATCCCTTTCTTCTTTCTTCTCCTTAGAACCTCCACACACTCATTAGCAATTAATCTTTGATCAACAATCTGCCTATTTCCCACAAAAGCCCCTTGATTCTATGAAATTAATCACCCCCCTTTGATGAAATCCATTGAAAACTTTAAGGATGTCCTGCTTCAATATCTCCCAACAATCCTGGTAAAAGGCCATAGTGAAACCATCCGGACCTGGTGCTTTAGATCTATCCATTGAGAAAACTGCCTCCCTAATTTCCTCCACCTCAAATTTTCTTTCATGCCACTCCTTTGCCTCCTCAAAAAGTTTTGGCCAATCTAGACCTCCCAACCAAATCCTCTGGTTTAGGGGCCTTCTATATATAGATTTAAAATGCTCTACAAAAGCCCTAGCAATCTCACCTTGCTGAGTAAGGGGCACCCCATCAATCTCCAACTTTGTAATCAAATTTTTCCTTCTCCTCCTGTTGGCCATTGCATGAAAAAATTTGGTATTTCCATCTCCCCTCCTTCACCCACTTATGCCTAGATTTTTGTCTCCAACTAACTTCTTCTTTATATAGTATGTCCTTTAATTGCGTCCTCAACACCCATCTCTCTTCTTTATCCCTATCACCAAATGTGCCTTCATTTTCCTTTGCATCCAACTCCTCAATTTGATTTATCACATCCTGTTTCCTTTCCTCAATTCTACCAAAGTGGAGGATATTCCATTCCTTAATTTTTGCTTTCAGATCCTTTAATTTCCAATGAAATTTCATACCCTCCCAATTGGACCTTGGGGCACTACCACTCCACCAATTCTTAACTAGTTCCATAAAACCCGGGTGGGACAACCACATTCTCAAACCTGAATTGTGATGGCCCTCTATTGCCAAGATTCTCCCTCATTAAAATAATAGGCCAATGATCTGAGGTTACCCTAGGTAGGGTTCTAGAGTAAACCACCCCCCAATGTTCTCCCCAATCTGTTGTGAATAAGAATCTATCCAATTTCAAACAGATAGGCTTTGCCTGTAGGTTGGACCAAGTGAATGTCCCATGCATCAGTGGAACCTCCTTTAGTTCAAAACAGTTAATGAAACTATTAAACCTCCTCAAAGTTGTATTTCCCCCACCCGTAGCACTGTTTGTCTCCTCTAAAAATCTTATGACATTGAAGTCCCCACCTAACCACCATGGTCCTTCCCAAAGTCCACTGATGTCTTCCAATTCCTCCTACAATTTCTTTCTTTATCCATATCTAGTTGTGCAATATGTATTGGTCATCACCCATTCAAACCCCTTTGCCAACCTCTTGAATTTGAGAGATAGGGGAGAGGGAAGAGAGAGAGAGAGAGAAGGAATGATGTTGAAAGATCGATCCTCTTATTTCCCTTGTTTTTGATTATTTATATTGTTTTACAGAACTCCTCTTCTTACATTCTTTAATTTCTTTCCGTTAAAACCACTGCAAGTGGATTGTCAGTAGCTGAGCTGTTTGCTGACGTGGCCTTCTCTTGTAAAATTGACTAACTGTTTTCCGGTGTTCTGTTTCAGCAGCCTTAACAATCCCTCCCTCCTTTAGAGAGACCTTGCCCTCAAGGTCTAACGTGGGAAAATTTGTTTGCAGATCCAAGTAAGATTCCCAAGTGGAGTCCTCTTCTGGAAGTTTACACCAAACAAGTGAACAACTAGTGCTTCTGGAGTGACTCTTCCGCCACGTCGCATCCATCTGAAATCAATGATGCGGGCTGGCTCAGTCTGCACTTGTCCTTCATCTGAAAATGTGGAAAGAGTAGCACTTGTAATAACTCTTGGCTCCGGCCCTTTCTTCAGTAAAGAGATATGAAATATGGGGATGCAACTCTCATGTTGCAGGGAGGTCCAGTTTGTATGCCACAGACTCTATCCTCTCAAGGATTTTAAATGGTCCAAAACAGCGCAGGCTGAGTTTGTTCCACTTTCAGCTTGCTACTGAAATCTGTCTGAAGGGATGTAATTTAAGAAACACCCAATCACCGACTTCATATTGGACATTCTTGTGATGTTTATCATAAGTGCGCTTCATCCATTGTTGTGCTTGCAAGAGATGATTTCTCAGCTCTTTTAACACCTCATCCCGCTGTATTGGTTGTTCTTCTAAGGCTGCTACTGTAGTGGTCCCTTTTTCATAAGGAAGTAGAGGGGGAGGGTCCCGACCATATAGAGCTCTAAAAGGCGTCATTCTGGCAGTGCTATGGAAAGTGGTGTTGTACCACCACTTAGCCCAGTGGATCCACTTCACCCATTGTCTTGGTCGATCTCCCGCGAAGCATCTCAGATATGTTTCAAGACTCTTGTTAACCACCTCTGTCTATCCATTAGATTGGGGGTGGTAGGTAGTTGATTTGAAGAGTTTAACCCCATGTAGACGAAAAAGTTCAGCCCAGAAACGGCTCATAAAAATAGGATCCCTGTCGGACACAATTGAGTTGAGGAGCCCATGAAGGCACACAATTTCCCGAAAGAACAAGTCAGCAACTGTGATTGCTGTGAATGGGTGTGATAGAGATAGAAAATGACTGTATTTCGTCAATCTATCAACCACCACAAGAATAACGGTTTTACTGGCGGAAATGGGCAACCCCGTGATGAAGTCCATTGATATATCATTCCAAACTTGAGTTGGGGTTGGAAGTGGTTGCCAGAGGCCTGCTGATGTTGTAGTAGTTGTCTTATTTTGTTGCCATACTGCACACTTGGCTATGAAATTTTGAATCGAGGTACGCATGCCTTTCCAATGGAATTGTGTGGCAATGCGTTTTTGCGTCCGTAGAATGCCGGAGTGACCACCTGTGGGTGAGACATGAAATGATTCAAGGAGCTTCCTGAGATGTGCAGAATCTGCTGGGGTTTCCGGGCGTCCCTTGAAGAAGAGTAGATTCCTTGACGGTATACCTGGGGTGCTGTGATGGATTTGCCAATACTTGGGCCTTTAATTGCTGTAACTCTGCATGGGAGTGGGCTTCCTTTCGAAGCTGATCCATGAGTGGAGAGGTTGGGGATGACACGAGTAGCTGAAATGATTGTGGGTGCCGTGAGAGGGCATCAGCAACGCGGTTAGTAGCCCCTGCTTTGTACCCAATTGTGTAGTCGTACCCCAATAATTTGGACATCCACCATTGTTGGTCCGGTGATAGGATGGCTTGTTCTAACAAGAACTTCAAACTTTGATTGTCGGTCCGAATTATGAATCGTCTACCGAGCAAGTAGGATAGCCAACGCTGCACTGCTAAGACCACTGCTATTAATTTTCGTTCATAAACTGATTTGGCCCACTTCTGTGATGTCAAGGCCTTGCTGAAAAGGCTAATGGTTGGCCTTCTTGCATGAGGACAGCCCCAACACCTTGACCAGAGGCATCACATTCAATGATGAAGTCTTTTGCGAAATCAGGTAGTGCTAATGTTGGAGGTGTCAGAACAGTATGTTTCAACTACTCAAAAGCTTGTTGGGCCTGGGCTGACCAGTGAAAGGCATCGTCAGGCCCAAGAAGGCCCTCAATTCTTTCACATTTTTGGGTTGCAACCAGCCCAATATACTAGAGATTTTATTCGGGTCTGCTGCTACAGTTCCACTTTCTACAACATGTCCCAGACTCCTAGGTAATATACATGGGTGTGTCCAAAGGAGCACTTGGACTTTTTAGCGAACAACTGATGGGTCTTAAGTGTTGCGAGGGTGACCTGTAGATGGTTCAGATGTTCCTCCCAGTTGGGGCTATAGACCAATATGTCGTCAAAGAAAACAAGAATGAACTAACGTAAATATGGCCGGAATATGTCATTCATTAAGGCTTGAAATGTTGTTGGAGCGTTGGTCAACCCAAATGGCATGACCAAGAACTCGTAGTGGCCATCGTGTGTCCTAAAAGCCATTTTGTGAATATCCTCCACATGTACCCTTATCTGATGATACCCAGCCCGTAAATCTAATTTTGAGAATATGGTGGCCTGACTAAGTTCGTCAAGTAATTCATCAATGACCAGTATTGGGAATCGGTCCTTATTCCTTAATGGTGATATTGTTAAGGGCCCTATAATCAATACAAAATCGCCAAGTCCCATCCTTCTTTATGACTAATAACACCGGCAAGGAGAATGGGCTATGGCTGGGCTGTATTATTGAAGATTAATCAGTTTTATGTTGTTTTTTTTTTAGTAGATGTTTTATGTTAGTTGTTAGATAGGAGGTGGGGACCACAGTAGTTATGTGAGTCCAAATTTTACAGGAAGAGGTATATATGGACATTCCAGCAGGCTTTTATGAAAATGCTGGTAAAGGAAAGGTGTGCAAACTCAAAAAATCTCCGTATGGCCTAAAACAGTCACCTAGGGCTTGGTTTGACAGGTTTAGAGGGGCACATATCCGTTTTGGATACACTCAAACCCAATCTAATCACACCCTCTTTGTAAAGAGGAGAGATGCTCTGGTGTCAATTCTGATTGTGTATGTGGATGATATAGTGGTTACAAGAAATGATCTAGAGGAGATTGATGATCTCAAAAAATCATTGCAGCAAAAATTTGAGATCAAAGATCTTGGTGAGCTCAAATACTTCCTAGGGATTGAAGTTGCAAGATCCAAGCATGGGATCTTCATCTCTTAGAGAAAGTATGTACTTAACCTACTGCGGGAGACTGAGAAGCTGGGGACCAAACCAAAAGACACTCCTATTGATCCAAATCATAGAATTAATGTTGTGGATGGTGAGTTGGTAAAAGATGTGGGGAGATATCAAAGAATGGTGGGCCGACTGCTATATTTGTGTATGACACGACCAGATATTTCCTATGCCATCAGTGTTGTGAGTCAGTACATGCATGCACCTCGAGTTCAGCACTGGAAAGCTATTGAGAGAATACTTGCATATCTGAAAAAGCACCCTGGCAAAGGCATTCTTTTCTCAAATCATGAAAATCTGAAGCTAGAATCCTATACAGATGCAGACTGGGCAAGGTGCTTAGATGACAGAAGGCTTACATCAGGAGTGTGTACTTTTGTAGGTGGAAATTTGGTCTCCTGGAAGAGTAAGAAGCAAGTTATTGTGGCAAGGTCAAGTGCAGAGGCTGAGTATAGATCCATGGCTCATGGTGTCTCAGAACTTCTTTGGGTTAGATCTCTTTTGAGTGAGATTGGGGTGAAAGAAGAGGAACCTATGATGTTGTACTGTGACAATCAGGCTGCAATCAATATTGCCCACAATCCAATTCAGCATGATAGGACAAAACACATTGAAGTTGATAGACACTTTATAAGAGAAAGGGTAACAATTGGAGAAGTCTGTTTTCCTTATGTCTCTTCAAAGTTGTAGTTGGCTGATGTTCTCACTAAAGGGGTGGCAAAGGACAAGCTTGAACATGATCTACACAAGTTGGGAATGTGTGACATTTACTCCCAACTTGAGGGGGAGTGTTGAAGATTAATCAGTTTGATGTTGTTTTTTTTTTTTTGAGTAGATGTTTAATGTTAGTTGTTAGATAGGAGGTGGGGACCACAGTAGTTATGTGAGTCCAAATTTTATTATGTTTTTGAGTCTTATATATGTTGTTTTATGTTATGCCGCCCTATAAGGGCATATTTGTCTTTGTACTGCTCTGTTATTTTTAGTATAAATAATAAGTGAAGGGGGTGGCCAGATTATTGCTCTCTTTTCTTTTCAAGATCCCTTCTTCTCCTTCTCTCTTCCTTCTCTCTTCAAGAAACTACTTTTTTTGTTCATAATTTTGATTTCAGCAGATTTCTACTATTCTTTTCTCAAGCATATCTTGAACTTTGCTTCTCGATTTCAAATTTTTGGAAATAAGGGTATCGGTAAGGTCTCACATTGGTTGGGGCGGCTCCTGGCATGAGAGGAATTCGATGGTCATGCTCTCGGGGCGATGGAAGCTCTTGGGGTTCTCTGAACATGTTGTCATATTGTTGGAGGAGTTGTTGTAGGCGGTTGTGGTAGTCTCTAGGCCCATTTGAGCTGCTATTAGCTAAGGATGGGCTGGCCCAATTCGAGTCCATGTGCATGAATGATCCGAATCACCCATTTGCTTTATTAATGTTGCAAGACTGATGGGCCTTGGACCTTTGCATGTTTGCCCCTATAGATGGATTGTAGAGTCCCCCAACGTGAAGTCCACGGTAAGACGAGCCCAGTCACAGATCATGAGGCCTAATTGTCTTAACCACTGAATGCCTAGCACCACGTCCGCTCCACTAAGATGAAGGGGGTATAGGTCCACTGGAAACTAGTGACCCTGAACCTTCAGTGGTAAGCCCACACATATATTGTTGCAAGATAGGCTATTACTGTTGGCCACATGTACCGTAAAAGTCGTTGTTGGTTGAACTGGGAATCCTAGTTTATCCACCAAAATTTGAGTTATGAAATTAAGGGAACTGCCACTGTCTATGAGGATTGACACGTGGTGCCCTTGGATTAACCCGGCTATTCTCATTGTTTGCGGGGACACAAGTCCCGTAAGGGCTTGTAGAGATATTTCAGGTGTCCCATTGGGTTGTATTTCCCACCCGAGGTCAGATTCCCCGTAACCGATGAAGCCACCTTCCTCCTCGGTCTCCACCTGAAGGAGAAATGCTTGTTGTTTCTTGCACCGATGGCCCAGCCCGAATTTTTCTTCGCAGTTGTAGCAGAGGTCTTTGTCTCTGCAGGCTTGTATTTCAGCCCAGGTCAGTCGTTTGAATGGGACGGGTGGACCTGAACCTAGTATTCCTTCCTCCTTGTCCAGTGCTGCCGGTCTGGTTATAGAACCCCATGGTCGATGTATCCTTCTTGCTCGAGCGAACTTGTCTTCATAC
Source organism: Nelumbo nucifera (assembly GCF_055504915.1). Classification (NCBI taxonomy): domain Eukaryota; kingdom Viridiplantae; phylum Streptophyta; class Magnoliopsida; order Proteales; family Nelumbonaceae; genus Nelumbo; species Nelumbo nucifera. The sequence goes on along the minus strand of NC_142649.1, from coordinate 1,607,359 downwards.
AGCCTTGCTAGCATTGCTGCGTTTATGACCGAAGTAGGTTGCATCGCCTTTACTTCCAGTTGTAGTTCTTCCTTCAAACCGCCGACGAAGCTTCCTGCTAGCGCTTTTTTCGTCCACCCTTGGACTCGCACGACCAGCTTTTCGAACTCCATCTGGTAAACTTTAACCAATCCCATTTGTCACAGTTTTGCAAGATTCTCATCGTGATCTTCTAACCCAAACAACCCAAAACGGATGGTCAAGGCATCGATGAAGTCTGCCCAAGATTGGCGAGGGTGCCCCCATCGGTACCACTGGTTACCATAGGATAGCTTCTCCCTCAAGATGTGTCGAATCTAGAGCCACCCTATCATGCCCAAGTGTCTCATGGTAATCGAAATAACATTCGGCTTTGAGAATCTAGGGAGTCGGGTCGCCGCCTGAGAAGATGGGGAAATCGATTCTTGCTGCTCGCGTTGCCACGGACCCTGTTCTATGGTTGTTTTCATTGTTGTTCTCCTCTTGGCTTTCTCTACCGTTGTTTGTTGGCATTTGCTCTAGCCGGTTGAGGAGAGTGATGAAGCCTTCCTTCATTTCTCTGAGGTCTAATGACATCCGATGGATCTCTACCTCCATCTAATCCACTCGGGTGTCTACTGATGTTGTCCTTGTGTTGGTCATGTTGGCTCTGATACCAACTTGTTAGGAACCTGCCTAATACAGGGCTCTTCGAGGGAGCTAACCTCCTGAATTTGAGAGATAGGGGAGAGGGAGAAAAGAGAGAGAGAGAATGAATGATGATAAAAGATCGATCCTCTTATTTCCCCTGTTTTTGATTATTTATACTGTTTTACAGAGCTCCTCTTCTTACATTCTTTAATTTCTTTCTGTTAAAACCAATGCAAGTGGACGATCAGTTAGTTGAGTTGTTGTGCTGACGTGGCCTTCTCTTGTAAAACTTACTAACTATTTTTTGTTGTTCTGTTTCAGCAACCTTAACAGCTACCCACTCTAAATTGCTCATACACAAGAAAAAATGTAAAATTCTTTTGGTCTCTTGACAGTGCAACAGCAAGTCCATGTTTTTCAAGCACATGATACATGCTTAGGTGGATATGAGCAGAATCATAGGTTGGTTTTCCATCTTTTATAGCAAACTATCACAAGTACTGATCTTGTTATCTGCTGCTTCCTAGATGAATAAACATACCCAGGTCAAACCAAGGGTAGGGGTGTAAATGGATCGGATCATGATCCGATCCGATCTGAGATCTGATCTATTTGGTCGAAATCGGATCACCCTTGTTCGAACCTTCAGATTGGATTCGGATCCCCCATCTAATCCAAGGAGATCCGGTCCAATATATATTATATATTTATAAACATAAATATATATATGTATTTTATGTTATTTATTTATTTATAAATATATTTTTATATTATATTTTTATAAATTTGTTATATTTTTTATTTTTTATAAAAAACATGTATATATAATGAAAATAGTTTTACTTTATTTTAATTAGTATATTTTATCTTTTAATAATTTATTAATTTTTAAAGAAAACAAGTCAGATCGGATCAGATCCGAAGATCCGACTTACCGATAGGATTCAAATTCAAATCAAGTCCTATCAGATCCAATCGGATCCTACATGAACAATGTCGGCAAATTCGAATACACCCTGATTCGAATCCGATCTGATCCACCTGCATCCCTAACCAAGGGGAGCTAGATCCTTGAAGTGAATAACACCTATGCAGAAGAGTTAGAGCATGTAGATCAAACCTTAAAAAAAAAAAAAAAAGTGCCAGCCAGGTCTAGGGACCAAATCCTATGATCAAAAAAGGAGATATAGGCCCCATCATGGTTCACAATATGAACGGAATTTGGAGAAAGTTCCCCCAAAATCTCCCCATTTTGCTAGGGGGTGCTACAAAATTTTCCAAGAATGCTCTCCACCTTGATGGCAAGTTTCACCGATAGACTACACATTCAAGGTTTAAATTTTCATTAAAATTATCATAATTTTGTAAAAAAAATCCTAAAAGAACAAATGTGAATTCGGTGATTGGATAATTGGCTTATTATTTCTGATATGATTCACATACTAAGTCACTATAATTCAAAGAGAAAGAAAAAAGGCACACAACTAAAAGCAAACACTCAATTTAATCATAACACATAGTAATAAAAAAGAAGTCAAAGTGGCAAGTAAATGACATAGATAAAGAAGAGAAGATGGATAAAAGACAAAGAGAGAGAGAAAGATACCCATTTAAGATTCTTAATATTCTCTTATTTGATTTATATAATTGTTTGCTATGGTTTTTTGAACCTTAAAATATGCAGTCATACTTCTAATAATTCTTGAATTTTTATTAACTAATCCCATATTTTAGAACATTTCCCTGATTTTTTTAGATTTTCCAATTATCTTAGTGAATTAGTCTTTGCATGGTAAAATACCCATCAAGATCAAAATTGCAAACCATGAATATAGTATAGGAATATAAGGAAAAGGCTTCCTCTCTCTCTCTCTCTCTCTCTACATTCCTTAACCAATCAAAAAAAAATTCTTTACATTCCTTGGGAAGTGCCTGAGGTGAAGATTTCAAGACTGGTCATTGTTATCAAAAGGAGAGACAAGAATATATGCTCTACCTGATTCTCATATTCTCTCTTTTTCTCTATATTATACTCCAACCTACACTCAGTAAAGTTGATAATGTAGACTTGTAAAATATGATAATAAAACTGTACAGTGTGTAGAACAGGGAAGAAAAGAAGAAATAAAAGAAGAGAAAGATTGGAGAGAAGATGAAATCTTGAGTGCATGACACAGCCCCTTTCTATTTATATATAAAGTTGAATATGAAACATTATTATTATGACTATCCAATGGTTTAAAGGAGTGGAGAAATCCAAGGAGGCAATTGTAGAAAGGATAATTATTATGACTATCATGGTTGAAAACTTTGGATTTGTTTAAAGACTTCTCAGCTGAAGACATTTACAGGAATTGGGAAGTGGTGGCTTCTACAACTTCCATGAAACCTATTGTGCAGGAATTGTGGTCCCCACCAACACAACAAAGAGTGAAATTGAACTTTAATGGGAGTTCAAGAGGTAACCCGGGCCCTTCAGGTATAGGAGTATTCAGAGATGAAAATGGCAGAAATGTGGCTTTGTTTTCAGGACCAATAGGAGTGGGGGACTCATTGAGAGAGGAGGTGATGGCCTTGCTTCAAGGTGTAAGATATGCAAAACAGTTGGGGTTACACCAAATTGAGATAGAGGGAGACTCTAAATTGTTAATTGAGTGGCTGCCATCTAGTAAGTTGGGAGCCTGGATTTATAGACAGCCCATAAGGGAAATCCTCAACATAACAAGGGAGATTGGTGCATGCTTCAAATGGACAAGGAGATCAGCTAATGGTTTAGCTGACACGTTGGCTAAACAAGGGACTGTGAGGGAGAGTATGTTCTGGGCAGTTTTGTAAGAAAGATTACTGGGGGCTCAACACCTACTTAGGGGTTGACAGCTGTACTTAAATCTGGAAAGTTATTTTAATGAAGTTACCGTTTCCAATCAAAAAAAAAATGTTCAATATGAAACAGAAATTACAATTATAACCCTGCTGCCAATAATAAAGAAAGAACCACATAAAATAAAGTTGATAATCTGATATATAACTTCTCAATATGTAGAAAATTAGTTTTCATTTTTTTGTAAGAAATATAGAAACGTAGGCAGAACACCCCAAGAAATGATGTTTCATATGGTGGTTCATATACTTCAGCATCTATTGAAATCAAGGTCTCTGTTGATGTTTTGTATATTGACCTGATTAGGCAGTCATAACTCATAATATGGCTTTCTTTCTATTTTCTTCTTATCCCATTCATTTATTCTAGCATATTCCCATTCTTGCTGGTCAAAGAAAATGGTAAAATAGAGAATAATGTCCCTCCTAATTAGCAAGATACTTTCATGTTTTCTTTCTCAATTCTCACAATATTCCAGAAAAAAATAAAGGCAAATTAAAACTAGAGAAATATCTATTGATAAAAAAATTGAAGATATCCATTTGTTGAGAATGTCAGCAGAATGAACTAAGTTAATTTGATTCTAGATCAACAAAGGTAGGGATGCATTTAACTGAACATGAATACTTACCATCATATATACAGGCATTAAAATCAAAATCTTCCCGAGCCATGGACATCAAATATGATGTTTGACATGAAAAGCTGTAAGATGGCATCCCTATATTCAGCTCGTCCCTAGGGAACAAATGAAAGTTGTATCTGTGACAGAAATCATAAGTTAATCAACAACAGGACAATTATTAGATACTCAAAATTGTGTCCTGAATCTCATGGAACTCATCAGGACTATTTTGACTTTGTAGAAATGTAGTGAACAAAAAGAAAAAATATAGAAACTAAATTAGTAGATAAGAATTCAAAATAAGTATCCTCTAGCGAATTTGAGAAAGGAAATTAGTGATGGTATACCAGCATAAAATGATTAATACAATACAAGTATTACAATCAAGATATTAAGCAATGTCGAAAGAGGCACATTCACAGAACAAGTGAGACCTTTCTGATATAAACTTACTAGGATATAATAAAATATAGGTACTACACAAGCAAAACACAATCAACACATCAAACAATCAACATCTTGAGAAATTCATAGGAAACTGAGACTTTAATTTTATATACTTAGATTGATTTGGGTGAGGTTGATTCCTTTTCCCTTTTTAACATCAAAAAAAAAAAGAAAAAGAAAAATCGTGTTCCCTGAACGGCTATGGATATATGGCTATGAACAAGCTATGCTATGTTTTTTTTTTATCAGTAACAGGAAACTTTCATTAAATTATAAGAAGATTAAAATACAAAGGTGGGGGGAGGTAAACCCTCTTACCACCCCCCCCCCCTAACAATAAGATTACATGGTAGCCTAAAACAAATGGCTTCTTCCCACCCCCTGTTTGGCCAAAGCATCTGCAAATGAATTAGCACATCTTTTAACCCACCGGACACGCACATCCATTTCTTGGGTTAGCTACTTGAAATGCCTTTTTTCATTAATGTATGCCCATAACCCATCATTTGCCTTCTCTATCCAGCCAATTACCACTTGCGAATCGCCTTCGATAATCAACTTATTTATATTCAACTCCTTAGCCCTTTTTACCCCCTCCAGGAGGGCCTGAATCTCTGCTCTCAAAGAGTCTGCAACTCCAATTGATCCAGAAAAAAAGAGCTATAACTGAACCTGCCTCTGTTCTGAACAAGCTATGCTATGTTCTAGAGCTATTGTGTGGAGCATATAGTTGACAAGACCACCTTCAGACCCAATAAAGCCCTAACGTTAAGCAAGGCATCCTCCTTGAAATTGAACTGCCACATAACTTTCTTTGTGGGATAGAGGGCAAGATGTGCTTCTAAGAAGAAGCTTTAGTTTGGTTGAATGCCCTTAAATATGAATTTTCCCACCATAACAAAGATGATGATAAGAGAGTATCATTCAGGGAGCATCACAAATGAAATGATGACAAAAGAATTCTTTTAGACATGCTGTTTTTATCACCATGTTTATGATTGGGAAGACAACCTTTGTAGAGCTCTTGGCATGCCAATCAACAAACTTGGATTGGTAATTGACCAAATATAAAGGGTTTAGGATGCTAAATTCCTCTTTTAATCATGTTATTTATCTCTGAGCATTGGCTTTCCCTACAAAATTGAGGGTTTTCTTATGAGAAAATAATGACTAAGTCCTTGTTCTGAATACACACAACACACAGTGAGAGAAGGGAGCTAGAACCACCTATTCACAATATAAGGCAAGCCCTATAAAGCCTTTAGGGCTGGGAGGTTCAGGCACCTCCTAGACTTTGCTGACTTTGAGTTTGAATTCATACCAAGGCAACACCTCAGCAAGTAGGTGACTGGACAAAAGCCAAGTCATGCATCCTGGGCTATTAGAGATTATGCTTTACACAACTAAGCCTATATGGGGAACATTGTTGCCTCATTAACACTGATTGACCCTTTTATTTTATTTTGCTTCACAGATTGCCTCAAGGGGTATACACTTGGGCAAGGGGATCCTGTTCAGCTCTCCCATTCATTAACAAGGACCTTCATAAATGTTTCCCGGTATACTCAGATATTAGGAGGATATCTGAGTAAGGATCAAAGGTTCATGATGTTTGACCTTCAATTCTAATCTAACTTCCATTAATGTTTATGGGGATGAGTTTGGCAAACTAAAGGCTATTCATATCTTTTCAATTACTTCACAGCTATTCATATTTTTGTTTCTTCTGTTTCTTTTTCTTTTCATTACTATCATATCTTTTTCCTTCTTTCTTTTTGATAAGTAAAATGCTTGGCTGAGATGAGGATGTTGAGATGGATGAGTGACAAGACTAGAAATGATAGAATCAGAAATAAGCACATCAGAGAGAACTTGGGAGTAGCTCTACTTAGTGAAAAGATGAGTAAAGTCGATTAAGATAGTTTAGGCATGTGCATAGTCAACCAATAAATGCACCAGTGAGGAGTGACTTGGTACAAGTGGAAGGCTCAAAGGGCAAGCAAAAGACCAAAGAAATGTGTTTTGAAGTGGTAATAAATGACTTAAGGACTTAAATTTGACAGGCTCTATACATGGTTCTTGATAAAGAAAACAAGATTCATGTAGCCAACCACAAATAGATTAAGTTTATGTTCAATTGTAGAGGTAAAACACTATTAAATTAATGAAAATGCAGGAAGGAGAGGGGCTATAACGGTAAAACCTCAGGCCAAAAGTGAGAATGCGGGTTCAAGTCTGAGAACTGATAGTTCAGGCAAGAAAGAGAGAGAAGAGAGAAATGATAGAGAGACAGACTATTCAATTGGTCGGTGTATAGACCCAACCCAAGAAAAATGTATTTATATCAAAGAATGAATGGACAATGCTGTCCTTACAAGAAAAGATAAAATACAAAGTTGGGCACTAGTATACATGCCCCAACAATAAGATACAATAAAGAAATAAAGACAAAACTACCCCTATTTTCTACACTCCCCCTCAAACTGATGCCAGGGAACAAGCATTAGTTTGTCCATAAGAAAAACATGTCTGGCCCAAGTCATAGCTTTGGTGAAGAAATCAACAAGCTGCAAGCTAGATGAAACATGTGGAAGAGAAATGTAGCCAGCAAGGAGAATATCTCTAATGAAATGTCAGTCCACCTCCATATGTTTTGTAAGCTCATAGAAGACAGGATTGGACGCAATCTTGGCAGTACTCATGTTAGTAGCAAAGAGGGGAATGGATAAGAAATTGTCAATATCCATATCACAAAGTAGAACCTTATGCCGAACAATTTTATTATGAATCTTAAGCCAAACAATTTCACTACATACAAAGGACATTGCTCGATACTCCGCTTGAGTAGATGACTTGGAAACAATTTGTTACATCTTACATTTCCAAGAAATGATAGAATCTCTAAGAAAAATACACCAACCAGTAGTAGAGCAAAGGTATGTCAGGACAACCAACCCAATCAGCATTAGCATAAGCTCTAAGCAAAGTAGAAGATGAAAATGACAAAAAATAGCCCATGAGAAATTATTCCCCTAACATAACAATTTATCCCAAGTACAGTAGAAATATGGGGTTGGCAAGGAACAAAAACAAACTAGCTAACAAGCCGAGCTGCATAAGAGATATCCAGCAAAGTCATAAATAGATAAGACTACCTACAAGTTGCCAATACAAAGTAACATTTGTCTCAAAGAACCATTCAACCTAAAAGCTTAAGCTGTTAGGTGAGGTCTTTGAATAGGTTGATATTCTCTAAAACGCCCCCTCACACGAAAGCCGATTGGGCTTGAAGCATGAAAAAGCAAAGGCCCACCCATACCTTGTGCTGAAACTTATTTAATTATAATGGGGGTAACGAGGATTGAACACTAGACCACTTGGTCAAAATGGCTCTGATACCATCTCAAAGAACCATTCAACCTAAAAGCTTAAGCTGTTAGGTGAGGTCATTGAATAGGTTGATATTCTCTAACAATCTAGAAGCAACTCTCGATCATCCTTGCTCAATTTGACATTGAGTTCCAACAAAATCTCAACATTTTGGAATCAGTGAGGCGAGCCATCTTTATTAAATCAAAGGCATCCCTTTGTTGCTTGAAAAAAATATCCTTGAGGCCATCTCTGAATTTGAAGACCCAAAAAATAAACAATTGGCCTAAGATCTTTCATTTTAAAGGAGCTACTAAGGAGAAGCTTCAAGTAATCAATACCATCCACATCATCCCCTGTGATTAGGATATTATCAGCATATACCAGAAGAAGAGCAACCCATGTGCCCACTTGAGGATAAAGAGAAAATAATTTGAACAACTTTACAGAAATTCGGCATCCAACACAACTGTATGGAAATGTTCAAACCAAGCCCGTAGAGCTTATTTAAGACCATAAAGAGATTTCTTTAGTTTACATACCAAGTGGGACTCATCACAGTACCCGGGAGGAAGTTTCATATACTCAGTTCCTGTAAATACCCATTAAGTCATTTTTTATGTCTATTTGATGAATTGTCCATTGCCTAATAGTAATAATGGCCAAATGTAAGCGAACAAAAGTCATATTGGCAACAAGAGCAAACGTCTCATAATAGTCAATGCCATATTCTTGTTTGTAACCCAGTGTTACTAAGTGTGTTTTATATCTATCAATAGTACCATCTGATTTTAATTTCACTAAGTAGATCCAATGGGTTACCTATGATAGAAGCACCTAAAGGAGGAAAGACAAGATCCCAAGTATCATTTTCCCACAGAGACACAATAGATAAACTATGGTTGGAAGGAAACCAATACGATCAAGAGGGTGAGAAATACAAGAGGAGTGACAAGGGAATAAATAAAAGTAAGGCAGCAAGAGGAGAAGAACTTGTAATGGTGGTGGGTGAAGGAGGATGACTAGGCTCTAGTGCTAAAGAAGGAGGCATAGGCATTGAAAGAATTGGATGCTTCCTATAATAAACTTCAGCTACTAAGGACTAAGAGGAGGATCACCTGCAAAACCAAAGTGATGCAAAACAAAAAAGGATGATGCAAGCAATTTAACAATATGCTCAAAGAAAGAGATGCCCTCAAGAAAAATGACATTACAGGATATGTGAAGATGACGGACCTTGGGATCATAACAGGGAAATCCCTTGTTTTCCAAATGTTAGACAGTTTTGTATGCCCTTAGCTCCAATCAGATTTGATATACTTTTAACATTTAGTGTAAATAAATAAAGTTCATGTTTGATTCATGTTGTGTGATATATTTCTGTGTAAGACCCTTAAACTGGACACTTAATGAGACTCGTGTTAGTTTAGAACATTCACGACCGTTGGAAAGTCTGGGGAGATTTATCCTGCCAAGGCTGACACTGGTGTGCTACCAAGTGTTGGGGTGGCTTGTCTCAGCCGCCAGGGTGTGACCCAAGGCACATGCAGTGTAGGATTACTTGAATCCTTGAACCGGACCAGATTTCCAGTATTGCCCTGGACCTTGGAGATTGATGGGCAAAACTGGAAAGTTACACCTGACCCCTAGACTCGATTATGATACTGCACTAGGTGTCAGATTGGGTTGTTTTTGATATGCCAATCAGTGAGATCCTTAGCTGGGGTCAAAACCTGGGTATGTTGGGATAGTCTGAGAATTCATCTGAGTGGGTGATCATAGTGATAGGATTAGCCCCTTTGTCGGACAAAGGTAATGATCGGGGATGCACTCTCTCTGATGGAAACCAAATTGCTAGTAGTTGATTTCAATCGTTGGAATTTTGTTTTGCAAATTTTATATATATATATATATATATGATATATATACATATACGGTTTCAAAATGTTTGCAAATGGTTTTAATTCTCGGGATCCATGTAAGTAGAGAGTGCAGCACTGTTCCTTGCAGCCGAGGGAGAGGTCCTCTCTTGTCGAGCAGTGTTTGATCATTATGGGCTGAGAGGTTAAGTGTAAGGCCATTTAGGGTTACACCTGATGGGCTAATCTTGCATCTGCCCACAGTCCTTGGGTTTTTATAAGATGACTTGGCCCAAGAACCACTTACTGTAAGTGTTGGGCCCATAGAGTCCATGTGATGGGCTCAAGGGGTTCACTGGGCTTTCCAGTGAATTCGGTTAGGCCTTGTAACAAAGGTTGGGCCGAACCCATGTGGCTGATGTGTAGATCAATGCTTGGGTCCCACGCCATACAAAGAAGCCCAACTAGGCAGCAGCTTGGAAACTTATTGAGCATTGGTTACTTATTGGGCCTAAAGCCCATTTCGACCTGGGCTGATATGATCACCCACTTAAGGGGGCGTATCTGGGATTAGGGTTAGCTAAAAGATTAGGGTTCTAACCCTATCCACTCTTGGAGACCAAATTCAAATGTGATTTGAATTTGGTAACCTCCTGATAAGATCAAGAGTGGGCTGACCTAATCTACAGATAGGATTAAGATTATCCCCAATCCAAATGCTGATTTGGATTAGGATAACTCCTAATAGGATTAGAAGGTTTCTTAATCACTAAGAAAGGAAGAAACCCTAATCTTGGATTACAAGAATTCGACCTAGGGTTTTGTAATGATACAACTTCTACAATCTGAGATAGGATCTCATCTTCCTAAGCTGAAATCTGCATCCACGCCACTTTCAGCCTTAGGAACTCCTTCAGTCATCGCCACCTTACTGCTTGGTTCGAACTCCTCTGAAGGGAAGATCAAGAAGCTGGTTCTTGAGATCAGTCTTTGCTGAAAGGCTAATTTGGTTCGGTGCTCTAAGCCTCCAACGGATCCTACTCGAAGAGTTCGGTACGTAGGATGTACACTGTTGGTTCTGCCCCACCATCGCTGTGTCATCTTCAGCGGAAGCAGATCTTGGATACTTCTTTGGGTGTGAACACCGACTTTGGGAGATCTTGATTCTTCGTATCAGGTATAACCCTTCCCTTGTTCTTTGGTTCAGATCTGGTTTGGTTTGGTTCGAGTAGGATCCATGAATAATTGATTCTAAAATAAGGGAATACGATTCCCAGTTGATTGAAGGGAGAAAAATTTTTGAAATTCGCCCACCTATTCCGCTGCTTTCTTGGCGTCCATACGATGGATTTCTCCCTCCTTTCACCAAACTATAGCCCATGAATGCACACATAGCTAATTATGCAATTAGCTTCGTATGTTCATGAGGAAGGTGAACAAAACAAACACAGCCAAACACATGGAGCATGGAAAAGTAGGTGAAATAAGAACTGAAAAGGAGATGAATTTCCAAGAACAAAAGAATGAAGGATATTGATAAGATACACAATTGTGCTAGTTGCCTCCACCCAAAAGGTAATGGGAACATGTGAATCATGTAAAAAGGATCTCACCATACTAGCAATGTAACGATCCTTGCGCTTAGCTATCCCATTTTGTTGAGGGGTACTAGGACAAGACCTCTGAAATTGAATGCCATGTTTTTTAAGGTAGGTTTGAAACTCACCATCCTCATCGTTAAAATACTCTCCCTTGAATTACAGTACAAGGCACTTGTGGTACTTTTAAACCAATTCATAACCATGGCATGAAAGTAAACCCATGGATATCATGTGCAATCATCAATAAATAACACGAAGTATTTGTAACCCAAGCATGAAATAACAAGAATGACCAAACATCATTGTGTATAAGATGAAAAGGAACAGAAGCATGCTCAAAAGAAGATGAAAAAGGTAAAACAAGACTTTTACTATATCAACAAATATAAGATTTATCAGCATTCTTAAATGAAGTAGTAATAGGTAATGACCAAAAGAAAACATATAATCCAAGTTTTTAGCATGAGAGTGACCCAAACATCTATGCCATAGATGCCATACAAGAAATAAAAGGGAAAACTGAACAGTAGATAGCAAACAAGAAGTTAAAGAACTCTTGTCCTCGAATTCCATAACAAACAAATGCCCAAACCTATGCCCCTTTCTCTTTAGCTCCCTAATGTATTGGTCTTAGATAAAACAACCATCATGAGAGGGCAAGAAAAAAAAACATTGTTAACATCATCAACAAGTTGTCCAACAAAAATTAAATTAGTAGTCAATTTAGGCACAAAAAGAATTTTGGGAAGATGAAAGGGAGTAGATGGAGAAGTGGACAAAACAAATCATCACAACCATAAAATGGAAGGGTTTCGCCGTTAGTAATAACAATGTGATTATCAAAGGTGCAAAATTCAAGAGATTGACCAAAGGATGCCCTAGTCATGTGATTTGAGGCTCCATAGTCAATTATCCACATATGAGATGAGAAGAGCATAAGTAAGCAAACTTACCAGTCAAACCAATAGTTGTTGAGTTGGTCCGGTTTGCTTTTATTTAGTTAAGAAGTTGTTGGGCTCTAGGCCCATTAGTTTATGTTTTTTTAAGTTGTGACTGTTCAGCTTTTAGTAGCCGCCCTACTAAGGGCATCCTTGTAATACCTCATCTTTTTAAGTTAAGTATAAATATAATGAGAGGGGACGGCTAGGGTTAATTTTCACAATCCTAGTTGACTTCCTACTCTCTTCTTCTTCTCCTTTCTTCTCTACTGCTGAAATCTTCATCTTCCCCCTCTTTCCTTCACAAGAAACTCGACTAAATCTGCAATTAGTGATCTCTACTTGGTATCAGAGCAGGCCGAAGGTTCCTTGAAGTTGTTCTCTCATGCAGCCCTAGATCGGCCGACTGCATGGTGATTTAAGAGGCTGATCGAAGCTCTCAGGTAAGCCCAGTTTTTGGAGATTTTTTTGGTGGATTTGTGTGCCCTGTAGTTGGTCTAGGGTTTCTCATCAAAATCAGGAAAAACTGGAGAAAGGGGAAGAGTCATGTTTCTGTTGGACTCTTCAATTTTGACCTAGGAAGTGGCGCCCTAATTTTTTAGGGTTCCTTGGAGTTTTTTATAAGGGGCGATTCAAGTCCTGCCTGATTTGGAGGCTTCTAGAGAAGGCGGCTGCCTCTTCTCTTTCTTCTCCCGTCCCATAGAAAATGAATCTTTTGTGGAAAGAAAGTCTAGGACACCAGAAATGTGTTGTTGGTTCCAAAAGGTGTTTTGTTTGATGTTGTTGCAAATTTCAGTTATTTTCTTTACATTTTTTGAGAAGCATGGAGGGCCACAGAGTTGAAAATAAGCCTGGGAGTGAAATGGGACCAGTGGGAAGTGCTGGATACCCTTTCGAGGCTGGGACCATTACTATAGTTAGGTTGGATGGTGCAAATTACTTAGAATGGTCACAATCTGGAAAGATGGCCATTGGTGTTCGTGGGAAATTAAGGTGTATCACTGGTGAAGAGGTGAAACCCGAAACTAGCAACTCCCGGTGGGTACAGGAGAATTATATGGTGATGACTTGGTTATGTAATTTCATGTTGCCACATATAAGTAAAAATTTTTTATGGGCAAATACAGCTAAGGAAATATGGGATGGGGTTGCAGAAACCTATTCAGAGAGGGAGAATGTTGCTAGGGCTTATCAATTGAGAAATCAGATTATTGCTACAAGGCAGGGAGATAGATCTGTTGCAGCCTATTTTTCAGTCCTTAAAACCCTGTGGCAGGAGATTGACCATTTAGAGACATTTGCTTGAGAAACCACTAAGGATGCAGCTACCTATCAAAAACATCTAGAGAAGTATAGGGTGTTTGAATTCCTTGCTGGCCTTCATCCTGAGTATGATATTGCATGACAGCACCTTCTTTCCAGGGACAGTGTTACTCTCTCCCAAGCATATGACTTTGTGTCGAGGGAGGAGTGCAGGAGAGATGTGATGATGAAAAACCTTATTTTTTATTAGTCTGCCATGGTAAGTGTTGTGAAACCTAAATAAAGTGGCATTGACATCAAGAAGGAAGATAAAAGAGATCTGATCTGTGACTACTGTAAGAAGCCTAAACATACAAGAGATACTTGCTGCAGCTTCACCCACATCTTGTGCCGACTAGAGTGAAAAATAAGAAGGGAAATGCGCACATGGCAGTTACTGGTGACATTCCTGCCCCTCCTACTACAGCTGCTCTAGAGTCTGTTGCAGCTGTTGCAGTAAGGGCCAAACTTGAGAGGTATGGGCTACTTCTAAACCAGCGGGATACAGCCAGTTCCAGTTCATCTACAAGCGGACAGCAAGGTACAGGTGGCACTGGTGGAGTCCACTCTACTTCCTTTGCTCACATAGATAGTTCACACGTCACTGCAAATTATATTTCCACTTCAGGTAAGGAGGGACTCCTTGGATTATAGATTCTGGAGCCTCAGACCACATGACCTAGAGCTCTACTATTTTTTCAACTTACCAGCTCTGTTCTGGCAGAGATAGGGTCTCCACAACTGATGAATCCCATGTTCCTATTGTTGGGAAGAGATCTGTCAAGATTAGTGATTCTATTTCTCTACCCTCTATCCTTCATGTTCCCAAATTGAGCACTAATTTGTTATATGTTAGTAGTTTGACTAAAAACCTGAACTGCTCAGTAATTTTTTCTCCTGGTCATTGTATTTTGCAGGATCTGGATTCAAAGAGGACGATTGGAAGTGGTCGTGAAGTGAATGGAATCTACCTCCTGGATGTACTTCCTTCTCATCAGAGTCATCATGTCAGTAAGGAGAGTGAGTCAGGGTCTGTGAGTCAAATTATGCTTTGGCATAATCGTTTGGGTCATTTACCATTTTCTTCTTTGAGTTTTTTGTTTCCAAAACTTTTTGAGTCTGTTAGTTTGTCAAGTCTGGAGTGTGAAGGTTGTCAACTTGGAAAGCATTGTAGACATTCATTTAAACCTAGTAATAAAAGATGTTCTTCTTCTTTTGATGTTATTCATTCGGATGTGTGGGGCCCTTACCATGTTCATTCTATGGGAGGCTATCGCTATTTTCTCTTATTTGTGGATGATTCCTCGCGATACTCTTGGATTTACCTGATGAGATCCCGCGATGAGGTACCATCCTTGGTGAGGCAATTTCATCAGATGGTACTAACACAGTTTGGAACAAGAATAAAGGTGTTCAGATCTGACAATGCCAGGGAGTATTTTGAAAGGCATCTTGCCTCATATCTGTTAGAATATGGTGTTGTCCATCAAAGCAGTTGCCCCTACAGTCCATAGCAGAATGGTGTTGCAGAAAGGAAGAACAGACACATTGTTGAGACTGCAAGAAGCATGATGATCACATCTACAGTTCCAGTTTCGGTTTTGGGGTGATGCAGTTCTCACAGCAGTATATCTGATTAATAGGGTGCCCTCTCGTATACTTGGATTTAGCACCCCATTCAATCTTCTTTTTCCTCAGGGGGAGATGTTTCATATTCCTCTCAGGGTATTTGGGTGTGTCTGCTTTGCATATATCCTTGGTCCTCACCGCTCGAAGCTTGATCCCAAGGCAAAGAAATGTGTCTTCCTTGGATATGCAGAGAATCAGAAAGGCTACTGCTGCTATGATCCAGTCTCTGGGAGCCGGTATGTTACCATGGATGTTACATTTTTTTAATCCACGTACTTCTTCTCAAAGAATCCTTCTCAGGGGGAGTGTTTTGGGGAAGTGAGTCAACAATCTATTCCTCTCCCAGTTCCAGTCCCTGTGTCTACTCCTGTGCTTGATCACCACCCTGTGGCACCTACCTTGCCACCTCCTTTGCGTTCTGCTTCTCAGCATTACTTACGACAAAGACTTCACAAGGAAGTTGATTCCACTACAGCAGAACTCACATCACTTCCTATCGATTCCTTGAAGACTCCAGATTCGACTGCCATGGATTCAGGTATTCCTCTTGGTCCCACTATTGTTTCAGTTCCCATTGATCCTACTAACTCTGTTACAGATAACCTTGATCTCCCGATTGCTCTCAGAAAAGGGAAGATAAAGTCTACTGCTCATTGTATTTCACAATACTTATCCTACAGTGGACTTTCTCCTTCCTATCGTGCTTTTCTCTCCTCTCTTGATTTAGTGTCTATACCCAAGGGTGTTAGTGAGGCTCTCTCCAAACCTGAGTGGAAGACAGCTATGCAGGAAGAGATGGCAGCTTTGATTAAGAATCAGACATGAGACATTGTGGATCTACCAGAAAGCAAGGAGACAGTTGGATGCAGATGGGTTTACACAGTAACATATAAGGCAGATGGAAGTATAGAAAGGTACAAGGCAATACTTGTTGCAAAAGGGTACACACAGACCACCTATGGCATTGATTACTTAGAGACCTTTGCGCCAGTTGCAAAGATGACCTCCGTTCGGATACTTCTTTCTCTTGCTGCCTCATACTCTTGGCCCTTGTTTCAACTTGATGTGAAGAATGCTTTCCTAAATGGGGATCTGCAAGAAGAAGTGTATATGGATCTTCCTGCTGGTTTTTACAATGATACTGAAAAGGAAAAGGTATGCAAACTTAAGAAGTCACTTTATGTCTTGAAACAATCTCCTAGAGCATGGTTTGACAGATTCAGATAGGCCTTGATTGGTTTTGGCTACACTCAGACTCAATCCGATCACACCTTGTTTGTGAAGCGAAGGGGATCTTTGGTGTCAGTCC
The DNA here is from genome assembly GCF_055504915.1 of Nelumbo nucifera. NCBI lineage: Eukaryota > Viridiplantae > Streptophyta > Magnoliopsida > Proteales > Nelumbonaceae > Nelumbo > Nelumbo nucifera. The sequence continues at coordinate 1,590,751 of NC_142649.1, read as the reverse complement.
TAATTGTTTATGTGGATGATATTGTTGTCACCGGGAATGATCTGAGTGAGATTGATGGTCTGAAAAGGAACCTACATAAAGAATTTGAAATTAAGGATCTTGGAGAATTGAGATACTTTTTAGGCATTTGTAAGATCAAAACATGGAATTTTTATCTCACAAAGGAAGTATGTCTTGGATCTTCTTCAAGAGACAGGGAAGCTTGGAACAAAGGCAATCAGCACCCCTATTGATCAGAACCATAAAATCAATGCACTAGAAGGTGAACCAGTAAAGGACATTGGGAGATATCAGAGACTTGTGGGTCGACTGCTATACTTGTGTATGACAAGACCAAACATCTCTTATGCGGTAAGTGTAGTAAGTCAATACATGCATGCTCCACGAGTCCAGCATTGGGAAGCTGTTGACAGGATTCTTGCTTATCTGAAGGGACACCCAGGCAAAGGCATATTGTTTATTGATCATGGATAGTTGAAACTAGAGGCTTATATAGATGCAGATTGGGCAGGATGCCTTGATGACAGGAGATCAACTTCAGGAGTGTGCACGCTAGTTGGGGGTAACTTTGTCTCATGGAAGAGTAAGAAACACACAGTGGTGGCAAGATCAAGTGCTGAAGCCGAATACAGGGCCATGGCACATGGAGTTTCAGAACTTCTCTGGATTCGTTCCCAGTTAGAAGAATGTACAGGCAGAAGAACCTATGATACTATACTGTGATAACCAGGCAGCAATTAACATTGCCCATAACCCAGTCCAGCATAACCGAACTAAGCACATTGAAGTGGATAGACATTTTATCAGGGAAAGGGTAACTTCTGGAGAAGTTTTTCTTCCATACATTGCTTTTGATCTGCACCTCGCTGATGTTCTCACAAAAGGTGTTGCAAAGAATAAGTTGGAGCATGATCTACGCAAGTTGGGAATGTGTGACATTTATTCCCAACTTGAGGGGGAGTGTTGAGTTGGTCCGGTTTGTTTTTATTTAGTTAGGAAGTTGTTAGGCTTTAGGCCCATTAGTTTATGTTTTTTTAAGTTGTGACTGTTCAACTTTTAGTAGTCGCCCTACTAAGGGCATCCTTGTAATATCTCATCTTTTTAAGTTAAGTATAAATATAATGAGAGGGGGGCGGCTAGGGTTAATTTTCACAATCTTGGTTGACTTCCTACTCTCTTCTTCTTCTCCTTTCTTTCTCTACTGCTGAAATCTTCATCTTCCCCCTCTTTCCTTCACAAGAAACTCGACTAAATCTGCATTAGTGATCTCTACTATAGCAAAAAAAAACTGAAGAAATAAACGAGAACATGAGTTGGTTAATCTTATCTTCAGTCAATGAACCTTGAGAGTCTGCCTTGAGAGCTGAAATGAAGGAAAAAGCATTACATGGTTCAGCCAAATCCTAAAATGCTTTATGTTGTACTTTCTTAGGAGGCCGAGTTGGACATTCAACAATAATAAGCCCATGTTGTTTGCAAAAGGTGCAAAAATTCTTCTTACAATGAGATACCACATGCCCAAATTCTTTGCACTCATAACACTAAATCTTCAAAAAATCTTTCTTCACCTTTTGTTTGGTAGCAAAAAATTCTGCACCTATGCCATGCTCTTTCTTATTATCAAGAAAGGTGAGTAATAAGCCGAGTTTCCTCTCTTAATAACTCACCAAGAATCACATCCAAGTCCGGCACTGTCTTCTCCCTACTAAGAATGTTTGACTGTATAGTCTCATAATCAAGTCAGAGATGCATCAAAAAGTGCATAACTTTTCTCTTATCAAAATGTTTCTTCATTGCTTTCACGCAATAATTAGTAGAGAAATCCCAGGTGAACCAATTCATATTCATTTCAAAGGTTCACAAAACCAATATAGTACTCTTGAATTCTTTTCTTCCTCTGAGCATAAGAAAATATGTCCAGCTATATCTAATATATTTTGGACATATTTGACTGCAAATAGACCTTCTCAAGGTATTCAAACATGTCATGTGTACTCTTCAGTCCCCTCATTGGAATGACAACATCAATAGTGGCAGAGCCTAGAATCTAGGAAACAACCTATGCATTTTCAATCTCCCACTGCTTCAACCCTTTTGCATCACTAGCATAGACATGGTTGTAGAACCATCAATATAGCCCCACATACCCTTCCCTTCAACAAAGTACTATAAATGAAACTTCCATAGTGCATAGTTCATTCCATCAAACTTAACAGAGATGATTTCACCTTTTTTGAATCCCACGATCAATAAAAGATAGATAAAATAAATAGAACAAGTAGTACAATCACCAAGAGCAAGCAATGATGTTGAAAGAGATGAGAGAGGACCTCTTGTAGCAAAGAAAAAACGTTCAAACTACTAAAAAAACATGTAACGAAGTACACAATCCAAAAAAAAAAAGAAAGAAAGTAGATTTGGATCAGATCTGATATGCCTTTCAAAATATGTAGATCTGGATCAGGAGACACTCCCTATGAAGTTTCACCTTGATCTAATGTCTTCCAAGAGAGATCTAATAGAATTTCTCTTGTTGGTTGTACTGAACAAAGTAGACTAATTCTAGGGTTGATCAAAACAATCCCAAAACCAATCACAGAACAAGGAAAATAGTAGATCTTGATAGTCAATTGAGCAAGGAAGAATCAAAGAACAACCTGCTCTAATACCATGATAGCTTAGGCAAGAGAGAGAGAGAGAGAGAGAGAGAGAGAAGAAAGAAACAACAGAAAAATAGATTGCTCAGATGGTTGATGTACACACCCAACCCAGGAAAAAGGTATTTATATAAAAGAATAAATGAACAATATTGTCCTTACTGTTGTGAGACTTAATAGAAAGCAAAATATCTCTCCTTGGGGGGGGGATAACTTTAATCAAAAGTGTCCTTTCAAGATTACCAACTTATTTCTGTTTATTCTTGTTTTTAATTGATGTAATACTTTGTTAGAAGAGGTAACAGCTCATGCCTCTTCATGGATTTCCTGTATTGCCTTAATTTCTGGATTAATAAATTATTTTCATTCATCAAAAAAAGGAAAAAAAAAGATTACCAACTTATTATATGTCCTTGTTGAAAATTCTGACATAAGTGGCTGAAAGAATTGAGAAGGTTCAGAGGGGTTTCTTATGGGATGATGTTGGTGGAGATGGAGGGGGAAAGGAGAAGGGTGGATTGGGTTTTAGAAGAGTGAGAGTTTTCAACAAGGCCTTGGTTGGGAAGTAGTTACGGAGATTTGGTTTAGGGAGGGAGGAAAACTCATTATGGAGGAGGGTGGTGGTGGGGAAGTATGGTGTGATAAAGTTTGGTTGGGAATCTAGAGAGGTGAGATCTTCATACGGATTGAGTGTGTGGAAAGGGATTATGAGATTCAATCAGGAGCTCGGGAGCTTAACAAGTTTTTCAGGAGAGGATGGATCAAGAATTAGGTTCTGGGAGGATGATTGGTGTGGGCTAGGCAAGCTGAGTGAACTGTGCCCAAGGTTGTATATGCTGGTTGAGGCTGAAGTTCAATTAGCCAATGTTATGAAAGAAGGGGAGAAGAGAACAGCCGATCTAGAGCCTGAAGTTCAGGAGAAATTTGCTGGATAGAGAGGTGGACAAGTGTATTAGATGCCATTTGGCAAGTCTTTTTTGAAAGATCTTCTAGCAGACCTGAGAGCCAAAAGACGATGTGAGCTTTTGCATTAAGATCTTAGCAACCTGAAGATCGTTTGGTTAAGGTGCATCTTCCCGCGCATCTTTCTGCGTGAAGACATGATGAAAAAAAGTCAAAAAGCTCCATTTGGAGCTTTCCGAAATAGCCCAAAACAGGCTTCACGGGTCTTTTTGGGATGTCTTCTTTTGGCGGCTAGGTCTTTTCCCAAACCAAACGGGAAAATACCTAAACGCGGGCTGCCGGGCTTCTAAACAGCCAACAGACCGCACAGAAAGGCACACCAAATGGGGCCTTACTTTGTTGGGAAAACTAGAGGGGGTGAAAATCTCAACTCAATCGAGGGATGAACTATGGTGGAATGAGTGTTCAAATGGAAAATTTTCTGTTAAATCATGTTATCTAGCTCTCAGCAGGGATAGTTCAGATTCATGTCAAGTTGAGGGTGTGTTGGGAAACCCGGTCCCCCCCGAGTTGAAGCTTTTGCTTGGCTGGTGACCATGGACAGCATCTTGACTGTGGATCACCTGAAACCAAGGGACTTCAGTATGGCCAACATGTGTTGTTTATGCAATGAACAGGAAGAAAATGTTAGTCATCTGTTTTACTCTTGCATGCAAGGTTGCTGGTTTCATGTGGAGATTGTTCACTTATATGTTCGGGGTATCAGATTTTCATCCAAGATCAACTGCACATATCTTCTCTTCATGACCAAAGATAAGAGGAAGGAAGAAACCGAAAGGTGATTTGAAGCTGCATTCAATTTGCAATACGTTGAAACATATGGAAGGAGAGAAATAGAAGAATTTTTTAAGATAAAATCTGCAGTTTGGACAAGATAGTGGCTGCTGTCAGAAAATCTGTGGCCGATTGGGTTCTGGAGCTACCAGAATTCAGACAAATTGACAGGGAGGACCTGGGGACAAGTTGGGGGATGTCCTGGGGTTTCAACTTTGTAACTTGGAAAACTTATTTTGATTTTACTTAGTAGTTTTTCTCCGATGATGTATGCGGGTGATGCCTTGTCACCTGCTAAATTGTATGTTACTTTTTTATTTAAATGAAATTTTCATTTTACCATAAAAACGAAAAAAGAAGAAGAAGGATGTAATAGCTATATGTTTGAGTTTGTCTGTCTGTGTGTGAAAAAGAAAGGAGAATGGAAAGAGAGGAAGACTCACGGGTAAGCGACGACTTTGGAAGACTCGATAGTGAAGGGGCAGACAGCAAACTGAAAAAGCTGAAACCTCTCGGCGGCATCCTTGGCCTTAAGATAGGCCATGTCGGGGGTATCGAATGGCAACACACGACGCCATGGAGCGGAAAAGCCGCCGGTCTTTTGCGACGAAACAGTAATGAAATGGCAGTCATGAATGTGCTTCTGTATCTCCTCCAACGACTCCAGAAAATTTGACTTCGTAACCTGTTTGACACTCCATTGCTGCTCCTTTTGGGCATTCTTGCTGCTGCTCAGGAAACGTCTCTGCAACTGCAATAGCCGGTGCATCATATCATTCGTTAAAGTGCAAAACAAGACGCCACTGTCCTTGAAATTAAGCTAAAGGCCTAAAGCAGTGGACCGCCCGCTCGCCCCACGAAATGCCTCGGTCTTGGTCGGACAATAAGGTTTTAAACCGTCGTTGATCCGGACGGTCGGACCATTCGACCTACAAACCGGTTAGGGTACTGACTCCATTTCACCCCGAAATGTTATTTTCCCAAAAACCATTGAATTGGTCCAAAACCAAGTAAACCAGGCGGTTGAACCGTTGAATGTTTGATTCAGACCGGTTTTTGGGCAATTTTTTTTATTTTTTTAAAACATCTTGATCCATTCAGACCAAATGATCAAACCACTACCTCGGAAACAAGTGGCCAAGGCAATCTCGATTCCACTTTGGTTTTTAGAACATTATTGGGTAGCATCAAACAAAGGGGGTAGAACATTAGGAAGCACATTTAATGAGCACTTTATAAATATTATGACAACTATTAAATGTTGTATTTAGGCCTTGTTCACATTTCGACAAGTTATTTATCTGGATAAGTGTACTTACCTAGGTAAAGAAAAATTTACTTGGGTAAGTACATTTACCCATGTTTTTTATTTCCAATGTAAATAAGGCAATGACCATTTTATCTATAAAATCCATTATTACAATGGGATTTTTGTCCCTTTCAAGTGTTGGCAACTTTCCCCAAAGGTGGGAAAGTTATTTAACCTCCTAGGAGATAGATATCACTTACCCACCAGGAAAATAAACTTTCCCTATTCCCCACATAAATCTGAAAAAGGAACATGGGATTTTTGGTCATTGGAAATCAAAATCCCATTGACCAACTTTCCCCCCTCTCAAAATCCAGAAAAAGAATGCCCCCTTAATCTTTTTCAAGGATAAGTTGGGAGTATTTCAAGGGATAGGTGTCAAAAAAAATTTAAAGTGCTCATTGAACATGCTTACAATGTTATGCCTACCTGGACTCTCAAACAAAGTTTTCAAGTTCAACCAGATTAGACAGTTGAACCGATGATTGGTGCTTCTTGTTATTTTATGGTTTTTAAGGTTTGAATGATCTAACCATCCATACAATTGATAAAACCTTTACATGGTCAACTTTCCAGTGCTATCAAGTCCAACTCTCACAGCACTTGCCCATTAAGTAAGGTCCGAATATGCTAGCACGCCTCACACCAATCTCATAGTGCTTTTCACACGTGCATTGAGAACATCTCTCATACTCGATTTCTCTAATTCTAAGTTTAGGGCAAACTTAGACCCAACCCTTGGCTGCCCAAACCTAGGTGAAACACCCAAGCATAAATGTTTTATGTCTATTTTAACTCAAAATAGTCTCTAACTCTCAACCAAATAGAAATTTCACATTTAAAATCAAAACACCCAAGTTACACTCATATAGTAGTGTTTTCAAGTAAAAATTGCCTAGTACCAAACATCACCTTAACAAGTTATTTAACCACTCTCCCATTAGTCCTACTAATTTGGAACATATCCAGCAGCGCCTCACCTTCTAGCCAGGGGTGAGCATTTGAATTAATTGAAATTTTAATAGGGAAATTTTGAATTAAAACCAGATTAAGGAAAATTCTAAATTTTTGCTTGGTTTACGGTTATTTTGATTAAATCTGAATTTGAATATATATTGTATAATCTATAACACACATATATATATATATATATATATATATATATATATATATATATTATAGATTACACACATTATATGGGTTTAACTATAATACTCAAAAGGTATGATGCTGGAAAAACTTGGAACCAATTATGATGCCAAAAGAAAATGGATTTTCTCTAATAGGGTTCAACTTTGATGCCAAAAAGACATTATGTCAGAAAAAAACTTATGACCAATCAATTAGCATCATAAAAGTGGTTATCAATAAGGTGGATTTTCAACAAAATTCATGGAGGGATTTGATTGGTCAAAGTCTTTCCAACATCATAGGCCTAGACTCTTTTTGCAATTTCTTGTATGGATGAAATTTGCTCAATGTTAAAACTTATTGATTTAAAATCGAGGCAAAATGAGTAATGTGTTATTGGTCTTAAATGAGTTAAAAACAACTATGATTAAGACAAATATAGATCTTTGTTTAACTTCCTGCTAGATTCTATTTGAAGGCTTATAGGCATAAAATAAATCGAATTGCCCATGGGTTAGCATGGCCCGACATGATGTAAATCTTGCTTGGCACGGACCCTACGTAACCCTAGGTTGAGCTAGGCTAGGGGTTTGAGGCCCACAACCCATATGGGCTTATATATATTATTGATACATGTTATGTATATATAGTAATAATATATAAATATGCATTTATTAGTTTTTTTTCTTCATGAAAAAAAAAAGTCGTGTTGGCCCATGAGCCTACGCTAGTGTTAGGCCCCCTCCCTAATAAATTAGGTTGTGACAGAATGACCTGTTACAGTGCAAAGGGATGATAAACCATGTGCTGGTCCAACACAACCCACATTACACATATAGGTGGGCCAAAAATTGAATTTTGTGAATATTAGATGTAATTGAAAATGCATACAACTTCAAGAGCAAATTCATCACTCAAAGTTGTATCTTCCCTACTATGCTCTACATGTTGATTAGTATAAAATTATAATTTGGTTTGAATGTAGGGAGTGGGATTAGATTTTGCGTGTTAGTATTTGTAACCAAATTACATTCTTGTGGAAAACATTTGACTAACCTTCTTCCTTCAATTAAGGCACCATTTGGCTTGTCTTTTTATGCGGTCTTTTGGCTGTTTACAAGCTGAGAAGACTGAAAGTCGGTATAGTCCTATTTGGCACGCAGAAGATCTAACCGCCAAAATACGCAGCACCGAAAAGACGCACAAAGCCCATTTTGGGCTGATTTCGGGAAGCTTCAAATGAAGCTTCCCGCATCTTTCACGTTTTAATCTCCGGCGGAAAGACCCGAAATGATGCACGGAAAGACGCGCGTCTGCCAAACGGTCAGAGCTACGAGAAGATCTTCTCAAAAAAACTTGCCAAACGGGCCCTAAGTAAGCCCCTTTGTTGCCTTCTCTTTGAGGTTGTCTCCTAGAACATGGTTTACCTAATGAAAATATGCATTGTTAATAATTTTATGTATGCATTTTATAATTTGCAGTTCTTGAGAGAGCTTCTTACCCAACATCAAAAGCACTAAAGTAAGAAGAGGTGAGAAATCTGTCTATTCTTTTTTTGAACATAATTCCTTGGTCATATATTTGCAAAGTCAGCAAGTATTGGGTTGGTTTCTAAAAATAATGTTTAACTGATTCCATGCATTATGTTCTTCCCTATTTCAAAATTTTATATTCTTCTTTTATGTCATGTCCAAATCCAAAAAATCTAATATATAGTTTATATGTGACAATTTTATAAATAAATTTGCCTTTAGTTTTTTTTTTTTCTTTCTTAACGTACAACATTAGGAAATAGTTTAAGCTATATGTAAGAAACAATTTTAATATATGTATGGTATTTTTGGGTTGATGTAAATTATTTATAGAAATTTTGACTAGATTATGCAAAGTCAATATTTATTTTAAGAACTTGTTGAGTAAATTAACTACTAAAATGTGAATTTCACATCTGATGATGCACAATCTGGCCGGTCTTAGCTGTTGATGATCTTGCCTCTGAAATGAGTAACAGGGACCTGAAATGGGAGAAGAGAAGCTCCGGGGAGAACCCGGCGTAGGGCTCCGAAGCTCAAGTTAGAATCCTTCAAAGGCAAGAATAACCAGATAGCGCGAGAGTTAGCATACCTCCTCCCTGGGGGGGTAGAAGCCTTTTATAACCACCTCGCGTACTCACTTCCAGGCCTCCGTCAGGTCGGGCATGATTACTTCTGAACTCCTGCCAGTTCGGGTGTCACTTCCTCTGGTCGGACAGAACCGCCACTGTTCCTTCTGTCGGAGCCGTCTCTGCGGCTAGTGACGACGGTTGCAGGTGGCGGTGGCAGGAAGCCGTTTGAAATGCGGCTGTCAGGCGTCAGATCCCAAATCAGTCAGGTACGCCGCCCTTGGGTAAGGACGTCCTTGGCATCGGGTACGTCTGGCGGGCCTGGTGTTTTGGAAGTGAAGTGTTGGAGTGGCGAGCGAGGTGCCTTGAGTTCGGTTTGGAGTGTTCCGAGCTGCCACGGGTCAGCTCGGGTCAGATTTGTGAGTCTTGGGGCCCAGTATAGTTCGTGCTCCTTGCAGGGAGCTCGGGTTCTCAGTAGGGAGCTCACTCTTAATAGCGAGCTCGGAATCCCAGTAGGGAGTTTGTTCTTAGTAGGGAGCTCGGATTTAGGGAGCTCGGGCTCCTAGTACTGAGCTCGGACTTGGGGAGCTCAGTTTTCACGGAGCTCGGGTTCTTTAGGGAGCTCGGGCTCCTAGTACCGAGCTCGGACTTGGGGAGCTCAGGTTTTAGGGAGCTCAGACCTTCGACAGGGAGCTCGCTCTTTATCAAGGAGCTCGGACTAAGTACAGCGGTCTGGAGTTCGGGCTTGGTAATGAGTTTGGACTTGCTTCCGATGTTCGCTTTGGGTGCTCTACTGTCCCGAACTGCTTGCCTTTGCCGCGTGTCGGGCGATCGCGAGGTCGGGCCAAATTTCCCTTCATCAATTGCCCCCCACTCCCTACAACGATGGTTCCGTCTTGGCGCGGGGAGTTCGCAAGGTAGCAGGAGGGTTTTTGGTCCGTGCTGAGCGCGCTTGCTCTAATTTGATTTTCAGAAAAGGGCGCGCGTTTGGGAGTCGTGACGGCAATGGTTCGGGAGTTGCGCTGCAGACGCTTTTATTGCGAGGAGACGTGCGCCGTTACTCCGTCAGTTTCGGGAAGACGCGTGCCGACACCTGTCCTCTGACAAGACGTGCGCGACGTTCCATCATTTTCGGAAAGACGTGCGCCGATTGGTCTTGGAAGACATGCGGCTTAGCGCGGCTGTGGGCCGTTGGATTGGCTTCGATCTGGGCCGTCGCTTTCCGTACGCAGTGGATATAAATAGTGCGCGGGGGGGGCCGTCCTTGCTATTGTTGTATATTTCGAGTTCGCGCCTTAAGTTTTAGCTCGCGTCCAGGCTTTTCAGCTCGCGTCCCAGGGCTTCTTGCTTGTTCGAGTTCTCGCGGTCTGCTTCAGTCTTCTTCCCGGGTGAGTGTTCTTTTGGAATCCCATTCCGTTCCACGATGTCCGGTTTGGAAGGTTCAGACTGTTCAAGCGGGTCTGATGTGGGTTCTACGAACCAGTTTGCGTCCCACGGTAGTTCAAGTGAGCCCGATGTAGGTCCTGAGGAAGGGGTCGGGCCTACCACCCGAGGTGCTTCGGGTAGGTCGGCATCCACCTCCCGCCGTGGCCGGGTTGTAGATCAGTTCGGCCCTTCGACTATGACGCTTGAGGAACTTCAAACCCACGTAGACTACTATAGTTTGCCCAGCGAGTATGGTTATTTTATCCCTACGGGGAGCTTTCCTTGGGAACACGGTCCTGATGAGATGGTGATTTTCCGGGAACAGCTCGCCGCGGGGCTGCGACTGCCCTTCCACCCTCTTCTCGTCGAGGTCCTAAACCACTTTGGTGTGACGGTTGGCCAACTTCACCCGAACTCTATTAGGAACTTAGTGGGAACGATCTCTTTATTTTGCGACGAGAACTTCCCTCTAGATCTGGAGATTTTTTCTTCTATCTTAATGTTGAAAAAGAAAGTGGGTCCCCTTCCTGGGCGTAGGCGGGCATACTACCTGTCCCCTCGCCCGGGCTTCAAGCTCTTACACGGACTCCCCAATAAGGTCCCGGCGTGGAAGCAAGACTATTTCGGGGTGCGAAGTGCGATGGGGTGGCCGTTTCAGACCGGCTGGGGGGTGGCCGCTCCTGATTCCGGCATCACACTTGATGAGGAGACGGCGGAGGGCCTCCGGCAATGGGCGCGGCTTGGGCTGGATTGCCAATGGTATCTGACGGAGGCCAAGCTTATTGCTGCGGGCCTGAGCTCGGGTAGGTTCTTTCCCTAGTGATCTTGTCTTGTTCTTCGCTTACGTCTTGCTGATGCCGACCTCCTTTTCGCAGGTACAATGGATTCTCGAGGGTCACGAGGTGCGCACTTGTTCGAGGGGATGAAGAGGAGAAAGCGGGTGGCCAAGCGAGCTCGCGCCGAGCCATCCCGAGCTGCGGAGCCCGAGGTGCCGGACTGTCCGGCAGAGGAGCCCGAGATGGTTCCTCCTATGCAGGGGCTGGCGGGGGCTCCTTATGCTGAAACCACACACACGGGTGCTCCTGCTTATTCCGAGTCCGCTCATATGCGAGCCGGGCCGTCGGGCTCGGAGGCCCCGGGGGACTTCAGGAGAGTGCTGTCGCCTGTGCATGCTCTTCAACGGAGTAAGGAGGCGATGTTTCCTGAGGAAGTTGCGGCGTGGACCGAGCTCCCTCTGCGCCAAGTGGCTTGCCGTGCCGTTACTCACGCCATGGTGGTAAGTGATCCTTTCTTTAGAGCTTGGCTTCTATTTTTTCATTCGTTTCTCTGATGTCGTTTTCCTTTGATAGGTGAACTCCTCCATTCACGCCTTGGCGAACCAGGTGGAGAAATGCTTGCGACAGGCGCGAGCTGCCGAGGAGGCTGCTCGGACTGCCGAGGAGAATGCTCGTGCTGCTGATGCTGCTGCTCGCCGTGCGCGGTCTAGGCAGGCGAGGTCTCAGAGGGATGCCGAGGCCATGGGAGTGGTGGTGCAGCGCATGGCGGAAATGAAGCTGGACCTGGAGCACCGGGTCGAGTATCTTCTGGAGGATATCAGGGAGAGGACTTAGATCTTTTCTCAAGGGATCGAAGACGCGAAGAAGAAGGCTGTCAGCGATTACATTGCTTCGCCGGATTTCGATGACCTGATGGTAGACTCCTACAGGAGGGGTTTCAAGCTAAGTCGGTGGATGATCCGGAATACGTACCCCGACCTCGATACCAGCGCCATATCCACTTTGCACATCACTCCGGAGATGGCTAATGCTGCAGATGCTGAACCAGACTCCGAGGGGGAGGCAGGTCCTTCGGGCATTGTCGGAGAGGCTTCGGATAACGATGAAGTAGCCCCGGGCTTGTGAAATGAAATGAAATGTACACATCTGTTTTGAAATGAAATGTCTTTTTGAAATGAAATGTACACACACACACACACACATATATATATATATATATATATATATATATATATATATATATATATTATATATATATTTTGGCGAACTGACCATTTCGGTCTGTCAGTTCGTTTTATGAAATGACTTCGGCGTACTTGCTTTGGTGGCCTATAGATAGTACCTTCTCAAGTTGACAACGTTCCAAGCTTGGGGTACTTGTTTCCCTTCTAGGGTTCCGGGCTCGTACGCTCCCCCACCGAGTGTTTTCATTACTCTGTAGGGTCCTTCCCAGTTCGGTCCAAGTTTCCCTACGCCGGGTTCGGGCACCATGACCCTACGGAGAACCAGGTCGCCGACGCGGAAGTTCCTCTTTTTTACTCGCGCGTTGTAGTACCGAGCTACCTTTTGTTGGTAAGCCGCAGTTCGGATGTGCGTGAGGTCTCTCACTTCGTCCAGTAGGTCGAGGTTGGTGTGCAACTCGCCCTCGTTTGTCCGTTCGTCGTACGCTTCCAGTCGTAACGTAGGCACTTCGATTTCCACCGGGATCACTGCTTCGGTGCCATAGGTGAGGTTAAAGGGGGTCTCACCCGTGGCGGTCTTTTCCGTGGTTCGGTGTGCCCATAAAACACTTGGTAGTTCGTCTGCCCACAAACCTTTGGCTCGGTCCAATCGCGCTTTTAGTCCGCGGAGGATGGCTCTGTTCATTACTTCTGTTTGGCCATTTGCCTGCGGGTGTGCGACCGATGTGAAGTTCTAACTAATTCCCATACTTCGGCACCATTCTTGGAACTTGATGTCTTCGAACTGTTTGCCATTGTCGGAGATCAGTACCCGAGGTAGCCCGAAGCGACATACGATGTTTCCAAAAGAAGTTTTGTATGTTTCGGGCCATAACTGTTGCTAGGGGTTCGGCTTCTATCCACTTCGTGAAATAATCTACTGCCACCACTAGGAATTTTCTCCCGCCTGTCGCTGGTGGGAATGGCCCCAAGAGGTCGATGCCCCATTGGGCGAAGGGCCATGGACTGGTGAGGTATTTGAGGTCGGCAGCGGGCTGATGGTGGATATTGGCATGCTTCTGACACTTGTCGCATTTTCTGACGAGCTCGATTGCCTCTGTCTTCATCGTTGGCCAGTAGTATCCTTGTCGAAGTGCCTTTTGGGCGAGGGCTCTGCCCCCCAGGTGTCCGCCACACAAGCCTTCGTGGATGTCGCGGAATACCAGCTCGGCTTCGGCTGGGCGCAAGCATCGCAGATAGGGGAGCGTGTAGGATCGTCGGTACAACCGTTCGTCTATCATGACGTATTTGGCTGCCTGGCGCTGCACCCTCTTGGCTGTGTTGCGGTCCGCGGGGAGGGTTCCGTCTAACAGGAAGCTCGCAAGTGGGTCGATCCAGCTCGGCTCCGCTTCGGTGACGGGAGCGACCTCTCTTGCCCCACCGAGAATGCTGGGCCGAGGCAAGTCTTCTACGTACACGGTTCTCCTGGCGTTGTGGCTCGTGCTAGCCAGTCGGGACAGGGCGTCGGCCTCAGCGTTCTCTGACCTCGGGATTTGCTTGATGAAGTGTGATTGGAAGTTGAGCAGAGCTTCCTTTACTTTTGCCAAGTACGCAATCATAGTGAGTTCGCGTGCTTTGTACTCGCCTGTAACTTGGTTGACCACGAGCTGGGAATCACTGCAGATAACCACATGCTTTGCCCCGACCTTGCGTGCTAGGTTTAGCCCGGCTATCAGTGCCTCGTAATCTGCCTCGTTGTTGGATACCGCGAACTCAAAGCGTAGTGCGCATTCCTGTTTTGTTCCGCCCGGGCCGCGTAGCATTATTCCAGCCCCGCTGCCTTGTTGGTTCGAGGAGCCGTCTACGTGAAGGATCCAGGGCTCCTCCTCCCAGTTCGCGCTTGGTCTACGAGGAGGGATGCCACACTGGCTGCTACTTCACGAGGTTCGGACTCGTTTGGCTTGGGAGCTCCGAGTTCGCTCGAACTGGGGATCTCGGGCTTGACCGGCTCAGGGGCTTCGAGGCTAAATGTGCATTCTGCGATAAAATCTGCCAAGGCTTGGGCCTTGATGGCAGTTCTTGGCTTGTACTGGAGATCGTACTCGCTGAGCTCGATGGACCACTTCGTCAGCCGGCCGGAAACCTCGGGTTTGAGTAAGACTTGCCTCAGAGGTTTGTCGGTCAGGACGATGACGGTGTGGGCCTGGAAGTACGGGCGGAGTTTCCGTGCTGCTATCACCAGAGCATACGCTAGCTTTTCTATCTGCGGGTACCTTGTCTCTGCTCCCTGCAAGATTTTACTAACATAATATATGGGTCGTTGGACCCGGTCTGCCTCCTTTACTAGTACCGAACTGACCACCTCGTCGCTGGCCGAGAGGTATAGCTCCAAGACTTCGCCTTCCTCGGGCCGAGCTAAGGTTGGTACTTTGGCGAGGTAGCCTTTTAGCTCATCAAACGCGAGCTGACAGTCTTGGGTCCATTCGAACCCTTTGCCTTTGATCGCTTTGAAGAAGGGTAGGCAGCGGTCTGCCGATTTGGACATGAAGCGGCTTAGGGCGGCTATGCGGCCGTTCAGCCTTTGGACTTCTTTTATTTTCCGAGGTGGTCTCATATCTAGGATGGCTTGTATTTTGTCTGGGTTGGCCTCGATGCCACGTCGACTGACAACGTAGCCCAGGAACTTGCCCGAGGTGAGGCCGAAGACGCATTTGTTGGGGTTTAATTTCATGTTATACTGACGCAGGATTTGGAAGACATAATCTAAGTCTTGTATTAATTCTTGCGAAAACTGTGTTTTGACGACCATGTCGTCTACATAGCACTCTATCTTTGTGCCGATCAGGGGCCGAAACAGCCTATTTACAAGTCTTTGGAAGGTCGCCCCGGCGTTTTTTAACCCGAAGGGCATGACCTTGTGACAGTATATACCGAATTCGGTTATGAATCTAGTTTTTTCCTCGTCGGACTGGTCCATCCGGATTTGGTTGTAGCCTGAGTAGGCATCCAGGAAACTTAGCAATTCGTGTCCCGAGGTCGCGTCCACTAGACGGTCGATCCTAGGAAGGGGGAAGCAGTCTTTCGGGCAAGCTCGGTTCAGGTCGGTGTAGTCGACGCACATGCGCCACTTGCCGTTCGCCTTTTTCACCAGCACAGGGTTGGCCACCCAGCTCGGGTAATGGACTTCCCTTATGAAGTTTGCCGCGAGGAGCTTTTCGACTTCCTCGTCGACCGCTTTCCAGCGCTCCGGGGCTAAGTTCCGTTTCTTCTGTCTAACGGGTTTGACTAAAGGGTCAGTGTTAAGTTTGTGAGTTATAAGACTAGGGTCAATACCGGGCATTTCGGCCGCAGACCATGCAAAAATATCTAAATTTTGGAGTAAAAAACTTACCAGTTCGGCCCGTAGGGGTTCCTTGACAGAAGCACCAATCTGGAGTGCGCGAGATGGGTCCGTAGGTAAAGTCGGGATCGCGACTGTCTCTTCTGTCGGCGAGGCTCGTTCTTCGCCTTGCTCCGTAGGCCGCTCCAGGTCGAGGTCGCCGGCCGGCTTGGACTTGCCCTTTAGGGCGGCGACGTAGCACTTGCGGGACTCGAGCTGGTCGCCCCGCACTACCCCCACACCGAAGTCCGTAGGGAACTTCATTGCCAAATAATAGGTAGAGACCACCGCCCCCAGGATATGCGTGATTGGCCGTCCTATTATGGCGTTGTATGGGGAGGGGGTCGCGACCACTAGAAAATCGTGGTTGAGTCTGACCGCACAAGGCCACGTGCCGACTTCCATGGACACCGTTATCTTTCCAAGGGGCCTGACTTCCTCCCCGCTGAAGCCCACCAGGGGAGTGTTCGCAGGTTTTAGTTCGCTCCTTGGCAGCTGTAGCCAATCAAATGCCGACTTGAATAGGATGTCCGCCGAGCTGCCTGAATCTACGAGTACGCGCCTAACTTCGAAGTCGCTGATCCTGAGTTTAATGACGAGTGCGTCATCGTGAGGGTAGCGAACTCCCCACACGTCGTCTTCTGTGAAGAGGATCGGCTCCTCGGTCTTCGGCCTCTTCGGGGGGTTCCGCTCCTCGAGGACCGCTTCGCGAACTGAGGTCCGAGCTGCCGCTGATGTGCACCCCGCCACCACTGAACCTCCCACAATTACATGGATGGTTCCCCGAACTGGCCTTTCTGCCGGAGGCTGTCGCGGCATCGGTTCGGCAGGCCTGCTGCTAGTCTCCGGGGCGTCTTTTAAGTGTTCGCCCGGCTGATCCGCTTTATTGCTATTATTGTTGTGCTGTACAAAGTTTCTTAAGTATCCGCGACGGATGAGCCCCTCTATCTCGTCTCGGAGGTTATTACATAGCTCGGTGCTGTGACCGTGGTCCCTATGGAAACTACAATACAAATTCTTGTTTCTTTCGTTTGGATTTCCCTTTAGGCGAGGTGCCCATTTCACGAAGGGGGCGTCCTTGATCGTCATTAGGATCTCGGTCCGCCTTGTGTTCAGTGGCGTGTAATCCGTCCGAGCTGGCAGGGGAGCTCGGAATGACTGGTTCGGTTTTGGGTCCCGGGCCGGGTTTTTCCGGTCGGCCGAGTTAGAGGGCTCGCCGTCCCTCTTTCTTTTCTCGTTTCCGCCCTCGGTTCTTTGGTTGACTTTCTCCTCCGTCCTCATGAATTTGTTCGCGAGCTTGAGGAACTCGGCCACGGTCGCGGGCTAGTTAGCTACCATGTGCCACTTGAA
The DNA here is from genome assembly GCF_055504915.1 of Nelumbo nucifera. Taxonomy (NCBI): domain Eukaryota; kingdom Viridiplantae; phylum Streptophyta; class Magnoliopsida; order Proteales; family Nelumbonaceae; genus Nelumbo; species Nelumbo nucifera. Next base: position 1,573,726 of record NC_142649.1, on the reverse strand, counting down.
TTCCTTGTGCGTCACCCCTCTTTTTGCTGCGGCAAGCTGTACCGCGGGGTCTAACCGAGGTATCTGTAAGCATGCCTCGTTGAATCGTTTGATGTAGCCCCCGTATGGGTTCTCCCCCATTTAAGGGAATGGCCATTCCCTCCCCCTCCCTTGGAAATGAAATCTCATTCCAATTGATTCTAATTCCCGTTTTGATTCCTATCTAAACAAAATAGACTATGAGAATAGATCATCATAGGCCTAAGGGTTTTTTTTTAGTTAAAGGTTTTAGGGCATTTCAATCCTCAAACATTTGATGATTTTGCATAAAGTTAAGGTTGGCATTATAATAATCTATGATAGAAAAGTTGATTTAATGTAATAGAAAGGGTGTATAAGTCCCTTTCAACTCCAAAGGTCAAAAGAGGCTTAAGGGCAGGTCAAAATTGAGGGGAGGTTTAATAAGACCTTTTGAAAAAAAAATCAGGTAATTTAAGGGTTTTACTTGGACAACCAGGGCATGTACTATGCATGTGTAAAACTTGAGCTAAAAATATAAAGTTGATGTAATATGATTAAATTTAACTTTTGTAACTTGCACCAAAATACAGTTAAGTGGTTGCTTTATAGTATAGACTAGTAATTGTTCACTTGTGTTGCACATGGCAATTTTAGTTAAGGGTAAATTATAGATAAGCATCCATGGCTTTGAGGGTAGGACACTTAAGGGCCTAACTTTCTAATTTGACAACCAAGTACCCTAAGCTTTTGGAAGTATACACACAAGTCAACACTATTAACTAACATCATGATAGGTGGTAAAATTATCAAATTGCCCATTATTTCCTAATTTATTTAAGATTGCAACAGATTTGGAACAACAATAAAACAAATTACAAAGACTTTTCTATACTGATTAAAGGGAGGGAATCCAAAACAAAGAGCAGGCTATATGCTCTAAGCCTAAAATTAGCCCAAACCTCCAATGATTTGATGTATATAGGTCAACTCAAAGGGATTTCAAAGTCCTAAAAGAAAACAAAAATGATCACATTGGGTACATCAATGGTGGATTCCAGGTTCAATTGGTTCTTGACAAATACACAAATATACTACAAATGGTTATTTGGATTCACTTCTTTTTCAACTCTTAAACTTGTAAATGTCTCATTTACAAGTTTGTTGCAACCATATAAGCGCACTTTCCTTGTTATGATGGCAGCCAAACTCTGAAAGCCTATGCTCTGTACATGAGACTATGCAAGTATTAAACATATGATAGTAAAAAAAACTGGACTATTTGCATTTCTTATTATTTGTATGACAATTTCAATTTTTTGCAAATTGCACATGACAAGGCACTAAATTTCAATCAAGAGGCTTCTACTTTTTTAGGCATTTAGTGTGAGAATAAAGATGGTTGAAGGTGGTTATGTTGCAGTTGTCACCACTTTCTATGTAAGCTTCTTTCAAATTATTGTAGCTTCCTTTTCAATAGAATCAACTTTAACTATTGAGAACTTTTTTCATATGATTTCACAACATTAGATCTCTTGTCTTCTTGGGATTAAAACATTAAAATTTCTTGGCATGACCTAGCTTTGATCCAAAATTTCAGCTTTTGATTTGCTAATTAACCTTATTGTTTGCAGGTGGTGAGGATTTCGAATTTTGAAGAGGAGATGATGAGGTTTGAAAGAGGAAAGTATAGAGGGATACGAGTGACATGCTCTTCTATGCACTACTGCCTTCTTCTTACCACTTCAAATCCAATGTTTTCAAGGTCAACTAATGGTGTTGGACCATTTGGCAATAGGGAAGAGAAAATGGAAGTTTGATGGGAGGTTGATGAGAAAGGTGTTTTCCCGATTTTAATAGATTTGAAAGTGCACATGAATCACCTTCTCAAGATAATTGGCGGATTGTACATTTCCAAAGTTTAGGGCATTTGGCTGTTTTTCTTGATAGTTTACGCCCTAAGTGTAACTACCCCCAAAGTATAGGGTGACTATATGCAATTTTCCCTTTTAGATGTAATAACAACAATAATAATAGATATGTGCCTAGTTTTTTTATTTCTTCTATAATCTGTCATATTTCTTTCTAACAAATTTTATAATTTAACTATGACACTTATTTTTTTTTTGTATAATATGATGAATGTATAATGTTAGGCATATCTCCTAATTTTTCTATAAACTTTTTTTTTCTGCTTCTTTTTATAGCTTTTGGTATTTCTATCTATTTTTCCTTTTTTATTATTTAATTGTGACATTATGGGTTAACCTAGACTATTGAATTCTTGAACCATTCCCTTGAATGGAAAACATTTTCCTTTTTAAGACAATTTTAAAATTTGTATTCCATTTTCACCATCAATAAAATTAACTTTTATTTATCACACTTGTTTTCTTTAATATGATGGTTGTATAATACTAAAGATGTGCCAAGTTTTCTACTAAAATTTTCTTTTTTTTTGTAATTTTATTTTTAAAATTTTATTATTCAATTATAACAACATCATTTGGTTTTAAATTTTGTATTCCATTACATCATTAATAAAAACAATTATTGTTTATCACACTTATCTTTTTTTTAATATGAATTAATATATAATATTAGATACATGTCTAAAATTTTATAATGTAATATTTTTTTTTGTATTTTTTAATTTTTAAAATATATTGTTTAACTATGACATCATGGATTGATCAAATGATCTAAATAGTTGAACCATTAACCCACCATTCAAAGAGGAAAATGGTTTCACATATGGATTGGTTTTAATTTTTTTTATCCCATTTCCATTATTAATAAAAATACTTTTTATTTATCATATCTATATTTGCCTAATACAACAAATACATAATATTAGAATTGTGCATAAATTTTTCTAATTTTTCAATTTATCTATATTTATATTTTTAGTTAGGGGTGGCCACGTGCTATTTGAGCTCAGCTCGGTTTAAACCGAGCTTCGAATTGAGCTCGATCTTGATGTATAGGCTCGTTTGTTAATCGAGTTGAGCTCGAGCCCAATGAAGCTCGACTTGTGAAGCTTGCGAGCCTAATCGAGCCTAGTATAATAAATAGATATTTTTTATTACATACATACATACATACATACATACATACATACATACATACATATACATATACATATACATATACATATACATATACATATACATATACATATACATATACATATACATATACATATACATATACATATACATATACATATACATATATATAATTTTTATGTAAAATAAAAAACATTTTTATATATAGAATACTAAGTATTTTTTACAATTCTTAATTTTTTGTATGTAAAATAAAAAAGTATTTTTATATTTATAATTTTTTATTTTTTAGGAAAAAACTTTGCTTGCAATCGAGCTCGAACTTGAGAGCTTTGAACCAAGCCGAGCTCGAACGTGTGAGCTTTGAACCAAGCTGAGCTCGAGCTCAAGTCTCTAGCTCGAATCAAGCCTAACACAATTTCAGTGAGACGAGCTCGAATAGCCAAAGTATTTGGCTCGGCTCGACTCAACTCAACTCAAATAGTAAACCTACTTACTTTCCACTTAAAAAACTAATTTAATTTTTATTTGATTTAAAAAATATAGGATTTATACTATTAATATTGGTATTCATGGATTTAACTAGTGAAATAGAAATATAATGATGATAGGTAAAAATAACTTGAATATAGGATTCAACGAGAGAAAGAATTAAATATGAGACGAGGGAATGAAATGCACTAAAAATTAATACCCAAGTTATAATTTTTTATTTTTTATAGAAGAGAGTGACCAAATTCAAAAAATGAGTGTTTTAGTAAAAAAATAATAAAAACGATGGGAGCTATTCACAATTTTTATAGATAAATATATTGTAGATATATAGATTAATTTATTTTAATTGACAAATATACCCTCACATATATCGTTTATATCCCACTTGGATCACGTTCTCTCAGTTGTGACGTAAGCGGTTGACATGTGAATGACCCCGGCGTCGCCATGGTTCCAACTGATAACATTTAACAGTCGGCTCAATCCATAAATACCTTCTTTCTTCTCAGGTACTACTCTCCACTCCTACCAGATTCGATCTTCCACGGTCCTCTCTGCAATCAAAAGCGACAGTTCTTCAAGTTCACCACAGATTCCCATTTCGAGTCCCATCTCTATCTGGTGCTCGATCCGGATCCCCGTGCTTGAAGGTAAAACAAACCCAAGAAAGATTCTGTAAGCTATCTATCGCGCTTGTAAATTTATTTTTGCTATAGTTGATATGAATTGATCTACTGGCGGATGAAAGGTTGTGGGCGAATTGGATGTTGGAAATATGTCAGCCTACAATTCCATGTGTCTCAACTTAATTGCTTGTTTTGAACATTAATGGCTATTCGGGTTAATCTTGGTTACGGTGATTTTTGACTTAAATTAGTCCTAGTCTGATAATCCGATCGATCCTGTAGTGGAATTGTTTGCCAGATCTGTCGAAGCATACTAGATTTGCAGCATCATTAACAATCTGGTGCAGGAAATGAGGGGAGGGGGGATCTATTCTACCTTGTTCTCACAAAAAAAACCCCAGAGAATGAGACAACTTAAATACAGATTTTTGGAAGTTAATTCATCATCATCATCATCTAAGCCTTATCCCAACTATATGGGGTTGGCTACATGTCCATTGTTTAAATTATGAGCACTTATCGTTTCTTACTACTTTGATCCATGCCCTGAATTGTTGGAAGTTAATTGTTCTTCTTAAAAAATTTGGGCATAGAGCACTATACTTGAAATAAGTGAAACATGAGAAAGACGGGCACCAAATACAGAAACTAGATAAAATGGCTATACCTTTTAAATTAAACAAAAATCCTTAGGTATTTAGAAACTAATGATATATCTTGATTGTTCTGCTTGTTACGTTGAGCAGTCCTCTCCACCACAATTCAGTAGAATAAGGAAAACAAAAAAGAAATAAAAAACAAATTCAAGCAATCATCTCCGTAATTGCTTAAGTTCCCTTATGATTCATGTTGATAATCTTACAGACAGTTGACCACATACTTTCTGTAAACCGATTATTTTCCAGTTAAGCAAATTTTCTTTCCCTATAGCTCTTGGCAACATATAAGCTATATACTGAATTTGAAAATTTGTAAATAATCTTCCTGATTGTAAACTGGTGCAAGTTTGGTAGTTTCTGAGAAGCACCCAAAATTACTGGAAGATACAGAAAAGATTGACTTAATCAACAAAAAATAAATGGTGATTGACTCATACAGAGAGATATCATCTCTAGGACCTATAGAAAGAGCACTAGAAAGAATCATAGGAAAATTCAAGAAATGTTAATGACTAGACATGGAGACTTCTGTGAGCATTTCCATAGTAATTCATTCCTATTGAGACATCTAATTAAGAGGATCAGGAAATGGAAAGTAAATTCTTTATTATGAAACCGCGAACTTTAAACCTTTAAAAATCTCAACACAAAACAATATTTTTATCAGATATCTTTTGAACATTGAGATTCATGGGCTCCTTGGTAAAATCATGTGATTTTTTGCATTTGTTGCTTATTTTCTGAAAGTTTGTTGTTCGCTTTCCTAACTTAGGTTACATAATTTGGCTAAAATTTTGATCCACAGTGTACATGGAACTGATATAGTAAACTTTGCTAGTTCCATAGAAAGTTGTCCATCAAACCATGGACAGACCGATCTGTAGTCTGTACTTTCGGGGAACGCATGGAAACATACACATAGACACTTAAGTTGATGCAGTCATGGAAAATACCTGTATTAATTTTTAGCACCATAACACCTTTTGCACTATGAGTCTAAGATTTTTTCACATTTTGAAACTCCCTCTCTTACTTTTCAGCTTTCAGTCATTGAATAAATCACCTTTGGCAGGATAGATGTCCTCAATTATGGGCCACCTCAAGTTGCATAACCCCTTGTCATGTTAGGGATCTTCTACATTGTCAATTAATCCATGAACTTGGTCTTGATCAGTACCAAAAATGGCCATTATCCCATGTTGGCCCCAGTTATCTGGTGTCTTGGGAGGGTGGACTGGAAACAGACCTAACCTTTAGCAGTTTTTTGGTAGAAAGGTCTTAATCAGTAATATCTAATAAAAATAACTTTTTGTTCTAAACTTCTGTGATGAGTATTCATTGGACCAGTTCCTTCTATCATAAACATGGAACTCTTAACATCTTATTGTTTAGATCAGTTGGGACCAGACTGAAACATGCATCTCTCCCTACATGTGCACGTGTTTCTGTGTCTGTGTCTTGTCAGGATGTTTGGTAGGACGAATAATTTTTTGAAATGCCAATATGACTTTGGAACTTTAGACAGCATCTTGGGTTCTTTTTAACATTTATTGATGATTTAAATATCAGATCATGTTTTATGAATGGGCAAAGTTCAAAGTATCGATACACCTGATACACATCAATAGGTGTATTGTGCGTTTTGGTGACCAATACACTTTTTTTTTTAATTTCTTTTTGTGTCAGATTTTTACAGGGGGATTGTAAAACATGTATTTAATGTTTGAAAACATCAAAATCTTATAACTCCTAATTTTAGGCATTTTGGTGGACCGTCAATACGATATGATATGTCTGGTAGGGTGTACTGTATCGATGCTTTGAACCTTGTGAATGGGTATAAGAAAGAAATAGTAATAGAAAAAGGAATAAGTTGGTTTGAAATAGGGGCATACATTCTTCTTCACCCTGATTTGATAAAAAACTACTGTACTAGGTCTTTGAGATTGAGTCCCTACTTGAGAAGGCTAGATATTTGGCATCTATTTGAACATCTTGTTCAGATACACCCCAAGGTTAGCTAGCTCCTTGAGGTGTATGGACTAGACTATAGTTTGAGGGATACTCACCAAATTTGTTTTTGTACACTATTTCAATTTTTTAGCATAACCTAATAAATTTTCAATTTTACCATTTACCAATAAAAAAGGAAAAAACTTAGCTAGCTCCTTAGCTCATAGTTTTTCTAGAGTTGGGGTTTTGAGGAGTGAGCTGTTTTATGAGCATTGTCTTACAGGTTGAACTATGCTTTGTATTTTTGTGCATTTCATTTGTTGTCCCTTTGTTAGAAGGCTGTATTGCATGCTCCCCCTCTTTTGTTGTTAGGTGTGATAGCCTTTCTATCTTCTTTCTTTTCTCTTTCTATCTAGTTGATCTCTTTTTCATAATTGACCAAAAGGTTGGAAAAAGGAAAAAAAGAGAAGAAAAGAAGGCTCCCTGTTTCTGTCCTTCTAAGAGTTTCATTCAACTCTTGTGACACCATACCCTGAAATTTTCAATTGGCTTATTGTTCCTTTTTTTTTAAGATAAATAAGGAAGAGAATTTATTAAATAAAAAGAGAACAAGATCACCCACTGAAACAAAGTAAACAACCCCAAAATCAAAACAAGAACAGGATCAAGCAACCTCTCTTTGGGAAACCCAGGAATGTCAAGGGGCACTTTGCTCTGGTCCTCTTGGAGTGGGGGATTCCTTAGCTGAAGTGATGGCATTGCTTCAAGGAATGAGGATAGGAAAGCAACGAGGTTCCAACATGTAGAGGTGGAAGGGGATTCAAAATTGGTAATATCTTGGATGAATGATAGTAATCTGGGAATGTGGATTCACAGACACACTATAAGAGAGATCAACAACATAGCAAAGGAGCTGGAGGCAACTTTTAGATGGGAGGAGAGAACAGCAAATGGGATGACTGATTGCTTAGCTAAACAAGGGGTGTACAGGTAACAACTTTTCTGGGCAGAATTTTAATTGGGTTCTTTCATTTGTAAAAGGACAGAGCTCCCTTAGAAAAATAATAGTATGTAATGTGGTTGTGAATCTTCTGAATTTTCTGGTCAGATCGCCCACTCAGATCTCTTTCTCCTCTCACTCTTTCTTGGTTGTGAGACCAAGGTTTATTCTTTGGAGTGTTTTATACCTATAGATGATGATATAATAGCTTCTGCATGCAACTGTTAGGGTTATTATCAGATTATGGAGTATAGTACATGTTTTGCGCAGATCCTACCAGTGTTGGGTAATGACAGATCTGAGAAATTTGTAATAGGGTAATGACAGATATGGGAACAATCTTCTTCCTGGTTTACGTAAACCTGTGATCTATATTTTTTGGTTTGTGGAGACCAAATATAATCTGTAGTGGTTGGTATATCCTAAATCTTTTCTACATTGACTGGTGTGGATCAGTTGAAGCCTTGAAGGGGTGATAGTAGTATTGCTGGTTACTGTTGGTGAAGCCTAAATGTATTCTACATCAACTGGTGTGGATCAGTTGAAGGGGTGACAGAACTTTGCTGGTTACAGTTGGTGGTTGATTCTAGGTATCTATTAGTGTTTCCTAGCATTAAGTCCCATGTTATGTAAGGTGCCTACCATGGCGCTGGATGATTCAACTACTTCTAGAATTTCAGGGGTGCAACTAGTAGCTGTAGGTGCATGGACAATGTAAATTTTCTAATTTCAATTGCTCCAATTGATGGCGTTGATTATTTTGAGTAGTCCAAAGGTGTGAAGTTGCCTATTGGAGGAAGGGGAAAGTTGGGGTACTTAACTGGGAAGATTAAGGAACCTCAAGAAGAAGGGGCAACTCATGAGGAATGAGAGCAAGAGATTTATATGCTCATGCCATGGTTGCTGTCCTCAATGCAGTCTGCATCTGTAAGAACTTTATGTGGGTTGAAAGTTGAAACAACCAAGGAAATATGGGACCAAGCGAAGTTAACGTATGCTCAATAGAGTCATTTTGCTCATCTCTACCAACTTCAAGTGGAATCTTTTGCTTGTCAACAAGGTGAGAAAAACTTCTTAGCCTACTATCCTACACTCACATCTATGTGGAAAGAATTTGTTCACCACCAAACCTTAGACTGGGAGAGTAAAAGAGATACCTTAGCTTACAAGAAGCTTGTATTACAACATGTATTTGCATTCTCAATTAAGTCTAAACCTATTAGAGTTCAGGTATTGGGAGACAAGGATCTTCCCACCCTTTAGGAGCTCTATGTCTGATTACAGAAAACTACTATGAATCCTCTTGAGGGGGAGCTGGTTGCTCTTATAAATTGTAACAAGAAGGTGGAGACTTATAAGAAATCAGTTGAAGATGACAAGGATAAACTGTGGTGTACTCATTGTGAGAAACCTAGGCATACTAAGGAGACATGTTGGGACTAGGTTAGTAAACCAAACAAGTTTAAGAACAAACCAGGAAAGAAGTTTAATGTTGCCAATGTAGCCTCTACCTCTTCAAGTCAAGAAAATCAATAACAGTAAACCAAAATAGTCCTTTCGAAGTGTATCCTATGAGTTTTGGACCTAGGAGGAGATTCTAAGTACCATGCATGATCAATTAGAGAAATATGGATGTGTACATTGACAGTTAGAGGGAAATGCTTCCCTTCCTATTGGTCTTTACTCATCTTCTGTTTTTTATGTCCTAAAACTACATAATAACCCTCTTTATATTAGTACCATCACAAAATCTTTAATTTTTTTTGACCTTTATTACTGACTCCTGTGTTTTCTAGGATTTGACCTTTGGGAAGAGATTAGTAGAGGACGTGTGGTTGAAGATCTCTACATGTTATGATAGATGATGTAGAGAGAAGGGGTAATTTTGTCTTTGTACTTATGTATTGTATCATATTAGTGTAGTATGTATACTAGACACCCCTGTACCTTATTGTATTTGATTTTCTTATGTAAGGGCAGTATTGTATTTTCACTCCCTTTAATATAAAGTTATGTTCTCTTGGTTGGGTTGACAGATTAGAACCAACTGAACAGACTTGGAGATTAGAACCAATCTCCTGGGCCATGGTTTGACAGATTTAACAAAGTAATTTAGCAAGTGAGATTCAAGCAGTACTAGACAGATTATACTTGGTTTACTAAAAGGGAGAATGACCATATTGTTTTCTTGATTGTGTATGTCGATGACATAATTATTATAGGTAATTGGGAGCTGGAAATTCAAAAGTTGAAGAGTTACTTGTCATCCCAGTTTAAAGTTAAGGATCTTTATCCCTTAAAGTACTTTCTTGGCATTGAAGTAGCAAGATTTCAGAAGGATATTTTTATCTCATAAAGAAAGTACATCTTAGATTTCCTCAAGGAAATAGAAAAATTAGGGTCCACACCAGCAGATACCCTTGTGGACTTTAATCATGAACTTGAGGAGAAATTGCAGAGTTATTACCAGATGTTAAGTTGTTCCAATGGTTCATTGGGAGGTTGTAATACTTACTTATGACACAGTTGGACTTAGATATTGCATATGTTATTAGCGTTCTAAGCCTGTATATGCTCACTTGTAGGACCTTATATCTTATTGAAGTAGAACATGTTATTAGGTACTTAAAGAGGCACCCTGGTATACGAATCCAATATTTTAAATGGGGTTAAATCAGAGTGGAAGGGTGCATAGATGCATATTGGACAGGACTCATTGATGATAGGGGATTTACCACAGGTTACTGTACATTTGTAGATGGGAATATAGTCACTTGGAGGAGTAAGAAACAAATGGTTATTGTTAGATCAAGCACAAAGGATGAATATTAAGCTATGGCATATGGAGTTGCTGAGATCCTATGGATAAAGTGTAAGTTGGGTTTTCCTACTTTAGGCTTTATGTCCTTGTGTTGTGACAAGGCATTAATATAGCCCATAACCCAATTTAACACGATAGAACCGAGCAAATAGAAGTTGATAAGTATTTCATTTATGAGAAAGTGGACAATGGTGAAATTTATCTTCCTTTGTAAACTCCAAGAAGCAACTTGCTGATGTATTCACATAGAGTGTAACCACCTTGTGCCTAGGGGTGTCAATGGACCAGGTTTAGGCTGGAACCCATCCAAATAAAATCCCATTTGGATGGATTGGACAGTCCAATAAAACATATGGGAGTAGACCGATCTAGAATCAAATGTCCAACGTGTATGTTGGATTGGAGTGGACAATTCAGATGTCCAATGGTCTGTCCAAATCTCAATGACTTGAATATGCAAAACTTTGAGCAACCATATTTCCATTCTTGTTTTTAAATTTTGAATTAAACTTTACTTCTCCTTGATTCCCACCCTTTGGTTTTCCCTCCATCTCTCTCTCTCTCAATACCAAGTCTAATTCACTCTTTACTTCGTTTAATTAAATATAAAACATGAGGAGGAGAGTACAGTCAACCATCAGACAGGAATCTTGAACCCATCTACTTGGCCCCAGGATTGCCCTGCATCTCAACCTGCAGCAACTTGGATTTCGATCCTGCAGTTGATAGCTCGATATTCATTCTGAATCACTGCAATGCTCTTTCCTTTTCATCTGCCTTTGCCTTTTCAGATCTCTCTCTCTCTCTCTCTCTTCCTCTTTTCTTCTTCTTCTCCTTTATTCTCTTTCTTTGCTTTTTTCTTCCCTCACAGTCACTATTTCAAAGCCATTCCATTCAATGACAGGTCTCTCTCTCTCTCTCTCTCTTCTCTACTTTTTTTGTAATTTCTATTATTTTTTCAGTAGTTTTTATGTTTTTATTTTTATTTTTTATATTGCATATTATAATTTTTATGGATTGGATGGGGTCCAATCCAATCCATTTGAATTTAAATGAACTGGATTGGACCTCTGTCCATTAAATTCAGACTGGACCAGACTTGGACAGTTTATTTAGGATACGTATTGGGTTGGGTTGGATTGGATTATAACCTGGTCCATTGACACCCCTACTTGTGCCATCATATGTTATGTGACAATTTGGGCATGTATAATATATATGACCTAACTTGATGCGAAGTGTTATCATCTTGAGTTACTTAGGTGCAAGAGTATTGTGATCTTTTCTTCTTTGTTTTAAAATACTCTTAATATAAGAAGAGTATGGGTGCTGCCACACCAAGATTTGTCACTCGACTTTTCTCTCTCATTTCTATTCTCCTCTTCTCTCCTACCAATCAACTATGACAGATGGCATATTATCTATGGCCAGTCAAGTCTCCCCTGAACTTGGAGAAGTTCTGATTTTCCAGGCCCATGCATAGCCCCTTAGGGTCATTATATGACATTGCTGAGCTTGTCTAATCTTGGCCACTTATTCTCCTGACAAGATATGCCAATTTGTTAGGTTATTCTTTTATTCTCTTTAAAATCTTGTTTATTCAATTGCGTAGAATAGCTCTATATTCAAATTAACAAATATTCATAATTTTTATTTCACCTTATGGTGTTCATTCTTAGTACAATTGCAATGTTGACATCTCTATGCTGTCTGTAAATGATTCCCATAACTGAACACTGTATAGGTAATTATTATTATTATTTTGATAATCGAGAGATGATTTTATTATCAAAAGATGAAGACTGTTACAAGCAACACAAAGAGGGGCATGAGGTGCAACCTCTCTTGAAGGGTGAAAATTACATCAAAGCACTAGAAGAAACAACATTACAAAGCATCCTAGTATAGATATTTGCCCTTGTTTAGCAAGATGATTAGTCAAAGCATTTGCTGACCTGCCCATCCAATGTAAGTTAATATTCATATTCCTTCTTAACCGGACAGCTTTCTTTAGGATGTCCTTGTAGCACCAAATAACTGAATCTGGATCTTTCAACCAGCCCACAATGACCTTGAAGTCTCCTTCAATTAGTAGATTCTCGGCACCAAGTTGGTTACCAATGTGGAAACTTGTAAAGCCGCTAGTAACTCAGCCCAATTAGAGTCTCCTATCCCCACAGGGCTAGAGAATAAGGCTAAAATTTTGCTATCCTTATCTCTCAACACTCCTCATATACCAAAAGGGTCTATGTTGTGCTGACATCAAAATTCATCTTTACACATCCTTCAGAAGGAGGAATCCATTCTATAGTAACTCTACCCTTCCTAGACGAGCTACTTGCCACAACTAACTAGTTCCTCCAAAGATCATCAAAAGAAAACAAATGGAATGATTCCATAGTTCTCAATTAGTGAATTGCCCTTGTCAGAATCCATTCCTTGAGATTTAGGAGGCTTCTTTCCTTTCTTGGAAAATTCTTCCATTCCTTTCTTCCCAAGTTGTCCAAAGTGCAGCTGCTCTAATACTTTTGCACATGGTTCTCCCTTTTTTTATGGGCCATACTTACACAAAGACTGACAGATTAAATAGCAAACTTTCATCTATAGGTAGGTTCCACTGCACCTAAACAAAGCAAAAATCCAAATCCAAATAGGTACAACAAAGAACAGGAAATTAGTAAGTTGAAGCAATCCTCATCATTAGCTTTGCAAAGAATACATCAATTAGAGGACAAGCACATTAATGGCCTTTTCTCTACAAGTAGTCCAAAGTATTGTGTAGGCTGAAGGGTAAGGCAACCGGTGGGTTCTATCTGAAGGATGGTAGATGATCGGAAGGTTGGGTGAGGATGAAAAGGCGAAGGCTAGAAAGGGAAGAGAGAGACACTGAAAGAGGTGGAAGGTTGGAGTACTGGAGCTCTCACAGTGATCTAATGGGTGATCTTGTGTGGAAGGCTTTGAGCCTCTCCTATTTATAGAGGAAGAAGGGCCAACTCTAATGGAGATGAGGAGGAAGATGGAGGGAAACTTTCCCGCTTTTGGGAATGTGGTTAGAGTTTTTTAGATTTAAAATAGGCAAACAACTCAGGGTTTCGCCACGTGTCCATGGGAATGATTGGAGCTAGCTCAATATTCATTTCAAACACAAAGTTTAATATTAGTTTTTGTTTGTGTAATAGATTATTTGGTTGATCTAGTACAACCGTTTACATTTTCTATGAGTTAAAATTTTGTTTTAACTCATTCTATCATGAAGCTTCGAATCTTAAGGTTTGCAGGGCAACTTCAGAACGTATTCTTTTGTCTTTAACATTAGTTTCTTAGCTTTGTTTAATGATTTGGAACAAGACAATAATTTAAAAAGGTGTGCCAATGCTTCTTTTATCATTTCATAAGATATCGTTCTATATTTTGCATATTTTACAATGTTTCCACCATGTTGATAATTTTTACAATATTTCCATACGATATTTCCGTCATTTCCGACATGTTTCTCATATTTGGATGACCTACATTTCCATCGACATCGACATTTTAAACCTTGGTTCTTGCTAGTTTAGGGCTTAATCTATCTACGAGATGTATGTATCATGAGGAACCTCCTATGACAGTTAATCCAATAGTGGTAGCAGACATGTATGGGGTGTACACCCCAAGAATGTGTACTTATATTAGTTAATATTTAATATATCTCCTCTTTAGATAAAAAAAGCACACATATCACAACAGACCACTTTTTTCAAGAAGGTCAAAATTGTGAAACTCTCTTGCTTTTTTCCTTTTCTCCATCCTCCTGTTTCTGTTATCAAATAACATACAATACACACATTTGATGAAGCCACTAATATTGGTGAATACTTTGCTCATATTTCACAAACCATCAATAACTACAAGGTTGGCATTGTCTCACATCATCATCATCGAAGCCTTGTCAGAAAAAGAATATTTGTTATTTTCCCATTTATAGAGAAATATTGTACAAAACTGGAAAAGCACCACATATAATAAAGTAAACATCCTTGCTTGAATCCAAAAGATCCATTGAGAATCCCATTCAATCAAAGAGAAAGGTTGAAAGGAACAAGACACATTAGAGTGCATGGAAGCAAAATGTGCTTGCACTATCAAATGCAAAATTAAGCTTAGGCTGTGCTTGGTTGCAGTGCAAATAAATTTGTATTGATGCAAAATTATAATAAATGATTTGGGTGTAAATTTTGATTTTTTTTGTTTCATATTTTACCTTACTTTGTTCGGTTGCAGTATAAATGAAGTAAGATAAGACCCGACAGAGAATAAAGTAAAACCTAAAATAAAATTAAACCAAAATATGCATTCTTTTCATTTGCACTCCCATACATTTGTACTGGTGCAAATAAGATTGCACTGCAACCAAACATAGCATTATGGACAAATGCCATAGAAACAAGAGGTTTTAAAATAAGTAGGACTAAAACAGAGTATATGTCATGCAAATTTAGTAACAATAGGAGTGTAAATCAAGATACACTTAGGATTGGAGACCAAGAAATAACTCAATGTGACCATACCCAGCACCTTGTTTCAATAATTCATAACAAGGGAGAGATTGAGGAGGATGTCACCTAAAGAATTAGAAGCCAGTCTAGGGTTTTGAACATGCCTTGCAAAAAAAGAAATGCAAAATGTATTTGTAAGAATATCCAAAGGTTTTGGAATCAAAGGTTCTAAGTTGAGTTTTGGGATAAGATTTGGTAGGATGAAAGATGATATAGACCTAGAGAGAGTCCTCATATGAGAGCATTGGGGATGTGATTTGATACAAAAGAAGAGTTGCTGAAATAGTAAATTTTGCACATTGAGGTAATTAATCAAGGAATATATTTGGGATCAATTTTAGACCTTGATGAATGTTGAATGAATACTGTTGAAAGCTTTTGACCAGTCTTTGATGGTTGGTTGGTGCTAGAACAGGGAACTTGTATTAGGTAAAAAACGAGGTTATTAATATTTATTTAATTAAATTCTACAGTTATAAAAAAAAAGATAAAAAAGGGAAGAAACTTGGAATCACTTAATGGATCCTAAAATTACTTGGGTCATTGGAATCACTTACTATCCACACACAAGGTCGAGAAAAACTTGGTTCCATTAATTATCCATGTTTTGCATTCATAATAGACAAACATATATGTATTTATTTGTGAGGCAATTGCATGGTGAACTAGCAAAATCTTGGGATAACAAGTATGGGAATGTGGGTTCAGTCTAAGGGTTGTACTTGGTGCCAAAAATGCCAAAGGTTAGGTCTGTTTCCAGTCAGCCTTTCTCAAGACCCTGGAGAGCAAGGAACAACATTGGGTATACTATCTAGGGGTTGTCAATCCTGTAGAACTAAGAGAAATGGAAATAAAAAGACTTCCACCAGCATACATTAACTCAAAGAAAGCTCAATAGCTCCTATTTACTTGTGTGATGACTATGAAACTTCAAATGTAAACCAAATATAATGGGACTAATCAGACTACTGGGCCAGACCCAGAAAAACTGCTAACAGAAATACAAGCATACATAAAAATTCAGAAAATTCCAAATTTGACTTATTTGCTCCTGCATCCGTGGAACAATGGTGATCTTATGCCAACCTTTTTTGACTACTTGGCTAGGCATAAAGCTGTTTATGCTGACCTTTTATTTTGTTACAGTTTGCTGTTTGATGCAAGACTTTCAAATAAAGCTTCATTAATGATGTCCAATTTGCTTTATACTTCTCTTTGAACTTTTACACCTCTCTTTCTCTCTCTCTCTCTCTCTCTCTGTTAGTGTTTGGTTAGGTATTTAGCCTCATATTAGCTTTACTTTTAAAACAAGGTTAACAAAAAGGTTATAAAATTCTGATCGTCATGGCATATTTCTCATCTATTTAGTTCTCATACATGGAGATTTGTTGAGTCTAGAATTAATTGGCTGAATTAAAGACATCTTCTTATGTTCTTGGGAAACAGCCATGGCTGCAACTGCAGACGTTTGTGATGTAAACCCACAGCTAATTATAAGTGGCGAGCTTCGGGCTCTTCAGCCAATTTTTCAGATATATGGCAGGCGTCAAGTTTTCTCTGGGCCAGTTGTAACTCTCAAGGTGTTTGAAGACAATGTCCTGATTCGTGGGTTCCTTGAGGAGAGAGGCAATGGTAGAGTTTTAGTTGTTGATGGAGGTGGAAGCTTGCGGTGTGCAATACTAGGAGGCAACCCTGTACAACAAGCTCAGAACAACGGATGGGCTGGTATAGTGGTCAATGGATGTATAAGGGATGTTGATGAGATAAATGGGTGCGATATTGGAGTAAGGGCTCTGGCTTCACATCCAATGAAAGCAAATAAGAAAGGGATTGGAGAGAGACATGTGCCTATAACCATTGCAGGCACACGAATATCTGATGGTGAATGGCTGTATGCAGACACTGATGGGATTCTGATCTCTCGAACTGAGTTATCCGTCTGAACATCAACACTCTTACTATCTATAGTGCCATTCATGGAAAGTAAGCTTATGCCGTGATGTTTTTATTTTTGTACCCTTGTTTTCCTACTTCACTTTCAAACTTTCAATTAAGTTAATGTGCTTGAGAGGATGGAGTTTGTCAGATTTGTGGGTCTAATTTGTTATATGCCGTGCTGATATTACTGTACTTGACTGATAAGTTTATCTATGTTTGGTTTCCAAATGGTTATGACTGATTATGATTCATATCAACTGATAAAAATTATGGTTCTAGATCAACAAAGTTATTCCTTGGTCTGTTTGGTGGGAACTTGCCCACTTTCATGGTCATTGGCATTCTTCTGGTTCTTATTAGCCTCTTAAGGTGCCATGTGAAATGCAGTGATTCATTATGGGTTTCTCTTGAAATTTTGGACAGCAAGTTTACTATTTAAAACAGATCCAGTGTCGCCTTACGGGTTATTAATAAGAAATCAAAATGAAGTCGTTTCAGGATATTAGTAAAAGAAATCATTTCCAACTTTTCTTAATGATCGGATTGAATCCAATGTAGGTGACCATGTGATGTCGAAAGCTGTGCAGAACCAAGGTTCAAAATATAATTTGTCAAAGTATATTGGTAAGGTCGAAATGGATCATGAATTCATGATATATATATATATATATATATACCATGCAAAGATCTAGATACACTTTAATATTAAATCCAAGATTGGAATAACTATGGATAAGGTAGAAAGACGGAAACACATACTTTAATAGTTGATATGAAAAAATGCATTACAATCAACATATGGGCCATGAAGACATGTAGATATCATACAATAGTTTCATTAATGCTGCATCAATCAAGAGTATGATACACTTGCTGTATAGCCTTTTACAATTTACATGTATAAAGACATTAATATATTATCATTTATTTAAGTTAATGATTAATTAATTATTTATTTTGAATGTCAAAACATTCTTTTTTTCCAACTTAAGATGAGGTACACAAGAAATTTCAACAAAGTTAAATGGAAAGAACTCCCTAGGCATATTGCTTTAAAATCTAACATAATTTCCAACTTAAGATAAATAGATTATGCCTTATAATTTCTTCATTTTATTTTATTTCGTTATATAAGAGAATTTCTTCATTTTGCTTTAACTTGGCCATTATTTATACCTCAGTTTTTAACTCATTTGCTCTGGATGGATTGATGCCTTTTGTAGTCTTATATTTCCTTTTATTTCTTAAGAAGATGTTCTTGTATGTTATTTAGTTATTATTTCCAATTTGCTTAAGGCATCTACTTTGTCTATTTAGTGGAGTTCTTTCCATTTGACTTAGGTTGAAATTTCTTGTGTACCTTGTTTAAGGTTTGTGCACAAGCGCTGAGTAAGCAAATTTGCCCCCTCTATTGGATTTAGTCTAAGCACAAGTCTAACCTCAGGAAGTTATTCATCACTTAAAAAAAATAAGAAGACTTTCATTTAAGGTTTTATTTCATTTTATCTATCATTGAGCGTGCTCAGCATGGTTTACTAAGCTAGTTTTTTGACCAAATGAGGGGTAGCCCAGTTGGTGCGTTGGATGAATTGTCCTATCGGTAGTGTGGTTTTAAATCCTGTTAAAAGAGTGACGATGCTGAGGGGTTGTTAGGCAGTGATTAATACAGAAAAAAAGCTAGTTTCTTGACTTTATTTATTGAAACTATGGGACTAGACCTGTTCATGGGCCGGGCTGGGCTTTTACTCTTCATGAATAGAAATTTGTTAGGCCCGAGCCCGAGCCTGGCCCGACCAACGGGCCTACAACTTGGGCCCGAGCCCGGCCCTGATAAAAAGCCCGAAGCCCGAGCCCGAGCTCGAAGGCCGACGGTGACTGTGTTCACCGGAGATGAGTTCGCGGTGACTGTGAGCTGTGATTTTAACAGTGAAAAGTGTGTCAGTTCGTGTATGAGAAAGAGATAGATAGATAGATAGATAGATAGATGGAGAGAGAGAGAGAGAGAGAGAGAGAGAGAGAGAGGACTCACCGCCAGAGTTGTTGCACCGGTGAATGTTCGCCGCCTCGCCGATTGTGTGGTTCCTTGAGAGTGTGAGGACTGAAGAGAAGTGAGGTTTGACTAAGGGGAAAGAGGTGAAAGAGAAGAGAGGTTTGGCTTAGGGAGTTAGGGTTTTTTAAGTTTAATCTATAGGTCGGACCGGATTGGGATATTTTGGCAAATCCCAAGCCCAACTCGAATTTATTGCGGGTCGGGCTTTTTAGCTCAGGGGCTCATTTGCGTGTTCAAACCCGTCTAGGGGCTGGGATCAACTGAGCAGGATGGCTATTCATTAAAACCAATGATAATGTTGTATGCGAGTAATAAAATAGATAGACTTTTCATGTCAATAATAAATTCATGAACCCCACCGTAAAAAAGTAAGTGTCCAATGTATTTTATTACATTATCATTGGTTCCACACCTCCTTCAGCCTGGGGCTCACTATGAAATTGACTTTGTTCATTTAGAAGTCAATGGATTGGTCTCTTGGACACATATCGAGAGACTCAATCTTTTGTGGGCCCTCACTTTTGTGCGGTGGTTATACAATGGATTGGTCTCTTGGACAGGGGCAAGATCTACTTATGTGGCCCAACCAAAGAACCGAGGGCGGAAACGAGAAAAGAAAGAGGGACGGCGCCAATTGATGATGCACAATCTGGCCGGTCTTAGCTGTTGATGATCTTGCCTCTGAAATGAGTAACAGGGACCTGAAATGGGAGAAGAGAAGCTCCGGGGAGAACCCGGCGTAAGGGCTCCGAAGCTCAAGTTAGAATCCTTCAAAGGCAAGAATAACCAGATAGCGCGAGAGTTAGCATACCTCCTCCCTGGGGGGTGTAGAAGCTTTTTATAACCACCTCGCGTACTCACTTCCAGGCCTCCGTCAGGTCGGGCATGATTACTTCTGAACTCCTGCCAGTTCGGGTGTCACTTCCTCTGGTCGGACAGAACCGCCACTGTTCCTTCTGTCGGAGCCGTCTCTGCGGCTAGTGACGACGGTTGCAGGTGGCGGTGGCAGGAAGCCGTTTGAAATGCGGCTGTCAGGCGTCAGATCCCAAATCAGTCAGGTACGCCGCCCTTGGGTAAGGACGTCCTTGGCATCGGGTACGTCTGGCGGGCCTGGTGTTTTGGAAGTGAAGTGTTGGAGTGGCGAGCGAGGTGCCTTGAGTTCGGTTTGGAGTGTTCCGAGCTGCCACGGGTCAGCTCGGGTCAGCTTTGTGAGTCTTGGGGCCCAGTATAGTTCGTGCTCCTTGCAGGGAGCTCGGGTTCTCAGTAGGGAGCTCGCTCTTAATAGCGAGCTCGGAATCCCAGTAGGGAGTTTGTTCTTAGTAGGGAGCTCGGATTTAGGGAGCTCGGGTTCTTTAGGGAGCTCGGGCTCCTAGTACCGAGCTCGGACTTGGGGAGCTCAGGTTTTAGGGAGCTCGGACCTTCGACAGGGAGCTCGCTCTTTATCAAGGAGCTCGGACTAAGTACAACGGTCTGGAGTTCGGGCTCGGTAGTGAGTTTGGACTTGCTTCCGATGTTCGCTTTGGGTGCTCTACTGTCCCGAACTGCTTGCCTTTGCCGCGTGTCGGGCGATCGCGAGGTCGGGCCAAATTTCCCTTCATCAATCACATCCATGAATCATTGTTAAAGATATTGGTAAAGAGTTTAAAGTTCTGGTTATTTATCACTTATAAGCAGATACTGAACTACCATTGAAAGTGTAGACAATTTGGAAACCATATTAAAATATCGAAAGCTAAGATTTCAAACCTAAAAAATGAGTTTGCTAAGTTTGACATGGAAGATGTGATTATGGTGGAAGATGATCATTATGAGGAAGATTATATAATTGATGACTTGGAAATTTCTAGAGCATTCCAAGGAGTTATGTGATAAATATGCAATTACATCTTCAAAATAAACATTCCCATACATTATCAAGAGAACCAAACCTTGAATCAAGTCAAATATGCACCTACATCTTTCAAATAAACATTTCATATGTTAATGGAAGAATGAAAACTTGAACTATGTCATCAATTCAAATAAAGTCTCTGAAACAATGGTGATAGAGTACTTCAACAATGCTCTCAACTAATGAAAATGCAAGAAAATATTTATATGGAAAATTCCTGGAGCACTACATATGAAATAAATACGAAAAAAAATGTGGATACCAAGAAAAAAAGAGAAGTTATTGAGCGTATAGTTGGGCCTAGAGGAACAAAACAACATATCTATATCATACACTACATGCAACTACCAAATCAAGAAATTTAAATGTTCTAGCAACAACAATGATGCCAAGCATATGTACTACACATTTAAGGGTTAAAATCCCTATTAATAAAAATGCATCAATCATGTGTAACATATCCAAACAAAGTACAACAATAAAGCTCTTACAAAGAGTAGAATTAATGAGAAGCCTTTAAACATGTTCATTAACTAAGTTTTAAATTCATTGGACAATAATGCAACCTGAATAGATTATATCAGGAAATGTGCAATCTTAATTACAAAAAAAAAATGATATTATGGATAAATTAAATGGAGGTTGATTGCAAGATTTACATGAAAGTCATGAACCTATTATAATTACAAGAATCCAATAGCCTTCTATAGTATAAGCTTACTTTAAAAGTAAATTGTCCTATCATCTTACTTCAGAACTTGGATGTATCAAATGGACTATAAAACAAACCGAAAAGAGTTTTTAAGGGTTTTCACAATAATTTCATCCATACACAAATTATTATAGGACAGTACATTGAAAAGCAAATAATACTTCTAGAATACCATTATTATCATCAAAATTAAGATGACGGATATTTATTTCAACTCAAATGAAAGCAATTTCCCATTTGTACTCCTATGTTTTCTCTTTTCTTTTAATAAAATTTAAATTGAAAAAATTATAACTAATAATTGCTAACTTTTGTTACTATAACCTAACCTCATTATCTATATTGTTTTACATTATTAAATATAAAAAAACACACATCGCCTATACATGAACATCCAAAAAATAATATACACCAACAACAATAATATATTACAATTAATGATAACAACCTTACAGGATAAAGACAATATTTTACAAATTCAAACATCTATATCCAATTTCTACTTAAAAGAATAAATAACATTATCCATAATCTTTTATAATTTCTTTTACTGCTTATTATGGAGGAAGAACCTTAATTTGCATAAATCAATTCATCGGTACTAAAAGAAACAAATTAGACCATTTAAGTATTTGTCCTATATAAAGATGTTAGGTATCTATATCAATCATATAGGGAATGGAAAAAAAGTTCAAGGTCATACTACTAAACAAATGAGGTATATACCTATGACCTATAGTCAATTATACTAATAAAATTATACTTATACATAATTTTTAATGCATGAAACACAAATACAGGTGGTATAATACAATGTAATAGAAAAGAAATTTGTAGGTACATTATTTTTTCACAAGACCTATTACATCACCAATAGTCAATTAAATAATATTAATCTACTATACAAAATTGTTCAAGGAGATTAATACAATGTAAGATTAATCTTCTAAACTTACGCTTATCATAAAAAAGAAGAGTGATCTACCGACAACTAACAATTTAATTAATTCAGAGAAATCATCACATTGTCTACAAACACTACTTTAAATACATGGAACCTCAATGAAACAGGAAATCTCTATATTCAGTGCTAAGTGCTTTTTATAAACTAACTATTTAGATTTACTATAATCTATACTATTATTAAATGTGTGAATGAAAGTGTAGAACTTTTGTTTGCCTAAAATTCCCAAATTTTGAATTTGAAATTCCCTCTCTTATTGCAATGATGAATGTAATTTGAACAACCACTTTTTTCTCCACCCAGATCTCTCTCGTTTAGTCTTATAGTTCAGGTATTAACTCCCATTAACATTTATTGAATCCTATTATTAACTGGAATGCCCCTATTTTTAAATTTGGTTTCTTTCTAATTGTGAGGCAACAAAATATAATTTGAACTATTACATTTTTTATTCAATTTCATCTCATTAAGTCTTATATTTAGGGTATTAACTTTCATTCATTCATTGAATCTTATATTGATTGACCATATTGAAGAAATAATTGTAATAAATCAACCCAAAATGCAGTTCTTTTCCTATTTAGTGGAGAGTCAATAATTCAACCTTTTGGGTCAAATGTGTAAACACTTGATGTCATAATTAAATAATAGTAAAAATTAAAAAATATATATGAAAACATACAAATGTATAAAAAATACAAAAAAATAAAAAACATTTGGGCACATCTGCAATATTGCATATTCATCATATTAAACAAAAACAAGTGTGATAAATAAGAATACTTTTTAAAAATATATAAATATAAAAAATGTAGAAAATTTTGGAAACATATTATTTAATATCATCATCATCATCATAAAAAATTGTCACGTGCAAAACATGTACACACTTACTAGTTATTAGACATGTTCATGGGGCCGGCCTAGCCCGACCTATTCTAAGTCGGGTTTGGACATGAATTTAGGCTTGCGGGCTTAGGCTCGGGCCTAATATACTGGGCCCGACTTTTTTCGGGTTGGGCACAGGTTTTTTCAAAAAAGCTCGGCACGAGCCCGAGCCCGAGCCCGACTTGATAATATATTATATAGCAAAAAATATATTTTATATAATAAAAATATACATATAATATGCTTTTTCTTTGCTCTTCTTCTAGTTTTTCAAGCCATAGTAAGATATTTTATTATTTTTAGGTTTTGAGGTCATTTAATATAAATAAAAAAGTTTTTTTAGTTTTCTAGTCAGGCTTTGGGCTTTATATGATGGTCTGGCTTGGGCTTAGGCTTGGCTTTATTCTATTAATATAGAGGCAAAACCTGACCTGTGAACAAGTTTACTAGTTATTGAAAAAAAAAAGTATTAATTATAAGTTTTCTCTCAATTGATATAATTCAAGGTCATGATACTAACACCATGGAGAGAACATACAAAGGAAGAGAGTGGATAGCTACTAGAAAATCTTTCATACAAGCCCAATAGTTGTATTTACATCTTTGATTGCTACAATATATGGAGCCAATCAACTTTTATATTTTGATTTTTCCTCTTGTTAAGTTACCACAATTTTCCTCTATTATGCTTAATGCTTATACTAATTCTTCTTATTAAGTTACTAGAATTTTCCCAATTTCAACTTTACCCTTAAATTATTAGTACAGGTAAATATATTTTAGTAGTTCATATTTTTATGGTATAAACATGCTTGTTTTTGCATAAAGAAAGGCTTAATGATATTTTATTTTATTTTGGTTAAAGAATTAAGGGCCCATTTGGTTCACGGAAATAAGGATCTGGAGTCAGAATCACAATGGGCCATTCCGATTCTAATTATTTGGTTGGGCGGAATTGGGATTCTCATTCCTAATGGAATGGCACTCCCCCATTTAAGGGAATGGCCATTCCCTCCCCCTCCCTTGGAAATGAAATCTCATTCCAATTGATTCTAATTCCCGTTTTGATTCCTATCTAAACAAAATAGACTATGGGAATAGATCATCATAGGCCTAAGGGTTTTTTTTAGTTAAAGGTTTTAGGGCATTTCAATCCTCAAACATTTGATGATTTTGCATAAAGTTAAGGTTGGCATTATAATAATTTATGATAGAAAAGTTGATTTAATGTAATAGAAAGGGTGTATAAGTCCCTTTCAACTCCAAAGGTCAAAAGAGGCTTAAGGGCAGGTCAAAATTGAGGGGAGGTTTAATAAGACCTTTTGAAAAAAAAATCAGGTAATTTAAGGGTTTTACTTGGACAACCAGGGCATGTACTATGCATGTGTAAAACTTGAGCTAAAAATATAAAGTTGATGTAATATGATTAAATTTAACTTTTGTAACTTGCACCAAAATACAGTTAAGTGGTTGCTTTATAGTATAGACTAGTAATTGTTCACTTGTGTTGCACATGGCAATTTTAGTTAAGGGTAAATTATAGATAAGCATCCATGGCTTTGAGGGTAGGACACTTAAGGGCCTAACTTTCTAATTTGACAACCAAGTACCCTAAGCTTTTGGAAGTATACACACAAGTCCAACACTATTAACTAACATCATGATAGGTGGTAAAATTATCAAATTGCCCATTATTTCCTAATTTATTTAAGATTGCAACAGATTTGGAACAACAATAAAACAAATTACAAAGACTTTTCTATACTGATTAAAGGGAGGGAATTCAAAACAAAGAGCAGGCTATATGCTCTAAGCCTAAAATTAGCCCAAACCTCCAATGATTTGATGTATATAGGTCAACTCAAAGGGATTTCAAAGTCCTAAAAGAAAACAAAAATGATCACATTGGGTACATCAATGGTGGATTCCAGGTTCAATTGGTTCTTGACAAATACACAAATATACTACAAATGGTTATTTGGATTCACTTCTTTTTCAACTCTTAAACTTGTAAATGTCTCATTTACAAGTTTGTTGCAACCATATAAGCGCACTTTCCTTGTTATGATGGCAGCCAAACTCTGAAAGCCTATGCTCTGTACATGAGACTATGCAAGTATTAAACATATGATAGTAAAAAAAACTGGACTATTTGCATTTCTTATTATTTGTATGACAATTTCAATTTTTTGCAAATTGCACATGACAAGGCACTAAATTTCAATCAAGAGGCTTCTACTCTTTTAGGCATTTAGTGTGAGAATAAAGATGGTTGAAGGTGGTTATGTTGCAGTTGTCACCACTTTCTATGTAAGCTTCTTTCAAATTATTGTAGCTTCCTTTTCAATAGAATCAACTTTAACTATTGAGAACTTTTTTCATATGATTTCACAACATTAGATCTCTTGTCTTCTTGGGATTAAAACATTAAAATTTCTTGGCATGACCTAGCTTTGATCCAAAATTTCAGCTTTTGATTTGCTAATTAACCTTATTGTTTGCAGGTGGTGAGGATTTCGAATTTTGAAGAGGAGATGATGAGGTTTGAAAGAGGAAAGTATAGAGGGATACGAGTGACATGCTCTTCTATGCACTACTGCCTTCTTCTTACCACTTCAAATCCAATGTTTTCAAGGTCAACTAATGGTGTTGGACCATTTGGCAATAGGGAAGAGAAAATGGAAGTTTGATGGGAGGTTGATGAGAAAGGTGTTTTCCCGATTTTAATAGATTTGAAAGTGCACATGAATCACCTTCTCAAGATAATTGGCGGATTGTACATTTCCAAAGTTTAGGGCATTTGGCTGTTTTTCTTGATAGTTTACGCCCTAAGTGTAACTACCCCCAAAGTATAGGGTATGCAATTTTCCCTTTTAGATGTAATAACAACAATAATAATAGATATGTGCCTAGTTTTTTTATTTCTTCTATAATCTGTTATATTTCTATCTAACAAATTTTATTATTTAACTATGACACTTATTTTTTTTTTTGTATAATATGATGAATGTATAATGTTAGGCATATCTCCTAATTTTTCTATAAACTTTTTTTTTCTGCTTCTTTTTATAGCTTTTGGTATTTCTATCTATTTTTCCTTTTTTATTATTTAATTGTGACATTATGGGTTAACCTAGACTATTGAATTCTTGAACCATTCTCTTGAATGGAAAACATTTTCCTTTTTAAGACAATTTTAAAATTTGTATTCCATTTTCACCATCAATAAAATTAACTTTTATTTATCACACTTGTTTTCTTTAATATGATGGTTGTATAATACTAAAGATGTGCCAAGTTTTCTACTAAAATTTTCTTTATTTTTGTAATTTTATTATTCAATTATAACAACATCATTTGGTTTTAAATTTTGTATTCCATTACATCATTAATAAAAACAATTATTGTTTATCACACTTATCTTTTTTTTAATATGAATTAATATATAATATTAGATACATGTCTAAAATTTTATAATGTAATATTTTTTTTTGTATTTTTTAATTTTTAAAATATATTATTTAACTATGACATCATGGATTGATCAAATGATCTAAATAGTTGAACCATTAACCCACCATTCAAAGAGGAAAATGGTTTCACATATGGATTGGTTTTAATTTTTTTTATCCCATTTCCATTATTAATAAAAATACTTTTTATTTATCATATCTATATTTGCCTAATACAACAAATACATAATATTAGAATTGTGCATAAATTTTTCTAATTTTTCAATTTATCTATATTTATATTTTTAGTTAGGGGTGGCCACGTGCTATTTGAGCTCAGCTCGGTTTAAACCGAGCTTCGAATTGAGCTCGATCTTGATGTATAGGCTCGTTTGTTAATCGAGTTGAGCTCGAGCCCAATGAAGCTCGACTTGTGAAGCTTGCGAGGCTAATCGAGCCTAGTATAATAAATAGATATTTTTTATTACATACATACATACATACATACATACATACATACATACATATACATATACATATACATATACATATACATATACATATACATATACATATACATATACATATACATATACATATACATATATATAATTTTTATGTAAAATAAAAAACATTTTTATATATAGAATACTAAGTATTTTTTACAATTCTTAATTTTTTGTATGTAAAATAAAAAAGTATTTTTATATTTATAATTTTTTATTTTTTAGGAAAAAACTTTGCTTGCAATCGAGCTCGAACTTGAGAGCTTTGAACCAAGCCGAGCTCGAACGTGTGAGCTTTGAACCAAGCTGAGCTCGAGCTCAAGTCTCTAGCTCGAATCAAGCCTAACACAATTTCAGTGAGACGAGCTCGAATAGCCAAAGTATTTGGCTCGGCTCCACTCAACTCAACTCAAATAGTAAACCTACTTACTTTCCACTTAAAAAACTAATTTAATTTTTATTTGATTTAAAAAATATAGGATTTATACTATTAATATTGGTATTCATGGATTTAACTAGTGAAATAGAAATATAATGATGATAGGTAAAAATAACTTGAATATAGGATTCAACGAGAGAAAGAATTAAATATGAGACGAGGGAATGAAATGCACTAAAAATTAATACACAAGTTATAATTTTTTATTTTTTATAGAAGAGAGTGACCAAATTCAAAAAATGAGTGTTTTAGTAAAAAAATAATAAAAACGATGGGAGCTATTCACAATTTTTATAGATAAATATATTGTAGATATATAGATTAATTTATTTTAATTGACAAATATACCCTCACATATATCGTTTATATCCCACTTGGATCACGTTCTCTCAGTTGTGACGTAAGCGGTTGACATGTGAATGACCCCGGCGTCGCCATGGTTCCAACTGATAACATTTAACAGTCGGCTCAATCCATAAATACCTTCTTTCTTCTCAGGTACTACTCTCCACTCCTACCAGATTCGATCTTCCACGGTCCTCTCTGCAATCAAAAGCGACAGTTCTTCAAGTTCACCACAGATTCCCATTTCGAGTCCCATCTCTATCTGGTGCTCGATCCGGATCCCCGTGCTTGAAGGTAAAACAAACCCAAGAAAGATTCTGTAAGCTATCTATCGCGCTTGTAAATTTATTTTTGCTATAGTTGATATGAATTGATCTACTGGGGGATGAAAGGTTGTGGGCGAATTGGATGTTGGAAATATGTCAGCCTACAATTCCATGTGTCTCAACTTAATTGCTTGTTTTGAACATTAATGGCTATTCGGGTTAATCTTGGTTACGGTGATTTTTGACTTAAATTAGTCCTAGTCTGATAATCCGATCGATCCTGTAGTGGAATTGTTTGCCAGATCTGTCGAAGCATACTAGATTTGCAGCATCATTAACAATCTGGTGCAGGAAATGAGGGGAGGGGGGATCTATTCTACCTTGTTCTCACAAAAAAAACCCCAGAGAATGAGACAACTTAAATACAGATTTTTGGAAGTTAATTCATCATCATCATCATCTAAGCCTTATCCCAACTATATGGGGTTGGCTACATGTCCATTGTTTAAATTATGAGCACTTATCGTTTCTTACTACTTTGATCCATGCCCTGAATTGTTGGAAGTTAATTGTTCTTCTTAAAAAATTTGGGCATAGAGCACTATACTTGAAATAAGTGAAACATGAGAAAGACGGGCACCAAATACAGAAACTAGATAAAATGGCTATACCTTTTAATTAAACAAAAATCCTTAGGTATTTAGAAACTAATGATATATCTTGATTGTTCTGCTTGTTACGTTGAGCAGTCCTCTCCACCACAATTCAGTAGAATAAGGAAAACAAAAAAGAAATAAGAAACAAATTCAAGCAATCATCTCCGTAATTGCTTAAGTTCCCTTATGATTCATGTTGATAATCTTACAGACAGTTGACCACATACTTTCTGTAAACCGATTATTTTCCAGTTAAGCAAATTTTCTTTCCCTATAGCTCTTGGCAACATATAAGCTATATACTGAATTTGAAAATTTGTAAATAATCTTCCTGATTGTAAACTGGTGCAAGTTTGGTAGTTTCTGAGAAGCACCCAAAATTACTGGAAGATACAGAAAAGATTGACTTAATCAACAAAAAATAAATGGTGATTGACTCATACAGAGAGATATCATCTCTAGGACCTATAGAAAGAGCACTAGAAAGAATCATAGGAAAATTCAAGAAATGTTAATGACTAGACATGGAGACTTCTGTGAGCATTTCCATAGTAATTCATTCCTATTGAGACATCTAATTAAGAGGATCAGGAAATGGAAAGTAAATTCTTTATTATGAAACCGCGAACTTTAAACCTTTAAAAATCTCAACACAAAACAATATTTTTATCAGATATCTTTTGAACATTGAGATTCATGGGCTCCTTGGTAAAATCATGTGATTTTTTGCATTTGTTGCTTATTTTCTGAAAGTTTGTTGTTCGCTTTCCTAACTTAGGTTACATAATTTGGCTAAAATTTTGATCCACAGTGTACATGGAACTGATATAGTAAACTTTGCTAGTTCCATAGAAAGTTGTCCATCAAACCATGGACAGACCGATCTGTAGTCTGTACTTTCGGGGAACGCATGGAAACATACACATAGACACTTAAGTTGATGCAGTCATGGAAAATACCTGTATTAATTTTTAGCACCATAACACCTTTTGCACTATGAGTCTAAGATTTTTTCACATTTTGAAACTCCCTCTCTTACTTTTCAGCTTTCAGTCATTGAATAAATCACCTTTGGCAGGATAGATGTCCTCAATTATGGGCCACCTCAAGTTGCATAACCCCTTGTCATGTTAGGGATCTTCTACATTGTCAATTAATCCATGAACTTGGTCTTGATCAGTACCAAAAATGGCCATTATCCCATGTTGGCCCCAGTTATCTGGTGTCTTGGGAGGGTGGACTGGAAACAGACCTAACCTTTAGCAGTTTTTTGGCAGAAAGGTCTTAATCAGTAATATCTAATAAAAATAACTTTTTGTTCTAAACTTCTGTGATGAGTATTCATTGGACCAGTTCCTTCTATCATAAACATGGAACTCTTAACATCTTATTGTTTAGATCAGTTGGGACCAGACTGAAACATGCATCTCTCCCTACATGTGCACGTGTTTCTGTGTCTGTGTCTTGTCAGGATGTTTGGTAGGACGAATAATTTTTTGAAATGCCAATATGACTTTGGAACTTTAGACAGCATCTTGGGTTCTTTTTAACATTTATTGATGATTTAAATATCAGATCATGTTTTATGAATGGGCAAAGTTCAAAGTATCGATACACCTGATACACATCAATAGGTGTATTGTGCGTTTTGGTGACCAATACACTTTTTTTTTTAATTTCTTTTTGTGTCAGATTTTTACAGGGGGATTGTAAAACATGTATTTAATGTTTGAAAACATCAAAATCTTATAACTCCTAATTTTAGGCATTTTGGTGGACCGTCAATACGATATGATATGTCTGGTAGGGTGTACTGTATCGATGCTTTGAACCTTGTGAATGGGTATAAGAAAGAAATAGTAATAGAAAAAGGAATAAGTTGGTTTGAAATAGGGGCATACATTCTTCTTCACCCTGATTTGATAAAAAACTACTGTACTAGGTCTTTGAGATTGAGTCCCTACTTGAGAAGGCTAGATATTTGGCATCTATTTGAACATCTTGTTCAGATACACCCCAAGGTTAGCTAGCTCCTTGAGGTGTATGGACTAGACTATAGTTTGAGGGATACTCACCAAATTTGTTTTTGTACACTATTTCAATTTTTTAGCATAACCTAATAAATTTTCAATTTTACCATTTACCAATAAAAAAGGAAAAAACTTAGCTAGCTCCTTAGCTCATAGTTTTTCTAGAGTTGGGGTTTTGAGGAGTGAGCTGTTTTATGAGCATTGTCTTACAGGTTGAACTATGCTTTGTATTTTTGTGCATTTCATTTGTTGTCCCTTTGTTAGAAGGCTGTATTGCATGCTCCCCCTCTTTTGTTGTTAGGTGTGATAGCCTTTCTATCTTCTTTCTTTTCTCTTTCTATCTAGTTGATCTCTTTTTCATAATTGACCAAAAGGTTGGAAAAAGGAAAAAAAGAGAAGAAAAGAAGGCTCCCTGTTTCTGTCCTTCTAAGAGTTTCATTCAACTCTTGTGACACCATACCCTGAAATTTTCAATTGGCTTATTGTTCCTTTTTTTTTAAGATAAATAAGGAAGAGAATTTATTAAATAAAAAGAGAACAAGATCACCCACTGAAACAAAGTAAACAACCCCAAAATCAAAACAAGAACAGGATCAAGCAACCTCTCTTTGGGAAACCCAGGAATGTCAAGGGGCACTTTGCTCTGGTCCTCTTGGAGTGGGGGATTCCTTAGCTGAAGTGATGGCATTGCTTCAAGGAATGAGGATAGGAAAGCAACGAGGTTCCAACATGTAGAGGTGGAAGGGGATTCAAAATTGGTAATATCTTGGATGAATGATAGTAATCTGGGAATGTGGATTCACAGACACACTATAAGAGAGATCAACAACATAGCAAAGGAGCTGGAGGCAACTTTTAGATGGGAGGAGAGAACAGCAAATGGGATGACTGATTGCTTAGCTAAACAAGGGGTGTACAGGTAACAACTTTTCTGGGCAGAATTTTAATTGGGTTCTTTCATTTGTAAAAGGACAGAGCTCCCTTAGAAAAATAATAGTATGTAATGTGGTTGTGAATCTTCTGAATTTTCTGGTCAGATCGCCCACTCAGATCTCTTTCTCCTCTCACTCTTTCTTGGTTGTGAGACCAAGGTTTATTCTTTGGAGTGTTTTATACCTATAGATGATGATATAATAGCTTCTGCATGCAACTGTTAGGGTTATTATCAGATTATGGAGTATAGTACATGTTTTGCGCAGATCCTACCAGTGTTGGGTAATGACAGATCTGAGAAATTTGTAATAGGGTAATGACAGATATGGGAACAATCTTCTTCCTGGTTTACGTAAACCTGTGATCTATATTTTTTGGTTTGTGGAGACCAAATATAATCTGTAGTGGTTGGTATATCCTAAATCTTTTCTACATTGACTGGTGTGGATCAGTTGAAGCCTTGAAGGGGTGATAGTAGTATTGCTGGTTACTGTTGGTGAAGCCTAAATGTATTCTACATCAACTGGTGTGGATCAGTTGAAGGGGTGACAGAACTTTGCTGGTTACAGTTGGTGGTTGATTCTAGGTATCTATTAGTGTTTCCTAGCATTAAGTCCCATGTTATGTAAGGTGCCTACCATGGCGCTGGATGATTCAACTACTTCTAGAATTTCAGGGGTGCAACTAGTAGCTGTAGGTGCATGGACAATGTAAATTTTCTAATTTCAATTGCTCCAATTGATGGCGTTGATTATTTTGAGTAGTCCAAAGGTGTGAAGTTGCCTATTGGAGGAAGGGGAAAGTTGGGGTACTTAACTGGGAAGATTAAGGAACCTCAAGAAGAAGGGGCAACTCATGAGGAATGAGAGCAAGAGATTTATATGCTCATGCCATGGTTGCTGTCCTCAATGCAGTCTGCATCTGTAAGAACTTTATGTGGGTTGAAAGTTGAAACAACCAAGGAAATATGGGACCAAGCGAAGTTAACGTATGCTCAATAGAGTCATTTTGCTCATCTCTACCAACTTCAAGTGGAATCTTTTGCTTGTCAACAAGGTGAGAAAAACTTCTTAGCCTACTATCCTACACTCACATCTATGTGGAAAGAATTTGTTCACCACCAAACCTTAGACTGGGAGAGTAAAAGAGATACCTTAGCTTACAAGAAGCTTGTATTACAACATGTATTTGCATTCTCAATTAAGTCTAAACCTATTAGAGTTCAGGTATTGGGAGACAAGGATCTTCCCACCCTTTAGGAGCTCTATGTCTGATTACAGAAAACTACTATGAATCCTCTTGAGGGGGAGCTGGTTGCTCTTATAAATTGTAACAAGAAGGTGGAGACTTATAAGAAATCAGTTGAAGATGACAAGGATAAACTGTGGTGTACTCATTGTGAGAAACCTAGGCATACTAAGGAGACATGTTGGGACTAGGTTAGTAAACCAAACAAGTTTAAGAACAAACCAGGAAAGAAGTTTAATGTTGCCAATGTAGCCTCTACCTCTTCAAGTCAAGAAAATCAATAACAGTAAACCAAAATAGTCCTTTCGAAGTGTATCCTATGAGTTTTGGACCTAGGAGGAGATTCTAAGTACCATGCATGATCAATTAGAGAAATATGGATGTGTACATTGACAGTTAGAGGGAAATGCTTCCCTTCCTATTGGTCTTTACTCATCTTCTGTTTTTTATGTCCTAAAACTACATAATAACCCTCTTTATATTAGTACCATCACAAAATCTTTAATTTTTTTTGACCTTTATTACTGACTCCTGTGTTTTCTAGGATTTGACCTTTGGGAAGAGATTAGTAGAGGACGTGTGGTTGAAGATCTCTACATGTTATGATAGATGATGTAGAGAGAAGGGGTAATTTTGTCTTTGTACTTATGTATTGTATCATATTAGTGTAGTATGTATACTAGACACCCCTGTACCTTATTGTATTTGATTTTCTTATGTAAGGGCAGTATTGTATTTTCACTCCCTTTAATATAAAGTTATGTTCTCTTGGTTGGGTTGACAGATTAGAACCAACTGAACAGACTTGGAGATTAAGAAACCAATCTCCTGGGCCATGGTTTGACAGATTTAACAAAGTAATTTAGCAAGTGAGATTCAAGCAGTACTAGACAGATTATACTTGGTTTACTAAAAGGGAGAATGACCATATTGTTTTCTTGATTGTGTATGTCGATGACATAATTATTATAGGTAATTGGGAGCTGGAAATTCAAAAGTTGAAGAGTTACTTGTCATCCCAGTTTAAAGTTAAGGATCTTTATCCCTTAAAGTACTTTCTTGGCATTGAAGTAGCAAGATTTCAGAAGGATATTTTTATCTCATAAAGAAAGTACATCTTAGATTTCCTCAAGGAAATAGAAAAATTAGGGTCCACACCAGCAGATACCCTTGTGGACTTTAATCATGAACTTGAGGAGAAATTGCAGAGTTATTTCCAGATGTTAAGTTGTTCCAATGGTTCATTGGGAGGTTGTAATACTTACTTATGACACAGTTGGACTTAGATATTGCATATGTTATTAGCGTTCTAAGCCTGTATATGCTCACTTGTAGGACCTTATATCTTATTGAAGTAGAACATGTTATTAGGTACTTAAAGAGGCACCCTGGTATACGAATCCAATATTTTAAATGGGGTTAAATCAGAGTGGAAGGGTGCATAGATGCATATTGGACAGGACTCATTGATGATAGGGGATTTACCACAGGTTACTGTACATTTGTAGATGGGAATATAGTCACTTGGAGGAGTAAGAAACAAATGGTTATTGTTAGATCAAGCACAAAGGATGAATATTAAGCTATGGCATATGGAGTTGCTGAGATCCTATGGATAAAGTGTAAGTTGGGTTTTCCTACTTTAGGCTTTATGTCCTTGTGTTGTGACAAGGCATTAATATAGCCCATAACCCAATTTAACACGATAGAACCGAGCAAATAGAAGTTGATAAGTATTTCATTTATGAGAAAGTGGACAATGGTGAAATTTATCTTCCTTTGTAAACTCCAAGAAGCAACTTGCTGATGTATTCACATAGAGTGTAACCACCTTGTGCCTAGGGGTGTCAATGGACCAGGTTTAGGCTGGAACCCATCCAAATAAAATCCCATTTGGATGGATTGGACAGTCCAATAAAACATATGGGAGTAGACCGATCTAGAATCAAATGTCCAACGTGTATGTTGGATTGGAGTGGACAATTCAGATGTCCAATGGTCTGTCCAAATCTCAATGACTTGAATATGCAAAACTTTGAGCAACCATATTTCCATTCTTGTTTTTAAATTTTGAATTAAACTTTACTTCTCCTTGATTCCCACCCTTTGGTTTTCCCTCCATCTCTCTCTCTCTCAATACCAAGTCTAATTCACTCTTTACTTCGTTTAATTAAATATAAAACATGAGGAGGAGAGTACAGTCAACCATCAGACAGGAATCTTGAACCCATCTACTTGGCCCCAGGATTGCCCTGCATCTCAACCTGCAGCAACTTGGATTTCGATCCTGCAGTTGATAGCTCGATATTCATTCTGAATCACTGCAATGCTCTTTCCTTTTCATCTGCCTTTGCCTTTTCAGATCTCTCTCTCTCTCTCTCTCTTCCTCTTTTCTTCTTCTTCTCCTTTATTCTCTTTCTTTGCTTTTTTCTTCCCTCACAGTCACTATTTCAAAGCCATTCCATTCAATGACAGGTCTCTCTCTCTCTCTCTCTCTTCTCTACTTTTTTTGTAATTTCTATTATTTTTTCAGTAGTTTTTATGTTTTTATTTTTATTTTTTATATTGCATATTATAATTTTTATGGATTGGATGGGGTCCAATCCAATCCATTTGAATTTAAATGAACTGGATTGGACCTCTGTCCATTAAATTCAGACTGGACCAGACTTGGACAGTTTATTTAGGATACGTATTGGGTTGGGTTGGATTGGATTATAACCTGGTCCATTGACACCCCTACTTGTGCCATCATATGTTATGTGACAATTTGGGCATGTATAATATATATGACCTAACTTGATGCGAAGTGTTATCATCTTGAGTTACTTAGGTGCAAGAGTATTGTGATCTTTTCTTCTTTGTTTTAAAATACTCTTAATATAAGAAGAGTATGGGTGCTGCCACACCAAGATTTGTCACTCGACTTTTCTCTCTCATTTCTATTCTCCTCTTCTCTCCTACCAATCAACTATGACAGATGGCATATTATCTATGGCCAGTCAAGTCTCCCCTGAACTTGGAGAAGTTCTGATTTTCCAGGCCCATGCATAGCCCCTTAGGGTCATTATATGACATTGCTGAGCTTGTCTAATCTTGGCCACTTATTCTCCTGACAAGATATGCCAATTTGTTAGGTTATTCTTTTATTCTCTTTAAAATCTTGTTTATTCAATTGCGTAGAATAGCTCTATATTCAAATTAACAAATATTCATAATTTTTATTTCACCTTATGGTGTTCATTCTTAGTACAATTGCAATGTTGACATCTCTATGCTGTCTGTAAATGATTCCCATAACTGAACACTGTATAGGTAATTATTATTATTATTTTGATAATCGAGAGATGATTTTATTATCAAAAGATGAAGACTGTTACAAGCAACACAAAGAGGGGCATGAGGTGCAACCTCTCTTGAAGGGTGAAAATTACATCAAAGCACTAGAAGAAACAACATTACAAAGCATCCTAGTATAGATATTTGCCCTTGTTTAGCAAGATGATTAGTCAAAGCATTTGCTGACCTGCCCATCCAATGTAAGTTAATATTCATATTCCTTCTTAACCGGACAGCTTTCTTTAGGATGTCCTTGTAGCACCAAATAACTGAATCTGGATCTTTCAACCAGCCCACAATGACCTTGAAGTCTCCTTCAATTAGTAGATTCTCGGCACCAAGTTGGTTACCAATGTGGAAACTTGTAAAGCCGCTAGTAACTCAGCCCAATTAGAGTCTCCTATCCCCACAGGGCTAGAGAATAAGGCTAAAATTTTGCTATCCTTATCTCTCAACACTCCTCATATACCAAAAGGGTCTATGTTGTGCTGACATCAAAATTCATCTTTACACATCCTTCAGAAGGAGGAATCCATTCTATAGTAACTCTACCCTTCCTAGACGAGCTACTTGCCACAACTAACTAGTTCCTCCAAAGATCATCAAAAGAAAACAAATGGAATGATTCCATAGTTCTCAATTAGTGAATTGCCCTTGTCAGAATCCATTCCTTGAGATTTAGGAGGCTTCTTTCCTTTCTTGGAAAATTCTTCCATTCCTTTCTTCCCAAGTTGTCCAAAGTGCAGCTGCTCTAATACTTTTGCACATGGTTCTCCCTTTTTTTATGGGCCATACTTACACAAAGACTGACAGATTAAATAGCAAACTTTCATCTATAGGTAGGTTCCACTGCACCTAAACAAAGCAAAAATCCAATTCCAAATAGGTACAACAAAGAACAGGAAATTAGTAAGTTGAAGCAATCCTCATCATTAGCTTTGCAAAGAATACATCAATTAGAGGACAAGCACATTAATGGCCTTTTCTCTACAAGTAGTCCAAAGTATTGTGTAGGCTGAAGGGTAAGGCAACCGGTGGGTTCTATCTGAAGGATGGTAGATGATCGGAAGGTTGGGTGAGGATGAAAAGGCGAAGGCTAGAAAGGGAAGAGAGAGACACTGAAAGAGGTGGAAGGTTGGAGTACTGGAGCTCTCACAGTGATCTAATGGGTGATCTTGTGTGGAAGGCTTTGAGCCTCTCCTATTTATAGAGGAAGAAGGGCCAACTCTAATGGAGATGAGGAGGAAGATGGAGGGAAACTTTCCCGCTTTTGGGAATGTGGTTAGAGTTTTTTAGATTTAAAATAGGCAAACAACTCAGGGTTTCGCCACGTGTCCATGGGAATGATTGGAGCTAGCTCAATATTCATTTCAAACACAAAGTTTAATATTAGTTTTTGTTTGTGTAATAGATTATTTGGTTGATCTAGTACAACCGTTTACATTTTCTATGAGTTAAAATTTTGTTTTAACTCATTCTATCATGAAGCTTCGAATCTTAAGGTTTGCAGGGCAACTTCAGAACGTATTCTTTTGTCTTTAACATTAGTTTCTTAGCTTTGTTTAATGATTTGGAACAAGACAATAATTTAAAAAGGTGTGCCAATGCTTCTTTTATCATTTCATAAGATATCGTTCTATATTTTGCATATTTTACAATGTTTCCACCATGTTGATAATTTTTACAATATTTCCATACGATATTTCCGTCATTTCCGACATGTTTCTCATATTTGGATGACCTACATTTCCATCGACATCGACATTTTAAACCTTGGTTCTTGCTAGTTTAGGGCTTAATCTATCTACGAGATGTATGTATCATGAGGAACCTCCTATGACAGTTAATCCAATAGTGGTAGCAGACATGTATGGGGTGTACACCCCAAGAATGTGTACTTATATTAGTTAATATTTAATATATCTCCTCTTTAGATAAAAAAAGCACACATATCACAACAGACCACTTTTTTCAAGAAGGTCAAAATTGTGAAACTCTCTTGCTTTTTTCCTTTTCTCCATCCTCCTGTTTCTGTTATCAAATAACATACAATACACACATTTGATGAAGCCACTAATATTGGTGAATACTTTGCTCATATTTCACAAACCATCAATAACTACAAGGTTGGCATTGTCTCACATCATCATCATCGAAGCCTTGTCAGAAAAAGAATATTTGTTATTTTCCCATTTATAGAGAAATATTGTACAAAACTGGAAAAGCACCACATATAATAAAGTAAACATCCTTGCTTGAATCCAAAAGATCCATTGAGAATCCCATTCAATCAAAGAGAAAGGTTGAAAGGAACAAGACACATTAGAGTGCATGGAAGCAAAATGTGCTTGCACTATCAAATGCAAAATTAAGCTTAGGCTGTGCTTGGTTGCAGTGCAAATAAATTTGTATTGATGCAAAATTATAATAAATGATTTGGGTGTAAATTTTGATTTTTTTTGTTTCATATTTTACCTTACTTTGTTCGGTTGCAGTATAAATGAAGTAAGATAAGACCCGACAGAGAATAAAGTAAAACCTAAAATAAAATTAAACCAAAATATGCATTCTTTTCATTTGCACTCCCATACATTTGTACTGGTGCAAATAAGATTGCACTGCAACCAAACATAGCATTATGGACAAATGCCATAGAAACAAGAGGTTTTAAAATAAGTAGGACTAAAACAGAGTATATGTCATGCAAATTTAGTAACAATAGGAGTGTAAATCAAGATACACTTAGGATTGGAGACCAAGAAATAACTCAATGTGACCATACCCAGCACCTTGTTTCAATAATTCATAACAAGGGAGAGATTGAGGAGGATGTCACCTAAAGAATTAGAAGCCAGTCTAGGGTTTTGAACATGCCTTGCAAAAAAAGAAATGCAAAATGTATTTGTAAGAATATCCAAAGGTTTTGGAATCAAAGGTTCTAAGTTGAGTTTTGGGATAAGATTTGGTAGGATGAAAGATGATATAGACCTAGAGAGAGTCCTCATATGAGAGCATTGGGGATGTGATTTGATACAAAAGAAGAGTTGCTGAAATAGTAAATTTTGCACATTGAGGTAATTAATCAAGGAATATATTTGGGATCAATTTTAGACCTTGATGAATGTTGAATGAATACTGTTGAAAGCTTTTGACCAGTCTTTGATGGTTGGTTGGTGCTAGAACAGGGAACTTGTATTAGGTAAAAAACGAGGTTATTAATATTTATTTAATTAAATTCTACAGTTATAAAAAAAAAGATAAAAAAGGGAAGAAACTTGGAATCACTTAATGGATCCTAAAATTACTTGGGTCATTGGAATCACTTACTATCCACACACAAGGTCGAGAAAAACTTGGTTCCATTAATTATCCATGTTTTGCATTCATAATAGACAAACATATATGTATTTATTTGTGAGGCAATTGCATGGTGAACTAGCAAAATCTTGGGATAACAAGTATGGAATGTGGGTTCAGTCTAAGGGTTGTACTTGGTGCCAAAAATGCCAAAGGTTAGGTCTGTTTCCAGTCAGCCTTTCTCAAGACCCTGGAGAGCAAGGAACAACATTGGGTATACTATCTAGGGGTTGTCAATCCTGTAGAACTAAGAGAAATGGAAATAAAAAGACTTCCACCAGCATACATTAACTCAAAGAAAGCTCAATAGCTCCTATTTACTTGTGTGATGACTATGAAACTTCAAATGTAAACCAAATATAATGGGACTAATCAGACTACTGGGCCAGACCCAGAAAAACTGCTAACAGAAATACAAGCATACATAAAAATTCAGAAAATTCCAAATTTGACTTATTTGCTCCTGCATCCGTGGAACAATGGTGATCTTATGCCAACCTTTTTTGACTACTTGGCTAGGCATAAAGCTGTTTATGCTGACCTTTTATTTTGTTACAGTTTGCTGTTTGATGCAAGACTTTCAAATAAAGCTTCATTAATGATGTCCAATTTGCTTTATACTTCTCTTTGAACTTTTACACCTCTCTTTCTCTCTCTCTCTCTCTCTCTCTGTTAGTGTTTGGTTAGGTATTTAGCCTCATATTAGCTTTACTTTTAAAACAAGGTTAACAAAAAGGTTATAAAATTCTGATCGTCATGGCATATTTCTCATCTATTTAGTTCTCATACATGGAGATTTGTTGAGTCTAGAATTAATTGGCTGAATTAAAGACATCTTCTTATGTTCTTGGGAAACAGCCATGGCTGCAACTGCAGACGTTTGTGATGTAAACCCACAGCTAATTATAAGTGGCGAGCTTCGGGCTCTTCAGCCAATTTTTCAGATATATGGCAGGCGTCAAGTTTTCTCTGGGCCAGTTGTAACTCTCAAGGTGTTTGAAGACAATGTCCTGATTCGTGGGTTCCTTGAGGAGAGAGGCAATGGTAGAGTTTTAGTTGTTGATGGAGGTGGAAGCTTGCGGTGTGCAATACTAGGAGGCAACCCTGTACAACAAGCTCAGAACAACGGATGGGCTGGTATAGTGGTCAATGGATGTATAAGGGATGTTGATGAGATAAATGGGTGCGATATTGGAGTAAGGGCTCTGGCTTCACATCCAATGAAAGCAAATAAGAAAGGGATTGGAGAGAGACATGTGCCTATAACCATTGCAGGCACACGAATATCTGATGGTGAATGGCTGTATGCAGACACTGATGGGATTCTGATCTCTCGAACTGAGTTATCCGTCTGAACATCAACACTCTTACTATCTATAGTGCCATTCATGGAAAGTAAGCTTATGCCGTGATGTTTTTATTTTTGTACCCTTGTTTTCCTACTTCACTTTCAAACTTTCAATTAAGTTAATGTGCTTGAGAGGATGGAGTTTGTCAGATTTGTGGGTCTAATTTGTTATATGCCGTGCTGATATTACTGTACTTGACTGATAAGTTTATCTATGTTTGGTTTCCAAATGGTTATGACTGATTATGATTCATATCAACTGATAAAAATTATGGTTCTAGATCAACAAAGTTATTCCTTGGTCTGTTTGGTGGGAACTTGCCCACTTTCATGGTCATTGGCATTCTTCTGGTTCTTATTAGCCTCTTAAGGTGCCATGTGAAATGCAGTGATTCATTATGGGTTTCTCTTGAAATTTTGGACAGCAAGTTTACTATTTAAAACAGATCCAGTGTCGCCTTACGGGTTATTAATAAGAAATCAAAATGAAGTCGTTTCAGGATATTAGTAAAAGAAATCATTTCCAACTTTTCTTAATGATCGGATTGAATCCAATGTAGGTGACCATGTGATGTCGAAAGCTGTGCAGAACCAAGGTTCAAAATATAATTTGTCAAAGTATATTGGTAAGGTCGAAATGGATCATGAATTCATGATATATATATATATATATATATATACCATGCAAAGATCTAGATACACTTTAATATTAAATCCAAGATTGGAATAACTATGGATAAGGTAGAAAGACGGAAACACATACTTTAATAGTTGATATGAAAAAATGCATTACAATCAACATATGGGCCATGAAGACATGTAGATATCATACAATAGTTTCATTAATGCTGCATCAATCAAGAGTATGATACACTTGCTGTATAGCCTTTTACAATTTACATGTATAAAGACATTAATATATTATCATTTATTTAAGTTAATGATTAATTAATTATTTATTTTGAATGTCAAAACATTCTTTTTTTCCAACTTAAGATGAGGTACACAAGAAATTTCAACAAAGTTAAATGGAAAGAACTCCCTAGGCATATTGCTTTAAAATCTAACATAATTTCCAACTTAAGATAAATAGATTATGCCTTATAATTTCTTCATTTTATTTTATTTCGTTATATAAGAGAATTTCTTCATTTTGCTTTAACTTGGCCATTATTTATACCTCAGTTTTTAACTCATTTGCTCTGGATGGATTGATGCCTTTTGTAGTCTTATATTTCCTTTTATTTCTTAAGAAGATGTTCTTGTATGTTATTTAGTTATTATTTCCAATTTGCTTAAGGCATCTACTTTGTCTATTTAGTGGAGTTCTTTCCATTTGACTTAGGTTGAAATTTCTTGTGTACCTTGTTTAAGGTTTGTGCACAAGCGCTGAGTAAGCAAATTTGCCCCCTCTATTGGATTTAGTCTAAGCACAAGTCTAACCTCAGGAAGTTATTCATCACTTAAAAAAAATAAGAAGACTTTCATTTAAGGTTTTATTTCATTTTATCTATCATTGAGCGTGCTCAGCATGGTTTACTAAGCTAGTTTTTTGACCAAATGAGGGGTAGCCCAGTTGGTGCGTTGGATGAATTGTCCTATCGGTAGTGTGGTTTTAAATCCTGTTAAAAGAGTGACGATGCTGAGGGGTTGTTAGGCAGTGATTAATACAGAAAAAAAGCTAGTTTCTTGACTTTATTTATTGAAACTATGGGACTAGACCTGTTCATGGGCCGGGCTGGGCTTTTACTCTTCATGAATAGAAATTTGTTAGGCCCGAGCCCGAGCCTGGCCCGACCAACGGGCCTACAACTTGGGCCCGAGCCCGGCCCTGATAAAAAGCCCGAAGCCCGAGCCCGAGCTCGAAGGCCGACGGTGACTGTGTTCACCGGAGATGAGTTCGCGGTGACTGTGAGCTGTGATTTTAACAGTGAAAAGTGTGTCAGTTCGTGTATGAGAAAGAGATAGATAGATAGATAGATAGATAGATGGAGAGAGAGAGAGAGAGAGAGAGAGAGAGAGAGAGGACTCACCGCCAGAGTTGTTGCACCGGTGAATGTTCGCCGCCTCGCCGATTGTGTGGTTCCTTGAGAGTGTGAGGACTGAAGAGAAGTGAGGTTTGACTAAGGGGAAAGAGGTGAAAGAGAAGAGAGGTTTGGCTTAGGGAGTTAGGGTTTTTTAAGTTTAATCTATAGGTCGGACCGGATTGGGATATTTTGGCAAATCCCAAGCCCAACTCGAATTTATTGCGGGTCGGGCTTTTTAGCTCAGGGGCTCATTTGCGTGTTCAAACCCGTCTAGGGGCTGGGATCAACTGAGCAGGATGGCTATTCATTAAAACCAATGATAATGTTGTATGCGAGTAATAAAATAGATAGACTTTTCATGTCAATAATAAATTCATGAACCCCACCGTAAAAAAGTAAGTGTCCAATGTATTTTATTACATTATCATTGGTTCCACACCTCCTTCAGCCTGGGGCTCACTATGAAATTGACTTTGTTCATTTAGAAGTCAATGGATTGGTCTCTTGGACACATATCGAGAGACTCAATCTTTTGTGGGCCCTCACTTTTGTGCGGTGGTTATACAATGGATTGGTCTCTTGGACAGGGGCAAGATCTACTTATGTGGCCCA
This sequence comes from Nelumbo nucifera, assembly GCF_055504915.1. NCBI lineage: Eukaryota > Viridiplantae > Streptophyta > Magnoliopsida > Proteales > Nelumbonaceae > Nelumbo > Nelumbo nucifera. Next base: position 1,529,568 of record NC_142649.1, on the reverse strand, counting down.
ACCAAAGAACCGAGGGCGGAAACGAGAAAAGAAAGAGGGACGGCGCCAATTGATGATGCACAATCTGGCCGGTCTTAGCTGTTGATGATCTTGCCTCTGAAATGAGTAACAGGGACCTGAAATGGGAGAAGAGAAGCTCCGGGGAGAACCCGGCGTAAGGGCTCCGAAGCTCAAGTTAGAATCCTTCAAAGGCAAGAATAACCAGATAGCGCGAGAGTTAGCATACCTCCTCCCTGGGGGGTGTAGAAGCTTTTTATAACCACCTCGCGTACTCACTTCCAGGCCTCCGTCAGGTCGGGCATGATTACTTCTGAACTCCTGCCAGTTCGGGTGTCACTTCCTCTGGTCGGACAGAACCGCCACTGTTCCTTCTGTCGGAGCCGTCTCTGCGGCTAGTGACGACGGTTGCAGGTGGCGGTGGCAGGAAGCCGTTTGAAATGCGGCTGTCAGGCGTCAGATCCCAAATCAGTCAGGTACGCCGCCCTTGGGTAAGGACGTCCTTGGCATCGGGTACGTCTGGCGGGCCTGGTGTTTTGGAAGTGAAGTGTTGGAGTGGCGAGCGAGGTGCCTTGAGTTCGGTTTGGAGTGTTCCGAGCTGCCACGGGTCAGCTCGGGTCAGCTTTGTGAGTCTTGGGGCCCAGTATAGTTCGTGCTCCTTGCAGGGAGCTCGGGTTCTCAGTAGGGAGCTCGCTCTTAATAGCGAGCTCGGAATCCCAGTAGGGAGTTTGTTCTTAGTAGGGAGCTCGGATTTAGGGAGCTCGGGTTCTTTAGGGAGCTCGGGCTCCTAGTACCGAGCTCGGACTTGGGGAGCTCAGGTTTTAGGGAGCTCGGACCTTCGACAGGGAGCTCGCTCTTTATCAAGGAGCTCGGACTAAGTACAACGGTCTGGAGTTCGGGCTCGGTAGTGAGTTTGGACTTGCTTCCGATGTTCGCTTTGGGTGCTCTACTGTCCCGAACTGCTTGCCTTTGCCGCGTGTCGGGCGATCGCGAGGTCGGGCCAAATTTCCCTTCATCAATCACATCCATGAATCATTGTTAAAGATATTGGTAAAGAGTTTAAAGTTCTGGTTATTTATCACTTATAAGCAGATACTGAACTACCATTGAAAGTGTAGACAATTTGGAAACCATATTAAAATATCGAAAGCTAAGATTTCAAACCTAAAAAATGAGTTTGCTAAGTTTGACATGGAAGATGTGATTATGGTGGAAGATGATCATTATGAGGAAGATTATATAATTGATGACTTGGAAATTTCTAGAGCATTCCAAGGAGTTATGTGATAAATATGCAATTACATCTTCAAAATAAACATTCCCATACATTATCAAGAGAACCAAACCTTGAATCAAGTCAAATATGCACCTACATCTTTCAAATAAACATTTCATATGTTAATGGAAGAATGAAAACTTGAACTATGTCATCAATTCAAATAAAGTCTCTGAAACAATGGTGATAGAGTACTTCAACAATGCTCTCAACTAATGAAAATGCAAGAAAATATTTATATGGAAAATTCCTGGAGCACTACATATGAAATAAATACGAAAAAAAATGTGGATACCAAGAAAAAAAGAGAAGTTATTGAGCGTATAGTTGGGCCTAGAGGAACAAAACAACATATCTATATCATACACTACATGCAACTACCAAATCAAGAAATTTAAATGTTCTAGCAACAACAATGATGCCAAGCATATGTACTACACATTTAAGGGTTAAAATCCCTATTAATAAAAATGCATCAATCATGTGTAACATATCCAAACAAAGTACAACAATAAAGCTCTTACAAAGAGTAGAATTAATGAGAAGCCTTTAAACATGTTCATTAACTAAGTTTTAAATTCATTGGACAATAATGCAACCTGAATAGATTATATCAGGAAATGTGCAATCTTAATTACAAAAAAAAAATGATATTATGGATAAATTAAATGGAGGTTGATTGCAAGATTTACATGAAAGTCATGAACCTATTATAATTACAAGAATCCAATAGCCTTCTATAGTATAAGCTTACTTTAAAAGTAAATTGTCCTATCATCTTACTTCAGAACTTGGATGTATCAAATGGACTATAAAACAAACCGAAAAGAGTTTTTAAGGGTTTTCACAATAATTTCATCCATACACAAATTATTATAGGACAGTACATTGAAAAGCAAATAATACTTCTAGAATACCATTATTATCATCAAAATTAAGATGACGGATATTTATTTCAACTCAAATGAAAGCAATTTCCCATTTGTACTCCTATGTTTTCTCTTTTCTTTTAATAAAATTTAAATTGAAAAAATTATAACTAATAATTGCTAACTTTTGTTACTATAACCTAACCTCATTATCTATATTGTTTTACATTATTAAATATAAAAAAACACACATCGCCTATACATGAACATCCAAAAAATAATATACACCAACAACAATAATATATTACAATTAATGATAACAACCTTACAGGATAAAGACAATATTTTACAAATTCAAACATCTATATCCAATTTCTACTTAAAAGAATAAATAACATTATCCATAATCTTTTATAATTTCTTTTACTGCTTATTATGGAGGAAGAACCTTAATTTGCATAAATCAATTCATCGGTACTAAAAGAAACAAATTAGACCATTTAAGTATTTGTCCTATATAAAGATGTTAGGTATCTATATCAATCATATAGGGAATGGAAAAAAAGTTCAAGGTCATACTACTAAACAAATGAGGTATATACCTATGACCTATAGTCAATTATACTAATAAAATTATACTTATACATAATTTTTAATGCATGAAACACAAATACAGGTGGTATAATACAATGTAATAGAAAAGAAATTTGTAGGTACATTATTTTTTCACAAGACCTATTACATCACCAATAGTCAATTAAATAATATTAATCTACTATACAAAATTGTTCAAGGAGATTAATACAATGTAAGATTAATCTTCTAAACTTACGCTTATCATAAAAAAGAAGAGTGATCTACCGACAACTAACAATTTAATTAATTCAGAGAAATCATCACATTGTCTACAAACACTACTTTAAATACATGGAACCTCAATGAAACAGGAAATCTCTATATTCAGTGCTAAGTGCTTTTTATAAACTAACTATTTAGATTTACTATAATCTATACTATTATTAAATGTGTGAATGAAAGTGTAGAACTTTTGTTTGCCTAAAATTCCCAAATTTTGAATTTGAAATTCCCTCTCTTATTGCAATGATGAATGTAATTTGAACAACCACTTTTTTCTCCACCCAGATCTCTCTCGTTTAGTCTTATAGTTCAGGTATTAACTCCCATTAACATTTATTGAATCCTATTATTAACTGGAATGCCCCTATTTTTAAATTTGGTTTCTTTCTAATTGTGAGGCAACAAAATATAATTTGAACTATTACATTTTTTATTCAATTTCATCTCATTAAGTCTTATATTTAGGGTATTAACTTTCATTCATTCATTGAATCTTATATTGATTGACCATATTGAAGAAATAATTGTAATAAATCAACCCAAAATGCAGTTCTTTTCCTATTTAGTGGAGAGTCAATAATTCAACCTTTTGGGTCAAATGTGTAAACACTTGATGTCATAATTAAATAATAGTAAAAATTAAAAAATATATATGAAAACATACAAATGTATAAAAAATACAAAAAAATAAAAAACATTTGGGCACATCTGCAATATTGCATATTCATCATATTAAACAAAAACAAGTGTGATAAATAAGAATACTTTTTAAAAATATATAAATATAAAAAATGTAGAAAATTTTGGAAACATATTATTTAATATCATCATCATCATCATAAAAAATTGTCACGTGCAAAACATGTACACACTTACTAGTTATTAGACATGTTCATGGGGCCGGCCTAGCCCGACCTATTCTAAGTCGGGTTTGGACATGAATTTAGGCTTGCGGGCTTAGGCTCGGGCCTAATATACTGGGCCCGACTTTTTTCGGGTTGGGCACAGGTTTTTTCAAAAAAGCTCGGCACGAGCCCGAGCCCGAGCCCGACTTGATAATATATTATATAGCAAAAAATATATTTTATATAATAAAAATATACATATAATATGCTTTTTCTTTGCTCTTCTTCTAGTTTTTCAAGCCATAGTAAGATATTTTATTATTTTTAGGTTTTGAGGTCATTTAATATAAATAAAAAAGTTTTTTTAGTTTTCTAGTCAGGCTTTGGGCTTTATATGATGGTCTGGCTTGGGCTTAGGCTTGGCTTTATTCTATTAATATAGAGGCAAAACCTGACCTGTGAACAAGTTTACTAGTTATTGAAAAAAAAAAGTATTAATTATAAGTTTTCTCTCAATTGATATAATTCAAGGTCATGATACTAACACCATGGAGAGAACATACAAAGGAAGAGAGTGGATAGCTACTAGAAAATCTTTCATACAAGCCCAATAGTTGTATTTACATCTTTGATTGCTACAATATATGGAGCCAATCAACTTTTATATTTTGATTTTTCCTCTTGTTAAGTTACCACAATTTTCCTCTATTATGCTTAATGCTTATACTAATTCTTCTTATTAAGTTACTAGAATTTTCCCAATTTCAACTTTACCCTTAAATTATTAGTACAGGTAAATATATTTTAGTAGTTCATATTTTTATGGTATAAACATGCTTGTTTTTGCATAAAGAAAGGCTTAATGATATTTTATTTTATTTTGGTTAAAGAATTAAGGGCCCATTTGGTTCACGGAAATAAGGATCTGGAGTCAGAATCACAATGGGCCATTCCGATTCTAATTATTTGGTTGGGCGGAATTGGGATTCTCATTCCTAATGGAATGGCACTCCCCCATTTAAGGGAATGGCCATTCCCTCCCCCTCCCTTGGAAATGAAATCTCATTCCAATTGATTCTAATTCCCGTTTTGATTCCTATCTAAACAAAATAGACTATGGGAATAGATCATCATAGGCCTAAGGGTTTTTTTTAGTTAAAGGTTTTAGGGCATTTCAATCCTCAAACATTTGATGATTTTGCATAAAGTTAAGGTTGGCATTATAATAATCTATGATAGAAAAGTTGATTTAATGTAATAGAAAGGGTGTATAAGTCCCTTTCAACTCCAAAGGTCAAAAGAGGCTTAAGGGCAGGTCAAAATTGAGGGGAGGTTTAATAAGACCTTTTGAAAAAAAAATCAGGTAATTTAAGGGTTTTACTTGGACAACCAGGGCATGTACTATGCATGTGTAAAACTTGAGCTAAAAATATAAAGTTGATGTAATATGATTAAATTTAACTTTTGTAACTTGCACCAAAATACAGTTAAGTGGTTGCTTTATAGTATAGACTAGTAATTGTTCACTTGTGTTGCACATGGCAATTTTAGTTAAGGGTAAATTATAGATAAGCATCCATGGCTTTGAGGGTAGGACACTTAAGGGCCTAACTTTCTAATTTGACAACCAAGTACCCTAAGCTTTTGGAAGTATACACACAAGTCCAACACTATTAACTAACATCATGATAGGTGGTAAAATTATCAAATTGCCCATTATTTCCTAATTTATTTAAGATTGCAACAGATTTGGAACAACAATAAAACAAATTACAAAGACTTTTCTATACTGATTAAAGGGAGGGAATTCAAAACAAAGAGCAGGCTATATGCTCTAAGCCTAAAATTAGCCCAAACCTCCAATGATTTGATGTATATAGGTCAACTCAAAGGGATTTCAAAGTCCTAAAAGAAAACAAAAATGATCACATTGGGTACATCAATGGTGGATTCCAGGTTCAATTGGTTCTTGACAAATACACAAATATACTACAAATGGTTATTTGGATTCACTTCTTTTTCAACTCTTAAACTTGTAAATGTCTCATTTACAAGTTTGTTGCAACCATATAAGCGCACTTTCCTTGTTATGATGGCAGCCAAACTCTGAAAGCCTATGCTCTGTACATGAGACTATGCAAGTATTAAACATATGATAGTAAAAAAAACTGGACTATTTGCATTTCTTATTATTTGTATGACAATTTCAATTTTTTGCAAATTGCACATGACAAGGCACTAAATTTCAATCAAGAGGCTTCTACTCTTTTAGGCATTTAGTGTGAGAATAAAGATGGTTGAAGGTGGTTATGTTGCAGTTGTCACCACTTTCTATGTAAGCTTCTTTCAAATTATTGTAGCTTCCTTTTCAATAGAATCAACTTTAACTATTGAGAACTTTTTTCATATGATTTCACAACATTAGATCTCTTGTCTTCTTGGGATTAAAACATTAAAATTTCTTGGCATGACCTAGCTTTGATCCAAAATTTCAGCTTTTGATTTGCTAATTAACCTTATTGTTTGCAGGTGGTGAGGATTTCGAATTTTGAAGAGGAGATGATGAGGTTTGAAAGAGGAAAGTATAGAGGGATACGAGTGACATGCTCTTCTATGCACTACTGCCTTCTTCTTACCACTTCAAATCCAATGTTTTCAAGGTCAACTAATGGTGTTGGACCATTTGGCAATAGGGAAGAGAAAATGGAAGTTTGATGGGAGGTTGATGAGAAAGGTGTTTTCCCGATTTTAATAGATTTGAAAGTGCACATGAATCACCTTCTCAAGATAATTGGCGGATTGTACATTTCCAAAGTTTAGGGCATTTGGCTGTTTTTCTTGATAGTTTACGCCCTAAGTGTAACTACCCCCAAAGTATAGGGTATGCAATTTTCCCTTTTAGATGTAATAACAACAATAATAATAGATATGTGCCTAGTTTTTTTATTTCTTCTATAATCTGTTATATTTCTATCTAACAAATTTTATTATTTAACTATGACACTTATTTTTTTTTTTGTATAATATGATGAATGTATAATGTTAGGCATATCTCCTAATTTTTCTATAAACTTTTTTTTTCTGCTTCTTTTTATAGCTTTTGGTATTTCTATCTATTTTTCCTTTTTTATTATTTAATTGTGACATTATGGGTTAACCTAGACTATTGAATTCTTGAACCATTCTCTTGAATGGAAAACATTTTCCTTTTTAAGACAATTTTAAAATTTGTATTCCATTTTCACCATCAATAAAATTAACTTTTATTTATCACACTTGTTTTCTTTAATATGATGGTTGTATAATACTAAAGATGTGCCAAGTTTTCTACTAAAATTTTCTTTATTTTTGTAATTTTATTATTCAATTATAACAACATCATTTGGTTTTAAATTTTGTATTCCATTACATCATTAATAAAAACAATTATTGTTTATCACACTTATCTTTTTTTTAATATGAATTAATATATAATATTAGATACATGTCTAAAATTTTATAATGTAATATTTTTTTTTGTATTTTTTAATTTTTAAAATATATTATTTAACTATGACATCATGGATTGATCAAATGATCTAAATAGTTGAACCATTAACCCACCATTCAAAGAGGAAAATGGTTTCACATATGGATTGGTTTTAATTTTTTTTATCCCATTTCCATTATTAATAAAAATACTTTTTATTTATCATATCTATATTTGCCTAATACAACAAATACATAATATTAGAATTGTGCATAAATTTTTCTAATTTTTCAATTTATCTATATTTATATTTTTAGTTAGGGGTGGCCACGTGCTATTTGAGCTCAGCTCGGTTTAAACCGAGCTTCGAATTGAGCTCGATCTTGATGTATAGGCTCGTTTGTTAATCGAGTTGAGCTCGAGCCCAATGAAGCTCGACTTGTGAAGCTTGCGAGGCTAATCGAGCCTAGTATAATAAATAGATATTTTTTATTACATACATACATACATACATACATACATACATACATACATATACATATACATATACATATACATATACATATACATATACATATACATATACATATACATATACATATACATATACATATATATAATTTTTATGTAAAATAAAAAACATTTTTATATATAGAATACTAAGTATTTTTTACAATTCTTAATTTTTTGTATGTAAAATAAAAAAGTATTTTTATATTTATAATTTTTTATTTTTTAGGAAAAAACTTTGCTTGCAATCGAGCTCGAACTTGAGAGCTTTGAACCAAGCCGAGCTCGAACGTGTGAGCTTTGAACCAAGCTGAGCTCGAGCTCAAGTCTCTAGCTCGAATCAAGCCTAACACAATTTCAGTGAGACGAGCTCGAATAGCCAAAGTATTTGGCTCGGCTCCACTCAACTCAACTCAAATAGTAAACCTACTTACTTTCCACTTAAAAAACTAATTTAATTTTTATTTGATTTAAAAAATATAGGATTTATACTATTAATATTGGTATTCATGGATTTAACTAGTGAAATAGAAATATAATGATGATAGGTAAAAATAACTTGAATATAGGATTCAACGAGAGAAAGAATTAAATATGAGACGAGGGAATGAAATGCACTAAAAATTAATACACAAGTTATAATTTTTTATTTTTTATAGAAGAGAGTGACCAAATTCAAAAAATGAGTGTTTTAGTAAAAAAATAATAAAAACGATGGGAGCTATTCACAATTTTTATAGATAAATATATTGTAGATATATAGATTAATTTATTTTAATTGACAAATATACCCTCACATATATCGTTTATATCCCACTTGGATCACGTTCTCTCAGTTGTGACGTAAGCGGTTGACATGTGAATGACCCCGGCGTCGCCATGGTTCCAACTGATAACATTTAACAGTCGGCTCAATCCATAAATACCTTCTTTCTTCTCAGGTACTACTCTCCACTCCTACCAGATTCGATCTTCCACGGTCCTCTCTGCAATCAAAAGCGACAGTTCTTCAAGTTCACCACAGATTCCCATTTCGAGTCCCATCTCTATCTGGTGCTCGATCCGGATCCCCGTGCTTGAAGGTAAAACAAACCCAAGAAAGATTCTGTAAGCTATCTATCGCGCTTGTAAATTTATTTTTGCTATAGTTGATATGAATTGATCTACTGGGGGATGAAAGGTTGTGGGCGAATTGGATGTTGGAAATATGTCAGCCTACAATTCCATGTGTCTCAACTTAATTGCTTGTTTTGAACATTAATGGCTATTCGGGTTAATCTTGGTTACGGTGATTTTTGACTTAAATTAGTCCTAGTCTGATAATCCGATCGATCCTGTAGTGGAATTGTTTGCCAGATCTGTCGAAGCATACTAGATTTGCAGCATCATTAACAATCTGGTGCAGGAAATGAGGGGAGGGGGGATCTATTCTACCTTGTTCTCACAAAAAAAACCCCAGAGAATGAGACAACTTAAATACAGATTTTTGGAAGTTAATTCATCATCATCATCATCTAAGCCTTATCCCAACTATATGGGGTTGGCTACATGTCCATTGTTTAAATTATGAGCACTTATCGTTTCTTACTACTTTGATCCATGCCCTGAATTGTTGGAAGTTAATTGTTCTTCTTAAAAAATTTGGGCATAGAGCACTATACTTGAAATAAGTGAAACATGAGAAAGACGGGCACCAAATACAGAAACTAGATAAAATGGCTATACCTTTTAATTAAACAAAAATCCTTAGGTATTTAGAAACTAATGATATATCTTGATTGTTCTGCTTGTTACGTTGAGCAGTCCTCTCCACCACAATTCAGTAGAATAAGGAAAACAAAAAAGAAATAAGAAACAAATTCAAGCAATCATCTCCGTAATTGCTTAAGTTCCCTTATGATTCATGTTGATAATCTTACAGACAGTTGACCACATACTTTCTGTAAACCGATTATTTTCCAGTTAAGCAAATTTTCTTTCCCTATAGCTCTTGGCAACATATAAGCTATATACTGAATTTGAAAATTTGTAAATAATCTTCCTGATTGTAAACTGGTGCAAGTTTGGTAGTTTCTGAGAAGCACCCAAAATTACTGGAAGATACAGAAAAGATTGACTTAATCAACAAAAAATAAATGGTGATTGACTCATACAGAGAGATATCATCTCTAGGACCTATAGAAAGAGCACTAGAAAGAATCATAGGAAAATTCAAGAAATGTTAATGACTAGACATGGAGACTTCTGTGAGCATTTCCATAGTAATTCATTCCTATTGAGACATCTAATTAAGAGGATCAGGAAATGGAAAGTAAATTCTTTATTATGAAACCGCGAACTTTAAACCTTTAAAAATCTCAACACAAAACAATATTTTTATCAGATATCTTTTGAACATTGAGATTCATGGGCTCCTTGGTAAAATCATGTGATTTTTTGCATTTGTTGCTTATTTTCTGAAAGTTTGTTGTTCGCTTTCCTAACTTAGGTTACATAATTTGGCTAAAATTTTGATCCACAGTGTACATGGAACTGATATAGTAAACTTTGCTAGTTCCATAGAAAGTTGTCCATCAAACCATGGACAGACCGATCTGTAGTCTGTACTTTCGGGGAACGCATGGAAACATACACATAGACACTTAAGTTGATGCAGTCATGGAAAATACCTGTATTAATTTTTAGCACCATAACACCTTTTGCACTATGAGTCTAAGATTTTTTCACATTTTGAAACTCCCTCTCTTACTTTTCAGCTTTCAGTCATTGAATAAATCACCTTTGGCAGGATAGATGTCCTCAATTATGGGCCACCTCAAGTTGCATAACCCCTTGTCATGTTAGGGATCTTCTACATTGTCAATTAATCCATGAACTTGGTCTTGATCAGTACCAAAAATGGCCATTATCCCATGTTGGCCCCAGTTATCTGGTGTCTTGGGAGGGTGGACTGGAAACAGACCTAACCTTTAGCAGTTTTTTGGCAGAAAGGTCTTAATCAGTAATATCTAATAAAAATAACTTTTTGTTCTAAACTTCTGTGATGAGTATTCATTGGACCAGTTCCTTCTATCATAAACATGGAACTCTTAACATCTTATTGTTTAGATCAGTTGGGACCAGACTGAAACATGCATCTCTCCCTACATGTGCACGTGTTTCTGTGTCTGTGTCTTGTCAGGATGTTTGGTAGGACGAATAATTTTTTGAAATGCCAATATGACTTTGGAACTTTAGACAGCATCTTGGGTTCTTTTTAACATTTATTGATGATTTAAATATCAGATCATGTTTTATGAATGGGCAAAGTTCAAAGTATCGATACACCTGATACACATCAATAGGTGTATTGTGCGTTTTGGTGACCAATACACTTTTTTTTTTAATTTCTTTTTGTGTCAGATTTTTACAGGGGGATTGTAAAACATGTATTTAATGTTTGAAAACATCAAAATCTTATAACTCCTAATTTTAGGCATTTTGGTGGACCGTCAATACGATATGATATGTCTGGTAGGGTGTACTGTATCGATGCTTTGAACCTTGTGAATGGGTATAAGAAAGAAATAGTAATAGAAAAAGGAATAAGTTGGTTTGAAATAGGGGCATACATTCTTCTTCACCCTGATTTGATAAAAAACTACTGTACTAGGTCTTTGAGATTGAGTCCCTACTTGAGAAGGCTAGATATTTGGCATCTATTTGAACATCTTGTTCAGATACACCCCAAGGTTAGCTAGCTCCTTGAGGTGTATGGACTAGACTATAGTTTGAGGGATACTCACCAAATTTGTTTTTGTACACTATTTCAATTTTTTAGCATAACCTAATAAATTTTCAATTTTACCATTTACCAATAAAAAAGGAAAAAACTTAGCTAGCTCCTTAGCTCATAGTTTTTCTAGAGTTGGGGTTTTGAGGAGTGAGCTGTTTTATGAGCATTGTCTTACAGGTTGAACTATGCTTTGTATTTTTGTGCATTTCATTTGTTGTCCCTTTGTTAGAAGGCTGTATTGCATGCTCCCCCTCTTTTGTTGTTAGGTGTGATAGCCTTTCTATCTTCTTTCTTTTCTCTTTCTATCTAGTTGATCTCTTTTTCATAATTGACCAAAAGGTTGGAAAAAGGAAAAAAAGAGAAGAAAAGAAGGCTCCCTGTTTCTGTCCTTCTAAGAGTTTCATTCAACTCTTGTGACACCATACCCTGAAATTTTCAATTGGCTTATTGTTCCTTTTTTTTTAAGATAAATAAGGAAGAGAATTTATTAAATAAAAAGAGAACAAGATCACCCACTGAAACAAAGTAAACAACCCCAAAATCAAAACAAGAACAGGATCAAGCAACCTCTCTTTGGGAAACCCAGGAATGTCAAGGGGCACTTTGCTCTGGTCCTCTTGGAGTGGGGGATTCCTTAGCTGAAGTGATGGCATTGCTTCAAGGAATGAGGATAGGAAAGCAACGAGGTTCCAACATGTAGAGGTGGAAGGGGATTCAAAATTGGTAATATCTTGGATGAATGATAGTAATCTGGGAATGTGGATTCACAGACACACTATAAGAGAGATCAACAACATAGCAAAGGAGCTGGAGGCAACTTTTAGATGGGAGGAGAGAACAGCAAATGGGATGACTGATTGCTTAGCTAAACAAGGGGTGTACAGGTAACAACTTTTCTGGGCAGAATTTTAATTGGGTTCTTTCATTTGTAAAAGGACAGAGCTCCCTTAGAAAAATAATAGTATGTAATGTGGTTGTGAATCTTCTGAATTTTCTGGTCAGATCGCCCACTCAGATCTCTTTCTCCTCTCACTCTTTCTTGGTTGTGAGACCAAGGTTTATTCTTTGGAGTGTTTTATACCTATAGATGATGATATAATAGCTTCTGCATGCAACTGTTAGGGTTATTATCAGATTATGGAGTATAGTACATGTTTTGCGCAGATCCTACCAGTGTTGGGTAATGACAGATCTGAGAAATTTGTAATAGGGTAATGACAGATATGGGAACAATCTTCTTCCTGGTTTACGTAAACCTGTGATCTATATTTTTTGGTTTGTGGAGACCAAATATAATCTGTAGTGGTTGGTATATCCTAAATCTTTTCTACATTGACTGGTGTGGATCAGTTGAAGCCTTGAAGGGGTGATAGTAGTATTGCTGGTTACTGTTGGTGAAGCCTAAATGTATTCTACATCAACTGGTGTGGATCAGTTGAAGGGGTGACAGAACTTTGCTGGTTACAGTTGGTGGTTGATTCTAGGTATCTATTAGTGTTTCCTAGCATTAAGTCCCATGTTATGTAAGGTGCCTACCATGGCGCTGGATGATTCAACTACTTCTAGAATTTCAGGGGTGCAACTAGTAGCTGTAGGTGCATGGACAATGTAAATTTTCTAATTTCAATTGCTCCAATTGATGGCGTTGATTATTTTGAGTAGTCCAAAGGTGTGAAGTTGCCTATTGGAGGAAGGGGAAAGTTGGGGTACTTAACTGGGAAGATTAAGGAACCTCAAGAAGAAGGGGCAACTCATGAGGAATGAGAGCAAGAGATTTATATGCTCATGCCATGGTTGCTGTCCTCAATGCAGTCTGCATCTGTAAGAACTTTATGTGGGTTGAAAGTTGAAACAACCAAGGAAATATGGGACCAAGCGAAGTTAACGTATGCTCAATAGAGTCATTTTGCTCATCTCTACCAACTTCAAGTGGAATCTTTTGCTTGTCAACAAGGTGAGAAAAACTTCTTAGCCTACTATCCTACACTCACATCTATGTGGAAAGAATTTGTTCACCACCAAACCTTAGACTGGGAGAGTAAAAGAGATACCTTAGCTTACAAGAAGCTTGTATTACAACATGTATTTGCATTCTCAATTAAGTCTAAACCTATTAGAGTTCAGGTATTGGGAGACAAGGATCTTCCCACCCTTTAGGAGCTCTATGTCTGATTACAGAAAACTACTATGAATCCTCTTGAGGGGGAGCTGGTTGCTCTTATAAATTGTAACAAGAAGGTGGAGACTTATAAGAAATCAGTTGAAGATGACAAGGATAAACTGTGGTGTACTCATTGTGAGAAACCTAGGCATACTAAGGAGACATGTTGGGACTAGGTTAGTAAACCAAACAAGTTTAAGAACAAACCAGGAAAGAAGTTTAATGTTGCCAATGTAGCCTCTACCTCTTCAAGTCAAGAAAATCAATAACAGTAAACCAAAATAGTCCTTTCGAAGTGTATCCTATGAGTTTTGGACCTAGGAGGAGATTCTAAGTACCATGCATGATCAATTAGAGAAATATGGATGTGTACATTGACAGTTAGAGGGAAATGCTTCCCTTCCTATTGGTCTTTACTCATCTTCTGTTTTTTATGTCCTAAAACTACATAATAACCCTCTTTATATTAGTACCATCACAAAATCTTTAATTTTTTTTGACCTTTATTACTGACTCCTGTGTTTTCTAGGATTTGACCTTTGGGAAGAGATTAGTAGAGGACGTGTGGTTGAAGATCTCTACATGTTATGATAGATGATGTAGAGAGAAGGGGTAATTTTGTCTTTGTACTTATGTATTGTATCATATTAGTGTAGTATGTATACTAGACACCCCTGTACCTTATTGTATTTGATTTTCTTATGTAAGGGCAGTATTGTATTTTCACTCCCTTTAATATAAAGTTATGTTCTCTTGGTTGGGTTGACAGATTAGAACCAACTGAACAGACTTGGAGATTAGAACCAATCTCCTGGGCCATGGTTTGACAGATTTAACAAAGTAATTTAGCAAGTGAGATTCAAGCAGTACTAGACAGATTATACTTGGTTTACTAAAAGGGAGAATGACCATATTGTTTTCTTGATTGTGTATGTCGATGACATAATTATTATAGGTAATTGGGAGCTGGAAATTCAAAAGTTGAAGAGTTACTTGTCATCCCAGTTTAAAGTTAAGGATCTTTATCCCTTAAAGTACTTTCTTGGCATTGAAGTAGCAAGATTTCAGAAGGATATTTTTATCTCATAAAGAAAGTACATCTTAGATTTCCTCAAGGAAATAGAAAAATTAGGGTCCACACCAGCAGATACCCTTGTGGACTTTAATCATGAACTTGAGGAGAAATTGCAGAGTTATTTCCAGATGTTAAGTTGTTCCAATGGTTCATTGGGAGGTTGTAATACTTACTTATGACACAGTTGGACTTAGATATTGCATATGTTATTAGCGTTCTAAGCCTGTATATGCTCACTTGTAGGACCTTATATCTTATTGAAGTAGAACATGTTATTAGGTACTTAAAGAGGCACCCTGGTATACGAATCCAATATTTTAAATGGGGTTAAATCAGAGTGGAAGGGTGCATAGATGCATATTGGACAGGACTCATTGATGATAGGGGATTTACCACAGGTTACTGTACATTTGTAGATGGGAATATAGTCACTTGGAGGAGTAAGAAACAAATGGTTATTGTTAGATCAAGCACAAAGGATGAATATTAAGCTATGGCATATGGAGTTGCTGAGATCCTATGGATAAAGTGTAAGTTGGGTTTTCCTACTTTAGGCTTTATGTCCTTGTGTTGTGACAAGGCATTAATATAGCCCATAACCCAATTTAACACGATAGAACCGAGCAAATAGAAGTTGATAAGTATTTCATTTATGAGAAAGTGGACAATGGTGAAATTTATCTTCCTTTGTAAACTCCAAGAAGCAACTTGCTGATGTATTCACATAGAGTGTAACCACCTTGTGCCTAGGGGTGTCAATGGACCAGGTTTAGGCTGGAACCCATCCAAATAAAATCCCATTTGGATGGATTGGACAGTCCAATAAAACATATGGGAGTAGACCGATCTAGAATCAAATGTCCAACGTGTATGTTGGATTGGAGTGGACAATTCAGATGTCCAATGGTCTGTCCAAATCTCAATGACTTGAATATGCAAAACTTTGAGCAACCATATTTCCATTCTTGTTTTTAAATTTTGAATTAAACTTTACTTCTCCTTGATTCCCACCCTTTGGTTTTCCCTCCATCTCTCTCTCTCTCAATACCAAGTCTAATTCACTCTTTACTTCGTTTAATTAAATATAAAACATGAGGAGGAGAGTACAGTCAACCATCAGACAGGAATCTTGAACCCATCTACTTGGCCCCAGGATTGCCCTGCATCTCAACCTGCAGCAACTTGGATTTCGATCCTGCAGTTGATAGCTCGATATTCATTCTGAATCACTGCAATGCTCTTTCCTTTTCATCTGCCTTTGCCTTTTCAGATCTCTCTCTCTCTCTCTCTCTTCCTCTTTTCTTCTTCTTCTCCTTTATTCTCTTTCTTTGCTTTTTTCTTCCCTCACAGTCACTATTTCAAAGCCATTCCATTCAATGACAGGTCTCTCTCTCTCTCTCTCTCTTCTCTACTTTTTTTGTAATTTCTATTATTTTTTCAGTAGTTTTTATGTTTTTATTTTTATTTTTTATATTGCATATTATAATTTTTATGGATTGGATGGGGTCCAATCCAATCCATTTGAATTTAAATGAACTGGATTGGACCTCTGTCCATTAAATTCAGACTGGACCAGACTTGGACAGTTTATTTAGGATACGTATTGGGTTGGGTTGGATTGGATTATAACCTGGTCCATTGACACCCCTACTTGTGCCATCATATGTTATGTGACAATTTGGGCATGTATAATATATATGACCTAACTTGATGCGAAGTGTTATCATCTTGAGTTACTTAGGTGCAAGAGTATTGTGATCTTTTCTTCTTTGTTTTAAAATACTCTTAATATAAGAAGAGTATGGGTGCTGCCACACCAAGATTTGTCACTCGACTTTTCTCTCTCATTTCTATTCTCCTCTTCTCTCCTACCAATCAACTATGACAGATGGCATATTATCTATGGTCAGTCAAGTCTCCCCTGAACTTGGAGAAGTTCTGATTTTCCAGGCCCATGCATAGCCCCTTAGGGTCATTATATGACATTGCTGAGCTTGTCTAATCTTGGCCACTTATTCTCCTGACAAGATATGCCAATTTGTTAGGTTATTCTTTTATTCTCTTTAAAATCTTGTTTATTCAATTGCGTAGAATAGCTCTATATTCAAATTAACAAATATTCATAATTTTTATTTCACCTTATGGTGTTCATTCTTAGTACAATTGCAATGTTGACATCTCTATGCTGTCTGTAAATGATTCCCATAACTGAACACTGTATAGGTAATTATTATTATTATTTTGATAATCGAGAGATGATTTTATTATCAAAAGATGAAGACTGTTACAAGCAACACAAAGAGGGGCATGAGGTGCAACCTCTCTTGAAGGGTGAAAATTACATCAAAGCACTAGAAGAAACAACATTACAAAGCATCCTAGTATAGATATTTGCCCTTGTTTAGCAAGATGATTAGTCAAAGCATTTGCTGACCTGCCCATCCAATGTAAGTTAATATTCATATTCCTTCTTAACCGGACAGCTTTCTTTAGGATGTCCTTGTAGCACCAAATAACTGAATCTGGATCTTTCAACCAGCCCACAATGACCTTGAAGTCTCCTTCAATTAGTAGATTCTCGGCACCAAGTTGGTTACCAATGTGGAAACTTGTAAAGCCGCTAGTAACTCAGCCCAATTAGAGTCTCCTATCCCCACAGGGCTAGAGAATAAGGCTAAAATTTTGCTATCCTTATCTCTCAACACTCCTCATATACCAAAAGGGTCTATGTTGTGCTGACATCAAAATTCATCTTTACACATCCTTCAGAAGGAGGAATCCATTCTATAGTAACTCTACCCTTCCTAGACGAGCTACTTGCCACAACTAACTAGTTCCTCCAAAGATCATCAAAAGAAAACAAATGGAATGATTCCATAGTTCTCAATTAGTGAATTGCCCTTGTCAGAATCCATTCCTTGAGATTTAGGAGGCTTCTTTCCTTTCTTGGAAAATTCTTCCATTCCTTTCTTCCCAAGTTGTCCAAAGTGCAGCTGCTCTAATACTTTTGCACATGGTTCTCCCTTTTTTTATGGGCCATACTTACACAAAGACTGACAGATTAAATAGCAAACTTTCATCTATAGGTAGGTTCCACTGCACCTAAACAAAGCAAAAATCCAATTCCAAATAGGTACAACAAAGAACAGGAAATTAGTAAGTTGAAGCAATCCTCATCATTAGCTTTGCAAAGAATACATCAATTAGAGGACAAGCACATTAATGGCCTTTTCTCTACAAGTAGTCCAAAGTATTGTGTAGGCTGAAGGGTAAGGCAACCGGTGGGTTCTATCTGAAGGATGGTAGATGATCGGAAGGTTGGGTGAGGATGAAAAGGCGAAGGCTAGAAAGGGAAGAGAGAGACACTGAAAGAGGTGGAAGGTTGGAGTACTGGAGCTCTCACAGTGATCTAATGGGTGATCTTGTGTGGAAGGCTTTGAGCCTCTCCTATTTATAGAGGAAGAAGGGCCAACTCTAATGGAGATGAGGAGGAAGATGGAGGGAAACTTTCCCGCTTTTGGGAATGTGGTTAGAGTTTTTTAGATTTAAAATAGGCAAACAACTCAGGGTTTCGCCACGTGTCCATGGGAATGATTGGAGCTAGCTCAATATTCATTTCAAACACAAAGTTTAATATTAGTTTTTGTTTGTGTAATAGATTATTTGGTTGATCTAGTACAACCGTTTACATTTTCTATGAGTTAAAATTTTGTTTTAACTCATTCTATCATGAAGCTTCGAATCTTAAGGTTTGCAGGGCAACTTCAGAACGTATTCTTTTGTCTTTAACATTAGTTTCTTAGCTTTGTTTAATGATTTGGAACAAGACAATAATTTAAAAAGGTGTGCCAATGCTTCTTTTATCATTTCATAAGATATCGTTCTATATTTTGCATATTTTACAATGTTTCCACCATGTTGATAATTTTTACAATATTTCCATACGATATTTCCGTCATTTCCGACATGTTTCTCATATTTGGATGACCTACATTTCCATCGACATCGACATTTTAAACCTTGGTTCTTGCTAGTTTAGGGCTTAATCTATCTACGAGATGTATGTATCATGAGGAACCTCCTATGACAGTTAATCCAATAGTGGTAGCAGACATGTATGGGGTGTACACCCCAAGAATGTGTACTTATATTAGTTAATATTTAATATATCTCCTCTTTAGATAAAAAAAGCACACATATCACAACAGACCACTTTTTTCAAGAAGGTCAAAATTGTGAAACTCTCTTGCTTTTTTCCTTTTCTCCATCCTCCTGTTTCTGTTATCAAATAACATACAATACACACATTTGATGAAGCCACTAATATTGGTGAATACTTTGCTCATATTTCACAAACCATCAATAACTACAAGGTTGGCATTGTCTCACATCATCATCATCGAAGCCTTGTCAGAAAAAGAATATTTGTTATTTTCCCATTTATAGAGAAATATTGTACAAAACTGGAAAAGCACCACATATAATAAAGTAAACATCCTTGCTTGAATCCAAAAGATCCATTGAGAATCCCATTCAATCAAAGAGAAAGGTTGAAAGGAACAAGACACATTAGAGTGCATGGAAGCAAAATGTGCTTGCACTATCAAATGCAAAATTAAGCTTAGGCTGTGCTTGGTTGCAGTGCAAATAAATTTGTATTGATGCAAAATTATAATAAATGATTTGGGTGTAAATTTTGATTTTTTTTGTTTCATATTTTACCTTACTTTGTTCGGTTGCAGTATAAATGAAGTAAGATAAGACCCGACAGAGAATAAAGTAAAACCTAAAATAAAATTAAACCAAAATATGCATTCTTTTCATTTGCACTCCCATACATTTGTACTGGTGCAAATAAGATTGCACTGCAACCAAACATAGCATTATGGACAAATGCCATAGAAACAAGAGGTTTTAAAATAAGTAGGACTAAAACAGAGTATATGTCATGCAAATTTAGTAACAATAGGAGTGTAAATCAAGATACACTTAGGATTGGAGACCAAGAAATAACTCAATGTGACCATACCCAGCACCTTGTTTCAATAATTCATAACAAGGGAGAGATTGAGGAGGATGTCACCTAAAGAATTAGAAGCCAGTCTAGGGTTTTGAACATGCCTTGCAAAAAAAGAAATCAAAATGTATTTGTAAGAATATCCAAAGGTTTTGGAATCAAAGGTTCTAAGTTGAGTTTTGGGATAAGATTTGGTAGGATGAAAGATGATATAGACCTAGAGAGAGTCCTCATATGAGAGCATTGGGGATGTGATTTGATACAAAAGAAGAGTTGCTGAAATAGTAAATTTTGCACATTGAGGTAATTAATCAAGGAATATATTTGGGATCAATTTTAGACCTTGATGAATGTTGAATGAATACTGTTGAAAGCTTTTGACCAGTCTTTGATGGTTGGTTGGTGCTAGAACAGGGAACTTGTATTAGGTAAAAAACGAGGTTATTAATATTTATTTAATTAAATTCTACAGTTATAAAAAAAAGATAAAAAAGGGAAGAAACTTGGAATCACTTAATGGATCCTAAAATTACTTGGGTCATTGGAATCACTTACTATCCACACACAAGGTCGAGAAAAACTTGGTTTCATTAATTATCCATGTTTTGCATTCATAATAGACAAACATATATGTATTTATTTGTGAGGCAATTGCATGGTGAACTAGCAAAATCTTGGGATAACAAGTATGGGAATGTGGGTTCAGTCTAAGGGTTGTACTTGGTGCCAAAAATGCCAAAGGTTAGGTCTGTTTCCAGTCAGCCTTTCTCAAGACCCTGGAGAGCAAGGAACAACATTGGGTATACTATCTAGGGGTTGTCAATCCTGTAGAACTAAGAGAAATGGAAATAAAAAGACTTCCACCAGCATACATTAACTCAAAGAAAGCTCAATAGCTCCTATTTACTTGTGTGATGACTATGAAACTTCAAATGTAAACCAAATATAATGGGACTAATCAGACTACTGGGCCAGACCCAGAAAAACTGCTAACAGAAATACAAGCATACATAAAAATTCAGAAAATTCCAAATTTGACTTATTTGCTCCTGCATCCGTGGAACAATGGTGATCTTATGCCAACCTTTTTTGACTACTTGGCTAGGCATAAAGCTGTTTATGCTGACCTTTTATTTTGTTACAGTTTGCTGTTTGATGCAAGACTTTCAAATAAAGCTTCATTAATGATGTCCAATTTGCTTTATACTTCTCTTTGAACTTTTACACCTCTCTTTCTCTCTCTCTCTCTCTCTCTCTGTTAGTGTTTGGTTAGGTATTTAGCCTCATATTAGCTTTACTTTTAAAACAAGGTTAACAAAAAGGTTATAAAATTCTGATCGTCATGGCATATTTCTCATCTATTTAGTTCTCATACATGGAGATTTGTTGAGTCTAGAATTAATTGGCTGAATTAAAGACATCTTCTTATGTTCTTGGGAAACAGCCATGGCTGCAACTGCAGACGTTTGTGATGTAAACCCACAGCTAATTATAAGTGGCGAGCTTCGGGCTCTTCAGCCAATTTTTCAGATATATGGCAGGCGTCAAGTTTTCTCTGGGCCAGTTGTAACTCTCAAGGTGTTTGAAGACAATGTCCTGATTCGTGGGTTCCTTGAGGAGAGAGGCAATGGTAGAGTTTTAGTTGTTGATGGAGGTGGAAGCTTGCGGTGTGCAATACTAGGAGGCAACCCTGTACAACAAGCTCAGAACAACGGATGGGCTGGTATAGTGGTCAATGGATGTATAAGGGATGTTGATGAGATAAATGGGTGCGATATTGGAGTAAGGGCTCTGGCTTCACATCCAATGAAAGCAAATAAGAAAGGGATTGGAGAGAGACATGTGCCTATAACCATTGCAGGCACACGAATATCTGATGGTGAATGGCTGTATGCAGACACTGATGGGATTCTGATCTCTCGAACTGAGTTATCCGTCTGAACATCAACACTCTTACTATCTATAGTGCCATTCATGGAAAGTAAGCTTATGCCGTGATGTTTTTATTTTTGTACCCTTGTTTTCCTACTTCACTTTCAAACTTTCAATTAAGTTAATGTGCTTGAGAGGATGGAGTTTGTCAGATTTGTGGGTCTAATTTGTTATATGCCGTGCTGATATTACTGTACTTGACTGATAAGTTTATCTATGTTTGGTTTCCAAATGGTTATGACTGATTATGATTCATATCAACTGATAAAAATTATGGTTCTAGATCAACAAAGTTATTCCTTGGTCTGTTTGGTGGGAACTTGCCCACTTTCATGGTCATTGGCATTCTTCTGGTTCTTATTAGCCTCTTAAGGTGCCATGTGAAATGCAGTGATTCATTATGGGTTTCTCTTGAAATTTTGGACAGCAAGTTTACTATTTAAAACAGATCCAGTGTCGCCTTACGGGTTATTAATAAGAAATCAAAATGAAGTCGTTTCAGGATATTAGTAAAAGAAATCATTTCCAACTTTTCTTAATGATCGGATTGAATCCAATGTAGGTGACCATGTGATGTCGAAAGCTGTGCAGAACCAAGGTTCAAAATATAATTTGTCAAAGTATATTGGTAAGGTCGAAATGGATCATGAATTCATGATATATATATATATATATATATATACCATGCAAAGATCTAGATACACTTTAATATTAAATCCAAGATTGGAATAACTATGGATAAGGTAGAAAGACGGAAACACATACTTTAATAGTTGATATGAAAAAATGCATTACAATCAACATATGGGCCATGAAGACATGTAGATATCATACAATAGTTTCATTAATGCTGCATCAATCAAGAGTATGATACACTTGCTGTATAGCCTTTTACAATTTACATGTATAAAGACATTAATATATTATCATTTATTTAAGTTAATGATTAATTAATTATTTATTTTGAATGTCAAAACATTCTTTTTTTCCAACTTAAGATGAGGTACACAAGAAATTTCAACAAAGTTAAATGGAAAGAACTCCCTAGGCATATTGCTTTAAAATCTAACATAATTTCCAACTTAAGATAAATAGATTATGCCTTATAATTTCTTCATTTTATTTTATTTCGTTATATAAGAGAATTTCTTCATTTTGCTTTAACTTGGCCATTATTTATACCTCAGTTTTTAACTCATTTGCTCTGGATGGATTGATGCCTTTTGTAGTCTTATATTTCCTTTTATTTCTTAAGAAGATGTTCTTGTATGTTATTTAGTTATTATTTCCAATTTGCTTAAGGCATCTACTTTGTCTATTTAGTGGAGTTCTTTCCATTTGACTTAGGTTGAAATTTCTTGTGTACCTTGTTTAAGGTTTGTGCACAAGCGCTGAGTAAGCAAATTTGCCCCCTCTATTGGATTTAGTCTAAGCACAAGTCTAACCTCAGGAAGTTATTCATCACTTAAAAAAAATAAGAAGACTTTCATTTAAGGTTTTATTTCATTTTATCTATCATTGAGCGTGCTCAGCATGGTTTACTAAGCTAGTTTTTTGACCAAATGAGGGGTAGCCCAGTTGGTGCGTTGGATGAATTGTCCTATCGGTAGTGTGGTTTTAAATCCTGTTAAAAGAGTGACGATGCTGAGGGGTTGTTAGGCAGTGATTAATACAGAAAAAAAGCTAGTTTCTTGACTTTATTTATTGAAACTATGGGACTAGACCTGTTCATGGGCCGGGCTGGGCTTTTACTCTTCATGAATAGAAATTTGTTAGGCCCGAGCCCGAGCCTGGCCCGACCAACGGGCCTACAACTTGGGCCCGAGCCTGGCCCTGATAAAAAGCCCGAGGCCCGACAGTGACTGTGTTCACCGGAGCTGAGTTCGCGGTGACTGTGAGCTGCGATTTTAACAGTGAAAAGTGTGTCAGTTCGTGTATGAGAAAGAGATAGATAGATAGATAGATAGATAGATGGAGAGAGAGAGAGAGAGAGAGAGAGAGAGAGAGGACTCACCGCCAGAGTTGTTGCACCGGTGAATGTTCGTCGCCTCGCCGATTGTGTGGTTCCCTGAGAGTGTGAGGACTGAAGAGAAGAGAGGTTTGACTAAGGGGAAAGAGGTGAAAGAGAAGAGAGGTTCGACTTAGGGAATTAGGGTTTTTTAAGTTTAATCTATAGGTCGGGCCGGGTTGGGCTATTTTGGCAAATCCCAAGTCCAACTCGAATTTATTGCGGGTCGGGCTTTTTATCTCGGGGGCTCATTTGCGTGTTCACACCCGTCTAAGGGCTGGGATCAACTGAACAGGATGGCTATTCATTAAAACCAATGATAATGTTGTATGCGAGTAATAAAATAGATAGAGTCTACACTTTTCATGTCAATAATAATTTCATGAACCCCACCCTAAAAAGCAAGTGTCCAATGTATTTTATTACATTATCTTTGGTTCCACACCCCCTTCAGCCTGGGGCTCACTATGAAATTGACTTTGTTCATTTAGAAGTCAATGGATTGGTCTCTTGGACACATATCGAGAGACTCAATCTTTTGTGGGCCCTCACTTTTGTGCGGTGGTTATACAATGGATTGGTCTCTTGGACAGGGGCAAGATCTACTTATGTGGCCCAACTTCTATAACGTTTATCACGCCCTATCTTTGTTCTTTCCTTTCTTGGCAAATTAATCGGTGTGCTCCCTCACCACAAAAATTTAAGAAAACAGAAAACAAAAGGAAGAAAGAAATGAAAGGGATAATATGGTCCTCGACATGGATTGGTCAGTATCATTGTTCCATAGAATGCAATTATCAAGATCAAGAATGTTGTCATCAAATTGGACGGTCTAGATCCACGTAAAGATCAAATGTACAAAAGTGACTACAGCTACAACGATGAAACCGAATCATGGCGTTCTGACAACTTCGGAACAGAAGAGAACGTTGAGATGCCCGACAACAAAAACAAAAGTGATTACAGCTAGAACGCTATAGTTCGTTGAAGATTCCCACCCGCCATGGAAATTCGTCTGTGCGATTTTCAATAATTTTTTTTCTTTCAAACAATATTGAATTTCCATGGCACAAATTCGTTGAGAGAGAGAGAGAGAGAGAGAGAGAGAGATTGGCCTCGTACAAGGCAATGCGGTTTTCGACGCTGAGTAGCCTAAGATGCGCAACTCTGATTTTGGGAATATTCAACTTGTTGGTAATGGTTCTGGGTGGAGTTCTGATGGTTGCGGCATATCAAGGTTGTCGACGGGGAGACGTTCTTCCATTTGCAGTTGTTTCCGTCACCGCTGGTGTAAGGATAATGTCAATGATCGGTGCCGGGATTGCGCAGGAAGCTATAGCAACGACGATTCTCAGTTCTCCAGCTGAGAGTTCTATTATTGACGCGGTTGTCCGCCGCCAAACACGGGTAGTTCTTAGTTTTTTTCTATTAATTATTTTTCTACCAGCTCCACTTCTTTTCTGTATCTCAGCTTTATGTAGTCTTTGTTTTTTCTTTATCTACTAACAATGTGGAGCTAGTAAAGATATAATAATTGCATTTTTATATGTGATTTTAATTTGTAATACGAAGCTTTGCTGGCAATTTGTGGTTATCCTGTAAAATCCGAGTAGTTGCTTTCCATCTTTCTGATCACAACCCCAAGTTCCCAACAGCATTTGTCTGGGCTTCTCAACAAGTAAGACAATATTTGAGGTTCTTGAAGTAGTAAACAGCACATCTGTCTAGTGTACGTGACTTTTGAGGATGGGATTCTGGAGAGTGGGAGAGTCTGCCTCTTGTTTGCTAACTTGGCATGTACTCCACAGACTACAGAGTTATAGAAAGACTTTATGACAGATTGTAGTAGATTCAAAGAAAAACTAGACCAAGAATAGGGAGAATATAAGAAGGAGAAAAGAGAAATGAGCGAATGGGGTGAGAAATTTTCTTGGTTCTCACGCTCCTCTTCAATAACTTTTATACGAAGAAATTAAATTATGAAGATACCCCTTATTAGGTGCTTAATGATTCAGCCAAGTACACAATACTTTTCAGCTCTCCTCAAGCTTATCATAGATGTCGTGAGATTATTTCCTAACTTTAGTATAGGAACTCCTTTAGTAAGACAATTGGCCACTTTTATTTATCTATTTTTTTAATGCATCATTCAGCTAGTTGATCTCTTGACTTAACAAAAGGTAAGCACACCTTGCCATTAGCAACATGTTCTCTGATAAAATGTCTATCCACCTGTGTGTTAATGTGATTGTGCTGCATAGGATTATGATCTATGCTTATAACTGCGTGATGATCACAATGTAACATCTTAGGCTACTCATATTCAACTCCCACCTTATTTAAGAGGTTACTTTCTTGGCAGTAAATAAAAAAGATAGTTCATTAAAATAAAGCAAAATTACATAACAAATGGTGATGGGAGATCGACAAACCAACTTTCAACAAAAAAAATGCTCAAGATTATATAGTTAACAAAAACCCTCAACAATTCCATGTCTAAAGTAGCCCAAACATCTGTTCCAAACAATTCTTTTGACACATCTTTGAAACCTTTTGTTTTTATCAGTACACATCTTTGAAATCTTGAAGAATCAGAATCCACTCCAACAGCTTTGTTCCGGCCCTTGAGCAAACCTTCAACTTACTTCTTGCCTTTCCTTCAAAGATTCTCCTATTTCTCTCCTTCCAAAGCTCCCAACGTACTGCAAAAGGAACACAGCTCCAAAAAAATTTTGCCTTTTTACTTCCTTGCATGGTTGTCCAACATGCGAAACTCTCATTAGGTAATATTGGGGACTACAATTCTAAGCCGAGCAAACAGAATAAGAAGCTCCAAACAAATTGCAAGTAGATGCAGCTGAAACATAGATGAAGAACATCCCCTTCCTTTGATTCACACAGAACGGACCTGCTAGCCAGCTGACCCCTTTATTCCTTGGGTGATTTTGCATGAGAATCCATTGCTACCATCCGTATGAAAGTTTCCACTCTTGGAGGAATAGGTTTGCCCCAAACACCCTTTACCATCAATCTATCAACCTAACTTCTTGCCAAAGCTTTATAAAATGGTTTCAATGTAAACCTACCATTCTTGCATTCTTTCCACCATCTGGCATTTGGTCTTTTTGTATTGATTTCTACTTCTTGTAACTTAGACAGCAACCAAATACACTCCTCATATTCCCTTTCAAATAGCAGTCTTATGAATTTTAGAGCCCATACAACTGCTCCCTTTCTTATTTCATAACATTGTGCTGTCTAATTAAGGTTGAGGGTTTGAGAATATGTGGCTAGGGAATCCTCAATTCAGGGAGTTCATAGAAAAAAATGGAATAAGGGGTTTTTGAAAAAGTGGTAGAAAGAAAAAAAAATGAACAACCGGGGGAGATGGACAAGATGGATAGGCTGGAATAGGAAAGTAACCTGTCAAGGGAAGGAAGAGAGGCAAAGGAGGCATTAAGGGAAAAACCGGAGAGGACAGTTCACTCTGAGGAGTTGGCTTGGAGACAAAAATCAAGGGAGCTATGGTTGAGGGAAGGTGATAAAAACACTTCATATTTTCAAGATTTAGTAAGGGGAAGAAGAAGAGGGAATAAGATTGTGGTTGGATGTTGGTGATAGAGTGGTGGATGAGAAAAAAGAGATTGTAGAAGAGATAAGGATTTTTTATATGAACTTGTATAAATCACCACAAAGAAGGGGCTGTTTTCTAGGGGGTTTGGAAGTTAGGAAAATTGATGAAGACTTAAGCAGATGGTTGGAGAGGGAGTTCAATGAGGAGGAGGTGTGGGGTGTTGGAAAACTATGAATGGTGATAAGGTGCTGGGCCTGGGTGGATTTAACTTGACTTTTTATAAGCATTTTTGGAGTATGGTTAAAGGAGACTTGACGGAGATGTTTAAGGAGTTGTGGATTGAGAAGAAGATTGAACAATTGGCAAATGAAAGTATGCAGCTTTTATTTTATTAATACCTAAGGTGGAAAGGGCATGCAGAGTAATAGAATTCAGACCTATAAGTTTAATTTCAAGTCCTTACAAAATAATAGGAGAGGTGTGACCGTAAGGTTGAGAAAATTTTTGCACCTAGTGATGGGTCCTAATCAGATGCCTTTTATAGAAGGAAAACAAATTCTGGATGGGGTGTTGATTTCCTGTCCGTTTGCATCCTTTATTTGGTCTTGGTTCTTTTCTCTCTTTAGTTGCAGGTGGACTCCTCCCCTGGATGTGGTAGGCCTCTTTGACCCAAACTTTTTCATGCAACCGAAGAAGTGGGGAAGAATTGTGTGGAGAGCTACAAGAGCAGCAGTGCTTGGTCAATTTGGGAAGAAAGAAACAACAGAATTTTCAAAAGCAAGACTAGACCCAAGGAGGAAATTGTAGGAGTG
Source organism: Nelumbo nucifera (assembly GCF_055504915.1). NCBI lineage: Eukaryota > Viridiplantae > Streptophyta > Magnoliopsida > Proteales > Nelumbonaceae > Nelumbo > Nelumbo nucifera. The sequence goes on along the minus strand of NC_142649.1, from coordinate 1,501,390 downwards.
ACTATAAAAGCCATCCACTGGCTAAAAGCTGTCAACTTGTGAGAAAGTGAAAGAGCAATGAAAGAGACAGAGGTTCAGATTTGTTAGGGTTGATCAATCTGATCGAACCAACCCAGAAAAGATATATTTATATTAATCTTATATAAATGGACAAGATTGTCCTTACAAAGAGAATAAAAGAACTGTACACTAAAGTACACACCTATTATAGTACAAGAAAGAAAAATAAAGTACAGTAGAATTACAAAACTACCCTTCAGTAGTTCTTCTACAAAAACAATTGATGTATTTAAAGACTTCTCAGCTGAAGATATTTATAGGAATTGGGGCGTTGTGGCAAGTTCAAGCGCCCTTAAACCTGCGTTAGAGGAATTTTGGTCCCCACCAACTCAAAACAGGATAAAGCTGAACTTCGATGGCAGTTCTTTAGGCAACCCAGGACCCCTGGGTATAGGGGGTGTGTTCAGAGATGGAGAAGGCAGAATTTTAGCATTGTTCTTGGGCCCAATAGGAGTGGGTGACTCTTTGAGGGCGGAATTAATGGCGTTACTACAAGGTGTAAGATCACAAAGCAGATAGGACTACAACAAGTAGAAGTAGAAGGGGATTCAAAGCTGGTAATAGATTGGCTGCAATCAGGTAGTTTGGGTGCATGGATACATAGACAGTCGTTGAGGGAAATAATCAGCCTAACAAGAGAAATTGATGTCTACTTCAAGTGGATAAGAAGATCAGCTAATGGATTAGCAGATACATTAGCTAAACAGGGGGCTGTTACGGGGAACATGTTTTGGGCAGTGTTGTAACTCAAACCCCTACTCTAGGGGTGACGTTGTGTTTTAGGTTCTGTTTAATGAAGTTACTGTTTCCAATAAAAAAAAGTGAATGTGTTGATACTAGAATAAGAAGTTGTGAGGAAGGGGTGGTTTGTAAATTTGACATGGAGAAGCCATGGCCATGTAGAGTGGGTTTTCTTGTAGGAAGTTCTTACAAGAATGGGTTTTGGGGAGAAGTGGAGTTGGATTTTTCATGGGATTCCAACAGAATTTCTTGGTGTTGGTTAATGGGAGATGTGATTCAGTCCAATAAGAAATAACAATAGGAACTGAAATTAGAGAGAAGATAGAGAAGAAATAAAAGAAATCAGAAGAGGAAGAAGAAGAAGATGAGAGAAGAAGGGAGAAGGAGAAAAGTGTTAGATCTAATCTCTCAAATTACTCCTAATTACTTTTATTAACTTAATCTTTATGACATAATTACAATGATGCCCTTAATGGGGAAGCTGGCTCATAAGCATAACATAAAAAGAACAAAAAAAAAGTTAACAAGCCCATATGGGAAGGCCCATTAACATAAACACATCTAATAGAAGAAGATAAGAAATGAAAGAACATTAAGGCCCATTCATCTTAGTCTCTCTACACTCCCTTTCAAGCTGAACATAAATGTCAATCATGCCTAGCTCATATAATGTAGCAACTTTTCTTTTGGAACTCCCTTCATCAAGACATCAGCTAATTGTTCTTCAACAAATGGTAAGCAAACTTCCCCTGAAACAACGTTGATGGCTGCTTGGTTGTCACAATATAGTATCATTGGATTCTCATAATCAATGCCCAATTCCTCCAGTGATCTAAGCCACAGTAAGTATGAAAATTCATGGGCCATTGCCCTGTACTTTACCTCAGTAGAAGATCTAGCTACCACAAACTGCTTCTTACTCCATGAAATGATGTTCCCTGCCACCATAGCATAGTAACTCGAGGTAGATCTCTTATCATCAATACATCCAACCCAGTCTACATTAGTATACGCCTCCAGTTTCATATGTCCATGTTTACCAAAAAGAATGCCATTCCTTGGAGTACCCTTTAGGTAACACAAGATCCTCTTAGCAGCTGCCATATGTGTCTGTAGGAGAATGTATGAACTGACTAATGACACTCACTACATAGGAAATATCGGGCTGAGTCATACAGAGATACAACTTTCTGAGCAGTCTCTGGAATACTCCTCTATCAACCAATCACCATCAGTGGCCGAGCAAATTCTCATAGAAAATACCAGAGTTCCCTCAAATCTTTGATTTCAAACTCAGTGTTAATAAATTTCTTGAGGCTAAGGACTTCTTGTGTATCATCACCAATAACTACAATATCATCCACATAAACAATGAGAAAGGTTGCCAAGGGGACTCTATTAGGAGCAGTAACCACAATAAAGTTGGATGGAACAAATTTTTTGGCATGGTCTTAGTCTATAAAGATTCATGTTTGTAGTAGAGGGAATTAGGGAAATGGAGGTACATCACTGGGATCAAGAAGAAACCTACAGAGGATGACCCTACTGGATGCAGGGCACTACCTATGGATGGATAGTGTGAAGGAGGTGTGGGGTAGTTCCACAGAGACCTATTCCCAGAAGTCAAATGTTGCCAGGGCACAAACTAAAGAATGAGTTGTAAATCACACCTGCAATAATCTGAATTAAAAGAAAAAAAAGGAGAAATGAAGGAGATTGAAGAGAGAGAAGTGATGGAGGAAGAAGATGGAAGAAAAGGAAGAAGAGAGAGTAGTTCGATCCTTTCTTCAGCCCCCCAACAATGTGTTTTATTCTTTGTTTGTAAAAGTAAGAACAATTACATGATTTCCCTTAATAGGGTGGCCAACACTAAAGATAACAATAAAAAAGAGAAAACAGGCCCATAACTAAGGCCTACTACTAACAACCTTAAGTTATAAACATAACTTAAGGAAAATAAAGAAAACTAAGGTCCATTCGGCCCATCATCTCTACACTCCTCTCAAGCTGAGCATAGATGTCAATCATGCCCAGCTTTCTTACACAGTGCTGTAACTTTGCCTTGGGAACACCCTTGGTCAAAACATTTGTTAACTGTTGCTCTGAGGCAATGAAAGGAAGGCAAACTTCTCTTGAAGTGTAAATGGAGGAATGTCCTGGGTATGTTGCTCAAGGGGAGGTAGGAAAAGTGTGCAAATTACGAAAGGCAATTTATGGACTAAAACATTTTCCGCGGTTTGGTTTGGTCAGTTTAGTGGGGTGGTATTGATACAGGAGTTTGGCCTACAGCAATGCAGTCTTTACTCTGTTTTCCATAGAGATACCCCTTTAGGAAAGATTATTTTGGCAATGTATGCTGATGAAATCACAATCACAACTAGTAATACATGAAGTATTGGTCAATTGAAATTGTTTTTACAGGAGAAGTTTCAGACTAAGGACTTGGGGCATCTAATGTATTTTTGGGTATTGAAGTAGCTAAGTCGAAGTGGGGTATTTCCCTCTCACAATGTAAGTCTGTGCTTGACTAGTTGGAAGAAACAGGATTATGAGGAGCTAGGTGATTGGTGGGTAAACTCATCTACCTTACCATTACTAGACCGAAACACCAAGATACCAATAGTGAGGGGGGATTGTTGGAAGATCTAGGTGATTGGTGGGTACATTCATCTATCTTACCATTACTAGACCTGATATATTATTTAGTGTGGGAGTGTTGAGTCAATTCATGTAAATCCCAAGAACTAATCACTAAGAAGGTGTCATCAGGGTGTTGTGCTACTTGATGGGTGTCCATGTAGAGGATTATTATACAAGAAAGGGGGAGAATTGGTGTTAGAAGGGTATTTAGATGCAGACTGGGCCAGATTTGCAACTGACAGAAAGTCTTCTACAGTCTATTTTACTTTTCTTGGAGGTAATCTCCTTGGAAGAGCAAGAAGCATCTATTTACTTTTCTTGGAGGTAATTTGGTTGAAGCATCTATTACAAGAAATTGGAATGGTTGTTTCTAAACCAATCAAACTACCATATGATAATCAAGCTGCAATCCATATCTTTTCTTCTTCTGTTCCATGAAAGGACTAAGCACACAGAAGTAGACTGCCATTTCATGAGGGAGGTCACTACTGGTCAGATTACTGCACTCTATGTATGGTCAGAGGATCAACTAGCCAATCTCTTTACTAAAGGACTGAGTTATACATGACTGAATGTTTGTAACAAGCTGGAGCTATATGATATCTATGCTCCAGTTTGATGAGAATGTTGGAGTTTTTTATTATTTATGTTAGTGGGACTCAACTATCATTATTTATTTTGTGAAATCAGGGGAATTTTGGTATTGGTTTCCTATCGGTTTCAACTGTCATTCTTTCCTTCTTCTCTCTAATCAATCTGAACTGATTTCCTATTTGTTTCTCCTCTATTTACATTTTATTTAAGAACATTCTTAGTTAATCAGAAATGCTATATAATTATCAAAAAAAATCAGAAATGCTATTTTAACTTAAAAATTAGAAAAGAAATAAATTAATTAACTGATCATGGAAATTGTTAAATTTTCAGATTTAAACAATATTTTTATCATTATACCATTTTCCAATATATACACACACACATATAATATATATATATATATATATATATATATATTCTTGTGTTTGACACTTCACATAAACCATTAATGTATGTTTCTAATAAAGCTACTTTGTAATTGTGTCTCAGGCCTGGGCAGTTTTGGTGTATATGGTTCAGTCCTGGGGAGGTAACATCTCGTGCCTCCTCCTAGGCTGATTGTACTATTGATATTTGATTTAATAAAACTACTTTCATTCATCAAAAAAAAAAATATTAATGTATGTTTCTAATGTGTATATACCTTATGTCTAGTCATTTCGACTTAGATTTAGTGCTATTAATGTATTTTCGGATTTATTTGATTTTCCTTACTATATTGTTTCTTAAACTGATATGTTGCTAGTCATTTCAAGTTTTCCACTGTATCCATGTGTTTCTTAAACATATCCTGATATGTCTCTTAAAATTGCCTTTGTGATAGTCTTTATGATACTCATATTTCGAACCTTGGCTGGAAGAATAATGGGGTATGGAACTACATTAGAGTTATGTGAATTAAAAGGGGTAGGTCCATTAAGGTAAAAATGAAATTTGCAACAGCAAGTTACAATTAGTAATACAGTACCTTCGGAGACCAATAAAAAGACAAATAAAACAAGAAAAAAATAGGGAGCTTTACCGTTTCAGAAGATATTGAATCCTCCTTGTCTTAAATCACATCAAACAACTGTGCCATAAGTGGCTAATTCTGTTCCTGCATTGGTCATCTAGTGATATCTCACCATATTATTATATATTCTGATATGTTAATTGAAGTATTTTCTGAATGACTTCCTAACCAAATGCAATATCATTTCACCTTGAGTGATGGACAGATGAGGTATAAAAGATGGCTATGGTGGACACGGTTTGCAATGATGATTACCGTTTTGCAATTTATGGGAGCAGTTTATTTAATGATCATTGCAGTGAATTATATTTCTCACTATGGAAAATCAAGTGACTGCTTTCTAGGTAAATTGCAGTTTGTCTTGATGCTTATCAAGCTTCTGAACTATATATATGGTGAATTCTGTTGAGAATCTGTATAACAAAAATGTCCTGTAATTCCTAGCACGAATTACAATACCATCTGTTTATTGGCTGGACATGATGATGTAGAAGAGATAAATTCAACATATAGAACTAGATACAGAAAACTTCTGTTACATAAATAATTAGACATGCAGCTGCATTACAGCTTAGTCAGTTGAAAGACCTGACATGATAATCTATTTTTTTTCGAATATTGCATGGTGGTCTCGTAATAGGGTTCTTGTTTATGAATATACATTCCCACGGATGAATTTCACCAACTTGTCCTTGAAAAACTTTAGAATTCGCCATCCTTTGGTGTCTTTAGGAAGAAAGAATGCCCAGTGCCTTTTAGGACAATAATCATTGATTTGATCATGATTAAGGTGGTTTATTGGGTGCTTTCCCCAGATTATTTCAAAATGATTTTATATCAATTGATGATTTGAGATTGGCTTCCAATATTGAGATCCGTTTACCATTTACATTGAGAGATTAGATTTGTGGGTTTCCCCTCTGAATTTCACCAAGCTGTTCTTTTTCTGATTTTTGTATCAATAACATGAGAAATGATCAAAAGAAGAAAGAGACTAATCCCATATTAATAAATCTCTTTTGATTGTTCTTGATTTGCGTATTTATAGTTCCTTATGTTTGAAGTTTCAGAGTTATTAAATAAGTTTTTTTCGAGAGTTGTTAAATTAGTTTAAGAGTTATTTAATCTTCTTTCAATTGAAATAAGATGGTGGAAATTTAGTAAGTTTCTATTTTTGAGTTAACAAAGGACAAGATGTACAGTAACTAATAGATCTCATTGAAAGGGGTGGAAGGAGAACATGTCTCGCACAAGAAGAATGCTGTTTCATTGAACCAGATTTCCTTGGCCCGTGTCTTCCTACCAAGATCTCTGCCTAGTTTCCCCACTAAGATTTCTGAGACCTGGTCAGAATCTTTAGCTATCCCCCTTCCTTTGAATTCTGTCCGTCCTAAGGAGATATTGATGAGAGCTGGTTCTCAACCTCAGTTGATACAGGTGTATCCCCCTTCTTCAATAATTGAGTATTTGTGGTCCTTTTCCCCTCATCAAACTCAGAACGTAAAAGGGGGTCAACAAATTATTCCTTCACTATCGATCGAGCATGCTCCGAAACACTATGGCCAAGGACGATGACATCAAGCAATTCTTTCTCCACACCTAATAGCCAACTTGAATCTTCCTCAGTCCTAACAGGACGAGACAACAATGTTGTAGCCTCCAAAACTCCGCAATCCCTAGCCCCTTCACAAATTTGTACCAAAGTTGAAAGAGCGCAAAGGCTCTCTTGGAATGTACCTTGCCTGTCCTCTAAAGACTCTCCTTTTGCATACGAATATTTTGTCGCAAAACACTTAAACTTACCCCTGCCATACACCTCGGTCATCTCCCCAGTAGACGTGTTGTTTCTCATTCGACATCCTCTGAGTTTTCCACTTCTTTGCTCGGAGCAGGGTAATCTCTACTTAAAAATGGGGAAAATTCCTGATAAGTACCCTGTACTTTGGCTCGAGTGACAATTCGGTCCCCGAACTTTAAAATGCGACGATTCAGTACCCAAACTTTCAAAATGTGACAATCCAGTACCCGGACTTTCAAAATGTGACAATCCAGTACCTGCCGTTAACCAGTCTGCTAATCATCCGTTAAGTGACATTTGAAAAGTCAAAAATGTCCTAAGAATGCCATCTAATTCTCTTTATCGACCATCCAAACATTGACAATAAAATAAACAGTCCCAAATTATAAATTCTTCTAAACAGTCACCAACTTTTTTGAATAGAAGAGGCTAGGATTTGGGACTGTTCAGTTTTTTGTCAACGTTTGGATGGTTGATAAAGAGAATTAGATGGCATTCGAAGGGCATTTTGGACTTTTCAAGTGTCACTTAACGGCTGATTAACGGACTGGTTAACGGTAGGTACTAGATTGTCACATTTTGAAAGTTCGGGTACTGGATTGTTGCATTTTAAAGTTGGGGACCAAATTGTCACTTGAGCCAAAGTACAGGGTACTGATTGGGAATTTTCCCTTAAAAATGAGGATGAGCTGGTCCTCTATTGGGTTGAGCCAGCCATTGGACTGCGCGGCTTGGTCCAGTTCAATTCTTAACATTTAGTCCGGTCCCACTTGGGTCAAAATTTGAAAAGTTATTATCTTTTTGATCCAGCGGCTTGGAACTTTTCAAATTTATAACGCTAACCCCTGACCTTTCATCTTCTGCAGAACCCTGGTTCTGCATCTCTACCAAATCCTTTCGAAGCACAAATGGAGTCTTTATGGTGAAAGCATTATGGTGAGAGTGGTTCATTGTGTAAAACCTATGAAGATTTTATCTGATTTCTCAACAGGTGATATCATGAACAAATGGAAGGAAGTGAATGTGAGAATGCTGAGATTATGGCTGTCATGGAAGGATTGCAAAAGGCAAAGGATTTGAATGTGAGAAAGATGATTGTAGAAGGTGATTCAAAGCTAGTATTGGAGTGGTTGCAAAAGGAAGAAAAAGGTTTCTGGACTTTCAATAATGAGAAAAAAAGAGATTCAAGTGGATGACTCAAGATATCTAAGTGCAGTTCAGTTGGGTTAAGAGGGCAGCAAATGGGCTTGCTGGTGTCTCATCAAATCAAGGTCTAAGAGGAACCAATTGTTTTGGGCTCAATTGTAATAGAATTTTTGTCTGTAGAGAGTTAAGAAAGATTACCTCTCCCTATCTTGTAATTTTTAAACATTTCTAATGAAATTCTGTTATTGATAAAAAAAAATAATACATTGGGTGTTGGCAAGTGAAGAATGCATGGGTGTCGCAACAGATGGACTATTTAGAGGCTAGCAAATTATAGCTGGTTTTTTCCATTAGGAATCAACCCAAAATATTGGAGCGGAGGTTTCCTGACACGGGCAAACTAAAAATTTAAACTTTGATGGTTTCAGCTTGGGCAAACCAGGTGAATGACAAAGAGGAGGGGCTGTAAGAGATGATAGAGGAAGTATCCTACTTGGCTTATCAGGACCATCATGATATGGCAATCCATTGAAGGATGAACTCATATGGCCATAATTTAAGGAATAAAATTGGAAGCTTTGAACAATTGTCATGTTGTCATCCATTGGATGTGTACAGGAGAAGAGATTTCTTGGACTTAATGGTTTATTGTTAGAGAAGCCAAAGCAATTGGTAGAAACATAAACTGCTTGTTCAGGTTGATCCCATGGATTGCCTATTGCCTTGCTGGCAATTTAGCAAAAACCATGGTGATGAAGAAGAGTCTTCTTTGGGGAATGCTTGGGCCTGGGAATGAATTGTAAAATTGTAAACAGAGAAATCTCTATGTCATGCCAGCTGTGAGCCGCTTGTAATTGTTATTGCTATCTATCTTTTGGCTAGCAAGGTTTTTACTGCCAATGAATACAATATACTTTTTTAACTATAAACAAAGAAAGAAAAAAAAGTCTGGTGAATAACACCATTGATAGGAGAATGTTGGGCAAGGGCAGGTTTTTGCTGATCAAAACAATATTGGGCAAGGGCAAACTCTACAACTCTTTCCCATTTTCTGAATGAAAACATGGACATTTTTATGTTCTTTGAGATTTATGCCTCCCTGTTTATTTTGGTGAATTGTATAATACTACTTTGCTGTAATTGTGTAGGACTTATTTGAACTCCTAACTTATATTTGAAATTCAGATTTTTGAGCATCTGATGGTGCCCATTTGTTATCGACTTCTCCTGCTCTGGTTGTCAACAAGTGCATGCCAAAACTTTAGAACATAATTTGGAATTGTTATTTCTTTTGCTTATAAGTTATGTTGGTATTTTCCTTCATTTCTGTTTCATTCTACAAGTAATATTATTATTTTGTATACTAAAAACAATATTTGGTTACTTTTAAGTGGCCTCATTTTTCTAATTTGGCATTTTAGTTGTGGGACAATTCCAGGAAATCATGTCAATGAGATGATTTACCCTTTCTAGATGAGGTTAAAAAAAGAATAAGAATAATAAAAAAAAATGTCTGGATACGAGGCTGTCCCCCAACTAGGGGTGTCAATGGACAGGTTTTGGGTGGGACTCTATCCAAATCAAAATCAATTTGGACCGATTGGACGGACCAATAAGACATTGGACTGGACCTGGTCGATCCGTAATGAATTTATATTGGATTGGGCCAACATCTGGTCCATTGATAGAAGATAAGAATACAGGTGCCAGTGGATCAGGTTTGAGTTGGAACCAATCTAAATTAACATGAATTTGAACAGATTGAATGGTCCAGACATTGAACTGGACCAGTTCAAAATGGTCCAAAATATTCATTGAAACCAGGTCCATTTGTAATGGACTTGCATTGGACTGGATCAGGTTGGACCAAGTCCAGTTCAATTGACACCCCTAGCCCCAACCGCTAGCATCCTTGTCTGTGTCTATATTCTAAATACCTATTTTGTGTGTGTGTGTGGGGGGGTGGGGGGAGTATTATCAGCCAATTGACCTTTTTCCTTGTTTTCATTCCTGGTTTATGTCTTTATGGTAATGGACTGTGATGGTGAAGGTAACCAATTCTTGATTTTGGGATATGAGAGGGTGAGGAGGTTTTTGACTTGTGTTTACCACAAATTCTCTTTTCTAGCTGTCAAAACCTTGATGATTTCTGGGGTTTTGCTACTTTCATGCATAAAAAAATTATTTTCTGCTTAAGATCAATCTTCTTTTCTTGTGTTGCCAAATCATAAAATGCAAGCATCACTTCAAGTCACGTTTCTCTTTACAGGGAGAGACCCCAATACTGAAAGCTGGAAGCAAAATTTACTGCTCTTATTTCTGATATCAGTGTCCTTTATGGTAGTTATACAATGCTTTACGGGATTTGATATATTAAAATGGCGGTCCTTTTATGAAACTCATGACAATGTATGGAAAGCCCATTACCGGGAGGTATTTGATCATGGAATTCGTGAGGCTTTGTGCTGTCTGGGGCGTGTCAAATACCTGTAGGTGCATTTGATCAGTGATATCAATTTAGTATCAGTCATATGATCCTCTTCTTCCTGTATGTTGTTGTGTCTTCTCTTCATTTTCCCAGGAGTGTATTGGAGGAAGATGAGGTTTACTTGGTGGCACAGCTATTGGGTGATCTTGTTACTTATCGTGCATCAGGCACTGGACATTTGGAATTCTTGGCAGGTCACTCTTATTCATACTTGGGATGTTTTCTTGTATTTACTATTATGATGCAAATTTGCATTAGTTATTAAATTTTGTGTATATTTAGCTTTTAAGAGAACTCTTTTTTTGACTTTGGTTCATACATAGTATATTTTCTTTTCCTCACCAACATTCTTACTGTATGAAAGTCACAAGATCAACATTCACTAATGAGGCTTTACTAATATTGACATTCTGTATGCAGACTGTTACGGATGACCGTGTTTAACCCTGCTGACATTCAGTACCTTGATTTGTTGGGCTTTCTTCTGTTTAACACATTAGTCCTGATACATATAAATGAGATGGATTGTCTAGTGCTTTTTATTTTGATATTTAAAACAATTTATAATGCGTCTTTACATTATGTTTGTTGAGGAACATAGTATTTAAAGGAGGGCAGTTAAGTCATTTAAGTGGGGTCACCATGTAGCCAGGTGGACAGGGGCATTTCGGTCCTTCTAATGTTGTTTTCCAGCACAGTAGAAAAGGGGGTTGCAACACCTCAATAATTCCTCTTCCTATAATTGTTTTTCTCTCTTTTCTTCTCTCCTTTCTCTTCTTCCTTATATTTTCTCAAACTTTTCTTCTTATATTACTTAATTTTTTAGTCATTTGATCTGCATATTAGGCATCTTGGTATTTGAGTAGGTTTCTCATTCTCTTATCCATGCACGAGGCCCATTTGCTACTAGGATCAGCAATGCATATGGGGATTTGAAGTGCTAAACAGTATTAGATCAAATTACCTGGTTTTTTGGAAGATATTGGAGAATTTCTTGGTGAGATTTGCAACCTACAAGGGCATTCTATGAACTTATGCCCAAAATCAAGAAAACCAGAGAAATAGGAGTTATGATCGATCAGAGGCCAAGAAATATTTTTGGAACTGGTGTTCAAGGTTCAGTTAAATGCTTTTTTTATTTTCTATGGAGATTGACTATTGTTTTTGGTGCTGTTGGGGCATGTTGTGCGTTTTAGTATTTATTATTTATGTATGTATGATCCTTACTCTTATTTGGATCTGGGGTATATAAATGGGTTAGCTTAGGACACAGTAGTTTCATAATCAGGGGTGTTATTGTAATTTGATTTCAGATATAAGAAATCTATAAAAAGGACACCTGGCCAACTGGCTGAGTTATGTTTTTGTCCTCAATTGGAAGTCCTGTTCTTGCAGGGTTTTCTCCCCTCTATGTCCTTTTATTTTATTTGTTCTACCTCTTTCTGAACACCATATACAGAATCTGTACATAGTATCTGTTGGAATAATGTTAAAATAACTTAGTTGCAGATGTTAGGGCCTGTTTGGCTAATTAAAGTGTTTTTTTATTTCTGTTATGTCTGTTATTGTACTCAGGGGCACAAGGGTCTTTTCCCTTGTTATTTCTGTCGCCCTATATATAGTAAAATAAACACTGGCGCCGCCAGTACTGTTACATTGCAAGCCTTCTCTCTTCTCTCCTCTCTTCTCTTCTCTTCTCTCCTCTTCCACTTATCTCTGGCCGGCTACACTGTCAAGATGGTATCAGAGCGGGAATGCTGATTAAAAGAGAGCAGATCGATCAACCCTACTGTCAAGAGAAGATCGATCAACCCAAAGAACAGATCGAACAGACATAACAGAAAAGAAATCTGATTCTGGACTACAGAATAGCTACGACTGGTACAGTTCTCCCTATTTTTTCTCTTCTTTACTCTCCTTGGTCATGTGCCGAGTGAAAACCCTATGAATCTGGGGCGGCTGAATGCTGTCGAACCTGTGTAACCCTAGTTTTCTTGGATCGTGTGATCCTGTTCATGTGTTAAGACAACTGTAGGTCAATGCTGACCTGTCTTCTCAATGGTTTGAGTTGACTATAAGTAAGAAGGATCTCTCCTGCTGATTAGTGGCTGTTAGACACTCTGGAATTCTGGTAGGTGGGGACTGATAAAACTATACAGGTCTGAAATCTGCCGAATATTACCTCAGTTTTTGTCTGGAATTTGGTATTGTTTGTGCTCAATCTGGTTGGTAAACCCGAGTGTGTGGGTGTGAACTGAGTGGAGCATTGTTTTGTGGAGTAAGGAGGGGTCCTAAGTCCGGTGTGTGGGACTGATTAACTGCTTGACCATGTCGACTGAGAATTCTGCTACTTCAAAGATCTCAGGGAGCCACAATGGAGTGAGTGGGGGAATGGATATGAGCTTTCCCATGGCTGTCATTCCCTTTGATGGTCTGAATTACCTTGAGTGGTCTAGGGGGATAAAACTCTACACCACTGCTAGGGGGCGAATAGGATACATCAATGGGAGAGTAAAGGAACCGAAGTATGGAAGTGCTGAGCATGATAGGTGGAACCAAGAGAACAGTATGGTGATGTCTTGGCTCTTGGTTTCAATGCTGCCACAAGTAAGGAAGACTTTTATGTGGGCTGAAACTGCTTGTGAGATATGGGAACAAGCGAAGTCCACTTATTCAGAACAGAGACACTATGCCAAGATATATCAACTACAAGCTAAATCTTCTACTTGCAAGCAGGGGGAGAGGAGTCTCTCGATGTACTATTCTGATTTGACATCAATATGGAAAGAACTTGATCACTATCAGAATGTGAATTGGAAGTGTGTGATGAAGATGCAAAGGCCTATAAGTCACTTGTATCACAGCCGTGTTTGCCTTCCTCCTAGGGCTGAATTTGTCATATGAGTCCATCAGGGTACAGATCTTGGGTAGTAAAGACTTGCCATCAGTTCAGGAGGTGTATGCCTTGGTGCAGTCAAAAGAAAGCAGAAGAAGTGTGATGAATGGTGTAGAAGGGGAGTCAGTTGCCCTAGCGGTCCGGGGAAATTCAGATACAAATGTCGGAGGTGGCTTTAAAAGGGTGACACTCAGAAAAAATCAGAAGATAAAAGCAAGCTTTGGTGCACTCACTGCTAGAAGACACGACACACTAAAGATACATGCTGGGATCTCCATGGAAAACCTAAATGGGCACAGGATTTGGGTAAGAAGTCAGCACCGGATCAGGGCAAGAAACCAGGCCAGTAGAATAAAAAAAAGGTATAACTCAGCTAATATGGCATCGACAGAGACTAGTCCTTCCGTAACTCAGGAGAGACATCCCGGTTCTGACCCTAAGGAAGATATTATCAACTCCTTCTGTGAACATTTGGAATTGTATGGTAGGACTCTCCGCCAGGTGGATTCTGGGCCTACTCCTACCTCATTTGCGTCTACATCAGGTAATGCCACAGCCTTCCATGTGTCATCTCATACTACTGATTCACCTTGGATTATTGACTCTGGAGCCTCAAATCACATGACCGGTAAGTCAAATTTGTTCCAGACATATAACCTTCTCTTTGGGAGAGATAAGGTAAGACTGGATGATGGTTCTTTTTCTACCATAGCTGGCCGAGGCACCATATCTCTCCCACTTGGCCTTACTCTTCCTAATGTCCTGCATGTTCCGAAATTACCGATTAATTTACTGTCCATTAGTAGTATTACTCACTCTTTGTACTGCTCAGTCACCTTTTTTCCGTCTTCATGTGTGTTTCAGGATTTGACCTCGGGGAAGACGATTGGTAGAGGAAGCATGGTGGATGGTCTCTACGTGTTGGAGAATAATGCTGGTCTAGTGGCGACTGAGTCCACAAGTTCGTCGAGTGAGAGTCAGGCCTATTTATGGCATAGTCGTTTAGGTCATCTTTCTTTTGAGTCGTTAAAAGTTATGTTCCCAAAGTTGTTTGAGTCCTTGTCAGTGAGTCAGTTACAGTGTCAAACTTGTCAGTTGAGTAAGCATTGTAGAAGTTCTTTACCTTTAAGAAATAAAAGATCTGAATTTCCATTTCATATTGTTTATTCTGATGTTTGGGGCCCTGTTACTCTACCTACTGCGGCTGGCTATAAGTATTTTGTTACTTTGGTTGATGATTATTCTCGATACACTTGGGTTTACCCTATGCGATCTCGAGATGAAGTGCCACAAATTGTGAAAGATTTTCAATGCATGGTGTTCACTCAGTTCCAAACGGAAATTCATATTTTCCAGTCGGACAATGCAAAGGAATATTTCCATAGTGTTCACGAAGTTCTTTGCTTCGAGTGGGTCACTTCAGCGAAGCTCTTGTGCTAGGACACCCCAACAAAATGGTGTGGCTGAATGAAAAAACCGTCACCTTCTCGAAGTTGTTCGTGGCTTGCTGATTCATATGAATGTGCCAAAACAGTTCTGGATGGATGCAGTATTGTGTGCGACATATATCATCAATCGCATGCCCTCTCGGCTACTAGAGTATAAGGCCCCACATCAGCTCTTGTTCCTTACAGCCCCGCTGTCCACCATTCCGATGCATGTTTTTGGGTGTCGTTGTTTTGTCCACAACCTGTCACCTACTCGTGGTAAACTTGACCCTCGGGCTATTCCTTGTGTTTTTCTGGGTTACCCTTCATCTCAAAAAGGGTATCGTTGCTATGATCCCATTGCCCGCAAGTACTATGTTTCCATTGATGTCTCATTCTTTGAGAGTCAACCGTTCTTCTCGGTTTCTCCTCAGGGGGAGAGTAGGGTTGAGGAGAAACAGGTGACGACTCAGATTCAACTACCTCCTTTACCCGATCCTCCTCCGTTCCGGGTTTTTCATCGTCGCCATAAGAGCCAGCAGAGTTCAAGAGCCGTGGAGCCGGACACTATGCAACCAACATCATCGGATTCACCCGAGGCAGATCCGTCTCATCAGCCAGGTACACTTGCTCCCATTGCTCCTTTAAATGTTGATTCACCTGTCCCCAATGATCTTAATATTCCTATTGCTAAGAGAAAGGGTGTTAGATCTTGTACCACTAATCATCCTATCTCTAACTTTGTGTCCTATGAGCATGTTTCACCTTCGTATTGTGCCTTTCTCTCTTCTGTGGATAGTGTCCCCATCCCTAAGACCGTGGCAGAAGCTTTGTCAAAACCTGAATGGACAGATGCAATGCAGGAAGAAATTGATGCCTTACACAAAAATGGTACGTGGGAGTTGGTAGATCTTTTTGAGGGGAAGGAACCAGTGGGTGCAAGTGGGTGTTCACAGTGAAACACAAAGCTGATGGAACTGTTGAAAGGTACAAGGCTAGACTGGTAGCAAGAGGCTTCACACAGGTATATGGAGTGGACTATGCAGAGACTTTTGCTCCAGTAGCGAAGATGAACTCCATCCGGATTCTCCTTTCCTTGGCAGCAAATCTTGACTGGGATCTTCACCAATTGGACATCAAGAATACCTTCTTGAATGGTGACTTGGAAGAGGAGGTGTACATGACCCAACCCCCAGGGTTCTGTGCCAAAGGCAGTGAACAAAAGGTGTGCAGGTTAAAAAAGTCCCTATATGGGTTGAAACAATCACCTCGGGCTTGGTTTAGTAAGTTCCATTTAGTAGTCTAACAGATGGGATTCAAACAATGCCAGTCAGATCATACCCTGTTTGTAAAAAGAGGTGAAGGTAAAATTGCAGCTCTTATTGTGTATGTGGATGACATAGTGATCACAGGAGATTGGGAGGCTGAAATCCAGAGACTAAAAAAATTCTTAGCCACTAAATTTGAGGTGAAGGATCTAGGCCCCTTACGATACTTTCTTGGAATTGAAGTTGCCCGCTCTCACAAGGGCATTTTTATTTCCCAACGGAAGTATGTACTAGATCTACTAGAAGATACAGGCAAGTTGGGGGTAAAACCATCTGATTCACCTATTGAACCTAATCACCATCTGGGAGACAGTCAGTGAGAGTTTTTGAAAGATGTAAAGATGTTCCAGAGACTCGTGGGGAGACTTCTGTATTTGTCTATGACCAGGCCTGATATTGCCTATGTAGTGGGTGTCCTTAGTCAATTCATGCACAACCCGAGGACAACTCACTTTGAGGCTGCAGAGAGGATCTTGAGATATCTCAAGAAGTTTCCTGGAGCTGGTTTGTTGTTCTAGAAACACAGTCACTTAAAAGTGGAAGTATATACTGATGCAGATTGGGCAGGAGCAGTCAATGACCGAAAGTCTACCAGTGGTTATTGTGCCTTTGTAGGAGGAAACCTTGTCACATGGAGAAGCAAAAAACAAAGTGTGGTGGCTAGATCCAGTGCTGAAGCAGAGTATAGAGCGATGGCTCATGGGGTTGCAGAAATCATGTGGATAAGAAATCTGTTAGGTGAACTGGGTTTCGCAGTAAGCAATCCTACATCACTCTACTGTGACAATAAAGCTGCCATCAATATTGCTGCTAATCCAGTTCTGCATGATAGGACGAAACACATTGAAGTGGAAAAGTGTGCACACCATATGTCAGCTTGGAAGAGCAACTTGCAGATATCTTCACCAAAGGTCTTCATCATGTGCGGCACAAAGATTTGTGTGACAAGTTGGGCATGATTGACATCTATGCTCCAACTTGAGGGGGAGTGTTGGAATAATGTTAAAATAACTTAGTTGCAGATGTTAGGGCCTGTTTGGCTAATTAAAGTGTTTTTTTATTTCGTTTTTTTTATTTCTGTTATGTCTGTTATTGTACTCAGGGGCACAAGGGTCTTTTCCCTTGTTATTTCTGTCACCCTATATATAGTAAAATAAACACTAGCGCTGCCAGTACTGTTACATTGCAAACCTTCTCTCTTCTCTCCTCTCTTCTCTTCTCTTCTTCTTCTTCTCTTCTCTTCTCTCCTCTTCCCCTTATCTCTGGCCGGCTACACTGTCAAGAGTATCAAAGCAGGGAATATACTGGACAGTTTGGAACCATCTCTTCTATTGCTGCTGCAATCTACTCTTTATTCTTCTTCTTCATTTACCTAAAGAACTTTGAGAGGTTTATCAGAACTAATTGGCTCTCAAATAAACTAATGTTGGCCATATCAGATGAAATATTACTGGAATTGACATATTCCCTAGTGAAAACTACCAGTGCACTGTGATGTACACAAAATGGTATGCGACAATATTATAGATACATGGAGTAGCAGTAGTATTACTCACCTACTGGACAATTTTACCATGTTGAGCCAGCTTAAAATTCTTTTCAGAAACCGAGTCAAATCTTAGTTTTTGTCCATGCAATAATTTATTTGGTTAGTCTATTAGAATTACTTCTACTTTATATGAGTTCAAAGTTTTTCATCATTCCATTCTTTTATGTAGTTTTGACTCTTAAAGTTTATGGGGCAACTTTTCAGGGTATTATTTTGTCTATTAACCTTAGTCTCTTAGTTTTGTTTGATGGTTTAGAACAAGATAATAACATTGAAGGGTGTATCTATGCTTTTTTTATCATTTCATAAATATCACACTATAATTTTTCATACTTCACAATGTTTCCACCATGTCTATAATTTCTACAATGTTTCCACACAACATATCTGATATGTTTTCATATGGGATGACACAGCCTGTGAAATTTGGGAGCAAGCCAAGACAACCTATTCTGAACAGAGGCATTTTGCCAAGATTTATCAACTTTAAGCAGAATCATCTACGTGTAGACAAGGGGACCGTAGCCTATCTACATACTACTCAGCCCTTACATCTATCTAGAAGGAACTAGACTATTATCAAACCATTGACTGGAGGAATGATGAAGATGCATAGGACTATAAAAAACTTGTCTCCCAACAGCGGGTTTTTGCTTTCTTACATGGGCTGAACCTGATTTATGAGCCTCTTCGGGTGCAGATTTTGGGAAGTAGGGAACTTCCTCCAATTCAGGAAGTATATGCTCTAGACCAATCTGAAGAGAGCAGTTGATGATAGGAAATCAACTAGTGGATATTGTACCTTTGTTGGTGGGAACTTGGTCACTTGGAGAAGCAAAAAGCAAAGTGTAGTGGCCAGATCTATTGCTGAGGCCGTGTATAGGGCCATAGCACATGGAGTTGCTGAAGTACTATGGGTGAAGAATTTGATTGGAGAGTTAGGCCTCTTGGTTGATGGCCCAATGTCTCTCTACTAGACAACAAGGCAGCCATTAATATTGCAGTCAATCCAGTTCTTCATGACAGGACCAAGCACATTGAAGTCGACAAGCATTCATAAGGGAGAAACTTGAAAAGGGGGAAGTTTGTACTCCTTACATCAGTTCCAAGGAACAACTAGCTGATGTCCTTACAAGGGGTCTTCATTATTTGCGACATAATGAACTGTGTGACAAGTTGGGCATGATTGACATATATGCGCCAATTTGAGGGGGAGTGTTGTAATGTGTATGTAGAGGCCTGCGGCCTACTAAGGGGTTTTTTTTGTCTTTTCCTCAATGTATTAGTTATGAACTGTCACCCTAAATATAAATATTAACTTAGGCGCTACCAGCTACAATTCTTGGAATAGATCTCTCTTTTCTCTCTTCTCTCCTCTCTTCTCTCTTCTCCCTTCTCTCTTCTAGATCTGCCGAACTACATAGGAAAAAACAACAGAATAATTGGAGTGATCACAATGTTGAAACAACGACGGGGAACTTTCGACAGAAAATCCAACAGAGAGGACAAGTGAATTCTAAACCTTTGAATAGGAAAAGGTGACAAGATCATTTAAAGAAGAGGAAGGAGAGAGGATTTGGGAGTTGATAGAAAATTACTTAGAAGAATTTAAGAGAAGAGAGCTGGTGGAGCATAGATCTGAAGAGAGGGAAGCAAGGAATGATTTTACTGATCCTGTGGCAAATTCTAGAGAAGGTTCTGGTGAAATAAGAGAGAGTGAGAATGTTAGTACTGATACAAGTGATTTAACTAATCCTGTGGCAAATTCTAGAGAAAGTTATGGTGATATAAGAGAGAGAGAAGATGTCAATATTGATACAATCTAAGGAAGGTATTTTTATATCTCAAACAGGGTTCTTAATTCAAAATTACTGCTTTTTGTAAGTGAAACGAGCATGGCTAACATCTATTCTTAGCTTGAGTAGGAGTGTTGAGGAATGTAATGTTTAAAGGAGGGTAGTCATGTCATTTGCATAGGGTTTATCATCTATCATGTGGCAGGGATATTCTGTTCTTTCTTATGTTGTTTTCCAGCACTATGTAAAACAGGGAGCTGTGCATGCACCCTGAGAATTCTTCTTCCTCTAACTGTTTTTCTCTCATTTCTTCCTTTTTCTCTTCTTATCTTCTTCCTTCTATTTTCTGCATTGTTCTGCTTAGATTACTTTTTTTTAGTCACTCGATCTGTATATCATATATCTATGTTATCATAGATTATTCCATTTGTAATTATGGTTTTGCATTCAGGACTTGCTTTATTGCAGCAACATAGTGAACTCACACAGTCATATGAAGAGCTTATGGAGGTACCAGGAGAGCTTATTCGAGAGGCTGCTGCATTTCATCACTTTGCTGAGGCTGCCTACACGGTCCTGTGGTGAAGCATTTCTTAGTACAACATCATGACCTCAAGCTAAGGCAATAGGATCTTATTTAGTTCAGTTTCGGTGCAGGGTCCACTGCTTGATTTTGGAAGAAATCCTGTCATATTTCCTTGTTCATGGCTCTATAGGCAAGGGGTATTAACCCCATGGACTCGTAACAGGTTGTGAATTATTTGTTTATAATTTGTCAATATGTATTTATCAAAGTTTATAGTTTGTGATTTTTAATTATAATATACTATGCTTTATTTGTGTTTATATGTTCTTTTAGTTTGTTTGGTGTACTTGTCTTTGGAAATTATCTTTATGTTAAGGTATGCCTATGCATTCTTTCATTTTTTTTTCTTTTTAATTTTGAGGTTTGTTTTTTTTTTTTGAAAGAAGGTAAATTATGATTGTACTAATAACTGGTCCTGTGTACAATGAGTAACTGTACAAAAAAGGACCTCAAAAAAAGGTCACTCTCAAAAAAGTATAATCAGATGTAAAATCTTTGAATTCAGCATGTATTGACAACCAGCTCCTAATGGCATCTATGGCTGAATTGATGACCTCGGCTTTAGAAGTGGATTTGTTTTCAAACATCCTTCTGTTTCTTTCTGACCACACAGCCCAAAGCACTGCTGGAGGGATAGAAGCCCAGCAAAGTCTCCCTTTTTGGGAAGTCCAGAAATCCGCCCCTCTTCCAATAGAGCTTTAACTGATGCTGGCACGCACCAGCTCATATTCAGAGTTTTCAAAAAGTGGCTCCATACTGCAGAACTAAACTTACAATGGAGGAAAAGATGTCCAACAGACTCCACCTCCTCATTGCATAAACAGCACCTAAGATCTGAAATATTCATGCCTTTTTTTATCAACATCTCCTTAGACAAACACCTCTCCAGAGCTGCAATCCAACCAAGGAACTTAATTTTTGAAGGAGCCAGATTCCCCCAAATGGCACGACTAGGAAAAGGAACTTCAGTCCTCCCCACTAGCTTATAGTAGAAAGATTTTAACTGTGAAGACACCAGTTTTGGTCCCGTTCCAGAATTTTGCATCTTGGGAGTGGAGGTTTAGCTACTGGCTTTGTAACAGAGAGAAGATCTGCAACCTGTTGAATTTCCCAGTCATTGGAGCTTCTTCTAAAGGAAGGAGTCCAACACAGTCTGTTCTCCTGAAGTCTGAAAGAATCCGCTACTAATTCCTTGTCTGAGGCCACATTGTATAAGTCAGGAAACAACTCTTTTAGGGGGCTGTCACCAATCCAGTGGTCTGACCAGAATCTAACTTTTCTTTCATCTCCCACTTTAAATCTGATGCAATCAGAGAACTGTCTGGCTGCCTTACATATTCCTTTCCACACTTTTCCATACGTTTGAGGGGGTGGTCCAGTATCCCACACATTGTTCCTTAGGCTCTGTCACCTTCCTCCAAAGATTATTTGGTTCAGTTGAGAATCTCCACAATCAACTTCCTAATAAAGCTTGGTTGAATAGCTTTAGGTCATTGCTGCTTATTGCACCACAACTATGACTTCAGCCCTTAAAAACCTTTGTTAACTTACTTGTTTCTAAGAGTAAGACCAATGAGAGTAGGTTCCAGTCATATAGCTTTAGGCACTGAAATTAAGAATCAAAAGCTAGTTGATTGGAGAATGATAATAGGGTTACAAATTTGATGAAACAATAGCAGTAAATGTGGACTGGTATTCGATATCATATGCTGAACAAGGTGTTGTATCTTGTTTGTCAGGGTAGTGGACTGGGATGGTTGCAATGCGGGTTTAGTATAGGAGTATGATCAACTTAATAATCTCTTTCATATTTATCAAAAGTAGCCTGGTATTCCTTATTAGAGCTCTTTCTCTGATCCATTGTGGTAGGTTGACCATGCATTTAGTGACCATGTGATACATTCATTTGCTTGCAGTATATAAAATGATTTTTTGTAGTGTGGTGCAATACATCCTAGCTCCTCACATTCTTCAGAGACCAGCCAAGAAATATGATTCTAGTTCTCTTTTCCCTTCAAAATTATCCAGTGAGGTTACCAGTCTTTCTTCTTTGAGAAACTCTCTAATGACAGTATCCATATTAAGAATTATCCCCTTTTTAAGAAAATGTTGGCTCTTCCCAAGGTTCAAAGTATTGAGATGCACAATATGAAAAAAATTGCATATTGTGCATTTCCAAGCCTCAATACTCACCCCTTTAATTGTTTTCTTTTGACTGTTTGGAAATAGGCTTAAGATTGTTACAATATATTACAGATGATTAAACTTCCATTGCATATGTATTTTGAATATCAGTGGATTCAGAAACTGATAGGGTATGCCCCATATTAGACACATTGTATTGGTACTTGGAACCTTGGCCCTTCCAACCTCATAGTCACTGCATTATCTTTCTTTCATCACTAATTTTATTCAGGCTCTTCATAATTTGCCTCCCCAATATGAACCTGTTCATACCTAGACCACAAAACTATAAAGCAAGCATAATGCTCCTGTATCATTTCTTTTTCCAACCTGGGAAGACATGAAGATTTCATATTTAATTTGGATCTTTATAGAATCATTGGATTGCTGGTAAATCTTTCATGATAGTCACATATTTCCATAACTGTTTGAAATCCCTGTATTGGAATCATCAATAGTTCCCATATTTGGGATACAATTGCATTATTGATCTTCAATAACAGAAATTAATGTATTAATGGATAATAAAGTTACAATAATTTGGGTAGAGGTAAAGAGGCTTAACTCTCCCGTAAAAAGAAAAAAAGAAAAGAGGATTACAATACAGCCCAAAACATCTGTTCCCTTCCCACCCCTTGTTTCGCCAATGTATCTGCAAAAGCTTTTGCAGTCCTCTTCACCCATTGAAATTGAACCTCCATCCCCCTAGTTAACTGTTTATCTTCCCTTCTTTCATTTGCATATTTCCACAGTCCATTGTCCTTTTGTAACCAGCTTTGAGTCTCCTTCAACAATTAGCCTATTAATACTCATCTCCTTTGTTTTTTGTAAACCTTCCATTAAAGCACATATCTCAGCTCTGAGAGAGTCCCCATTCCCAATGGGGCCTGAAAACAAAGAAATCACCATTCCATTCTCATCTTTGAACACCCCACCAATACCCGAGGGCCCAGGATTACCTTCACTACTGCCATCAAAATTTAATTTTACACACCCTGGGCCTGGTGGAGACCATAAGGGAGAGGCACCTGATGAGAGAGGAGCGGAATTTGCCACTTCCAGCCAGCTATTCAGTAGCATAACTGTAGAGACATCAGCAAACATATCCAAAGACTTCAGATAATGCACCACCCTAACCAATATTACCTCAATGGTACTTCTTTGTTCCTTTTCTTAGGCCAACTAAGGAAAGAGGTGGCAAACAAGCTTCGTATATCTGGTGGAGGGGTCCACCTGCAACCAAATAAAGAAATAAACCATTCCCATATATCAGAAACAAAAGGACAGGAAATTAGTAAGTAATAGGAGCTTTCACCATTAGCCTTGCAGAGGGTGCACCGATTTGGGGACAAGCACCAATTTGGCCTTTTCTTTTGGAGTAAATCACATGTGTTACATCTTTCCAGGAATGCCTCCCAACAAAAAGCTCCAATCCTTGGAGGGATTGGCTTACCCCATATTTCCTTAACTGGGAAAGACTGGATAGACTTGTTGGTCTGTTGTGCCAAGGACTTAAAGAAAGAAGCACAAGAAAAGGCCCCAGAGGGGCACAAAGTCCAAATTCTTCTATCCCTTTTTGAAGGGTCCAAAACCACCACATTCAAAATCTGAATTAAATCCACAACATTTTCCAATTCTGACTCCCTAAGGCCTCTCCTAAGACTCAAATCCCAATCATACCCAAAATTTGATTTAGAAGGGACCAAAAAATCAGACACACACTTGCCTTTGAAATGGGAGAGGGAGAATAAAGAGGGAAATTGGTCTTTCAGGGGTACATCCCCCACCCACAAATGTTCCCAAAATTTAACTTGATTCCCAGAGAAAAGATCATACCTGATGTATTGCAGAAACGAGGGAAGAATGGCATGTATGGATTTCCAAGGAGAGGCCATGCTAGTCCTTGCCACAAGCCTAGAGTCCCAGCCATCAACTGCCTGTCCATGAAGACTCAATATTACCTTGGTCCACATCTTATCCCTATCCCCTCCAAACCTCCACAACCATTTACCCAACAAGGCTTCATTTTTCTTCTAAATATTATCCAATCCCAAGCTACCCTCCTCTCTACACTTGGAGACTGTTAACAGCTGTTATTTTTTCCTATGTATAGTACCGCAGGGGTATTATTGTACTTTTACTCCTTTTTATTTTAGTTGCTGTCGCCCTAGTATATATATTAAAAAAGCTGTGCCGCCAGCAGTATCTTTTTGCTCTCAGTTTTCTCTTCTCTCTTCTTCTCTCTTTTTCCATTATTATCTCCTGCATAACATGGTATCGGAGTGGGACTATCAGATCTGAAAGGAGAAGTCGAGTGAACAGTTTTTTTTTTCTTCTTCGCACCAGATTTCCAGATCTGTCGCCCTCATCTGCTGTTCGGCTGATTGAAGATCTCACACATTGAAGTAACTTTTCTCTCTCTCTCTTACCTTTTTTTTCTGGTCGTGTGCCAGGGCAGAACCCGTACTAGGTTTTCCGATTGGATGTGAGGTGATCAACACCTCTTTCTTTCCTTTTTTGTGGGGTCGAATGATCCCTGTGAAACTGTAGGTCGTGAGGACCTTTTTGTGTGCTGCAACAACAACTTTTATGGTGAACTGTGGGTCAGAAAGTGACCAGTACCTCTTGTGTGCTGCAACAGCAGCTTTTATGGTGAACTGAAGGTCAGAAAGTGACCAGTACTTGCTGTAACAGTAGTCTTGTTGATGCGTAGGTCAAGAGATGACCTGTATGCACTGTGGCAACACTTGTGTTGAGCTTGTAAGTCAAGGGATGACCTGTTAGTGCTGTTACAACAACTGTGTTTTTTTAAAAGGAGGTGTGTTTCTGAAGATTTTTTTTTTTTCGTTCCCTCTCAGTGTTGAATTTCTTTAAGGCTGTATACCCCATTTAAGAGTTGGTTTTGAATCTGAAATCATGAGTGGTGAAGATTTTGTTACATC
Organism: Nelumbo nucifera; assembly: GCF_055504915.1. NCBI lineage: Eukaryota > Viridiplantae > Streptophyta > Magnoliopsida > Proteales > Nelumbonaceae > Nelumbo > Nelumbo nucifera. The sequence continues at coordinate 1,476,200 of NC_142649.1, read as the reverse complement.
CGGTGTTTCCTCAATGCTGAATGGAATGAGTGGAGGTGTGGACCTATCCTTTCCCATGGCTGTTATTCCTCTTGATGGTTTAAATTATATAGAGTGGTCAAGAGGGATCAAGCTGTACATCACTGCAAGGGGAAAGATAGGTTATATTAATGGGAGAATCAAAGAACCACATTCTGGGAGTGCTGAATAATGATAGATGGAACCAGGAAAACAACATGGCCATGTCTTGGCTTTTAGTTGCTATGCAACCTCAAATAAGAAAGAATTTCATGTGGGATGAAATGACAAATGAGATATGGGAACAAGCAAAATCAACATATTTGGAACTGCGACACTATGCAAAAATCTACTAGCTACAGGCAGAATCGTCTACTTGTAAACAAGGGGAGAGGTATTTATCTGTGTACTACTCAGACTTGACCTTTGTTTGGAAGGAGTTAGATCATTATCAGAGTGTGGACTGGAAGTGTGATGAAGATGAAAAATTGTACAAAAAACTCGTCTCCCAGCAGAGAGTGTTTGCTTTCTTACATGGTTTGAACCCTACATATGAATCTATCAGAGTCCAGATCCTAGGTAGCAAGGATCTTCCATTAGTTCAGGAAGTTTATGCTCTTGTACAATCAAAAGAAAGCAGAAGGAATTTGATGAACAGTTTTGGAGGAGATGTAGTTGTGTTGGCAGCGAAAGGGAGTGTTACTACTGGTGAGGGAAATACTTCTAAGAAGGGGGATCTTCAGAAAAAGATGGATGACAAGGACAAATTGTGGTGTACTCATTGCCAGAAACCCCGACACACCCGAGACACATGCTGGGATCTTCATGGGAAGCTGCAATGGCCTCAAGATCTGAATAAGAAGCAAGGTTCAGATATGAATAAAAAGTCAGGGCAGCAAGGTACAAGAAAACACACTATGGCAAACATGGCTACTCAAGAGAACCAGCCCCCCGTTCATACTATGACTCAGACACATTCATCTGGATTTGACCCAAGGGAGGATATTATAAATTCCTTCCGTGACCATTTAGAGCTCTATGGTAGAGCAATTCGTCAGATGGATGCTCCTCCCTCAACTTCATTTGCGTCTACATCAGGTAACTCTACCACAACTTTCCATGTTGCTTCTCATAACCCTGACACTCCCTGGATCATTGATTCTGGAGCGTCAAAACACATGACTGGTACGTCCTCTTACTTTCAAACCTATCACCTTTTTTCTGGAAGAGACAAGGTGAGACTAGCTGATGGATAATACACTACCATAGATGGTCAAGGAACCATTTCTCTCCCTCTCGGCCTTACCCTCTCTGATGTTTTACATGTTCCAAAATTTCCCATTAATTTGTTCTCTGTTAGTAGTATTACTAATTCCTTAAACTGCTAAGTGACCTTTTTCCCTTCTTAATGTGTGACCCAGGATCTGGCCTCGGGGAGGACGATTGGTAGAGGATGTATGGTTGATGGACTTTACATGCTGGAGAATAAGGCTGGTCTTTAAGTCACAGAGTCTAAGAGTCAGTCCTATAAGAGTCAAGTTTATTTATGGCATTGTCGTCTTGGTCATTTATCTTTTGAGTCTTTGAAAGTGGTGTTTCCAGATGAAAGCTAAATTACTGTAGCCGAAGTAGCAGAAAAGAGAAGAAGAAGAAGAAGAGATGCAGGAATGTCGAACTCTCTACTCAGTCGACAGTACTATTATTTATATTATGGTGTAGTACAATGATACAGGAAGTTACTAGAATGCCCCTGATTAGTGATGGGACACCCAGACAACTTAAAACATTAAACAGGATTAGGCCCATTAACAAAGGCCCAGTACAGGACAACTTAAACTTAAGTATAGGCTAATAAGAACTCTTATCAGCCGAATACTCATACATACAAAGACTTCAATCCAACACTCCCCCTCAAGCTAAGCATGGATATCAATCATGTTTAGCTTGCCAAGCATGTCCCTAAACTTTGCTACTGCCAGCCCTTTAGTCAGTACATCCGCAATTTGCATCTCAGATGGAGTATAAGGCACACAGAGTTCACCCGAGACAATTCTTTCTCTAACAAAGTGCCGATCAATCTCAATATGTTTTGTCCTGTCATGCTGCACGGGATTGTTGGCAATGTTGATGGCAGCTTTATTGTCACAATACAGCCTGAGAGGACCTTCAGCCTTAATGCCAAGTTCATTAAGAAGAGTTCTGAGCCATAAGAGTTCAGCAACCCCGTGGGCCATAGCTCGATACTCTGCTTCTGCACTTGATCTAGCCACTACATTCTGCTTCTTACTGCGCCATGTGACCAGGTTTCCTCCCACAAATGTACAATAACCCGAGGTTGACTTCCTGTCTCCAACAGACCCAGCCCAATCTGCATCAGTGTAGGCTTCAATTTCAATTCTATTGTTTTTCCTGAAGAGAATTCCCTTCCCTGGGCAAGTCTTCAAGTACCTGAGAATCCTTTCAACTGCTTTCATATGAGGAATCTTTGGAGAGTGCATAAATTGACTGACAACATGCACAGCATAAGCAATATCTGGCCGAGTGAGGGATAAGTATATCAGCTTCCCTACCAATTTTTGGTATCTCTCTTTATCATAGTAGTCCTCCCCTACTGATTCCTGCAGGCCATGGTTCTGTTCCATTGGAGTATCTGCTGGCCTACACCCCATCATGCCTGTTTCCTCTAGGAGGTCAAGAACATACTTCCGCTGACATATGTAGATTCCCTCTCTTGACCTGGCAACTTCAATCCCAAGAAAATATCTCAAATGACTCAAGTCTTTGATCTCAAATTCAGAAGCTAGAAACTCCTTCAGTCTTTTTATCTCTTCCAAGTCATTCCCGGTAATTACCATATCATCCACATAAACAATGAGTGCAGTAAGTTTGCTATCCTGTCTCCTTATGAACAATGTATGGTCTGCACCACTCTGAGTGTACCCCACTTTCTTCATGGCCCCACAGAGCCTCTCAAACCATGCACGGGGAGATTGCTTCAACCCATATAATGCTTTCCTCAATTTGCACACCTTTCTACTAAAGTCATAGCCTGGTGGAGGTTCCATAAATACCTCTTCATGAAGGTCACCATTTAAGAAGGCATTCTTCACATCCAGCTGATGAAGTTCCCATGAAAAATTTGCTGCTAGTGACAATAGAACCCGAATTGTGTTGAGCTTTGCTACCGGGGCAAAGGTTTCTTTGTAGTCAATCCCTTCTTTCTGAGTAAACCCCTTTGCCACAAGTCTGGCCTTGTACCTTTCAATGGACCCGTCCTCCCTGTGCTTTACAGTAAACACCCACTTGCACCCAACAGTGGTCTTCCCCTCTGGCAGATCCACTAATTCCCAAGTTCTTGCTTTCATTAGGGCTTTCATCTCTTCATTCATAGCTTCTTTCCACCTTGGATCAGACACAGCCTTTGAGTACCTAGAAGGAACACGCACAGAGGAAAGAGCAGACACAAAGGAGTGATAGGCAGGAGATAAATGTGAGTAAGAAACAAAATCAGCAATGGGGTGCCGGGTGGTGCAAGAGCGGATAGGCTTACGGAGAGCAATAGGAAGATCCAAATCAGAAGTATGAGAGTTGAAATTACCTTGGATTGTAGAGACAGATTGATCCGAGTCCAACTGGTTGCTGTCATGAGGTTGAGGACCCCTTTTCCTTCTGTTGTATGTAAGTATCTCTTTTTGTTGCCTACTGGAGCCTTCAAGAACATCTGCAGCATCAGGAGAGGTAACCGGCACAGTGGGAGCCTCACTGGGTTGACCCGGAATGTCACAACAAGGAGTAGGAGGAGAGGATGGAAGACCCAAGGTAGATAGGGGAACAAAAAAGGAGGGAGAATGAGAATCCTCTTCCATCCCACTAGTCTCCCCCTGAAGAGGATTCTGAGAAGACTGAAAATAGGATTGAGACTCAAAGAACACCACATCTCTGGTGACATACTTTCTCTTGGAGACAGGGTCATAACACTTGTAACCCTTTTGTGTAGGAGAGTACCCCAAGAATATTCCCTTTGTAGCCTTAGGATCTAGCTTAGTCTTCTTTGGATCCTTCACATGTATGAAACATATACAGCCAAAGACCCGAGGAGGAAGGGGAAAGTCTGGAAGAGTGGGGCACAAAACAGAGAAAGGGGTTTTCATACCCAACACCTTAGATGGCATCCGGTTTATCAGATATGATGCAGAAAGTACAGCTTGAGACCAGTATTGCTTGGGGACTTTGTGTTGGAATAGTAAGGCTCGAGCTGTCTCCAATAGATGTCTATTCTTGCGCTCAGCAACTCCATTCTGCTGAGGAGTATAAGCACAGGATGACTGATGTAGTATGCCAGCATCTTCCAGGAATAAGTTCAAGGATTTTTCAAAGTATTCAGCAGCATTGTCTGACCTGAATTGCTTAATCTTCTTATTAAACTGTGTTTCAATCATCTTGCAAAATGCCATGGTTATCCGTGGTACTTCATCCCGTCCTTTTAACAGGTAGATCCATGTACAACGAGAGTAGTGGTCAATAAAACTGATAAAGTACTGGAAGCCATCAAAGGAAACAATGGGTGAAGGGCCCCAGACATTAGAATGAACCAAATCAAAAGGAGCACAAATTTCATTGCTGGAAATTGGATACATAGTTCTACATTGTTTTGACATTTGACATACTTCACAGGTTAGACTCTGACTTGGAATGCCCTTAAACAATTCGGGAAACAACATTTCTAATGAGGAGAAAGACACATGACCTAGCCTAGCATGCCAAAGATGCAGCTTAGCTATTGACTCCACACTTTCCGGATTACTAGCAGCAGATGCTTGTAAGGCTGAGCTGATGTCTGCATCAAGGTAGTAGAGGCCTCCATACTCATGACCGCATCCAATCGTTCTCCTTGTCAATCTGTCCTGGAAGACACAATGAGTAGGAAAAAAGGTTATACTACAGTTCAAATTTTTGGTAAGTTTTGAAACAGACAAGAGATTTGAGGTAAGACTGGGAACATGTAAAACTGATTTAAGAGAGAGGTCCTTGCTTAGGTCAACAATTCCCTTTCCAGAGATAGTGGAGAAAGACCCGTCAGCAACTCTCATCTTATCCTGACCAGACAACAAATGATATGAAGAGAATAGGGAAGACATATGTGTCATATGGTCAGTAGCACCGGAATCAATAACCCAAGAAGTAGAGTCAATAGAGCCAGTGGCACTGAAGGCAGAGGCTGTACCTGATCTAGCAAGAGATGTAGAAGCAAAAGAATTATTTCTTAGACGGGCTAATGCCCTACTAAGGATCTCAACCTCACTAGCAGAGAAGCCCAATGTACCAGTTCCAGAGGAATCAACAACCTGTCCCATAGGAGAAGAAGACACTGTTGGTGTATTTTGTGAGTTGTCATCATTGTTGCTGGTGACAAAATTCCCACTTGCCGCTGGCCTGTTATCTCTAGAAGAAACATCTCTGGGTATTGAAGACATCTTGACTGCTGCCACTGTGTAGGTGACACTGATTGAGACTAGCCGAAGCAGTTCTGAAGGTTCTGAACCAGTTCTGGAGCAGATCTGATTAGCTGAAATGACTACAGCAGGTTCTGACAGCACTCGACACAGTTTCAGACTTGCCGAGACTGTCACAGTTCTGAAACAGTTCAGTTACAACAGCAAGCAAGGAGTTCTGGGCTGGTAACCGACCTGAAGCTAAGGGTTCTCAACTATTGTGCTATGCAGACTCCACTTGAACTTTGAGTACTGCAACTGTAAAGAGAGTGCCCTTCCTTGCGGCCAATACTAGGACTGCTGACATCAGTCCTCAACTAGGGTTCACAGTGCTGAACAATCTGGAGCTGGCAGCTTCCTAGGTAATCTCACAGCAGTGGTGAGGGGTTTCGGACTGATAACCACCCTGAACTTGGAGCTGTTTGCCACATTGCTATGATGGTAGAAGTGTTCACAGTGCTGGTAGAACACTAGATAGACTTCACTTGGGCTGAACCAAAAACTGCAACAGTTCGGGTACAGTAGTGAGTGAACAGTTCGAGGCCGCAACAGTAGCAAGTGAACAGTGGCTCTGTTGAAGAAGCTAAGTCTGTGCGAGTCTTGCTGGAGCACTGAAGCTGTAACTGTAGAAGTAGCTAAGCCCCTTTCGGCTAGTGCTAGGACTGCTGAAATCAGTCCTCAACTAGGTCTGTCCCACACAGACCTCTCTTAGTAGCCAAATAGCTACTATTTGCTGGAAATAACCTAGTAGGACATCTACTTCTGGGTCTTACTTCCCTTGAGTCCCACAACCAAGAGAAACCCTAGGTTCGAACTTGCTTTACTCTTACATCCCTAGGTCTTCTCTACAGCAACCCAGAAAAGGGAGAGAGAAGATGAAAAGACAACCAGAGAAGAGAGTGTGCCGGCTGAAACCAGGAAGAAGCTAATGCTCTGATACCATGAAAGCTAAATTACTGTAGCCGAAGTAGCAGAAAAGAGAAGAAGAAGAAGAAGAGATGCAGGAATGTCGATCTCTCTACTCAGTCGACAGTACTATTATTTATATTATGGTGTAGTACAATGATACAGGAAGTTACTAGAACGCCCCTGATTAGTGATGGGACACCCAGACAACTTAAAACATTAAACAGGATTAGGCCCATTAACAAAGGCCCAGTACAGGACAACTTAAACTTAAGTATAGGCTAATAAGAACTCTTATCAGCCGAATACTCATACATACAAAGACTTCAATCCAACACCAGAATTGTTTAAGTCAGTGTCCGTTTCAGATTTCTCTTGTCAAACTTGTCAATTGAGCAAGCAGTGTAGAACTCATTTTCTTTCAAAAAATAATAAATCTGAATTTCCTTTTCACATTGTTCATTCTGATGTGTGGGGCCTTGTTACTTTACCAACTGAGAGTGGCTACAAGTATTTTATTACCATTATCGATGATTATTCTAGATATACATGGGTATATCCCATGCGGACCAGGGGTGAAATACCAAAAATTATCCAAGATTTTCAGCAGATGGTCTTCACCCAATTTCAAACTGAAATCCAAATTTTTTAGTCAGATAATGCCAAAGAGTATTTTCATAGTGATCTCACGGAATGTTTTGCTTCACGTGGTTCACTTCACCGTAGCTCTTATGCCCGAACACCACAACAAAATGGTGTTGCTGAAAGAAAGAACTGATACCTCCTTGAAGTGGCCCAGGGTTTACTACTCCATATGAATGTCCCAAAATGCTTTTAGCTTGAGGCTGTCCTTTGTGCTACCTACCTCATCAACCGTATGCCCTCTCGTTGGTTAGAGTGCAAAGCCCCACATCAGCTTTTCTTTCCTAAGGCCCCCCTTCTTCCCATTCCTCCTCGTGTGTTTGGTTGTCGTTGCTTTGTCCAAAATTTGTCACCCACTCGTGGAAAATTGGATCCTCGTGCTATTCCTTGCATATTCCTGGGGTACTCCTTCACTTAGAAGGGATACCGTTGTTTTGATCTTGTTTCTTGGAAATTCTATGTTTCCATGGATGTCTCTTTCTTTGAGAGTGAGCCTTTTTTCCCTGTTTCTCCTCAAGGGGAGAGTAGGAATGAGGAGAAACTGGTTCAGCTCCCTCATCTTCTTGATCCTCCTCCTTTTCGTGTCTTCTTCTGTCGTCACAAAGGCCAACCAAATTCAAGAGTTGTGGAGAATCCAGAAGCTGTACCTCTAATGCCATTAAACTCTTCGGGGGCGGGTCATACTCACTTAGGTATCTTGGTTCCCGTTGATGTCCCTGACCCCATTGCAATTGGTACCTCCGTTGCTAATGACCTTGACCTTCCTATTGCTCACAGGAAAGGTGTTTAGATCGTGCACCACTAAACACCCCATTTCCCACTTTGTTTCTTATGAAAACATTTCACCCTCTTTTCGAGCCTTTCTCACATCCATTGACAGTGTCCCTATCCCTAAGAATGTGGCAGAAGCTCTTTCAGTACCTGAATGGACAGATGCTATGAAGGAAGAAATTAATGCCCTTCATAAAAATGGCACATGGGAACTCGTAGATCTTCCTAAGGGAAAGGATCCAGTTGGATGTAAATGGGTGTTCACAATCAAACATAGGGCTGATGGCACGGTGGAGAGGTATAAAGCTCGTTTAGTGGCAAAGGGGTTTACACAAGTGTACGGAGTTGATTATGCAGAGACTTTTGCACCCGTTGCCAAGATGAACTCCATTAGAGTTCTATTCTCTCTTGCTGCTAATCTTGACTGGGATCTACATTAGCTTGATATCAAGAATGCATTCTTGAATGGTGACCTTGAAGAGGAAGTTTACATGATACAACCCCTGGTTTTCATGCTCAAGGCAATGAACAAAAGGTGTGCAGTTGAAGAAGTCTTTATACGAGCTGAAACAATCACCGAGAGCCTGGTTCAGCAAATTCCATGCAACGGTTCAGTAGAAAGAATACAAGCAATGTCAATCTGATCACACATTGTTTGTGAAAAGAGGAGAAGATAAAATTACTGCTTTGATAGTATATGTTGATGATATAATTATCACTGGCGACTGGAAGGATGAAATCCAAAAGTTGAAGAGTTTTCTTGCCACACAGTTTGAAGTAAAGGATCTAGGTCCTCTAAGATATTTCCTAGGAATTGAAGTTTCCTACTCAAAAAAGGGTATCATCATTTACCAAAGGAAGTACGTCCTACATTTACTCCAGGATACAGGAAAAATGGGAGTGAAGCCAATTGATTCCCCTATTGATCCTAACCATAAATTAGGTGACAGCCAAGGTGAACCTATCGAGCATGTGAAACAGTTTCAGAGACTTATAGGGAGATTGTTATATCTTTCTATGACCTGCCCAGACATTGCTTATGCAGTTGGTGTCCTTAGACAGTTCATGCATGCCCCTATGACCACTCATCTTGAAGTAGCAAAAAGAATCCTCCAATACCTTAAAAGGTTTCAAGGTGCTGGCTTGTTGTTTCAAAGGCACGAACATTTGAAAGTTGAAGTGTATATTGATGCAGATTGGGCAGGATCCCTAAATGACAGAAAGTCAACTAGTGGCTACTGTACCTTCATAGGAGGAAATCTAGTTACCTGGAGAAGCAAAAAACAAAGTGTGGTAGCTAGATCCAGTGCTGAAGCTGAATATCGAGCAATGGCTCATGGAGTGGCTGAAATTATGTGGATAAAGAATCTGTTGAGTGAGTTGGGTTTTCCAGTGGACAGACCTATGACCCTATTCTGTGATAACAAAGCAGCCATAAACATTGCTGCTAACCCTGTGCTACATGATAGAACTAAACACATCGAAGTCGACAAGCATTTTATCAAAGAGAAGGTTATCACAGGGGAAGTGTGTACTCCCTATGTCAGCTCTGAGGATCAACTTGCAGACATCTTTACAAAAGGATTACACCACTCACGACATCATGATTTATGTGACAAGTTGGGCATGATTGACATCTATGTCCCAACTTGAGAGGGAGTGTTAACAGCTGTTATTTTTTCCTATGTATAGTACCACAGGGGTACTATTGTACTTTTACTCCTTTTTATTTTAGTTGCTGTTGCCCTAGTATATATATTAAAAAAGCTGCGCCGCCAACAGTATCTTTTTGCTCTCAGTTCTCTCTTCTCTCTTCTTCTCTCTCTCTTTTCTCTCTTCTTCTCTCTCTTTTTTCTCTCTTCTTCCATTCTTCTCTCCTGCATAACAGAGACTATCTCCCAACTTACTCTATGATCTTTCCTTTCCTCCCTAGCTCCCATAAGAAATCTCTCATCAACTTTTCCAGCATTCTACTTATTTTTTCTGGGATTCTAAACACAAATAAGTAATACACCGGCAAGCTAGCCAATGTAGACTTAATTAGAGTGATTCTGCCACCCAGAGATAAATAATTCTTCTTCTAAGAGGCTAGCCTTTTTGTAAACCTATCGATTATTGGGCTCTGAAAACTGTTATTCTTTGGGTTATCCCCTAAAGGCATCCCCAAGTATGTCATAGGCCACTGTGACACCTCAGAACCCAAAATCTCAGCCCTTTCCCTCATCTCTCCTTCCATGTTCACCCTTACCACACAGCTCTTATCGAAGTTAACCTTTAGATTTGACATTATTTCAAATAACTGCACTGCCATCTTCAAATTTCTAACCCATCTCACTTCCTCCCCTTCACAGAATAGGATTGTGACATCAACAAACTGTAGATGTGTGACAGGTAACCTATCTCTTCCAACCCTCCACCCCTAACTAGGTTCCTCGAATCTGCCCTCTCAATTAACTTCCCCAGCACTTCTGCTATCAAAGTAAAGAGAAATGGGGAAAGGGGGTCCCCTTGTCTAATTCCCCTGGTGGCTGGGAAATGATCCACTACAGACCCATTCACCAGGATTGAACAATGACAAGTCTCAATAAATCCCAAGATCCATTTGCACCATTTTACTCCAAAGCCAAAGTAGTCCATCACTTGCATTAAGAACGGCCAATCAACCATGTCATAAGCTTTCTCTAGATCAAACTTAACACAATCCCCTTCTTCTTGCTTCTCCTTGGATCCTCCACACACTCATTAGAAACAAAAATTTGGTCCACAATTTGTCTATTTCCCACAAATGCCCCTTGATTCTGTGATATTAGATCTGGAAGTACTTCTTTGATTCTTCTACAATACCTTAGCAATGATTTTGTACAAACTTATAGGTCTATATTCTCTCAGGTGACTTGCTCCCATTTTCTTTGGGACCAATGCAATAAAAGTTGAATTTACTCATGGATTTATCACCCCCCCTTCAATGAAATTCATTGAAAACTTTAAGGACATCCTGCTTCAATATCTCCCAACAATCTTGGTAAAAGGCCATAGTGAAACCATTAAACCATCCGGACCTGGTGCCTTAGATCTATCCATTGAGAATATTGCCTCCCTTATTTCCTCCACCTCAAATTTTCTTTCATGTCACTCCTTTGCCTCCTCAGAAAGTTTTGGCCAATCTAGACCTTCCAACCAGATCCTTTGATTCAGGGGCCTTCTATATATAGACTTAAAATGCTCCACAAAAGCCCTAGCAATCTCACCCTGTTGAGTAAGGGTCACCCCATCAAACTCCAATTTTGAGATCAAAATTTTCCTTTTTCTCCTGTTGGCCATTGCATGAAAGAATTTGGTATTTCTATCTCCCTCCACCCACTTATGCCTTGATTTTTGTCTCCAGCTAACTTCTTCTTTAAATAGTATGTCCTCTAATTGCTTCCTCAGTTCCCATCTCTCTTCTTTATCCCTAACACCAAACGTGCCTTCATTTTCCTTTGCACAACTACTCAATTTGATTCATCAGAACCTGTTTCCTTTCCTTAATCCTACTAAAATGAATGGTATTCCATTCCTTAATTTTTGCTTTCAGCTCCTTCAATTTCCAATGAAATTTCATACCCTCCCAATTGGCCCTTGGGGCAGTTCCATTCCACCAATCCTTAACTAGTTCCTTAAAACCTAGGTGGGACAACCACATATTCTCAAATCTGAAAGGTGATGACCCTCTATTGCCAATATTCTCCCTCATTAAAACAATGGGCCAATGATCTGGTTACCCTAGGCAGGGTTCTAGAAGTAACTGCCCCCAAGTGCTCCTCCCAATCTGTTGTGAATAAGAATCTATCCAACTTCGAACAGATAGGATTTGCCTATAGGTTGGACCAAGTGAATATGCCATGCATCAGTGGAGCTTCCTTTAGTTCAAAGCAATTAATAAAACTATTAAACCTCCTCATACTTGTGTTTCCCCCACCCTTACCACTGTTTGTCTCCTCCACAAATCTTATGACATTGAAGTCCCCACCTAAGCACCATGGTCCTTCCCACAATCCTCTTATGTCTTCCAATTCCTGCCACAGCTCTTTTCTTTCTCGATATCTAGTTGGGCCTTATGTATGGTCAACACCCACTCAAACCCATCTGCCCTTTGTCTAAACTTGAGGGACATAGTAAACCTCCCAATCAACTCTTCAATCCCTTCTAAACTTTCTTCTTTCCAAATTGTCACTATTCCCCCTTAACTACCCCAAGCAAGGCTCATTGCCCAATTTATTCCCCTTGCCTTCCATACAGATCTTGCCCATCTCCCATCAAATTCCATTAATTTTGACTCCTGAATCAGCACTATATCTGGGTCCTCTCTGCTTATCACTTCCTTTATCAATGGCTTTTTCCTTCTACCACCAAAGTCCCCCAACATTCCAGCTTAAAATCTTCATTTCCACTTCTTTTTTTACCCCTTTCTTCTACCCTTTTAGTTAGTCCCCCTCCTCCCCTTTCTCTCACTAAATTCTTTATCTTCCTCAACATCTCTTCTTTGCCTCTCAGCCTCACTCAATTTTCTCTTTTTAATCTTGCCATCCTCCTTTCAATTCCTAAAAAAGCCCTTCAAATCATCCGGCTTCTTTACTTTACAGCCTAATTGCTCTGCCAAGTCTGCATTCAACACTTTCTGCTCACTTCCATTGGCACCTATCTTCTCTATTAAATTCTCAGATTTCTGTTCTCCTGCTTTATCCCCACTCTTACTTCCCTGAATGGATTAAAAATGATGTTACTGCATGGATCGGGATTAAAAATTCTCCCATTTTCATCTATTAAATAATATTTAAGTACTTGGAAAGTCTGTTTTAAATTGTCAAGTAGCAAAACTCCTACCTCTGTAATTTTTCTCAGATTCTTTCAGTTCCTCCAAGAATCTTTCTATTAACTTCCAAATCCTTTCCCCCACTTCCTCCTCTCCCTCTACACATTTTCTTTTCTCCAAACTCTGCACCCCAGGGTTTTCTTGAGCTTGTGACAATACGGCTGGCTGAGAATCTGGAACACAGGAAGCAGACAGAAGAATAAGATTAGTACTAGACTTAATATGCACTGCCATACCTTGGTTTGACTCCGAGACGGGATCCGCAGAGGAGCAGGGGAACCTATCGCATTTACTACACTTGGAAACTGAGGATTGCAAGTTTCCTTAGTTGAAGCTAACTGTTGGGATACATTTCCTGTCAAAGGCTTATCTTTCGATAAACTCCTTAGGCTCTGTAGCTCATCCCTGTTTTGGTCGTCTCTACTTGGTTCACGAGAAGCGCCTACCTGCTCACCAAAAATCTGCCCAATGTTCATTACGTGGTCAGGTTTATCTTTACTCGACTCCAGCTTATCCCCCCGTGAACCAAAACATACTCCACATTATTTACTCCCTTCACCTCCTTAGATGGATGCATACAAGGGGTTACTGTTCCCTTGATTTACTCAGTGTCAAAAAGGAGAGTAGTGTCAAGCAAGTCTTCCTCGCTTGCAACCACTACAATTTTATCGTTCAATCTGCCCACAACAAAATCATTTGTCGAGTCTCCTTCCTCCTCATCAGAAGTTTCGCAGTCAATCCATCCATCATCTTCCACATCCATGTCTTCCAGTTGTTCCCTAGAGTATCTCGGATTGGGGCGACCCGTAATCTTCTTCCCCAATACCTGTTCATTGTAGGGGGGTCGAGGCATCCATTGGCAGATTTCTTTTTTGGAGTTCTTCGATTCTTGAACAGAACCAGTTCTCTTTGGGGACGATGATAGACCCCAACAACCATCTGCAATCTTCGCCCCTAAATTATCCCTCACGTGGTGGCCATTAATTGAGTCACATGCACCCTCCCCCTGGTTCGACCCAGAGGCTCGAATATCCTGGGCCCGGTTTAAACTCGTAATGTTTTCATGCTGACCCGCATCAGCCCCGACCTCCTGGCCACGTCAGCGTATGATGGTCCGACCACCTGACTTTTAAACTTAATATTTTTTGAATTCTTTTCTTTTTCAAGGTGGCCCCCCAATACTTCCTTGGGAGTTGGGACCCGACTCTTCCTCTTCCCAGAAAAGTTCTTCCTTTTCCTTTCCTTCTCCTCCCACAATATTTCTGCCACGTGTGCTTCCGTCCTCCATGTCACCTTCGTCTTCCTCCTTCGAACAACTCCTTCACAAAGACGCTTCCACTTCCGTCAGTACCCAAATCTTCCTCCATAGTTCCTCCGAGAAGATAGTCACCAAGCGGGGCACCTCCTCCGGCTTGATCCCACGGATTCTTACTTTGATCGCCATCATGTCACTGAAGCTGCAGTCCTCCATCAAGCCACCCAACGTGTGGACTATTTTCTCTACTGTCGACTTATTCCAGAAGTTTAACGGCACCCCAACAAGCTTAATGTTGAAACATCCTCCTGTAATATCTTTCTCATTACAATACATACACCATTCTTCGATGACTATCAACCCTTCCTGGGTTTCGATAGAAGAAAGTTCTATCTTTGCCTCCCCTGATCGAGAATGGCTCTGTTTTCGCTAAACGGAACCACAATAACAGGTTTTTTAATGCTAAAATTCTTCACCAATTCCTCTGCAACGAGCTGCCAGTCATTAATCTTTTTTCCATCTATCAACACAAATCTGTTCTTCAATTTCTGTTTATCTACTTCCAACTCCAACTTAACTTAGCAGAGCAAGCAACTGACTCTGTTCCTCCACTGCCTTCTGAGTTATTTGCTCTCCCTTGCCTACCATAACACTCTCACTCTCCCCCAACTCTGCTTTCTCCTTTAAAGTCTTTTGCTGAACCTTTTTAATTATCTCCGTCAATACCAGGTATTCCTGTAGCTTTTCTGCAAAACACTTCCAACCTGTCTTCCTATTTCCTTCTGGGATACACACAAACTTCCTATTGCCTTCCCCAAGACATTCTGTTATCACTGTGAACCACCCCTTTCTGTTGTTTCTTAGTTCAGCTATAAGGTTCTTCCTTTCCATATTCAGCTGACCTTTCCGTCCAACTTCTTTCTTGCTGTAAATAACTCCATCCACAAAACCCTTCACCCAAATCACTGCGTCTCTGTAAATATAAATAGTTGTTTTTTTCTCTTCCCTGATCTTCAGGCACACCTGTCCCTTGTTTCTACAAGCTTCAAACACATACTTTTTGGCTTCGAACTCCAGCTCTCTTCTCCATGTTGCAGCCGGCTTGAACTCCATAGCTGCGTATCCTATCTCCGTCAGTGTTCTTCTAGAGGTTCCAGGTTCTTCACAAGGTATCCAGTTAACGAGGACTCCTCAAATTTCGTATCTCCAATCATCACTCTTCATCGTCTATAAACAAGCACGAGGGAAAAGGAGCCCTAAAACGCCATTAATAGAATCCAGAATTTTACAGTGAAAACAGCAGGAATATATCATGGAACGACCGAAAGAAGTTTTCTATAGAGATTAGCTGTCAGCCCTGATAGTGGTCGGGTTTTCTTGTGTTATTTCTTCTCTCCTGGGAAGACGCTTGCCATTATCACCAGAAATCAATAAATAAAATGGCAAAAAAAAAAGGCAAAAATGCCTTTTAGACCCCAAGAAATCATGTAAGTTAACCCCAATCAGCTAACTGCCATGTAACATCCTCATGCCAAAAGATAACCCTTTGTACCATCTTTTTGGAAATAGATAAAAAAGAAGCATGTCCTTGTTTTCCACATTTTTTTGGATTCCCCCAACTCATATTCTTTATCAATAGCCTCCACTAAGTTAATTCTTCAATGTGGGTAGGTATAAGAAGCATGTCCTTGTTTTCCACATGCGAAACAATGGAAATTGCTGAACCTTGTTGTTTCTTTCTCTTTCTTACACAAAGTCCAATAGGATTTCTAATAGTTGTCCAACCCAGACTGTTAACTCTTAACATTTTTTACACTTGTTTGTTCACTCTAAACACCTCTAATAACACTTGTATTGTGTTATTGCTGTGAGCTTGCATGTTTAGGATGGGGCACCCTTGCATCATAATGCAATATTGTTGAGCATCTTCAAGACTAAATAGCTCACTACTGCCATCTCATCCCTAATGGACTGGCTAAGACCCATGAGATAACAAAGCTATTAGTTACTCTTTGTTTTCATTAAGATCAACCCCAATGTAGAGATTATTAAACTTTGATGTGTATTCTTATACTGTCATTCCCTTTTTCCTCAAGCAATGGAATTTCTCATACAACTTCATGGTGTAATTAGTTGGTAAAAATTGATTACTCGTCTTTTCCTTAATATTGTTCCTATGTGCTGATTTTTGGTATCCCTTGATGAGATTGTTGCTCCTCAACTTACTTCCACCTTTAAAGTTCAGAGCCTTTCGGTTTTATCTTTACAAACAACACCTTTTGTTCCTTGGGCATTGGCTTCCACTCAAAATAGTTGTCCTTGCTGGCTTTTCAATCCAAATAGTCCTCTACATGCATCTTCCCATGGAAATCAACAACTTCTATCTTGATCCTACCACTATTGAGGTTTAAAGTATGTACCAACCTTTCTTCCAATCCACCATGTTCAATCCCTCTTCCATTGTTAGGGTTGTGGAAAGGATTCTCCTCCTCAACCTCAATTTCATCCTTAAGACTACATTTCGTTATGTCTAACGTTTGCGGTTAACTTCTGGAATCTCCATATCGATTCCACTCACTCTGCTTGCACAGCTGCGACAAGTCTTCAATCATACATCTCATTTTCAACATTTCACCTTGTCGAACTTGGTCCTTAACCAACTGTTAAGCTAGGTACATGTGGGCCCCACATGCTCCTGCATTATCCAAGTAGTGATTTTTTTCTTAGCAATGTACAATATCTAAATGTGGAGCATTGGTCATATACAAAGCCAGCCTAATCAACATTAGTTTATGCCTCTAAATGTAAACAACTATGATAAAAAAAGAGCAATCTTCTCCCAGGAGAGATCTTTAGATATCTAAGATTCCTCTCAGCAAATGGGGAACCCTGCAAAACCTATTTCATTGTGTTTTTTTCTTGTATCTTTTTTTGTTTTCAGATTTGACAATTTCGGATCTGGTAAGTTAATCCATTTTTTACAAATAGTATGTTGACAATCTGTATTCTATAGCTTGCCTAACAACAATTATCTTTGTCTATTTTCTTACACTTCATGTTCTAGATTCCCTTTTTTTGTAGGCGGCCTAAACTTGAAGGTGATAACTGGTGGAGAGGACATGCGGCAGCCTTTTTGAAAAATGCTAATATACCACCAGAATCACTTAGGAAAGGGCGTGTTAGTCAGGTGAGGCTTGTTCTCATGAAATTTTGTATTTTGCTTAAACAAATGCTTTCAACATTAGCCATCTGTGCCGATATTGTTGCCTCGGTTGCTACCCAAATCTTGTATGTAGGATAGATTTTCTTGTGGATTGGCCACAAATTGCGATGTACAGTTAATTCTATCTCTGCAATTCATGTACATTGGACCCTTCTCTTGGTAAAACTTGCAATTTAAGTTTCAGTTTACTAATTAGAAAAAAAAAAGGCTATAAAAGCAGGTTGTTTTTTTCCATATTACAGGGAGGTTGTTGACCAAAGACTTTCCATGTGGGGGCACAACTTGAATTTGCCCAAGTTAACATTTTACACCACTTTGGGCTCAGGTCTACGGGCTCAATCTGGGCTCATTTAAGTTGCACCCCTAGTGTTTTGAAAGCGCAAGGCACAAAAAAAGCACAAGGGCCATTTTGCACCCAAGGTGTGAGACACATGCCTTTTTGAAGCAAGACACAAAAAATGCTAAAAAGGTCAAAAATATATCAAAAAGATTCAAAAAACGCAAAATATTAAAAATATTAAACACAACATTAATTTAAAATATAAACTTAAAATTTTAAAATAAATGTTTTAAAAAACCTATAATCTCAAATTAAAATACATAAATATAACATGTAAAACCAGTGTTTAGGAAACTAGAACAAACCAGTTGGTCAAACCGATTGAACCATGACTTGAGGCCCTGGCCAGTTTAGTTACACCCCAAGAACTGTAATTGCTAAAAATCCGATGAAATTCGGCTAACCGACTGGTTTAACCGAAAAACTGATGAACCAATCCCGGTTTTATGAAGCTGCTCGGGTCTTTAAATAATTGAAATTTTAAAACATGTGTGACAAAACTTGAACCCATGACCACTTATTTTCATGTATTACATAATTACCACTAGTACACCTCTTTATTTGTGTTAATTACTTACTCTTTATTGTATATATTATTTTATTACACACATTTTAAAGAAAGTGTAAATTAAGAGACTTGAACCTGGTCATTTGCTTTAAAAATTAAGAAACTTGCCATCCATCCACCATATTTAATCATAGTAAAAGTTGCAAAATATATTATATTTAGTATTTATATGACCCGTAGTATATATACATATATGCCATGTCATCATGGTTCAACCCTGGTTGAACTTCTGACTAGTTAACCTCAGACTTTTCCAGTTCTATGCCCAGTCCGGTTCTCTGAACATTGTGTAAAACATATTTAAAATGAAAAGAAGATTATGGATGCATTTAGGGAGTTTGGGTAGAAAAGAAAATTGAAAGAAGTGCAAATGCTACTTTCATATATTTAATCCTAAAGGTGGAAGGGATGAGGGATTTCAGACCTATTACCCTGATTTCGTTTCCTTATAATTGTTAAGATGTTATCTACTAAGAGGGTCTTGCATTTGGTGGTGGGGCCAGCACAAATGGATTTTGTAGAAGGGATGCAAATCTTTGATGATAGTGTGTGGATGCAAGAATTCTAAGTGGGAAAGTAGGATTTATTTGCAAAATTGATATGGAGAAGGCATATGGTCATGTATAATGGAGTGTTTTGGAAGAAGTGCTGAGTAGAATGGGCTATAGTGAAAAGTTGAGGAGTTGAATGTTTGCATACATCTATCGGTTTCATTCTCAGTGTTTGTGAATGGAGTGTCTACAAAGCTTTTTGATTCATCTAGAGGTTTGAGACAAAGAGACCCTTTGTCTCAAATGCTCTTTGTTTTAGTGGTAGAGGTGCTCAGCAAATTGATTCACAAAGGGGTGGTGGTGGTGGGGATATTGAATGGATTTAGAGTTTGGAAGGGAAGGTGTCACCACATCATATTTGTAGTATGCAAATGTTACATTATTTTTTTTAATGATTCAATTCAAAAAGTTCTAAAGTTAAGGGCAATTTTGAAGTGTTTTGAGATGTTGGCTGGTTTGAAAATTAATTTGAGTAAGTGTGTGGTGATGTTATAACCTGAGAATAAAATGAGAAAAGAGAGGAAAAGAAGGGGAATTATGTGGAGAAAGCTGTCTTGTACAGTGGAGAACAATAAGCAAGTGAAAAAGAGAGAAAAAGTTCTCAAGGAAGAATATACAAACCATATTCTTCTCCTTGTTTACCTGCTTTGTAATTCAAAACTTTAGAACATGCAAAAGTACATAAATGCCCCTGTTAAGTGATTTTTAACAGGGGAAAATACAAAGCTATGTCTAGGGACAAAAATGCCCCTTATGGGCATGCATTTCAACACTCCCTCTCAAGCTGGAGCATATATATCATAGAGCTCCAGCTTGTTACAAATAAAATTCATCCTGGTACCACACAAGCTCTTGGTAAACAAATCTGCTAGCTGATCTTCTGACTTGACATAAGGAGTACCAACATCACCATTTGTTACTTTTTCTCTTACAGAATGACAATCAACTTCTATATGCTTGGTCATGTCATGGAAGACTGGATTGTAAGCAATATAAGTAGCAGCCTGATTATCACAGAACAACTTGATAGGCTTCCCTATAGGAATACTTATCTCTTGAAGTAGATGTTTCAGCCATATCAACTCACGGGTTGTGTGGGCTATTGCTCTATACTTGGCCTCAACACTACCCCTAGCAACTACACTTTACTTCTTACTTTTCCAAGTGATGAGATTGCCACACAAAAAGGTACAGTACCTTGTAGTAGATTTCTTGTCCATCAAGGAACATGCCCAATCTGCATCTGAATATCCTTATAAGGTTAACTCTCCCCCTTTCTTGTATAGTAATCCCCAGCCTGGAGCACCTTTCAGATATCTCAACTCTCTTATAACACCTTCCCAATAAATGACTGGGATTCTGCATGACCTGACTCAAAACCCCCACACTGAAGGAGATATCCAGACATGTGATGGTCAGATAAATCAATTTGCCAACTAATCTCCTGTACCTTCCAGATTGAATGACTCCCCCTGACTATCAGTCATTTTCACATTAGGATCCATAAGGGTCTCAACTGGTTTGGTCCCTAGAAGACCTGTCTCATCTTTCTCTGTTGGCCAGATTTTGATTGCAATAGAAAGGAAGTCCAACCACTTGAACAATGACACCATCTTCTGCACATAGCATCTTTGCATTGGACAAAGGAGACCAGCTTGAGACCAAGATATTGTCATATTCCGACTGTAGATTTACAGCACCCATCTCCAACTAATCTTCAACCAGGTCAATAAGAGATTTTCCTTGTCATAGTCCCCATAAGCTTTAACCCTTGACTTACCACATCTTCCATCTTCTTCCAGTCCAGAACCTCCTCACTTCATGTACCAGCATCTTATTCCAATCCTTCTTTCCTTCCTGAACATCAATTTACCTTTCCCAACCCCTCTTGCTACAGATATGGTCTTTCCTGAATCCTCCTCTTGATGCCTCAGCATCCTTGACTTTTTGTATTAGGTTCATCCAAGTACGTGGTAAAACCCTTTATTATATTAAAGATTAAACCCCCTCCATGCACATTCTCTTCTTTAAGGAAAACATACCAATTGTTTTCTTCCTTTATCAAAAAAACTCAAACAGAGCAATGAAGTTACCTCTGCCATTCTTCCTTCAGCCTCTTTAAAACTCTTCTAGTTCTTTCTCTTATCCTTGTGCATAGCTTCAACAACAAAGTTCTTAAACCAGACAACAGTTTCATCTCCTACCAAAAATACCCATGCTTTCTTCAGCTTCCTAATCTTCAAAGATACCTTTCCACCAACTCTGAACTCTTCAAATAAAAGACTTTTACTTCAAACTTCACCGATCGCTTCCTCATGTTAAGGATTGAGGATGAAAAAGACTTGAAATATGAGAATCTTCATGAAAAGACACAATCAAGAGCTGCTCTCATTGAAAACATGTTCAGGAGTTGGCAATATCTCAAGAATGAATCAAGGCAATGCCTAGGTGGGGTGCCTATCCGCTTTTGTTGACCCAAATGGCCAAACCACCCCATTATGTTTTAGAGCACAGGGTCATTATCTAAAATTGATAATTCCTAATTTATTAATAAATAATTGGAATGATCTTATTTCATGACTTTAAGAATATCAACTCATTTCCATTTTTTTTGTCAACAACCCCAAATGAATCCATTTCAATTTAGAATGTTGTACATTTGAATGCTACGCAAAATTGCTGAAATAAATCATTTTCATGCAGCATCCAGTATGTATGACTTTTTATTTTGAATTTATGCTATAAGTATTGCTTAATTATTTTGTGTAGTAATGATTCATGTATACTAGACTTAAGTAACTGATGGCATACCAGCCTTCATAACTTCCTTTAATTTTTCTACACAATATCCCTTTTGCCTTCAAATAATATGATCATTCTACCTTCACTGATCAGATCATGATGGCTTTTACAAACTTCCTATTTTTTAACTTAATCTTTTCCTTTTCAATACCGACTAATTGGAAATTTACTTTTTTGATTTGTATATTGCTGTCTTGGGTTCTAGTGCTTGATTTCTTCCTATTAGAAGTTACGTTCCTGATTTTATCCATTAAATTCGTATGATTTAGTTAAAAGTCAATTTTTATTTGAAAGCAATGGCCTTATTATATTTTTATTGCGTACTTTGATTTATTAGTAATTGTCCATTTTCTCTTTCCATTCTCATCAATTTCAGGTAGATCATTGTTTCATTCCTTTGATTGTTTATAAGATATTATAGATTTTGTTTAATTTATAGACTTTTGAAATTCCTTACTATTGAAGCAGTTGAGAGTTTATTCTGTTTGTTTTCTGAGATCTATCATCAACTTTCATCTTCTAACTTATAAGAGATGAATTTTGACGTGTTAGTTTCTCCATATTAGAATTTTTCTTTTATATTTTCTTTTGTCAGGCAAAGCGTGAAGCTGCATACTTTGTCGTGGTTCTGCATCATTTGAAATCAGTAGTGATTGCTGTACGTGGAACTGAGACTCCCGAAGACCTTATAACTGATGGGTTATGCAGAGAATGCTCTCTTTCAGAGGAAGATTTGGATGGACTGATTAAGTCTCTCTCTCTCTCTCTCTCTCTCTCTACTGTGCATGTCTTTGCATCACTTTTTCTGATCATGATTAACTAAACTTAGATGTATATTTCTTTAGGTTCAAGAGAACTAACATCTATTCTATATTTTTTATGGGCCGAGAAATGTGATTTGTATATTATTTCAGAAAATTGTTGTTCAAAAGTGATAATAATGTGGGACTGGTATTGAAGTAATGTTTAGATGAATTAGGGTATGAAGGAATTACAAGGTTTTTATTTGGATGTGTTAGAAGAGGTGTAGGTGATTTTTATGAAGGGATTTCAATATAGGTTAATCTGACCATTCAATGATCTTATCAATCCAAAAACTGAAGTCTTGGAATAAATTACACAAATAATCTATGCGTTAATCATGGCCTATACATTTTGTCTCTACATCCCCCTCAACCATACATCAATCATGATGAACTTGCAAAGAAGTTTAACTAGCTTGTTTTTTATAATTCCTTCTATAAAAATATCATCCAGCTGATCGTTGATCTTCGCATTTTGTAAACAATCTTCTTGAGCTTCATGTTTTTTTTTTTTTTTTTGAATAGTGTCAGGCTACTTCAATATGTTTGGGTTGGTCATGTGGCATAGGATTATGTGTGATATTAATAGCTTCCATATTGTCATACTTCATAGGATGATTTTTTTTTAACTGATAAATTTCATTTGATGATCAACATGAACACCCAAATCAACTACTATCACATGCTTTACCCATAAAAGCTGAAAAACTCCATTGACCATTGCTCTATTTTTTGCTCTAGACCTAGTCACAATTGGCTGCTTACTGCTTCTCCAAGTAATTAGGTTTCTTCCAATAAAGGTGTAGTAACTAGATGTAGACCTAATATTATTTATTGACCTAGCCTAAACACCATTGTTATACACGTCCAAATGGAAATAGCTAATGTTTAAGGAATAATAATCCTTTTCTACTAATAGCTTTAAGATATCTCTAAGTTCTTTCTATTGTTTCAAGGTATGGATCATAGGGAGCATGTTACATTGGCTCATGTTAAATTGTTAGTACATACAAAATATGAGGTATTGTCAAAGACAAATATAATCTATTAGTTCACTAGTCTCTAAAACTCTATATCGTTTAATGGATCTCCATTATAGGAGTTTTTCTTATGATTTGTATAATTGGGGAATTAACTGATCCAGCCCCAGTTTTCTTGTCTTTTGTAGAAGATCTAGTATATACTTCTTTTAAGAGATGAAGAACCCCTTTCTTGACTAGGCCACCTCAATGTCTATGAAGTATTTCAACAGCTAGAAACTGTTTGAGTTTCTGAATCTCTTCTTGAAAATTTCCAGTGAGGAGAGTATCAGCTACATACACAACCAGAGCTGTATTAGTTAAGCCAGGTTTGAAGTGATTACTTTATTCCATATATAATATATTACTTTCTTCAATAGACATACCTTCTCTGATTTGTTTGTTGATTTGATACTAGAGGAAATAACATTTGAACTTCTTATAGGTCACTATGAAAAAGCACATTCTTCATGTTGTATTGGATTATGGACAATATTAATAGCAGCCTAGTTGTCACAATACAACGTCATAGGCATTTCATACTCAATACCTAACTCTTCAAGAAGGGATCGCAGCCATACCACCTCAACCACACCATGAGCTATAGACCTATATCTCACTTCAGCACTGGAATGAGCAACAACATTCTGTTTCCTACTCCAAGACACAAGATTCCCTCCAAGAAAAGCATAATACCTTAAAGTGGACTTCCTATCATCAACACATCCAGCCTAGTTAGCACGGCGTACGCTTCTATCTTCATATGGTCATTGTCCTTCAAAAGTATAAACTGGCTTGGACACCTCTTAGGCAAGGATCCTTTCTATTGCAAGAAGGAGGGTAGTTTTGGGAGAATGCATGTATTGACTCACAATAATGATAACATAGGAAATGCTAAGACTTGTTAGACAAAGAAAGAGAAGCTTTCCTATAAGATACCAATACATGGATTTGTCTTCAAGAGGCTCACTACCCTTTGCACTAATCTTGTGATTCAACTCAATCAGTGTGCCTATAGATTTAACTCCCAATTTCCTCTAGGAGATTAGGGACATACTTCCTCTAGGAAATAAAAATGCCATGCTTATACCAGAACACCTTAGTTCCTGAGAAATACTACAATTTCACCTAAATCTTTAACTTCAAATTCATTATTGAGAAGTTTCTTAAGGGAATTAATCTCACTCGTGTCATTGCCTATCACTACAATGTCATCTACATATATGACAAAGGGTTAAGGAAGACCTAAGGTTCAAAGTATCGATATGATACGAGTTTCGGATGCATCGTATCGGTACTTAGAAATGGCTGAAAGTCTTTTTTCTTTTAGTTTTTTTTTCAAATTTTGGTTTTTTGGAAAGCTTATAACCTGTTTTTCATTATTAAAAAAAATTGGGGGTCCGAAACACTTGGAAACAGGCGTTTCGAACCGTATTGTTTTCAAAAGATACGATACGATATGCCCGATACGGGGTGTATTGTATCGATACTTTGAACCATGGGAAGACCCTTTCTTCTTAATAAATAGAGTGTGATTTGATTGAGCCTACATATAACCAAAATTTTCCAAATAAAGTCTAAACCTGTCAAACCATGCTTTGGGAGATTATTTTGGACTATATAATGCTTTCTTCAACCTACAAACTTTGTTCCATGCATTTGTATCATAAAACCCACGGGCAATTACATATAAACCTTCTCTTGCATGTCACCATTAAGAAAAGCATTCTTGATGTCCAATTGAAATAATGGCCATGAAAAATTAGCAGTAAGAGATAATAGCACTCTGATGGTATTTATCTTGGCAACCGATGCAAAGGTTTCCAAATAATAAATACCATAAGTCGATGTGTCCCTTTGCAACTAGTTGTGCACTACACTTTTTAACCGAACCACATATATTATACTTCATTGTAAATACCCATCTGTATCCAACTAGTTTCTTCCCTTCCAATTGATCCACCAACTCCCAAGTCTTATTTTTAATGAGAGCATCCATTTTCGTCTTCATTACATCTTTGCACTCAAGCACTAGTAGGGCTTCTTGCATGTTTCTAGGAATAGAGATAGTAGAAATGGATGCCAAATAGGATTTATAAGATGCTAAAAAGTGGTTATATGACAGGAACCAAGAAATGTAGTGGGTAGTGGATGCAGTGCAGTGATACTTTCCTTTGTAAACAACAATAGGAAGGTCAAGATCATTTGGTGAATGTAAAGGCTCAATGGATGTCAGTGAGGAGCCAAGAGGTAAGGTAGCAATGCAATCTAAGGATGAGGGTAATGTATCAGTAGGAAGATAAGCAATGGTATCTAAATCTGGCATCATAGAGGAAACTGGATCTGTCCTGGGCTGATCACGACCAAAATCAACCTGCCTCCACCTCTTGTGAAACACCTATAACTCCTTACATTTCTCACGATTCCCCTCACTACACTCACATTCAGTGATAGGAATAGGCAAAGGAACAATTAAAGTAAAAACATCCCTTTCACCACTCTCCCCTTTAGTAGAAACCCTAAGAAAATAAGGGACATATTCAAAGAAGATAACTTCTATAAATACAAAACAAGAAGCCGAGAAAAGAGCATAGCAACATTACCCCTTTTGGTTTTGAGCATAATCGTTAGGATCAAACTTAGAATGGTGAGGACCCAAAGTCCTTAAGAGGAATAGTAAATAGATCTTTATCATGATACAATAGGGTAAAATGGGACTTCATATCCAGAACTTGGAAAGGAATTCTATTTATGAGGTACACGGTTGTATGGATGATATCACCCTAGAAACGTAAAGGGACATTTGAATTTAGTATAATACTTCTTACAACTTCAAGGATATGTCTTTTTTTTTTTTTCTCTCATCTACTCCAATCTGCTGAGAGGTATGGGGCAAGTGCTCTAGTGAATAATCCCACACTCATTGAAGTATGAGGCTAGGGATTTAGCAAAGTACTCCTTAGCATTATCGTATATAAAAATTTTGATTCTAGCTCCAAATTGAGTGAGAACCATTTGATGGAAAGCACAGGTCAAAGTGGGAACCTAATCTCAAGTGCATATAAAATAAATCCATGAGAAATGAGAATAATCATTAACAAATGATAAGAAACACTTAGATCCCCCCATATCAAAAGTATGATAAGGCCTCCATAGTAAAAGAAATAATGTTTCTTTTATTAGTCAAATACTAAATTGATCTATAATGTTTTGCAAGTTCACAACTTTCACCTTCAGACTTAACACCTAAACTAATTCAAATAAAGCAAGAAAAAACTCCTTAAAGACACAAAAGTATAAATGACCTAATTGATTATGCCAAAGTATAATTTGACTCATAGACTAAGAAACAAAAGACCTTCCAACTCCTTAATTACTTCAAAGTAGATGCTTAAGCAAGTAGATTTCATTCCCCTCGAGGGCCAGTTCCAATCACCTTCGTTGTCATCAGATCATGAAAAACACAATGATCAGGAAAAGTCACTAAACAATTCTGATTTTGGGTAACACTAACTAAAAGTGAAGTATTAAGCTTGGGAGCATGTAGTACTGAGGAAAAGGGTAATGGCATCAAACGTCTTGATACCTACCTTGGCAGAAATAGGGAGAAGAGAGCTATCAATAATAGACACTTTGTCCCTTCCAGAGGATAGAGAATAGGTGGTGAACAAAGAGGTTAGGCTAGTCATATGGTCAAAGGCACCCCAATCTACTATCCAAAAATAATGTATTACCTAGAGTCAAAGCATGATAAGCAATAGCCTTGTATCTGAATGTGCAAATGCTAAAGTAGGAATAGGTGCCCCAATAACAGGCTGGGATGATCCAGTAATACCAGCATCATTCTTCAATTGAGTCAAAGTATCTTTTATAGCAATCAATGCCTCTAATGAAGTGGATCTAGGCCCAAAGCTAGAAGGAACATTAGTTGTAACAGCTGAATTTGCATTTACCTTCTTGATTTTAAGCCTTGTAGGCACAAGATTAGGATGGAGCTTCCAACAGTGTTTCTGGTGTGTCTCGACTTCTTGTATTAGTCAAAAAATACATCCTTTTTTTCTTCTTCACTTCCAACAGGTTTTGCTAATGGCCTATTATAGGGTGGTATTACTTCATTGTTTGATCACGGCCTTCTATCCACTATGTAAGACTCCTAGCTTTGGGGCTGTGATTTTCCTTATGTTACCCATCTCCTATTGGGATCTGGTATCTAATAGTCTTTGTTGTACATACGCCCAGCACACTCCCATAACTTAGAGAAAATTTGAAGCCCCAAGTTCTCAAGTACTACTTGGTACCATGGTTTCATGCCACACACGCTGTTCCACAAAGTTTTTCTCTACCATGTGCTTGTTGTAGACTGCTTGTGTGGCCTTTCTGAATCTGATCACGTATTCCACCAAATCCTCCTTGAACCTTTGCTCTGCATTCCTCTAGTCCGTCATGGTCAACCTCCTCTCCATTGTGAACCACTTCCCTACATGTTTTTGACCAACTTCTTACATGAAGCAATGCTTCTTGGTGCCAAATTGATAAATCACACATAAGCAAAATCAGTTTAAGATTTGGAAAATTCTCTCACATTCAAGTCTTTGTTAAGGGTGAATGGCCTGAGAAGATTTTCAAACTTGCTAATATGTTCCTATGGGCTTCCAAACTAGTTGTCATACAGTGCCACTGTTGTGGAGGGTTACAGCCAACTGGGTAGGGTTTCAAACCAATCCTCACGTAGTAGAGTTTTTGGTGTAGGGTCGACCATGGCTTACTTTGGCTGGCTTCTACTAGGGTCTACACATACTCATGTAACTCTTCTTTACTGAGAATTGGAGGGGAAAAGCCCTCATAATCCACCCAACCTACAAACTCGGCCCCTGTCACCATTAGGGTAAGTCATGACTCATGAATGGGGTTGTTGGCGTTGCCATTGCTGCTTATGTTGTCTCTTTGGCAGGTGTTGTGGTTGAAAGCACATCCAAGTAGTAATGGGTGGCTGTAAGGGTATCTTCATCTATTGCTGTTGGAAAAGCTGTCAAATTATCTCTTATTAATCTTGTTCCACTGCTGTCAAATCATCTCCAACTTGTTTTCCAATCGGGTAACATGGTCGCTGAGACCGTAGACCTTATTGGCAAGGATCACCATCATCTTCATATTTGTAACAGTGATATAGTGTCATGCTATTGATCCTCTGTTGGGTCTTTGAGGATCGGAGGCAAGTTATTTTCTGCTGAAACTCTCCCTTTTCTGGATGTCATTCCTATGATTAGATTATTCTAAATGTAGGAGGGTAAGAGGGTTAGGCTAAACTCGGTGGGGTCTGTCTGAATGATGGGGAAATGACTCTTTTGTAACCAGAGAGAGCCTGATGGAAGAAAGTGAGTAAGCTTCTTTTCCTATTGTGCCAGGAAATAATTCCCAAGAGTTCGAGATTCTATTGATTTCCTACCACATGGATTGATCAGAATCATGCCACGTGTCCTCTGAAGATTTTGGTATTTGGGTTTCCTTTACTGACGTGTGTCCTAGAGGATGTTAGCTACCATGCCCTATGTCCTTTTTGACATCGACTTGCTTCTCCTGTTTGCCATGTGGCTAATTGGCTATTCGCGCCTCGCATTAGCATATGGAGAACTATTCCAATAAAGTGGTAACAGACCACCCAAAGCAACCAAACAGCAGTTTATAGCAAAATTTTAACAACTACCTTGCAAACAAAGTAATCTATATCTATATAAATATATTAAGCTGAAATGTGTACGTAACCTGAGGAGGAAGGAAATGGAATCTAATATTATTTTTTGCCTTTTTTTTCTTGGAAATTACAAGAATGTTACTCTCTACCAATTCTCTCTCTTTTGCTTTTTTTTTTTCTTTCAAATTAGAAAAATACCACTGTCTCCTACCAACTCTCTCTCTCTTGCTATTTTTCTTTTCAAATTACAAGAATGCCACTCTCTCTCTCTTATAAATTACAAGAATGCCATCTCTCTCTCTCTCCTTATAAATTACAAGAATACCACTCTCTCTCCAACTGAGGGAGACCTCAACTCGGACTTCTGAGCTCAAGCCGAGCTCGAACTTCTGAGCTCAAGCCGAGCTCGAACTTCTGAGCTCAAGCTCAAGTCTCTAATTCGAATCGAGCTCGAGCTAGACGACACCTCGACCACTGAGGGAGACATCGGCTCGGCACCTCGATCACTGAGGGAGATCTCGGCTCAACACCTCGACAACTGAGGGAGGCCTCAGCTCAGCACCTTGTCAACTAAGGAAGACCTTAGCTCGACACCTTGCCTACTAGGGAAACCTCAGCTTGACACTTCAGTAGCTGAGGGAGACCTCGGTTTGGCACCTCAACAACTGAGGGAGACTTCATCTTGGAACCTTGGCTGCTTGAGACCTGCAATCAAAGGTAGTCAAGCTTGAACTTCCGAGCTTTTGACTCGAGCCAAGCTCGAGCTCGAGCTCAAGTCTCTAATTCGAATTGAGCTCGAGCCTGATAATTTATGAGCTCAATTCTCTCTCTTTTTCTTATAAATTACAAGAATGCCATCTCTCTCTCCTTATAAATTACAAGAATGCCACATTCTCTCCAACTGAGGGAGACTTCAACACGACATCTCAGCTATTAGGGGACTTGCAATTAAAGGTAGTCGAGTTCGAGCCTAGCCGAGCTCGAACTTTTGAGCTCAAGCTTAAGTCTCTAATTTGAATCGAGCTCGAACTTTTGAGCTCAAGCTCAAGTCTCTAATTCAAATCGAGCTCGAGCTAGATGGCATCTTGACCCCTGAGGGAGACCTCGGCTCGACACCTCGGTCACTAAGGGAGATCTCGACTTAGCACCTCGACAACTGAGGGAGACCTCAACATGGCATCTTGTCAACTAAGGGAGACCTTAGCTCGACACCTCGCCTGCTAAGGAAACCTTAGCTCAACACTTCAGTAGTTGAGGGAGACCTCAGTTTGGCACCTCGGCAATTGAAGGGGACCTCGACTCGGAACCTCGGCTGCTTGAGACCTGCAATCAAAGGTAGCCAAGATCGAACTTCCGAGCTTTTGACTCAAGTCGAGCTTGAGCTCGAACTCAAGTCTCTAATTAGAATCGAGCTCGAGCCTAATAGTTTATGAGTGAGCCCTTGCAACACAGGCCCCCTTCGCTAGTATCTCCTTGAAAGGGCTTATAAAATCAGAAAATAAGATGCCAAACTTTATCCAAAAGTCTAACCAGAACAGCCAATAGAAACAACAGTAATTAACCAACAGTTTCTACACCTGCCCAGAAAAGGAAACTTTAGCCGTTAGCCAACCCAAGAAATAGATCAAAACCTTCTCAAAATTTATCCAATCCAAACCAGCGAAATAGGATTAACAAAACTCCTATGAGTGATCCTAGATCTAGAGATTTATAAGATCCATTGCTTCTCCCAAGAACACACTAGTTCAGGTGGCGTAAAAACCCAAAAAACAGGATCTGGCTAATTAAAACAGCCCAAAAGAGTAATATCAGCTAAAGAAAAAGGGAGCCACAACCATAAATCCACACCTTAACAGCAGAAGAAATAAAGAGTATAAAAATCTCTCACAAGTAAATCAGATCCTGACCTGCTCTGATACGATGTTCATTGGCTTTTAGGAAACAATACCAAGCTCCCCATTGATCTAAATGAGCTCTCACACTTTATCTCACCACCATATTTTGTTTTCTACTTCTCCGAGTCACTAGATTTCTACACTGTAAGGTTCAATAGCAAAAAGTGGAGCACTGATCATCAATAAACTTGCCCATTAAGCTGCTTATAGAACTGTAGTGGATTAGCTATGGGATTATTTGGGCCTGTTATGGGCCTTTTCCGGCTTTTATACTTGTTTTATATTTACTCATAGGGCAGTAGGGTATTTTAGTCTCTTTACAAATTTTAAACACTCTCTCATATATAGTATAATTGATTGAGGCGGATCACTATATTACCAGAGTAAAGAAAAGAGTATCCTCAAAGAAGATAACATTTAAAGTAACATACTATTTGCTAGTGGAAGCACACCCCAAGAAGATTCCTTTGACAGTTCTAGGATCAAGGTTGGAATGGTGTAGACCCAACACATGAATAAAGCACACACAACCTAGGAGGTATTGGGCATTATTGAAAACTTAAATGGAAGAACATGTTGAAATTGAAAACTAAAGATATTAAAGGAAGAGTAAAAACTATAATAAATAGTTAATCTAGTGTAAGGTGATAAAATAATTTTTAAGTTTATTAAAAGTTAAAAATAATGAAAATTAAATAAATAGTTAATTAATCAAAATATTTTATCTTTTAGTCTAAGTATATACAAATTCTATAATAAATGACATAAAATTTAGGTTGATCAGTTTGGGTTCACATTTTCTACAAATTTAGAGTGATCCGAATGAAATGTGAACACACCAATATTTTTATCAAAAATTAAGTTGTGATATTTTGCATTTTTTAAAAAAAATGGCATCGAGGTTTTTGCATAGGTCAAAGGAAAGTATAGATTGGTCAAAGTTAAGTGATGCAACCATTAATCTAAGATAATTATTTATTGATATAGAAAATTCAAGGAGATTAATATATTTTAATAACTTAATTAACCTAATTAAAATCTTCTTTTGATGATTTGATGAAAGTGTTATTGATCAAAAAAAAAATAACCTAATTAAACAAATTAAGTTAGTTGATGGAAGGTTTTAGCATAGGCCAAAGTAAAGGGCAGTGGCGGAATTAGGATTTTCTTTTGGAGGGGGGCCAAAATGTAATAAACATGGATAGGGGGTCAATATTTAGTAATTATAGGTAGGGGGACCAAAATATAGGTAAAGTTAAAATGGGTATTGTAGGGATTTTCAAGGCATAGGGGGGGGGGCATGGCCCCCCCTTTGCCACCCCTGGCTCCGCCCTTGGTAAAGGGTAAGTTGGTCAAACTACAGGAGAAGCTTAAGTAGTTTTCTCATAAATATAAGTTAATTGAAGTAATTTAGCCATTAATCTAAGTTACTAAAATTTAACAAAAGTTAAAAACACAAACATTAATCCATTAATCCATGATAATTATTTGTTCATATAATAAATTGAAGGACATTAATGTATTTTATTCACTTAACCAATCTAATTAAAGTAATTAATCTAGTTGAGAGGAAGTTTTTGCATATGTCAAAGTAGAGTGAAGGTTAATCAGGGAGGGTTTAAATTATTTTCCCATAGACATTAAACTAATTAACTGAGATAAGGGTTAACAACTATATAACCAATTAATATAAACTTCATTTATTAGTAAAGAAACATTGTTGGGTAAACTACATTAGAATTACTTATATGCCATACATCTCATGGCTATTAATGGATCTGGTGTTTTCTTGGATGCTTGAAAGTCCCCTCAAGTGCCTCAAAGCCTGTTTTTGCAAGAAACTGGTGATTGCATCAACTTAACTAATGCATCTTGTGAAGCAAATAAGAGGTAATAAGTATTATCCAAATGGAAGCATGATCTGAGATAATCATGCGACTTCATTCTCAAAAACCCCTCAAAACTCAATAGCACAGGTGGGCTCATTCTCACGGCAATAGATGAAAACAAATATTTCATATAAAAATCACCTTGGTTAGATTCAAGCTAATTATCATAAGAGTTTATTTGAATCATAATAAATACTTTGGCTGAAATCATTTGAAACTATGTAACTCACCTGTCATTAATACCTAGAATGACGAGGAAGCAAGATTTATTCAGAGCTGACCAACATTTGTAAGGACTAAGGAGAATTGGACTCCCTGTTGTGGCCTTTGAACTACGTTTGATGCTGTTGATGGTATTGGGTTAAAGAGTTGCAATGGTTTTGAGGCTGTTGGTTACCAATGAAGTAATGGTTCAAGTAGGGGATTGCTAGTGACAATCTACGACGATGGCATTGCTACAGTCTTTGCCTCTTCTTGTCACTAGGGGTGGATTCGAGTCAAGACGAGTCGAGCTGAATACTTGGCTATTTGAGTTCGGCTTGTAGGAATAGTATCAAGCTCGAGCTCGAGCTCGAGCTCGAGTTCGATTTGAGATAGAGACTTGAATTCGAGCTCGACTCGGTTCATAGCTCGCAAGTTCAAGCTCAACCCGACTTGAGCTCGACTATAAGTCAAGTGTTTTTTTTGAAAAATAAAAATTATATGTATAAAATTATTTTTTAGACAAAAAATTAAGAATTATAAAAATTATTTATTGTTATACATAAAAATAAAAAAATATATTAATAAAAATATTAATATATAATAAAATTATTTATTATATCGGGCTCGAAGCTCGGTTTAAACCGAGCCGAGCTTGAATAACTCGTGAAAGGCTCGGCTCATGGCCACCCTTATTTGCCACTCTTGGTTGGTGATGGAAGAGAAGAGACTCTCCATTAAAAAAACGATTGAAACCATTTTGGAAAAGTTCCTTCACCTATACATAGCTGGTTTTTGATAAGCTTTCCTTTGTTTTTACTATGGAGAATTCTTGAGATTGGTTGAGTGACATGTTGGGAGGGGCATAATGGGAGGGCTGAGGAGGAATGGAGAAAGGAGAGAGAATTAAGGAGGAAGCATGAAAGTGGGAAGGGAGAAAGAAGAGCGCAAAAACAATGAGGTGCATTTGTAGTCCATTGAATAACTTCTATCAACTGTTTATTTTTTCTCTCTAAAAATCTCTAGCATTGAAAATTAAGATGATCCAATCAGTAATGCCACAAATAGATTATGGATTTATTAGGACATTGACTACTTGACTTATATGATTGCCATGCTGATGGTTGAAATGAATAATTTGGCTAGAGACAATTACCTTCATCCACATCTTCCTCGTTTCCAAATCTTGGAACACATGCTAACAAAAAAAAAAAAAAAATCTTGGAATACATAGCAATTGGGGGGAAAATAAGTTTTCCATAAATTAATAGATAATTGGGGTACATGAAGAATAGGCTTCTAGAGATTGAGGAGAGAGATATTTAAGCAATTCTAACCTTATCTTTCCAAACAAGAGATGTTATGATGAACAAAGAGTGACCAGGTGGCGTGTGGATTAGGTCAGTCCGGCAGGATGAGTAATGGTTGATTGGGCCAATTGAGGCATTCAAGGCTTAGGTTTGTGGCAGGAGTGTTGCAAAAATTGGAGTGGGGAAGGACCTGTATGGTGGAGCCAAGGCTTTTAGAGGTGGACTGAACAATTTTTACTTTTTATTTTTTTAAATGGGGTGGGTTTTGGATCCAATTTTGTGGAATCAGGTCAGGACATGATCCCAGTTTTTACTTTTTAAGAAGCAAAAATTTGAAGCTTCCATAGTTCCTGTTCCCAAAGGCGGTGAGTTCTATGGAGATGAGAAGCACTATGCCGTTTTGCAGGGGAACCTCCGGGCTCTGGCAGGAGATGAGGTATTTAGTTATACACGGCTTTCCTGTAGTATTTTGATACTTTCTTTAGCTTGCATACTACTTTTGAGTTTGATTCTTTGTCACCGCCTCTTTCTATCCCCCCAACCAGCACTGACTGGAATTAAGTGACGGGACCACCATTGTCTGGTAAACCCTTGAGTAACATGTGTAACTCAAGAAAGGTTGCATAGGCCGACAAATGTGCTATGTAAGGGCAATTGGGAAGCTGATTCAGTATTTAGGAAACATAAGGACTTAATATATCATGCTCTCAAAAGCTGCTTCGCTTGGGGAAGGAATCTGAAATTCCACCTTTCAAATAGGATTGTTTTAATGTTGAAAAGTCAACAGGGTCCAGCTTATAGATTGCCCTGTCCAAGATTGTACTGGAAACTCTGTTGTTTTCGTTCAAATTTGAAAAATAAGTGGGCTGTGGTGGTTGAGAAGTGAAGATCTCTTGCTAGGATTGTCAGGGTTTGGGTTCTCCCCTAACAGCTCGCTCAATGGAGAGGATTCTAAGGAAGGAGAAACCTTCGGTTCTTTTCTTGATGGAGATGAAATGTAGTCTAGTAGAGTGTCAGAAGCTTAGAAATATCAGGGACTGGGACTGCTGGGGGGTTGATTTAGTTGGCCTTTCTGGTGGGTTAGCTCTATTTTGGAATTCAAATATCAATCTTGAAATAATAATTGTTAGCAAGAATGTAATTCACTCGAGGTTGACTGATGAAAACAGTAGAGTTTGGTACTGCTCCTTTTGTTATGGGGAGCCAAACAGGACCAGAAGATTCATCTTCTTGGACTACTGGAAGCAAATTGCAAAAAGAACCTCGTGTCCGTGGCTGTGTATTGGTGATCTGAATTTAATCCTAAAGAAAGAAGAGACATGTGGAGGCAGAGAGCCTAGACAGGGGGAGATTCTGAGGAACTTCAGATGTTTTGCTGAAATGGGGTTAATAAATATTAAGAGTATTGGACCAAAGTTTACAGGGTCCATTAGAAGAGAAGGGGATGGATTAGTGAGGGAAGTCTTGGACCAGGGTCTGGCAAACTCATCCTGGTTTGAAATCTTTCCAGAAGCAATTATTTTTAACCTCCCTCTGAGTGGGTCTGATCACCTTCCAATAGTTTTAGAAACTAACCCAGTGTCAGCAAAATACTATAGGCCTTTCCGATTTGAGGAGATGTGGGCCATCCATGAGGACTGTAAGCAAGGTGGGGGAACCTATCAGGAAATGTTTAGTAAAAAGTGTAGATGGTTGAGGTCTGAATTAAAAAAAGTGGAACAAAACCACCTTTGGTCACCTAGAGAAGAGGATAGAAGAAGCCCAATGTGAATTGGACTCTACCCTCCGAGCTACTGGGAAAGATTTCTCTCTGGATGAGGTCAAGAAAAGTGAAGAAAAGTTAAGTCTCTTAAGATCTTCTGGGAGCAAAAGGCTAGATGCAAGTGGCTGCTAGTCGGGGATAAGGATACTAGTTTCTTTCACCAGTCAACTCTCAGTAAAAGGGCCAGGAATAGCCTAAGAATCAAATAAGCAGATGGAGGATGGGAAGATGACAGTAACAAAATAGTGGACACCTTTAAATATTACTTTTCCCATTTGTTCACTACCTCAAACCCTTTAAATGTGGAAGAGGTCTTAGAGTATGTTGACTACCAGCTTGGGGAGGAGGAGGCTATAGATCTAGAGAGAGAAATCTTTGAGGAAGAAATTGTGGAAGCTCTCTTTCAAATGAATCCAAGGAAGGCCCCTGGGCCAGATGGGCTGCCAAACTTCTTTTACCAAAAACTATGGGATGTGGTTGGTAAAGACTTAAATCTCACCTTCATAACCTTAATCCCCAAAAGTGACCATCCTGAAGAACTCAGCCAATTCAGACCAATTAGTCTTTGCAACACAATTTACAAGAGCAAATAGACTATGTTTGCTGGAATACAGTTGCCGAAGGAGAAGAGCAGAAGAAGAAGGAGAGGAAGATTTGAGAATGGCGGCAAATGAATCTCTCAGCCAGCCCAACTCTATTATAAATAAGTGTATTACACAATGTTACATAAATAGACTAGAATGCCCCTGATTAGTGATGGGACACCTAGACAAATAAAACACTAAATAAGATTAGGCCCAATAACTAAGGCCCAACAACTAATGACTTAAGACCCAACAAAGATAAGCATACATATTAAGACAGCCGAACCAACACTCCCCCTCAAGCTAAGCATGGATATCAATCATGTTTAGCTTGCCAAGTAAGTCCACGAATTTTATTGAAGCTAGCCCTTTAGTTAAAACATTTGCGATCTGCATCTCAGAGGGAGTATAAGGAATGCAGAGTTCTCCTGAGACTATTCTTTCTCTGACAAAGTGGCGGTCTATCTCAATATGTTTCATTCTATCATGTTGCACTGGGTTATTTGCAATGTTGATGGCAGCCTTGTTGTCACAGTACAACCTGAGAGGGTACTCGATCCTTATTCCAAGTTCACCAAGAAGGATCTTAAGCCACAGAAGTTCAGCAACACCATGAGCCATAGCTTGATATTCAGCCTCTACACTTGATCTAGCCAACACATTTTGTGTTTTACTCCTCCATGTAACTAGATTTCCTCCAACAAAGGTGCAGTACCCGGAAGTGGACTTCCTGTCCCCAACAGAACCAGCCCAACCTGCATTAGTATATGCTTCAACTTAAATTTTATTGTGTTTTCTGAACAAAATCCCTTTCCCTGGGCAAGTCTTCAAATATCTGAGAATCCTTTCCACAGCTCTCATGTGAGGGATTTTAGGAGAGTGCATGAACTGACTGACAACATGTACAACATAAGCAATATCAGGGCGAGTGAGGGACAGATAAATCAACTTCCCCACCAGCAATATCAAGGTAGTCCTCTCCTACTGATTCCTGTAGACCATGGTTTTGCTCTATTGGAGTATCTGCTGGCCTACACGCCATCATACCTGTCTCTTGTAGAAGATCAAGGACATATTTCCGGTGACATATATAGATGCCCTCTTTTGACCTAGCAACTTCAATCCCAAGGAAGTATCTCAGCTGGCCCAGGTCTTTGATCTCAAATTTAGCAGCCAAGAACACCTTTAGTCTTTTAATCTCTTCCTGATCATCCCTTGTAATCACCATATCATCCACATAGACAATAAGTGCTGTAAGTTTGCCATTTTTCTTCCTTATGAACAAGGTATGATCTGCCCCACTTTGAGTGTAACCCCCTTTCTTCATGGCCCCACAAAGCTTCTCAAACCAAGCTCTAGGAGACTGCTTAAGACCATATAATGCTTTTCTCAGTCTGCACACCTTCCTGCCAAACCTATAACCTGGTGGAGGATCCATGAATACCTCTTCATGTAGGTCGCCATTTAGGAAAGCATTCTTCACATCCAACTGATGTAGCTCCCATGAGAAGTTTGCAACTAATGACAATAGAACTCGGATTGTATTGAGTTTTGCTACTGGAGCAAAGGTTTCTTTGTAGTCGATCCCTTCTTTTTGAGTAAACCCTTTTGCTACAAGTCTAGCCTTGTACCTTTCAATGGACCCGTCCTCCCTATGCTTAACAGTGAACACCCACTTGCATCCAACAGTGCTTTTCCCTTCCGATAGATCCACTAATTCCCAAGTCCGTGTTTTCATTAAGGCTTTCATTTCTTCGTTCATAGCCTCTTTCCATCTTGGGTCGGACACTGCCTCTGAATACCTAGTAGGGACATGCACAGAAGAAAGAGCAGATACAAAAGAACAATAGCGAGGAGACAAATGTGAGTAAGACACAAAATCAGCAATGGGGTGTCGGATAGTACAAGAACGGGTAGGCTTACGAAGGGCAATAGGAAGATCCAAGTCAGAGGGATGTGTGATAGGATGACCTGGAGTTGCTGAGACAGGTTGATCCGAGTCCAATTGGTTGCTGTCATGAGTTAGAGGACCCCTTTTCCTTCTATTGTAGGTGATTCTTATATCTTTTTGTTGCCTGCTGGAGTCTTCTGTAACATCTGCAACATCACGAGTAGTAGCTGGTACAATGGGAGCCTCACTAGATTCACCTGGGATACCACAACTAGGAGGATCAGGAGGAGAAGATGGAAGGTCCGAGGCTGAAAGAGGCACAAAGAAGGAGGGAACAGAAGAATCCTCTTCCATCCCGCTAGTCTCCCCTTGAAGAGGATTCTGGGAAGAATGAAAATAGGATTGAGACTCAAAAAACACCACATCCTTTGTGACATATTTTTTCTTGGTGACTGGATCATAACACTTGTAACCCTTCTGTGTAGGAGAGTACCTCAAAAAGATTCCTTTCGTAGCCCTAGGATCCAATTTGGTCTTCTTTGGATCCTTTACATGTATAAAGC
Source organism: Nelumbo nucifera (assembly GCF_055504915.1). Lineage (NCBI taxonomy): Eukaryota > Viridiplantae > Streptophyta > Magnoliopsida > Proteales > Nelumbonaceae > Nelumbo > Nelumbo nucifera. The sequence goes on along the minus strand of NC_142649.1, from coordinate 1,437,192 downwards.
ATACACAACCGAAGACTCTCGGTGGAAGAGAAAAGTCTGGAAGATGAGGGCAAAGGACAGAGAAAGGAGTTTTCATCCACAATACCTTGGATGGCATTCGATTTATCAAATATGATGCAGTAAGGACTGCTTGAGACCAATAGTGTTTGGGAACCTTGTGCTGAAATAGTAAGGCTCGGGCAGTCTCCAATAGGTGTCTATTTTTGCGCTCAACAACCCCATTCTATTGGGGGGTACTAGCACAAGATGATTGATGGATCATTCCAGCATCCTCCATAAACAGGTTCAAGGATCTTTCAAAATATTCAGCAGCATTATCTGACCTGAATTGTTTAATTTTCTTGCCAAATTGTGTTTCAATCATTTTGTAAAATTCCATGGTTACCCGTGGCACTTCATCGCGTCCTTTTAACAAGTAGATCCATGTGCATCGTGAGTAGTGATCAATAAAACTGATAAAGTACCAAAAGCCATCAACAGAAATAAGGGGTGAAGGGCCCCAAACATCAGAGTGGATTAATCGAAAGGAGCTTGAATTTCATTACTAGAAATTGGATAAACAGTTCTACATTGTTTTGATAGCTGACATACTTCACAAACTAACTTTTGACTTGAAACACCTTTGAATAATTCCGGAAACAACACTTCTAATGATGAAAAAGGTAAATGACCTAGCCTAGCATGCCACAAATGTAACCGAGCTGATGTCTGCATCAAGGTAGTAGAGACCTCCACACTCATGACCACTCCCAATCGTTCTCTTCGTCAATCTGTCCTAAAAGACACAATGAGTAGGAAAAAAGTTATGCTACAATTCAAATTCTTGGTAAGCTTTGAAACAGATAAGAGATTTGAAGAAAGATTGGGAACATGCAGAACAGATTTGAGTGAGAGGTCCTTGCTTAGGTCAACCACCCCTTTCCCAGAGATGGTAGAGAGAGAACCATCAGCAACCCTCATCTTATCTTGGCCAGACAATAATTGATAGGAAGAAAATAGAGAAGACATATGTGTCATGTGGTCAGTTGCACCAGAATCAATAATCCAAGAGGCATGACCAATAGAACTAGTTGCACTAAGAGCAGAGACAATATCTAATCTGGCAAGAGAGGTGGAAGCAAGAGAATTGGTCCTTAGATGAGCTAGTGCCCGGCTAAGTACCTCTACCTCATCAGCAGTGAAACCCGAGGAACCGTGTCTGGAGGAATTAGAAATTTGTCCCATGGGGGAAGAAGTAACTGTGGATGAGTGTTTTGAGCTATCATTACTGTGACTAGCAACCAGATTCCCACTTGCAGCTTGACCCTTCTGATGCTTCTTATCTTTCCTCAAAGCAGCTGGTTTCAGATGTGGATAGAGAACCCAACAAGTCTCTTTCACATGCCTTTCTCCTCCACAGTGGGTGCACTTCAGATGCCTCTTGTCCGAGTACTTATTCCCTTTCTGATTTGTAGAAATTAGGGCCGAATGTTCAACAGGCTGCTCAGCTGGCTTAATTTGAGTATCAACTTGCATCTTTTTTCTTCTAACCTCTTCATTCCTCACGAGGTAATGGACATGATGTAAGTCTGGCATTTCATCCCTTCCCAGAATTTGGGACCTTATGCTCTCATATATTGGATCTAAGCCAACCAAAAATTTAAATGCTCTGCCCTCTTCAATTTGTTTGTCATGCCTTTCCTTATCTCTGGCATTCTCCCAATCAAGAATAAGGTGATGATCTAGTTCTTCCCATAGTCCTTCTAAGGTAGCAAAATATGTTGCAACAGTCATATCCCCTTGCCTCAAGGCAGCAATGTCTTGATTCAGTCTATAAATTCTGGCATTATTTTTTTCTGCCCATAAGTTTTAGACACTTTCTCCCATATCTTGGCAGCAGTGGAGAAATGTTGAACAGTCCTACCTACCCTTGGAGTCATTGAAGCAAGTAGCCAGGACATAATAGTAGCATTCTCCTTACGCCAAACTGCATATTCCACACTACCCACTTCAGGTTCCTTCTTCAGTCCGTCCAAATAACCAGTGAGTTCCCGGGGTGTGATGAAGAGCATGGCTGAAACAGACCATTCTCTGAAGTTGTACTCATCCAACAATACATTAGTGATCTGCAGGCTGTGCAGATTTGGATTCTCCAGATTATGAAACCTCCCACCAGTCCTAACATCTCTAGAAGACACTTCCCTGGATATAGAAGACATCTTCTCCTACTTGCAAAGATCAAAGCTGTAAACACAATATACAAAAAGCTGTTTCAGACTTACGGAACTTGTTGCACTGCAAACTCAGTCCTGAGAACCCGTAACAGAGCTGAAACCACGAGCACCACACGGCTGCACTGTGCTCTAATCACTGCCGTCGCAAACTGTAATCTGTTTTGCTGACTTCTGCTGTGTTCTAATCACTGCTGTCGCAGGCTGTAATCTCCCCTACGACCAGTTCTAGGACTGCCGCAATCAGTCCTCCCACCTAGATCTGTTCAACACAGATCTCTCTTAGCCGAATGGCTACAATCTGCTGTACTGAGTCTAGTAGGGCATCAACTTCTGGGACTAATTCCCCTTGGGCCCTACAACCAAGGGAAACCCTAGATGTAGGTCCTGCTGTGTTCTACGACCAACCCTAGGGTTTCTTGGCAGCAACCAAGATTAGATCTCTGATACCATGTTTGCTGGAATACAGTTGCCGAAGGAGAAGAGAAGAAGAAGGAGAGGAAGATTTGAGAATGGCGGCAAATGAATCTCTCAGCCGGCCCAACTCTATTATAAATAAGTGTATTACACAATGTTACATAAATAGACTAGAATGCCCCTGATTAGTGATGGGACACCTAGACAAATAAAACACTAAATAAGATTAGGCCCAATAACTAAGGCCCAACAACTAATGACTTAAGACCCAACAAAGATAAGCATACGTATTAAGACAGCCGAACCAACAGACTAAAACCAAAGATGGAATCCCTCATTACCCAAAATTAGAGTGCCTTCTTGAAAGGGAGATACTTGGGAGACATCTTAGTGGCCCATGAAATCTTCTACCATATGAAAAGATCAAAAGCAAAAAAAGGGTATATGGCTCTAAAGTTAGATATGAGCAAATCTTATGATTGGGTTGAATGGGTTTTTCTGCAAAGGTTAATGGAAAAGATGGGATTTGGTCAAAAATGGATTAATTGGGTGATGGAATGTGTAACATCAGTCACGTATCAAATTCCAATCAATGGTTCCCCTAACAAAAAAATTCACCCTTCTAGAGGAATCAGACAGGGAGATTCCTTATCTCCTTACCTTTTTCTTCTTATATCGGATGTTTTATCTAGAATGCTCCTTAAGATGACTGTTGATAAGAAGATCTCCGGTGTTAAAATTAACCATGACTGTCCAACTATTTCCCACCTGTTTTTTGCAGATGATAGTGACATTTTCACCAGAGCAGATTTGGGAGAAGGGTAAAAAATTCTGGAACTAATCAGGTTATATGGGGGAGCTTCAGGACAACAGATGAATCTGAATAAATCAGAAGTTTTTTTTTAGCTCAAATGTGCATGATAAAATTCAAAAAATTATTGCCAAAAGTATGCATTTCAAGAGAGTTTTTAAACCATCTATCTATTTGGGCCTCCCCACACACTTTTTGCAGGTCAAAAAAGAGCCTGTTTGACTTTCTAATAACTAGGGTAGAGAAAAAGGCCTTAGGTTGGAAGAGGAAGCTGTTGAACCATGCAGGTAAAGAGGTTTTGCTAAAAGCAGTGCTGAACGCAATCCCGGTCTACTGCATGTCATGTTTTCAGCTCCCTGTGAGTATTTGTGAAAAGCTGAAAAAAGGTTCAGCAAGCCTTTTGGTGGGGTAAGGAGGATGGAGGCAGGGATGTTTGTTGGATTAGTTGGAATCAGCTTAGCAAGAATAAGCTTGATGAAGGGCTGGGGTTCAGGGATCCAGAGTGCTTTAATAAAGCTCTCCTAGCAAAGCTAGCTTGGAGATTAGCTTTAGGAGAAGACGGCCTATGGGCAAGAGTTATTAGGGCAAGGTATATCAAGAATAGGTCTTTCCTCTGTGATGTCTTGCCCAAGTCAGGATCATGGGGATGGAAGAGTATATTAGTGGGAAGAGAGGTCTTAAAGGAAGGAGTGTATTGGGCTGTGGGTTCAGGTAGAGAGAGACATATTCATCTGTAAAGATTCCTGGATTCCAGGGCTACCAAACTTTAAAGTTATTGGACCTCAATTATTTCTCGTGTGAGTAATCTGGTGACTCCCACCAGCAGAAGTTGGAATATTGATCTGATTAACTCCAATTTTACTTCCCCGTTTGTAGAGAAAATCCTTGGAAGTTAAAATCCCTCTTTTTGAGAGAGATGATCAGCCAGTGTGGTCTCCCAACAAGTCAGGAAAGTTTACTGTAAAATCAGCTTATTTCTTAGCAAAAAGGCGAGCTGTCTCCTCCAATGATCAATCTTGTAGAGACAAGAAGCTCTGGTCTGCCATCTGGTCTTTTCTGTCCCTCCAAGGATTAAATCTTTCTGTGGAAAGGTTGTGTAAATGCCTTGTGTGGGCTTGAGGATGAATCAGTTCTTCATGTCTTGTGTTCTTGTGAGTTTGCAAAGCACTGCTGGTTTTGGGGACCTGTCAGTGACCTCCTCCATAACAACCTTAGGGCTGGATCTTTCAAGGAATGGTTAGATAATTGGTTTGTTTTCTGCAACTCCCAGAAAGATGAAAACTAATTTTGAAATCCTATTCGAAACCTTTCTGTGGAACATATGGCTACATAGGAATAATGTGGTATTTAACTATATTGAGCCTAATCCTATTTCTGCACTTGACAGGGTAAAGATGCAGATGCTGGAATATCAGAAGGTAGTAGCTATGTCATCACCAACACAGCCCCTTTCTAGCAGGGTCCACATGTTTTCAGCCTCTTGGTGTTCCGCCCCCCCTCCCATGATAACTGGTTCAAAATAAATGTTGACGGGGCTTTTTGCAATAACGGGAAGGCTGCTATAGGTTTGGTGGTGAGGGATTCCATGGGGCTTGTGTTTGCAGCCAGTTGTCTGTCAGTGGCTGCTCTCCTCAACAAGTTCAGCTTCTGCTCTTTTGGAAGGTTTGATGTTTGCAGAGTCCTTAAAGCTGCCAAATGTGATGGTTGAAAGTGACAGTAAGGTTTTGATTGATTGCCTGAATAGATTAGGAGAAGGAAGTCCAGCAGAGGTCTCTAATCAGATTTTGGACTGTCTTCAAGTTGCAAAAAATCTGAATGTAGTCTTCTCTTTTGTCAAGCGTTCAGCAAACCAAGCAGCTCATGTGGCAGCTCATCACGGTTTGACTCAGAACTACTGTAACTGGGAAGCATGTCCATGGTGGATAGCAAGTCCCGTGCTTGTAGATCTTTCTAATTCTAGCTCGTTTTAAGTGTTTTTTTTGTCTGTTTGTTTTAGTCTGTATTTTTTTTAGTTTGTTTTGTTTAGTCAGTGTTTTCGGTTCTGTGTTGTCTTCTGTAGTTTCTGTTTGCTGTTTTTAATGGAAATCTTTCTTGCCAAAAAAAATGAGACATTATAAGAATGACTAGACAGACTTAGGTTTTGAATGATTGGATGCATTAGATTCCACATACAGCCATAATTATAGAAAAACTCTCATTATAACCTTAAGTTACAGTAACAGACTAGGTTAATCTCGAAATTAAAATATACCTAAACTTCCTCCAATGCGATTCTGAAAAGGATACATAGAAACATCCATATTCTCTACATCCTCTGATGTAGCTTTTATTCCAAAATGTAGGACGGATTTATTTGATACCAAATGGTGCAGGATGGCTATGATGCATTGGTGCATCAGTCTATGCTAGATGTAGTCAGGGCATATCTGCTTAGATGTGAGAAAAACAACTTGAATCAAGGGGATAAATTTGTATCTGTCTACTCTGCTCCATATTGAAAATTTGAAATCACTATTCAGGAAATTGATATACTTGAGACTGTATAGTGGGAGAATCCCAGGGATGTAGCTCAATATCAGAAATTGAAGTAAGGAAACAAAGTATTCTAGTTTCTAGCTGTGTTGAATCCTGAATATTACTCAATCATAAACAGATTCTCACTCATGACAGTGTTTCACTATCACGAGCATAATCCCCTGTCAGAGTGTGGAAACTAGGAGCCTTGTGATGCTACAAGCTGTTGGATCTGATTATATTGCATTGGTTGTTTCATGGGAATTTCTAAACTACAGCTGACTAGTTTTCTAGGAACGTTGGAAATGATATATGTGTTTTAGTTTTACAATATCACGTAATCATGAGTAATTTTGTAAGTCCCTCGTGGTAATATATGTTACTATGCATGTGACAGATACCACATAATTTTCTATTGCCATATTTTTCTCCTCTAACTCTCTCCTCCCTTCTTCTCTTTGCTTTTCTTCTTCTATTCAATTACTTGAACTCATTCATATTTTTGAACAGCTGATGTGCATATGTTAACATTAGTTTCATTTTTCCTTGTGTGCAGTAGCAATTACATTCGGTCTGATGTAAAGCAAAATGTTATCTCATCTTTTCCCCATTATGGGCACTCAGGGATAGTTGAGGCTGCAAGAGAGCTCTTCATGCAAATTGATGGGCAACCTGAAAATGGAGGTAAAACTGTTATGTTTTTTCCATCTATTTTGAATCATATCTCCAATTTTTCAAAAGACTTCTTGATTTTGAAAACTTTGTTCTTTTTTATCTTACTCATCCATATATTGATTGATTTATCATACTCACTTTTTGCATAATGATTTCAGACAATCTAAATTGGATGTTTTGTTACAGAGCCAATTTCCACTTTAGAAAAACTCCTTTTCACCATTCACTTAAATACAGAAAAGTCTCATGGTAATAACCTATCCTTGCTGAATTTTGGCCCAACAGATCTGTCAGGTAGGAATAATGCAACGTTGGGTCTTGCTATCTGGAACATGGGAAGCGTGGGTCCAAGACACATGTACTGGTCATGTCTCTAGACACAATTTTTTTACTCTTGATTGTTATCATTTTAGGAGCTGTTTGGTAACTGCTTATGCAGCAGGAATAAATGACTTATTGCTTTATGCTTAAGTAAATAAAATAATTAAAAAATAAATAACTTGAGATTATGGTACAAACCCAAATTTAGCTTCTGCCATTAAGGAGTTCACAACCTACTTAATAACTTATTCACTAGAAAACAAAGCAATAATTCTTTAAGTTCATCCACTTCAGCAGCTATCAAACGGCCCATTGGAAGGAATATCTGAAATCATAGGATGTTCAGTGGTTGACTGACCTTATTGGTTTTTTGGGACTTCTTCTAGGAGGTAACCCAAATTCTCATAGGTTTTGGAATCTAGTTATTGATAGATTTGAAGAAATAAATAAATAAGACCACCTCGAAATGAAATTATATCTGTTTGAGGGAAAGAACCATTTTGAATAGGTTTACTCTAGCTAACCTTCTGATGCAGGACAGGGTGAGGGTCCTACTTAGGATCTAGTGGTGGTCTTTGTGGGGTGAATGGAGGGCTGTAGGTGTCTAATGATGAAAAATATGGATAGAAAAGCAAGTAGACTTTTCCGTCCCCCAAAGAATAAGGAATTAGAAAGAAAGAGGTGAACTCTTGCTGTTAGTATAAGCAACAAAGAAGAGAGAGAGAGAGATTTCTGGCAACAACCAGAATTCATTGAACCACACTTTATTTCATCCAATCAACTCTCCTTGAACTCCAATTACTATGACTCTATTTTTAGACTTAACGTATAAACCTGAATGTCCCTTTGTAGAATCCAATTTGGACTAGGAAATTGACCAAAAACAACTTCAAATTGTTTTAAAACAAACACAAATCCATAAGTAACACATAAGGACACTTCAATAAGAACTCCAATTCCTAAACAACTACAATAACACTTCCCCAATCCCATTATAACCAACTTAATTTAAAGACACCAGAAATTACTAAAAATAGGAAACAACAAGTTAACTAAAAATAATAATTATGAGAATTACTTAAATAGTATGTCCTATAGTGACCATAAATAGTAATTTTAAAACAACAAAAAACTAAGTAGACCCTACTTTTAATTTTTGCCAATTCTTTTCCCATAAATTTCCTTCAAGATGAGAACGAGGCCAAAAGTCTTTCTCAGACCATTTCTTTCTTCTCTTTAGATCTGTTATCTTCTTCTTGGGTTTCCAAAGAGGCTCAAACTGATCTAACCAAGTGCATGCTGCTCCATTACCTTCCTATATATTTTCTCATAGTCTGTAGAGACAGTGAGAACTAGTTGTAGAGCTATTTTTGTACTTTTACTTCTTTTTTGTACATCTATTTTTTCTGTACACTACCTTTTGTACACTAAGGGAAGATTTGTCCTTTTATTTTCTTTAATATAAATATTTCTCTTAGGGTGTCGATGGTCATTGACACATCACACACCTACCAAACTGCTGTTCTCTCTTTTTTCTCTCTCTTTGTCCTTTTCGATCTGTCTCTGACATGGTATCAGAGCAGGTCACGATCTGATCTGCATTCAGTCTCTTCTCAACTCTTTCTTTTACTGTTTTCTTGAGGGCTCCCTAACAGTATTTGGGAACCTCTCGAGTGCCCTTGAATCTCATTTTCTAGGGCTGCTTTCGATCAGAACTTTACAGACTAGTTTTCTGGACTGTTGCACCATCAGATTACTTTTCCTCATTGGATATCTTTGTAGAGACATCAGATCAGTCAAAAAATTTAGATCTGGTGTCACCCAGAGCAGATCTATTGATTCCATTGGTTTGGTTTGGATCGGCTTTGTTTTAGAAGGGTTTTGATCTACTTCTGAGTTTGGCAGACCATTATAGTTTCCTTTTCTGGACATCGACTGAAAGGTACTTCTTTCTACCTTTTGATTTGAATTCTATCCTTTGTTTGGAAGTGTGCGCTGCTGTTCCTTGTTCTTCAATGGTGTCAGAAAGGACGGATGTTCTCCCTATTAAGTTAAATGGTACGAACTATGCATTATGGAAGTTTAACTTTCAATTCCATGTTGAGGCAAAGGGACTTTGGGGATATCTAGATGGATCCGTGGTTAAACTCGATGATTCAGACATCAAGGCTTTTAATCAGTGGAAGATTGATGATGCACAAATTGTATCATGGATCCTAGGATCAGTTAAAACTGACATCACAATCCTTATGAGAGGATACAGGACTGCCTATGAGATGTACGATTATCTTGAGAAAGTATATCAGCAATCGAACACTTCTAGACAGAACCAAGTAGAAGTTGATATCTTTTTGTACTATCATGGAGAAAGGAAAGTCCAAGAATACTATGCAGGGAAATGATCCATCAGACTATTGTGTGAAGTATATGAAGGAACACTTTGATAGAAGGAAGATTATGTATTTCCTAATGCATCTCATACCTGAATTTGAAGTTGCCAGATCTAGTATCCTCAGTCAAGGAGCTCTCCCTGATCTGGATACTATTTTTTGGGAAAATATTGAGGGCTGAAACCAGATTTGTTACACAGACCACTCTTGATGGAAGGAAAGGTTCCAATATTGATGTTGTTTTCCTAGCAACAAACCAAATGAGGACTTTTCAAGAGTTCAGTGCTATGAATGCAAGGAGTTTGGGTATGTTGTCTCCCATTGCAAGAAGAAGAATACTTGTACTTAACTACTTATTGCAAATAGTTCGGCCATATCATTACAGAATGCCCTACTCGGCCCCAGAAAAGTGGTGGGTCAAATAAGAGGAAAGGAAACTACAAGGCCTATCAAACTACTATAGAGGGATCAAATGCCTCCTCTTCCATTACTTTAGTGGCTGGCCAAAATGATACTTCTGGTGGCATGTCAGAAGAACGGATTTGACAGCTCATGTCCTCAGTCATCTCTTTAGCCTTCTTTGCTATTAGCCTATCTGGTAAGTCCCCAACCTATCACCCTTCACCAAATCACCTTTGGTTTATTGACTCTGGAACCTCAACCATATGACAGGGGCCACATTCGATAAGTATCCCAAACCCCATCTTCCCAATAAACACATTGTTATGGAAAATGGTGAAAAGTTAGATATACTTGATTGTGATGATTTGTATTTATCTACCTCTAAGTCCTCTTCTTTTATTTACCCAAAACTATATTTGTGCCCAAGCTAACCGCCAATTTGATTTCTGTTGGCCCACTTGTAAAGGAAGGTAACACTGTTTCATTTTATTCTAATGGTTGTTTGATACAAGATCAACAAACTGGGGAGGTGAGGGGTAGGGGCTTAGATTGGGATGACTATTTGCTCTGGAGTTTGAGAAGAATAAGGCTGATCCCATTTCTACTTCATGTTTGCTTTCTACTACTTTTAGTTTTGAGTCTTTTAATTGTAATAATGATTGGCATTTGTGGCATAAATGCCTTGGCCATCATTTTTCTAAGAAACTTGAGTAGTTGTTTGCTCCCGATAGTTTACCAGTTTCTACACATTCTTTTAAGAATGTTAATAAAGATTGCATTACTTGTGGTTTATGTAAAAGTCACATTTTATCCTTTCCTTCTCATTTTGAGCATGCTTTAGTTCCTTTTTATTTAATACATAGTGATCTTTGGTTGTTTCCTGTTATTTCTCGATTGGATTATAAGTATTTTGTAATTTTTATTGATGACTGAACTCGGTTTACTTGGGTTTACTTTATTCGAAAAAAATCTGAAATTTATTTTGTATTCAAACACTTTCATGCTTATGTTGCTACCCAATTTGATGCCAAAATATGTGTGCTACGATCTGACTCTGGGGGAGAGTACTTTGATGGGGATTTTCAAATCTACTTGAAACAACATGGAATTCAATCCCAAAAATCCTGTCTGGGTACCCCACAACAAAATGGGGTAGCAGAAAGAAAGAATGGGCATATTTTGAATGTAGTGAGAACCTTATTACAAGATTCCCATGTACTCTCTTGGTTTTGGGTGGAGGCGGCTAGCAAGAAGAAGGTGGTGACATGTCCAATTGGGTTGCACGTGTCTAAAGAAGATGTAGAACTCAAGCCCAATGTTGGCCTTCCTATTAAGGAAGGTGGACCGTCAAATAGAGGCCCACTTAGCTCTAATTTGTTGTTAAAAATTGGTTTTTCAAATTATGTTGAATTTATTCAAATGGACAAGATGGGGGAGGAACGTCCTACGTTGAAGCACTTAAAAGGGGGGAGAAGAAGGGAGGGATAGGCGGATAGCTATTGAACTAGGGGCTAACCACCCGGTTGGTTCGTTTTGTAAGTCCCCACCATGTGATGACTTAAGGTGCACGTGTAAGAGATAGAGAGGGTCGACAGGAGATGGCAAGGACGGTCTAGCATCATCTCCATAAATTTCTAGCAGTCGACAAGGGGCAAATTCTTCACAGTTGCAGTGGGTTAATCATTCCTCGGCTATTCGTGATAGGCCTAACCCTTGCTATACATGGTCCAAGGAAGACTGGAGGGAAGAAGAGGATGAGCATTGGATTAACTATGAAGATTTTAACAAAGAAGTCTTATCTGAAGATGATTTGAGTATTGAAAACGTTGAAGGCACAGTCCAAGTCTGTTTGAACAATGACAATGACCTTTATATAGGATCTCTCTTTAAGGGAGAAAAGGTCAACTATACTCAATTTGAAAACCTATATGGTGACATAAGTAATAAGTAGGAATTTCAAAGGGAAGAAGAGAATAGTGGAAAGTCACTTAAAGACAAAGGAAGAATTATGGAAGTGCGACTACCTTTAGATAATGGCCTAAAGGATCCTCTCCAGTGCTAGGGAGGTAACAAGTGTATCCAAGGAGATAAGGATACCATTCCATGTGAGCGGCAAGAACAAGGTGTTCAAGCAGTGAATTGGTAGGGGAACTAGGAAACTTTGTTGGAAAATCTGACTAGGGGAACAATACTAGAGTTGATCCGGGTTACTACAAGTCTGAGTCCTTCCCAAATGGACAAAACTGACTGTAAGGGTTTGGGGAACCACTAGAGGAAACTAATGTAACAATGTTGGTTTAGTTTTTGATACTAATATCTACCCTATTGGTTCTATGGATATTTCAAGTCCCGTCCATGGCTCTAGTGTGCCCTTGTTAGTGCTTGTAGAAGGAGAAACTCTAATCGATTTAGAAGGAAGAGTAGATGGTGAAGAAACAATTAGAAATAGAGGAGGGACGATCGCTTCTAAGTTTGGGGGGAAAGGTTGAAGGAAACTAAGGGAGATGTAGTACCTAGTGAAGGGTTAAGCAAGATTGGGAAAAAGGGATTTTGAAGGATATACGATTCTAGAAGAAAACTAAAGGTGGGATTTTTTTAAAGGAACTAAATAAGGGGAAGGAGGAATAAGTTGGGTTTGGAAAGAATACAAGTGGAGAAATACAAAACATAGACTTTGAGTTGAGAGACATTCCATTGGGTTCGTCTTTCTATACTTGGTCAAACCTTCAAGATAATCCCATTTGTTCTAAGATTGATAGATTTCTAGTGTCACTTGATTGGGAAGAGCATTGGACATGTTTATTTTGGAGAACTCTTCCTAGAATTACCTTAGATCGCTGACCCATTTGTTTATTTCAGAGGTTCATTGATGGTTGCCCAATACCTTTTAGGTTTGAGAACATGTGACTTACTCACCCGGAATTCAAAGAGAAGGTCAAATCTTGGTGGAATAACCTTAATCAGATATCAAATTGGGAGGGCAAAAATTCCTAAAGAAACTACAATTGTTGAAAAAGAAAATTAGAAATTGGAATAGGGAGAAGTTTGGATGATTAGAGGAGAAAAAGACTACTTTGATATGATAAATTGTGGAAATTGATAAGAAAGAATTGGAGGGTTTCTTAGTAGTTGGTGATAGGGAGTTGATATGGTCCTTGAAGGAGCTAGGGGAGACATTATTAAGAGAGGAAATAAGTTGAAAGCATAAGTTTAGGGAGAGGTGGGTCAAGGAAGGAAATGGTAATACAAGATTTTTCCATGTCATTGCAAATGGTACAAGGAGAAAAAGCCTTATTACATCCTTAAGGCTCCGTTTGGTTTGTGGGATAGGGATGAGAAAAAGGGAATATTCCAAAAATATTCCCTTTTCTCTTATTTGGTTTGAGAGAAAAAGAGGGATGGGAAAGACGTGGGATGGCAGATTCCAAAATCATGGAATCAGGGTCACACCAAAACAGTGCGACCCTAGTGGAAAAACTGGGAAATCACTGTTACCACTTACCATCATGATGAAAAGAGGAGGGAAGGCCAAGAAAAGTGAACCAGAGACAACGAAGAGGAAAGAGAGAAACAGTGCGACTCCGTCTTCCTCCCTTTCTCCCTTTCTCAGCGACGACGAACAGACGTTAGTCTCGTCTCTGTCCCTGGGTTCGTCTTCCTCTTCTCTCTGTCCCTGTCTCCCTTTCTCAGTGCGACTCTGTCTTCCTCTTCTCTCTTCTCCCTCGTCTTCTCTCCCTCCACCTTCTCTCTTCTTCCTCTTTAGACTCTGACGGGCTCAATGGGAGTTGCCTCTGTTCGTGAAGTTCCTGGCGAAGCTCCTGGTGAGAGTCGCCTCTGTTCGTGAAGTTCCTGGCGAAGCTCTTGGCGAGAGTCGCCTCTGTTCGTGAAGTTCCTGGCGAGAGTCGCCTCTGTTTGTGAAGTTCTTGAAGTCGTGCCTCTATTCGTGAAGTTCCTGAAGTTGTGCCTCTGTTCGTGAAGTTCCTGAAGCTGTGCCTCTGTTCGTGAAGTTCTTGAGGAAGGTGAACAGTACTTTCCCATCCCATCCCATCCCAGTAAAACCAAACACAGAAAAGTTAAATTTTTATACTTTCCATCCCATCCCATCCCATCCCATCTTTTTCCATCCCACCCAAATCTTCCCACAAACCAAACGGTGCCTAATGTTAAGGAAAAATGAGATTACTGACCAAAGTAGAACCGATAAGGCATTCTCGAATCATTTTAGATCAATTTAAGGAAGTTTTTTTATTGGATGGATCAAAAGCTCTGAAGCTAATGGTTTTACAATGGCCTTCTACCAAGATTGTTGGGACATAATCAAAGCTTACTTGCTCAGAGTTTTTAGTGAGTTTCATAGAAGAGGTATCATTAGTCCGAGTATGAACTCTACTTTCATTATGTTGGTCCCATAGAAGAGTAATGCTAGCCAACCAAGGGATTTTAGACCTCTTCGCCTAGTCACCAATATCTACAAGGTAATTGCAAAGGTGGTCTTTGAGACTTAAAGAAGGTGATTCCCCCACTTATTTTGCAATTTCAAGGGGATTTTATTCAAGATAGGAAAATAGTTCATAAAATTTTGATTGCTATTGAATGTGTGGAGGTCCAAAAGAGGTTAAAGAGGAAGGGAGTGGCAATCAAATTGGATTTGAAGAAAGACTGATTTGGTGGATTGGAATTTCTTAGTTGATATATGACTTTGGGGACTTGTGGTGTAAATGGATTAAAGATTGCTTACAAACTAGTCATTACGTAGCTATCCTTAGCTATCCTTAGTTGATATATGACTTTGGGGACTTGCCTTGTCTGTGGACTCAGACAAGGCAACCCTCTCTCTTCCTTTCATTTTACTTTGGTGGCTGAAGTGTTAAGTAAGTTAATCTCAAGAGTAAATAGTTTGCATCTGTCTAGAGGGTGGTCAATTGGGAGAGATAGCATCTTGATTACCCCTTTGCAGTTTGCAAATGGTGTCTTTTCTTTCTTGTGATGGGGTGGAAAATATGAAGGAGATGACTTGAGAACTATGGCAGATTCTTTAGGTTGTGAGAGGGAGAGTGGCCTATGAAATACTTAGGGTTAGTCTTAGGTGACAACCATAGATCTGCTAGTTTTTGGACCTTAGTAGTGGAGAGGGTGGAGAAGAGGTGGAAGAGGATCTATATTTCATTGGGGGAGGCTAACTCTTATTAAGTCCATCCTCTCCAACTTCCCAGTGTACTACATTTTAGTGTTTAAGATGCCCCAAAAGGTAGTGCGGAAAATTAAAAATCATGAGAGATTTTCTTTGGAATCCAGGGGAAAGAAAGAAATATCATCTAGTAAGATGGGAAAAGGTGGTTAAATTAAAGGTAGAAAGGGGGCTTGGGAATTGGTAATGTTAGGTTGAAAATTTTGGCTTCGCTTAGTAAACGGGTTTGGTGGTTCTCCAAAGAAAATGAGAGGTTGTGGCACAAAGTTGTTGCAAGTATTCATGGCATGTCAAGCAACAAATGGGATGTCGGTTGTCTCCTTAGAGGTTAGAGCTACTCTGGCCACTCCTTGAAAAGCCATTCATGATATACTTCCTACTTTCCTCAATCATGTTAGGTATGATTTCGCTTCGGGTCAAAAAGTTCGGTTTCAGAGGATGTGTGGATCGGGGATATCCCTCTAAGGGAGAGCTTTCCTTCACTTTTATCTCTTTCCAGTATTAAGGGTAAACCTGGGTTTGATTTTTTTGGCTAGCACTCTCCTTCAGGGCTAAACTGGAACTTAGGTTTCGACAAAAACCTTAAGAGATTCTGAAATTCCTAGTGTGTCTAAGCTATTGTGTTTGCTGAATTCAATGGTCCTGGGAGAAGGTAGCTTGGATTCTAGGGTTTGGCCGTTTGGGCCTTAACCCTAACGGTTTGTTCTCTTGCAAGTCTTTCTTTAATTCCCTAGTAGCCACCTCCCCTTCTCCTTCTTTCCTAGTCAAGGAAGTTTGGTGTTTTCCAATCCCCAAAAAATCAGTGCTTTCTGTTGGGAAGTGTTTCATGGCTGTATTAATACCTTTGACTTGCTTCAAAGAAAAGGACCAAACTGGTGTTTGTCCCCCAACTAGTACTTTCTTTGTAACTTAAATGGTGAGACTACTTTTCATCTCTTAATCTCCAGTCCTTTTGTTAGCTTCATTCGGAATTGGTTTTCTTCTCTTTTTGGATGTAGATGGTCTTCTCCTAATAGTTTGGAAGGATTGTTTAGCTCTACTATCTTTAGCTATACTAAAAGGTGGGGCAGGATTTCGGGGAGATGGACTAGAGCAATGGGCTTTGGACAGTTTGGGAGGAAAGGAATCTAAGAATTTTTGAAGATAAAGAAAGAAGTAAGGAAGCTCTGGTAGAAGTCAAATCTAAGAGTAGTAGACTGGACTAAAAGTTTGAAACTTTATTTTAAGGTTGAGGACTTCTTCAAGTGTTGGTGTGTCTGCCTCATCATCCCGAAGACAAAAAATAGTTGAGTGGTGAACTCCAAATTGTGGTTGGAAGAAAATGAATTTTGATGGTAGTTGTGTGGGCAATTCGGGCCCCTTGGGCATAGGAGAGGTCATTAGGGATGAGGAAGGAAACATCATAGCCTTATACTCAGGACCAGCTGAACAAGGTGATGTGGTTCGAGAACTGTTGTAGGTGATTCAAGAACTGTTGTAAACTGGCTGAAGAAGGGGGAGGAGGTGCCATGGCATCTAAGAAATGAACTCAAGCAATTTTAATGGTTGTCAAAAGACATGACAATCCAAGTTAAATGGGCTAGGAGAACTACCAACAGTCAAGCAGATGGTTTAGATAAGCAAGGTGTACAAAGAACTTCCTTGTATTGGGCTCAATTGTAATTCTTGGGTTGGGTCAGCTTTTCTGAAGCTGTTTTTTTTCCTCTTTTTCCACAACATCTTGTTGTAATTATTTTCTCTATAGTTGATGAAATCATTTGTGTTGCTGAACAAAAAAAGTATATTTTCTTATGTAATTCTAATAGGAATGCTGAAAAACAAGTTCTTACATTGAATTTCATGTTGTGACTATTTTATCTATGAAAATTGTGTTACTACATTAAAACTTTGATCTTTACATTCGTTTCTTATAGTGACTATTTGGAATAAATGGATTTACAGATAATCTACGTGAAGCCACTGGACTTCTTTCATCATTGATGGGAGCTGGATGTGAATGTTTCGGGTACAAAATTTACGTTGTTGGGCATTCCCTAGGTGGTTCAATTGCTGCATTATTGGGAATTCAGGTATGGTTTGTTAACTTCAAATGGTGCTACTTCATCTATTGCATGCTGTTTTTACTTACAAAATAATATACAAAGGAGAGAAAAGATGATCACTTAATAATGTTTGTAAAATGTTATAACTACCCTTGTGCATCATAGACACTTAACACTAATATTCTGAACACTAATTTTAACACTACCCTGAATTTAAACTGTTAGTAATTAGTTAGCTAGTTGATTCTTACATGAAACAACATAGGTAAGAGTAAATAGTAAGTAAAAGAGAAGCAAAAGAGGTGAGAGAGCATAGTTGTCAAGGCGACTAGGTTCTTTTCAAAGAACGTCTCGCCCAAACGCCAACTATGTTAGGCATATGCTTAGGGGGCTGAAGCAAATATATACTATATAAATATTTATTAAATAAAAAAATATAAAATATATAATATTTTATTGGTTGTTTTAGTTTTTATAATAGAACCTATTGCATGTTATGATGCTTTTGTTTTGAGGAAAGTAAAAACAAAATTAATCTTCAAGGGTTTCACTTTGACAATAGAATCGAAGTGAGGAAGAGGAGAGAACAACAGCCCTCCATCGTTCCCACACAGTTCTTCTTCTTCTTCTTCTTAGTTTTGTTCTCTGTTTCCTGGTTTAAAACAGTGGTTACGCCCCATTTTTCTCCTCTTCCTTTTTGTATCTTTTCTCCAAGTTTTTGGAATCATTTTATTGGACTAAAACAGGGGCTCCGCCCCCTTCTTTTGTTCTTAAATTTCCTGCATGTTTTCAACTTTTTTTTTCTCATTATTGGTGTCTGAAACAGGGGCTCTCCCCTTCTTTTATTCTTCATATTCTTCTTTTATTTTAGTATTTTTTCACCAGATTTTCTGGGTCTAGAACAGGGGCTCCACCCCTTTCTTTTATTCTTAATTTCTTGCATTTTTCAGCTTTTTTTTGTTCTCACCATTGGTTTCTGAAACAGGGGCTCCACCCCTTCTTTTCTTCTTCATATTTCTTCTTTTATTTTAATATTTTTTCACCAGATTTTTTAGGTCTAGAACAGGGGCTCCTCCCCCTACTTTTCTTTTTCATTTTCTTTTATTTTAGTATTTGTTTCCTATGTATTGTTGATCTAAAATAGGGGTTCCGCCCCCTTCAGTTCTTTCAAGTTCTAACTTCTAACTTGTAAGTTGCAACTCTAATATATTGTTTTTCCTACTTGAAGCAACATTGCAAGAAATACAAGCACAAAAGTAAGTGCAGAATACATAAAAAAAAAAAAAAAAAAAAAACTAGTTCAAAAGGTGTAGAAATCCATTGGCAAGCCTTATTTTTAAATTCCATCGCCTAGGCGCCTGGGTGCCCCATGGTTGCCTAGCCTTGCCTTGGTGCCTTGAAAACTATGTGAGAGAGTGGTAGAATTTTAGGTAAGAGTAAATAGTGTGGGCATTTCTATCAAATTGAGAGGTCATTTTTGAAGAAAAAGTTATAAAACACAACTTTGCTAATTAAGAGGCAGATGGACATCTGAGCCACTAAGAGGAATCTTTAAAATTAAGAGTCTAAATTCAGATGTAACAAATTGTTTGGGATGTCTGGAAATATGACTTTTCAGACCTCAGATGTCCATTTGGTGCAAACCAAAGAGTCCTTGGTGAAAATATCAACTTCAGAACATGCTTGTGTATCTGGGGATTACACTCCTGTAGTCAAATTTTACTAGTCCACCTTTAATCAATTTAATAAAATAACTTTTCTGATAAAAAAAAAAAAGTTACAGTCCGCCTCAATGTTCTCAGTTTGCTATTCAAATCTGGGGTGATATGAGATATGAATAACACTAGTATTGTCTGCATAAAGTAATGTAGGTGAAGGAACATCTTTAAGACTACACAATAGGCTGTAAGTATGTAATGGATGTTATGGGCAATATTGTACTATTGATAATATCAAATAATAAGGGGATGACTGGCCTACTTAGGCTAAGACATTCAATTTTTGCAAAACATTATTTCTTCGTCTCTCTCTTTCTCTCTCTCTCTCTCTCTTCTTTCTCTTCTTCTACCAACATTTTTTTCTATTTATTGGTTTCGAACTTGTTATCAAAGCAGAACTCATCAAGATAAAACAGAAGGTCGAGGTTGCCAGGTGCGATGTCAATAATCGTATGGGTGGTGTTGACCAGTCAAATAAAACCCTAGATCCTATTAGATCAGGATAATAGAAGAATTACGGTACATGTTTGAGCTACATGTGCAGCTTAGTTGATAATTTTCTCAAATTCTTTTTGTGCAAAAATGGAGAAAATCGTAGAAATTGCAGATTTGACTTCTTTGCTTAGAAATCTGAATCTGGAGTTTTTCTTCAAACGGCTGATTGTTCTTGGTGTATATTGAATTATGGTTTCTCTTTGGCTATGTCCAAACATGCACTCTTGAATGACCTATTAATGATTCCTAAAAGGCATATCTTGTGAACTTTGGGGTTTTGCAGCTACATTTTTGTCTCCATTGTTTTTAGCACCCTTGTTTCTACATTTGAATAGTCTAGACTCTAGAGTGTTAGCATCCACTCTGAGTAGCATAGGTTCTTCACCCAATCATTCTACTATTATAGGAGGGATTGCTGATGGGTCCAACCTCTCTATAACCATCATTAAGCTTAATAGAAGCATTTTTTTTGGAATGGTCTTAACTCGTGAAGATCTATATTGGAGGTAGAAATAAACTGAGGTACCTTACAGGGAAGGCTACTAGATCGGAAGGTCCAGATGCTAAGAAGTGGGACCATGAGAACCTTATTGTGGTAGCATGGTTGCTACCATGCTACCAATAGAGTTCTAAGAAATAATTTATAGTATTCAGGAATCACTCGAAGAAGTTGCACCATACAACCCAAGATTGCCGCAACGAACAATCTAGTTTCATTAACCTCTATATTGCCAACAGTTTACAAGTATTTATATACTGGCATTGGGTGGGGGGGAATACTAGCCTAATATACTAAAAGTACTAAGTTGACCTTTGACCAAAGACTGAAAAGAAAAGGAACCAATCCATGAAGTTCTAATCAAATTACAGAAAATTAACAGTACATAACACCTAAAGGATACCATGGGACCCTAAATAAAAGTGGAAAAAAATATCCTACTTCTAGTTTTATAATTTCCGTCTATTTCAAAAATCCCTATCTAGGTATTTAAAGCTATCTAACAGTGCCTTCTAGTTTATGATGGAGTTGTACAAGCATTTTTGAAAAGGCAAAGTTTGTTTCTGAAAACCTTTCCTCATTCCTACAAAAATTAGAAAATTTGTTAAGTGTTAAGCTCTATAAAATGAGAACGTGTTGCAGGTGAATCACTTCTAAATGGAACCTGCTTTTGGTTGCCAAAAGTTGTCATTCATCACATTCTAAGATCTACGGTAATACACCATACCCCACATATGATGTAGGACAGGGTAGGGGTCCTACTAATTTAAGATCTGATGGTAGGCTTTGTGGCATGAATGAGAGGGGCTGCGGGTGATTGAGGAAGAAGAATGTGGATGGAAAAGTAAGTATGCTTGCTGTCCAAAGAATGAGTAAGAAATTAGAAAGAGTTAGGTAAACTCTCTCTTGCTGTTAGGGTAAACAAAAAGAGAGATCCTTAATTAGAATAAGAAGAATTCTAGCTTAATTTGATTAAAGACTTACTAAAAAGAGTAAAGCACGAATTTACTAAAACTAGTAATCACGAGGTTTACTATAAATAGTAAGTTCAAAACATGCCATAAATAGTAAATTATTAACAACAGTAAATTTCCAGAAAACTTGTTCCTATGACTCCAGCAAATTCAATGAAAATTGTATCTTAAGTAGATCCCACTTTTAGTCTCCATCCACAAGTAATGTAAATTTCCTTAAAGATAAGAATGAGGCCAAAAGTCTTTTCAGACCATTTCTCTCTTTTCTTCAGATCTTTTAGCTTCTTGTTGGCCTTCCAAAGAGTCTCAAACTGATCTAACCAAATGCATGCTACTGCATTAACATATTTCACAGGTTACATTAGATTTATTGAACTTGATCAATTTATAGAACTAGATTGACTAAGAGAGAATATTGGGTCTGTTTTGTGCTAATTGTGCTGCATAATTTCAAATTTACTGAACTCAAGTTTCATGATGGTTCTCCCTTCTTAACAGTTGTATCACCGATATCCAAACTTGCATGTGTACTCTTATGGGCCACTTCCATTTGTTGATCCAGTGATAGGAGAAGCATGTCAAGACTTTATTACAAGGTGATTATCTCAAGGCTAGCAATTCTTACATTTATTGGATTTTCTTGCTTTTCACTTATTTAAGATCAGTATACTTTTGGTAAGCATGTTGAACTTTTCTTTTACCACTTACAAGATATATTGTTTATAGTTGAAATCTTAATTGCTTATTATTTTGCAAAGAAACTGATAGAATGAGGCTTTTATTGTTTGCAGCATTGTATACAATGATGAATTTTCTTCACGCCTTTCTGTTAGATCAATCCTGAGACTTCGTGCAGCTGCTATCCAGGCATTATCTGAAGATCCTGCAGCTAATTCAGCAATGATTTGTAGGCTTGCCAATAAAATTTTGCATGTAAGCAAGTACCAAAGTGGTGGGCAGGAAGTTAAGATTTCCACTCCTTCACCATCTGGAATTGTGACATCTGAGGACAACAATCACCAAATGTATAAGAGAAGATCCTATAAATATACTATTAAAGGTGGGGTTTATTTATGTACTCGTGCAATTCTATGCATGTTGAAAATGCCTAGTTATTACCACAGCTGTCATGCAAAGTATGGTTAGGGATGGCAATTTCTACCCTACCAGTAGATGCCCGCCTCGATGGGGTGGGTGTTTTTTCTTGAAATATGGGTTTTGGGATTCTAGAACCCATATGGGTACGGGTAGGGTACAGTATTACCAAATGTACAAGAGAAAATCCTATAAATATACTATTAAAGGTGGGGTTTGTCTATGTACTCATGCAATTCTATGCATGTTGAAAATGCCTAGTTATTACCACAGCTGTCATGCAAAGTATGGTTAGGGATGGAAATTTCTACCCTACCATTGGATACCTGCCCCGATGGGGTGGGTTTGTTTTGCTTGAAGGGCGGGTTTTGGGATTCTACAACCCATATGGGTGCAGGTAGGGTACAATATTAGGATAAACCTGATCCTCCCTAACCTGCATATTGTTGGAAAGCATATAAGCTTTATGTACTAGGTGTTGAATTCAACAATATTTTGAATTTTATGTGAAGGATAATCGATAGTTTATGTGTTTTTTATATGTCTTAATCAAATAATTGGAAATTTTGTTGTTTATTTGTGTTATTTTACTTATTTATTGCTTATATAATAATAAAAAAAAAAGAAAATTAGATGTGGGTTCTAAAGCCAATCTGCCCCTACCCTTGGGGTCGGGGAGGATTTTGCATTTTCA
This sequence comes from Nelumbo nucifera, assembly GCF_055504915.1. Lineage (NCBI taxonomy): Eukaryota > Viridiplantae > Streptophyta > Magnoliopsida > Proteales > Nelumbonaceae > Nelumbo > Nelumbo nucifera. The sequence continues at coordinate 1,414,747 of NC_142649.1, read as the reverse complement.
TGTGTGGGTAGGGTTTAGATTCTCAAAATCCAACCCACTACAGGTTTTGGGGCGGGTACAGGTTGGGAGGTTTAGGGAGGCGGGTAGGGTATAGAATTTACAAAACCCTCTCCGAACCCGCCCCATTGCCATCCCTAGGTATGGTAATGAACGTTGTTACTGGGAGTAATTTTAAAAGCAGATGGTGTTTCTGATGACAAGCCTTCTGGGTTACCTGCAGGGAATTCTGAACAGGACAAAGACTTGACATTTCAGGAAGCAACTGACCTCATTAGCAATTCAGATGCTGCCATTCTAAATGATAATCCTGACGAATCTAACTGCTCACCTCCATGCTTTGAGAATTCTGCTGATGGAGTTTTATGTGAAAATCCCGTGTCTGCATTTATGGACCATGTATCTTCATCGAATACACAAACAAGAGGTCCTCAGGAGGCTTACCTACCTGGCCTTATTATTCATATAGTACCAGAACAAACTGGAAATTATTTGTCCTTGTGGAGAGGCTGGAGATTTCATGACAGTGGTCATCGTTACAGAGCTTATATTGCAAACAGGGAAAACTTCAAGGATATAAATGTGTCACCATTTATGTTCCTAGACCATCTTCCCTGGAGGTCTCTCTCTCTCTCTCTCTCTCTCTCTCATACACACCCACCCACCTACATATGCAGACACGAAAGACAGATTTAGAAAATTTGCACTCATGCTCATGCACACGCACAAAATTTTTTGTGGATTAAGAAAATCATCTTGCACATTTGAAATGGTTTTTGTTTTTTTCAAAAATTGCATATGATTCTAACATGCCAATAATGAAGGAATTTTGGGTGGAAGTGCTTTTAGTGATGATTTAATTATTTTGGCTTCGTTTTTACAATTCCAGATGCCACTATGCCATGCAGAAATTATTGGATACTGGAAAGGCTAATGATCAACATGATGGTTCACATATGGTTTAAACACATCTCATCGAGGCATTTCTTCTGTTACTTGTCTTTCATATTGCTTCATATTAATTTAGGTTGACTTATACTGGTTTTGGGAGTGGCACAGGGGACTTAGGTATCCTTTCCATGGGAGTGGCACCAGAGCCTTAGAGGTTCGGCCGTCCAATACACCCTTAACGACAGATGATGTAGAGAGAGAGAGAGATTGTAAAATCATTTTTACGACCATGTAAAAGTTCTACATCAAGAAAGCTGTATTCCTATTGCTGTACATGACAAATGAGGTATTAGTTGGCTGTCCCGGGTTTGCTTGGAGCTAAAAGGATGCATTCAAATGTGTCTATTGTCATTGTAATGGCCTAGGCAGTAGAGATACGGTCTATGTACTAGAATTAGGATGTTTACTTTCTATATACATTACAGCAACCAATATATTTACAATAAGCCTATTTCCCATTTATGTGCCTATTGTCATTGTAATCTTCAAATGTTGCAAAATCTATGCTTTATTCTTGTACTCTGCATTTTGCAGATACAAAGTTGTAAAGTTGAACACGTTTCAGTTATTGACTTTATTGCTTTTTCTTTTTATGTATTTTAACACAACACACTAATAACTTTTATAAGTAACAGTAGCGGGCCGCACTTAAGCAAACTTACCATATTGGCTTTATTGCCACAAGACCAAAATTTGCAACTCTATAGCAAGGTTCGAACTATTTATATCGTAGAAGAGTATCAGAAAATCTATTTTACAAGACATGGAAATACTCCTTGGAAATGTAATTGATAAAGTGGGAAAATTAGTGTAGTTTAAAATTATATTCCAAGAAGAAAGGTTCAAAGTTTTGACACAAGCCAGTAGGGTGTATCGGCCTGTATTGGTATATTTTTTTTAAGTTTTATTTATTTATTTTTTTCAAAACCGGTTCAGAGGGGTCAGTTTAAGGCCCAATTACCCTCTGAACCATGGTCTGACCCGATACAACCCCTGGAGGGGCATATCGGAAAGCCATTGGCACAATACATATCGGTCAATACAGATTAATACTTTGAACCTTGCCAAGAAGCACCAAATCATTATCAAAAAATAAGACAAGTGAGCCATACATACATTTAAGCTCACTAATGGGTTTCCAATAGTTATTTTGGTCAAGATTTCTAACAGTTCTTACATTAAATGTTACAGTAGCTAGTGTTTGTTTCTCTAAATAAAGCCATTTAATCTTAAGTATGAGGCATCCAAGTTCATACCTTTGTTTTGTTAAGCTTAGAACTTTCTTTCAAGAGTAGAGAGATTCTTCTCTTAAGCAAGTCCTCTTTTCTTTGGATGAGCGAGTCTCCTTCCCCTTTTTGTGTGAGTCGCCAAATTTGTTGTCTCATTATAATCCACATTTGAGTAATGAAATTCTATTTATTTTCTCTTTTTTCTCTTACTCCTTTGAGAAATTCTTTTGTTTTCTTTCTTAATGATTTAAGCTACAACAATTGGTATTAAAGAAGATTGAGTAAGAACTTGCAAGTTCATTACTCCGTTATTTTTTTTTAATTAAAAACAATGTTGTAGTTTTAAAAAATAATGGCCCAATTTCAGCAATGAATTCTTCATAAATAATGCATACTATATATTATTAGAAAGCTCTTCAAATCTATTTTCTAACACAATAAACAGTTTATCAATTAGAGCTTTTTATGGAAGGTTATATGCGAAGCAATATTAGTTAGAGAAGCTACTTAATGCATCCAAATGTTAAAAGGGCCAAGTTGAAAATCAACACATCGGACTCTAGTTCGAAATGCTCATCTTTGTGAAAAAATCAATGTATGATGAAGGTGATCTTATGAAGGCTTCTTGAATAACCTCCTATAAATAACTATACCAGTCCAACTTTATTATTGGAGTAAGCCTTGAAGTAGCTATTCTCATCAATGATAACTATTGAGGAAGAAGATGTTGACTGGGAATGTCTTCCAATATTTAATGAAGAGCCTATTGCTTATAAGAAATCTTCTATTATCTATAACAAAATTCAAAGTGATAAAAACAACTATTTCATACAAGTGTATGAGGATCCTTATTAGCAATCATTTCTTGGGTCAAGTCGGTTTGATTGGGCAATTGAACCGTTATCTTTGGGTTTTACCATTATCTAAACCAAAACTGACCAAAAGTTTTATAGGGTCAAGCCGGTTCCATTTAGTCGGTTTGATCAATTTATAATATTTTGTGTGAGTGAGCCCTAACAGTTTTATATCACTGCCATTGGAGAACATTTATGAATTTAGATATTAAGGAATGTTCACTAATATGTATAATGGTACTTTTCAAAACAAAAGCAACTGCAACGTACATCAAGATCATATTGTTTTTGTTGATGTGATAGCTGTTTTAATCTTGAAAAACACACCCTAAGAATAAAATGTTTTTCTGAGTACATATTAGAGGAAACTAGTTCATTGCACCGTGGAAGAAGCATGGGATTAAAAGTATGGAATGATATTGAAGTACAGGAGAATGTTTGATAAAGGAAGCATAGGATGTTGATAAATAAAATAATAAAGGAAGACAACCATTCCTCTTTTTATTTATTTATATTAATTTAAAGACACAAATCAGTATACTTTAATCTAAGGGGTCGTTTGGTAACAGCTGAAATAGCTGAACTTGATAGTTTATTGCTTTGTCTTTCAGCCAATAAGTTTTTAAGGATCTTAATGGCCGAATTATACCCTTAATATTTTACTATTTAAATACTTAATCGATTAAAAGACAAAGCAATAAGCCATTTAGCTAAGAAACTTCAGCTGTTATAAGTAGATCTTGAATCCATCCGAGACCAGAATGCAACCAGCTCTGCACAAAAGAATTGGAATGGGAAGGCCACCCTGTACCAAGATGGAACAGTCAGGTACCGATCTCCACGGCATGCTCCATTCACTATAGCCTTCGCACATGCACCGGCACTCATCACTGGCATTGCACCAATAATAGTCTGCCACCCAACAAAACCACGCCCTCCTTAATTCAGATATATTATTATTGGGAAAATTGATGATGCAGAAAAGATATGGTATGGGAAGAGTTTTGATCAATCAAAATTCACCCATGAATTTTGATAAATAACACCTGATTGGCTATCACATTTATTATTCCAGTTGACTGATCAAAAGTATTTCAGATATCATATTTTTTCTATATCATAGTAGAACCCTTTATTATTTCATCACTTACTATATGTTAGGGACAGTTATTCAATGTAAATTATTTTATTTTTTGACATTATATATATCTAAATTTACCATGACTTTTATGGGATTTCTCTTTTAAATTTATCATGATTTTTCAAAACCCCCCAAATTAAGAGCCCCTTGTCCTTGAGTCTTACTGTTCAAAATTCACCTTCCATTAAGATTTCCGTTAGAGATCATTAATGGAAATTGTTTATGTGAGCATTTAACTATTTTACATGTCCAAACTACCCTTAAATGATCAATCAGCCTTATTAAATATTTTTATAACAAAATTACCCCTGACTGCTGTGGGCCTGGTGTGGACCCGAGCTTGAGTCAGAGGTAATTTTGTTATGAAAAATATTTAATAAGCTTGACTGGCCATTCAGGGGTAGTTTGGTCAAATAAAATACTGGAATGATTATGTGGACAATTTCTATTAATTATCACTAACTGTGATCTAATTGAAATCTTAACGGAAGGTGAGTCTTGGACAATAAAACTCACTTGTAGGGATCTATTTGTAAGTTTTGAAAAGTCATGGTGAGCTTTAGATAATATTTCTTTTATTATATACTTTTTCACTAGTTTTAAGGACAAATCAAAACCATCTAGTCTAAAAGAAAATTGATTCTTAAAACAAAAAATTCAGAAACATATTCTTGGGTATACATGTGCTTTTTGTTTCCAGAACTGAAACAAAAATGTGTTCTTGAATTCTTGATTTAAACAACATATTTTTGTTTTTTGTTTAAGGCCGCATTCGTTTGCATTGCAAATCTGAACATGCAAAGATATGAATAGAGAATTTGTTTAATTTCAGCATTCTCTTCCACTTTTACTCTCTTCCATCCTGTGTTGACTTGCTTCAAATTGGGCTGAGGCCTCTCTTTATATCGGTCATGACCTGATTTGTTCACCAGCTGGACCGGGGTCTTTACATTTAGGGGTTGGGTTGTGCTAGCTCAGGTTAAGGTATGCCCTAGGTGTTTGGGCTCTCATAGTTCCGAGATGGCATTACAAGGAAGATCATGATTGTTTATAAACCAAGTGTGGAAGCTTGGTTACGTGAGGTTGTGCTAAGAGCCCATACATGGACCTATCATAGTTATTTGGGCTAGCCATCAATCTCTGGTTGGCTTGGCCAACCTTGGTTTGGGACCAAGGGCTCTATTCCATTGGTCTTTGATCATTTGAGGCTATATTAACCCGGTGCTTGGCAAAGACTGAATTGGTTATCCTCGAGCCATGGGTGGTTGGGATGCCATTCCTCCATGCCTTACCCAAATTAGGCTCAATTTAAGGTCAATATTTGATGCCATTAGTGTTCAACAAGGTCAGTGTGCGTGTGATTAGTGCTCAGTGTGTATAATGTTATTAGTGTTTAGCAACATTATATATTTGCAAACAAGTTGAGAGAACTATGAGGATGCCATTGCAAGCAAATGATTTGAGTACAAGGCTTATGGACGCTATCAAGTTCAATGCCTTCCATTGGTAATACATCCTCAAGTTTTCTTTTCTAAGTTCCAAATGCGAGCTATAACAATCTTGTCGAAGTCTTCCAATTGATAAGAGCTTGGTGCCAGTACCTTAGTGATTTTATACGGATCCTCCCAATTTGGTCCTACATTTTTGACATTGGGCTCAAGTACTATGGTTTTTCTCAGCACGAGGTTTCTCACTCAAAACTGCTTGCTACAAACCCAAGCATTATAGTACTTGGCCACTCTTTGTTAGTAAACAGTCATTCTAATTTGAGGTCGGTTTCTAGTTTCCTTCAAGAGGTTTAGGTTAGCTTAGAGTCCTTCACCATTTGCTACCTCATCATAGTGCTTGGTCCAAAGTGTGAGAGCACCAATCTCCATTGGGATTATTTTCTATGTGCCAAAACTCAAATTGAAAGGGGTCTCTCCCATAGTTGTCCTAATGGTAGTGCGGTATTCCCAAAGTAGACTTTTGAGCTCTTGGACCCATCTTCCTTTGGCTCAGCCCAAGCACACTTTGAGCCCATGCAAGAAGGTGTAGTTTGTAACTTTGGTTTGACCATTGCTTTGTGGGTAGTGGACAACTGTAAATAGTTATTCTATACCAAGCTCCTTGCAGAATCCCTTGAACTTCCCATCTGTGAACTAGGTATCATTATTTAAAAATGAAGACAATAGACCTATAGAGGAATCCTTGGGAATTCTTGGTTGTCATCTGTGCCAAGGATCCGGCTTCCACCCATTTTGAAATAGTTGATGGAGACAATGAGAAACTTCTTTTAACCAACTACAAAAGGAAATGCATTGTGGATGTTGATTCCTCATTAGGTAAAGGGTCATGGACCACTGATCAGTGTTAGGAGATCACAGGGTGATGAGGTATATTTGAATGCCTTAACAATGTTCACACTTTTGAACTATTCATACAACATCTTGCTTCATGGTTTGACTCTAAGGTGGTTGCCGCAGATTCCCTCATGGATTTCATAAAGCATGTAGTCTGCTTCATTGGGATTGAGGCATTTCAAATAAGGCAAGGTGTGAAACCCTGTATAGGTTCCCTTGGATGATGTAGTATCAAGTTGCCTTGTGTACAATCTTCCTAGCCTCGGCTCATTCTTCTGGGAGGATGCGATCATGTAAATAGTGGAAGATTGGATCTTTCCAAGTTGGTTGTGAATAGACGAGCAAGGCAAGTAGTATTACTTCGGCAATGCTAGGTTGGAAGAGAGTATCAACACGGATAGAGCCCTTGAGGTTGGAGTTGGACAAGTTGGGTAATCAAGACAAGGTGTCAGCTTGGAGGTTCTCGAATCATAGTATTTGTTGAATGGTGGATTGTTACAGCTTGGAGATGAGCTCTTTCACTTTCTATAGATATCTCACCATGGTGGGATTCCATGCTTTAAACTTACCATTGATCTAGTGGTGTGATCGCCAACCAAGGTGTGTACTTGATGTCAAACTCATCGAGCTCTAAACTTCACCTAATCAATCGTCTTGAAGTCTCAAGCTTCTATAACACCTACCTGAGAGGTTGATCGGTGAGGGCGTGAATGTTGTATGCTTGGAAGTAAGGTTCGAGCTTGCATGTTGAGGTCACAAGGGCTAAGGCAACCTTTTCTAGGTTTGGGTCTCTATTCTCTACATCCAACAACACCTTGTTGATGAAGTAAATTGGCTTTTGTACACCATGTTCTTCCTTGACGAAGACCGAATTGATTACTTCATCGTCAGCCAAGAGGTATAAGAATAGCTAATCATCAAGGATCGGCATGGTTAGTAGGGCAACGAGTAGAGGTACTGTTTGAGCTACTAAAAGGCCTATTTACACTCCTTGGTCCACTACAAAATCCATCATCTTCTTGAGTGCCTTGAAGAAAGGGAGGTAGCGGTTAGTGAACTTGGACATAAACCCTGTTAAGTGTGGTGATCTAACCTATAAGGCGATGCACGTCCTTAATGTACCTTGGAGATGGCTTATCTCTGATGGCTTAGATTTTTTCTAGGTTGGCCTCAATCCCCCTTTGAGTCACCGTAAATCATAGGTTAGTTAAATGGTGCTCAACTTTAAAGCTTTTTACCAACATATCATCCACATAAGATTCAATATTTCATCTGGTTTAGCCTTTGAATACCATGTTCATTAGCCTTGGTATATTGCATTGGCATTATTTAGGCTAAAGGGTATGACCTTGTAGTAGTATAGTGTTTGGTTGTGATGAAGGCAATCTTCTCTTGGTCTGAGGAGTGTATCTAGATTTGGTTGTAACCTAATAAAGTGTTCATGAAGATGAATAGCTCATGTCCCAAGGTGGCTTTAATGAGTTAGTCTATCCTTGATAGAGAGAAGTGATCCTTGGGGTAGGCCTTGTTAAGGCCAATGAAGTCAATGTAGATCCTTCACTTCTTGTTGGCCATCTTCACCATCACCATGTTCATCAACTAGTCCAAGTAGGTCACTTCTCTAATGAAATTAGTTGCGAAGAGTTTGTCTAGTTCCTTGTTTATTATCTATCACTTCTCTGGGGTGAAGCTCAACTTCTTTCACTGCACAACTTGCTAGTGTGGGTCGACATTGAGTTGATAGGTTATGATCTAGGAGTTGATCCCAGGCATTTCTACAATAGGCCAAGCAAAGGCATTGGAGCTAATTTCCCTTGGGAGCTACTTCATAGAACTACTGAACAGTGTGTTGTATTCTTTGGAGGTCGTCATCGAGTTGAGAGCCTACTTGGATAGTTTTTCTCCAGGTCATTGTCAAATAGGAGTACTTGAATCAAACTCTCAATAAGCTTGATGCACTGTTCAGAGCTTGTCCCAAAGGTCTAACCCATCAATGGCAAGAGCTTCTTAGGAGGTTACCATCCCTTTGGGAGATGTTGCATAGCACTTGATGATGCGCAATCCAGCCGGTCTTAGCTGTTAATGACCTTGCCTCTGAATCGAGTAGCGGGGACATGAAACGGAGGAGATGAAGAAGCTCCGGGGAGAACCCGGTGTAAAGGCTCCGAAGCTTAAGTTAGAATCTTTCAAAGGCAAGATAAACCAGATAGCGCAAAGTTTGCATACCTCCTCTTTGGGGGTGGAGCGCCTTTTATAACCACCTCGTGCACTCACTCCTAGACTCCTGTCAGGTCGGGAATGAGTATTTCCGAACTTCTGCTAGTCCGGGCGTCATCGCCTCTGCTGGGGCAGAACCGTCACTGCTCCTTTTGTCGGAGCCGTCTCTATAACTGGAGGCAGCGGTGACAGGTGACGGTGGCAAGTGGCCATTGGAAATGCGGCCGTCAAGCGTCAGATCCCAAGTCAGTCAGGTGCGCCGCCCCCGGATATGGACTCCTTCGGTGTCAGGTACGGCGTGGTTCGTCCAGTTCAATGCTCCGGAAGCGAAGTGCCTGGAGTGGTGCGTAAGGCAAAGTCTCGAGTTTGGAGAAGGGGAGGCCCCGAACTATCATAAGACGGGCCCGTTCGGGTCTCTGCTTTGTGTGACGGGGTCAAAAAGGGAGAGTTCGGGCTCCTCGCAGGGAGTCCGATCACTAAGTAGGGAGTTCGGGCCTCTTGCTAGGGAGTTCGAACTCTAGGTAGGGAGCTCGGGCACTAAGTAGGGAGTTCGGGCCTCTTGCTAGGGAGTTTGAGCTCTAAGTAGGGAGCTCGGACACTAAGTAGGGAGCTCGGGCCTCTTGCTAGGGAGTTCGAGCTCTAAGTAGGGAGCTCGGGCCTCTTGATAGGGAGTTCGAGCTCTAAGTAGGGAGCTTGGGCCTGTTGGTCCCTTCCCTTTGGCGTTTGTACCCTCGGTATGCTGTCTTGAGTGCCGAGCTGCTTGCCTTTTTTGCCACGTGCCGTGATTTGCGAGGTCGGGCCAAATCTTCCTTCATCAATTGTCCCCCACTCCTTGTGCTAAGGTCTTGCCCTGGCGCGGGGAGTTCGCAAGGTGCCAGGTAGATTTGTCCTGCACTTTGAACCTTGGTTCTGATGGCGTGAGGTGCGTTTGTCAGGGTTTCTTGGGTTTCTTCGAGCGTCCATTTATGCGGGAGGCGTGTTGGCCTGTCAATGTTTCTAGATGTGGCGGTGTGCACGTTTTGCTTCGAAATTTCAAAAAAAGGGGGGTGCGCCACTTGGGGGCGCGAAAGCGGGCGCTTTTTCAAATTTGAAAAAGACGTGCCGCTGCTGTTTTTTCTGAGACGTGCGCTGACGTTCCGTCAGTTTCAGAAAGACATGCGCCAATCACGTCCCAGTTTCGGGCGACGTGCGGTCAGGGCGGTTGTAGGCCGTCGGATTGGCTTTGAACTGAGCCGTTGCCTTTTGGTCACTGTGTGCATAAATAGCGGGGGGGGGGGGGGGGACCCTGGTTTGTTGTCGCTTTTGTATTTCTCTCGAGCTTGCGTCTGAGTTTCAGCTCGCATCCAGTTCGCGTCCAAGTTTTTTCAGTTCGCGCTCAAGGTCTTCCGTTCGTCTGAGCTCCTGTGGTCTATAGCTTTTGTCCGGGTGAGTACTTTCCTGGGTCTACTCCCAATGTCTAGCTCGGATGGCTCAGATAGTCATTTCAGCGGGTCTGATGCAGGTTCTACGAACCAAGTTGCATCCCCTGATAGCCTTAGCGAGCTAGAGGTAGAGCTCGCGGAAGAGTTCGGGCCTGTAGGCCGTGGCGCTTCGGGTAGTTTGGTGTCCACCTCTCACCGGGGTCAGATGTTAAACAAGTTCGGCCCTTCGACCATGACGCCCGAGGGGCTCCAATCCCTCATTACTTACTATAACTTGCCCAAGGAGTATGCTTATTTCATACCTTCGGGTAGCTTTCCTTGGGAACATGGTCCTGATGAGATCATAATATTCCGGGAGCAGCTCGCCGCGGGGCTGCGATTGCCTTTCCACCCCCTCTTCGTCGAAGTCTTGAACCACTTCGGCGTGACAGTCGGCCAACTTCACCCGAACTCTATTCGGAACTTGGTGGGGACAATCTCCCTTTTCTGTGACGAGAGCTTTCCGTTGGACTTGGAGATTTTTTCTTCAATCTTGATGCTTAAGAAGCAAGCGGGTCCTCTCCCCGGGCACAGGCGGGCTTACTACCTGTCTCCTCACCCGGGTTTTAAGCTTTTACACGAGCTCCCCAACAAGGTCCCAACATGGAAGCGAGACTATTTCGGGGTGCGAAGTGTGCTGGGGTGGCCTTTTCAGATCGGGTGGGGAATGGCCGCTCTCGACTCCGGGGTTACGCTTGACAAGGAGACGGCGAAGGGCCTCCGGCAATGGGCACGGCTTGGGTTGAAGTGTGAACAGTATCTGATGGAGGCCAAGCTCATTGCGGCCGGCCTGAGCTCGGGTAGGTCCTTCACTTACAGACTCTTATCTTGTTGTCTTTCTTGCTTTTTACTGATGGTGAACTTCTTTTCGCAAGTGTGATGGATTCACGAGGAACCCGAGGTGGACACTTGTTTCAAGGTGTGAAGAGGAGAAAGTGGGTTGCCAAGCGAACTCGTGCCGAGGTGCCTCAGGATGCGGAGCCCGAGGTGCCGGGCTACCAGCCAGAAGATTCGCACAGGGGGCCCGAGATGGTCCCTCCGATGCGGGGGGCCCTTATGCTGAGACTACATACACAGGGGCTCCTACATACTCCGGTGCTCCTGCTTACTCCGGGTCTGCTCATACGCGAGCTGGTCCCTCGGGCTCGGGGGCCCCGGGGGATTTCAGGAGCGTGTTGACGCCGACCTACGCTCTTCAAAAGAGTAAAGAGGCCATCTTCCCCGAGGAGGTCGCGGCATGGACTGATCTCCCTCTGCATCAAGTGCCCTGCTGTGCCGTTACCCACGCTATGGTGGTAAGTGTTCTCCTTTTTTAGCTCTTTGGCTTTTGTTTTGTTGGTTCTTTTGATCATTCGGTCTCTTTTTTGGCAGGTAAATTCTTCCATTCACGCCTTGGCGGCTCAGGTGGAGAGGAGCTCGAGGCAGGCGCGAGCTGCCGAAGAGGCTCGTCGTGCGGCCGAGGAATCTGCTCGTGCTGTTGAAGAGACTGCTCGTGCTACTGAAGAGACTGCACGTGCTGCCGAAGAGACTGCTCGTTTTTCCCGGATTAGGCAGGCGAGGTCTCAGAGAGATGCCGAGGCCATGGGAGTGGTGGTGAAGCACATGGCGGATTTGAGGTTGGATCTGTAGCATCAGGTCGAGTATCTTCAGGAGGACATCAGGGAGAGGACGCAGATCTTCTCCCAAGGTATCGAAGATGCCAAGAAGAAGGCCGTTGAAGAGTACATCGCTTCGCCGGGTTTTGACGATCTGATGGTGGATTCATATAGGAGGGGTTTCAATCTAAGCCAGTGGATGATCCGGAATACGTACCCCGAGCTCGATGTTAGCGCCATATCCACTTTGCGCATAACTCAGGAGATGGCTAATGCTACTGATGCCGAGCCAGACTCCGAGGGCGAGGCGGGGCCTTCGGGTTTTGTCGAAGTGCCTTCAGACGATGATGAAATAGCTCCTGGCTTGTAAATTTTTTTTTTTTTGTATTACCCTACTTTTGGAATGGAATGATTTGTTTAAGTGCTTGTTGTTCTCTCCCGAACTGAGCATATTTGCCGAACTAAATGTATTTGCCGAACTGACTATACGTCCGGTCTGTTTTTTGCCCAGGTTACCGCACTCGCGCGGACTATTTTCTTTGCTTGTGTCGAGATTCCTTCGTTAGCTCGGCATCCTAGCCCGTAGGCTTTGGTGGTGATTTTACCCATTTCGCTTGGCGGTCTATAAGTAGTATCGCCTTAGGTTGACAATGTTCCATGCTCGGAGTACTTGTTTTCCCTCTAGGGTTTCGAGCTCATATGCCCCCCCCGAGTGCTTTCTTTACTCTGTAGGGTCCTTCACAATTTGGTCCAAGTTTCCCTATGCCGGGTTCGGGCACCATGACCTTACGGAGAACCAGGTCGCCGACGCGGAAGTTCCTCTTCTTTACTCGCGCGTTATAATACCGAGCTACCTTTTGCTGGTAGGCCACAGCTCGGATGTGCGCGAGGTCTCTCACCTCATCCAGTAGGTCGAGGTTGGTGCGTAACTCGCCTTCGTTTGTCTGTTCGTCGTATGCTTCTAGTCGCAGCGTAGGTACTTTGATTTCTGCCGGGATTACCGCCTCGGTGCCGTAGGTGAGGTTAAAGGGGGTCTCTCTTGTGGCGGTTTTTTCTGTGGTTCGGTGAGCCCATAGAACACTTGGTAGCTCGTCTGCCCACAACCCTTTAGCTCGGTCTAGTCGTGCTTTCAGTCCGCGGAGGATGGCTCTGTCCATTACTTCTGTCTGACCGTTTGCCTGCGGGTGTGCGACCGACGTGAAGTTCTGACGAATTCCCATATTTTGGCACCATTCTTGGAACTTGATATCCTCGAACTGTTTGCCGTTGTCGGAGATCAGTACCTGAGGTAGCCCGAAGCGACATACTATGTTCTTCCAAAAGAAGTTCTGTATGTTTCGGGCTGTAACTATTGCCAGAGGTTCAGCTTCTATCCACTTTGTGAAGTAATCTACTGCCACCACTAGGAATTTTCTCCCGCCTGTCGCTGGTAGGAATGGTCCCAGAAGGTCGATGCCCCATTGGGCAAAGGGCCATGGATTGATGAGGTATTTGAGGTCGGCATATCGGTTGCAGACCATGCAAAAATATCTAAATTTTGAAGTAAAAAACTCACCAGTTCGGTCCGTAGGGGTTCTTCGACGGAAGCACCGATCTGGAGTGTGCGAGCCGGGTACGTAGGCAAAGTCGGGATTGCGACCGTTTCTTCTATGGGCGAAGCTCGTTCCTCGCCTTGCTCCGTAGGCTGCTCCAGATCGAGGTCGCCGGCTGCCTTGGTTTTTCCCTTCAGGGCGGCAACATAACACTTGTGGGACTCGAGCTAGTCGCCCCGCGCTACCCCCACATCGAAGTCCGTAGAGAACTTCATGTTCAAATAGTAGGTGGAGACCACCGCCCGTAGGATATGCGTGATCAGCCGCCCTATTATGGCATTGTATTGGGAGGGGGTCGCGACCACCAGGAAGTCATGGTTGAGTCTGACCGCACAAGGCCATGTGCCGACTTCCACAGGTACTGTTATTTTTCCGAGGGGCCTGACTTCCTATCCGCTGAAACCCACCAGGGGAGTGTTCGCGGGCTTCAGTTCGCTCCTCCGTAGCTGTAGCTGGTCAAACGCTGATTTAAAGAGAATGTTCACCGAGCTGTCCGAATCTATGAGTACGCGTCTAACCTCGAAGTCACTGATCCTTAGTTTAATGACAAGCGCGTCATCGTGGGGGTAGCGGACTCCTCGCGCGTCGTCCTCCGTGAAGAAGATTGGTTCTTCTGTCTTTGGTCTCTTTGGAGGGTTCTGCTCCTCGAGGGCCGCTTCGTGAACTGAAGTCCGGCCTGCTACCGAGGTACACTCTGCTACCACCGAACCTCCCACAATTACATGGATGGTTCCCTGAACTGGCATCTCCACCGGAGGCTGTCGTTGCAACGGTTCGGCAGGCCTGCTGCTAGATTCGGGGGCATCCTTTTCATGTTCCCCTGGCCGATCTGCCTTATTGTTATTATTGTTGTGCTGTACAAAGTTTCTCAAGTATCCGCGATGGATGAGCCCCTCTATCTCGCCTCGGAGATTATTACACTGCTTGGTACTGTAACCATGGTCTCTATGGAAACTACAATACAAATTCTTATTTCTTTCGTTCGGATTTCCCCTTAGGCGAGGTGGCAACTTCACGTATGGGGCGTCCTTGATCGTCATTAAGATCTCGGTCCGCCTTGTGTTCAGTGGCGTGTAATCCGTCCAAACTGCTAGGGGAGCTCAGAATGACTGGTTCGACTTCGGCTCTCGGGTCGGGTTTTTCCGGTCGACTGGGTTAGAGGGCTTGCCTTCCCTCTTTCTTTTCTCGTTTCCGCCCTCGGTTCGTTGGTTGATTTCTTCCTTTATCCTCATGAACTTGTCCGCGAGCTTGAGGAATTCGGCCACGGTTGCGGGCTGGTTACCTACCATGTGCCATTTGAACTCTTTGTGTGTTACCCCTCTTTTTGCCGCCGCGAGCTGGCACCGCGGGGTCTAACCGCGGTATCTGCAAGCATGCTTCGTTGAATCGCTTGATGTAACCCCGTATGGATTCTCCTTCCCTTTGGACTACTCTGAAAATGCTTTCCTCTGCTCCGGAGCACCGTTTGCTGGTGACAAAGTGTGCGGTGAAGACCTGCACGAACTGAGCCCAGCACTTTATTGACCCAGGGGCCAAGTTCCTGTACCAAGTGTGGGCTACCCCCCGGAGGGTGGTGGTGAGGGCCACGCACATGCATGATTCACTGGCTCTAGCGAGGTGCATTTGGGACTGGAAGGCGTCAACGTGGTCGTTGGGGTCGAAGGACCCGTCATACTTGTCCAGAGGTGGGAGCTCGAAATCTCTGGGCAAGGGGACCGCCAAGAGTTCTGATGCGAGGGGGGAAGGAACTGAGAGACTCGGGGCAACTCCTATCTCGTCCGAGCTCGTCTCTTCTTTGCCTCTGAGCTCTAACAGGACACGGGTGGCGGTTCGGCGACTTCGCCGACGCCTCCGCTGTTGAGTGGGCCTTGTATTGGCACTGCTGGCCTCCGTGTTGCCGAGTTCAATGGGCCCGGAATGCTTGTAGTCTGCTGCTGCCAGTGTGCCGAATCGGTTTTTCGTAAGGGGGAAATTGGACTTGGAGCGTCGAGGTGCCAACCTCGCGGGCGAGGTTCCCGACCCGCCTGCGAGCTGCGAGGCGGGGATGACTTTTTTCTCTCTAAGGCCTGGGGATGAGGCCTGGCTGTTAGGGGGGTTCTGGGGCCCGGAGGCCTTTCCTTGGTGGGGGTGCCCATCTTGCGGGGAGGCCTTGATCGGCCTCGGAGCAGGGTGGCGAGGTGGAAGTAGTGATTGGTTCAGTGGCAGTTGGGGGAAGCGCTGTTGATAATGATACTGGGAGATGTTGTGTAGCACTTGGTGCTGGTGAAGTTGGTGTTGCTGGAACTGTTGCATTTGGGCTTGCATTGCCCGCATGCACTGCATCAGGTCGTCTAACCGGTTTTGGCTGGCTGCCAGGGGGACGGCAGTCGGTTCAGTAAAGGTTGTCTCAATAGGGGGAGGGAAGGGGATGCTTGTGGCAGGAAGGTTTACGGGCGCCACCGCTTGTGGCGCATTCAAACTGGGGATTCCATCCGCCGAAAGGGGGATGGCGAATTATCCAACGCACACCACGGGAACTTGAAGCTGTTCCCCGGTGGTGTTTGTCTCTGTGCCACGTCCGGTGTTGCTGGAAGAGGCCATGGGTGTTGGGTTTTTTGAAGAAGAAAAAAGGGGGTATGAGAATTTGGAGGGAGGCTTTTTGAAGCGATCCACAAACGGTGCCAATTGATGATGCGCAATCCGGCCGGTCTTAACTGTCAATGACCTTGCCTCTGAATCGAGTAGCGGGAACCTGAAACGGAGGAGATGAAGAAGCTCCGGGGAGAATCCAATGTAAAGACTCCGAAGCTTAAGTTAGAATCTTTCAAAGGCAAGATAAACCAGATAGCGCAAAGTTTGCATACCTCCTCTTTGGGGGTGGAGCGCCTTTTATAACCACCTCGCGCACTCACTCCTAGACTCCTGTCAGGTCGGGAATGAGTATTTCCGTACTTCTACCAGTCCGGGCGTCATCGCCTCTGCTGGGGCAGAACTGTCACTGCTCCTTTTGTCGGAGCCGTCTCTGTAACTGGAGGCAGTGGTGACAGGTGACGGTGGCAGGTGGCCGTTGGAAATGCGGCCGTCAAGTGTCAGATCCCAAGTCAGTCAGGTGCACCGCCCCCGGATACGGACTCCTTCGGTGTCAGGTACGGCGTGGTTCGTCCAATTCAATGCTCCGGAAGCGAAGTGCCTGGAGTGGTGCGTAAGGCAAAGTCTCGAGTTCGGAGAAGGGGAGGCCCCGAACTGTCATAAGACGGGCCCGTTCGGGTCTCTGCTTTGTGTGACGGGGTCAAAAAGGGAGAGTTCGGGCTCCTCGCAGGGAGTCCGATCACTAAGTAGGGAGTTGGGGCTCTTGCTAGGGAGTTCGAACTCTAGGTAGGGAGCTCGGGCACTAAGTAGGGAGTTCGGGCCTCTTGCTAGGGAGTTCGAGCTCTAAGTAGGGAGCTCGGACACTAAGTAGGGAGCTCGGGCCTCTTGCTAGGGAGTTCGAGCTCTAAGTAGGGAGCTCGGGCCTCTTGCTAGGGAGTTCGAGCTCTAAGTAGGGAGCTCGGGCTTGCTGGTCCCTTCCCTTTGGCGTTTGTACCTTCGGTATGCTGTCTTGAGTGCCGAGCTACTTGCCTTTTTTGCCACGTGCCGTGATTTGCGAGGTCGGGCCAAATCTTCTTTCATCAGCCCTATTTAGCAATATGTTGATCTTTTCGAACGACGTTGGTGTTGTGCTCAGTTGGAATCTTCATCACAAGATGATATTTAGACACCAAGGCTTTGAGGGTGTTCAACGTCAGATAGTCAAGAATGACATGACATTGTATGACGACTCAACTTTGACCACTAGGAATTCTACCAACAAGGTGACCTTTTGAGGTCCTTCCCCTATTGTCAGCGATAGGGTGATCCTTCTTGTAGGGCATCACCGGAGAATTCGACCAGAGGGGTGTTGGCTTGTTATAGAAGCTCTCGCTTAATCTTCATCTTCTAAAATGACTTATAAAAAATAATGTTAGCTAAGTTGCCTATGTCGATGATGACTCGATACTCCTCATACTTGGCTATGTTGATCAGATTACCAACGCATCATCATGGAGTGTTTGAACCCCCTTTAGGTCGTCCTCAATGAACATGATAGGGGACATTCACCTTGGACTTCTTCAAAGCTCAACTTTCAACCTAGTTCATCCAAGCATAAGCCTTTTAGGCTGAGGAACTCTCCCCAACCGTTCACCTGAAAATTACGACAATGACTTTGACAAGAAAGGGATCTCCGTCATCGAGTGTATCGACATAGCTTGGGTTACTCTTGCAAGGGGCTCAACGGTCAGTGACATATCCATCGAGGTAGCCTCATCTAGCGAGGCTTTCAATATTGTTGTGGAGGTCTCAACAATCCTCTATGTCGTAGCATTGTCCCTATGGAACTTGTAGTACCTGTCTCGGGTTATCTTATTTTCCTAAGACTTCAACTTCTTGGGTCATCAGATGAAGTACCGGCCTTTAACTTGCATGAGAATCTCAGCCCGAGGTATTGAGGAGCATGAAGTTTCTAAAGATTGGTAGGCAGCTCCTCGACCTGTAGTCCTAAAGTGGTGGTCATCATGCTCCTAACACTTAAGGTCGCCCTTTCTTCATTGGCTTATCTCCAATTGGCCTACGCATCTTTGACATTGATGTTTTGTGCTTTGGCCAAGATTTTAGGCATATCCTATGGAGCCTTCTTCCCCAAAGAGAAACCAAATCAACTAACTCAGAGGTCATGTATCATAGTATGCACAACTGTAGACTAGTGCAAGTTTTGAACCTAGATGGACTCAACATTGAATCTCACCAAGAGGTCCTCAAACTTACACTAGGTAGCAATAAATCAAGGGAGTAGTGCAAAGTACCACTACTGAGTTGCTCCCTTTAGAAGTACAAATGCTTTGCACATTAAGGCATCTAAGGCTCCATGTAGGTGCATAGTGTCTTTGAACCCGTCTAGATGGTCTATGGGGTTAGTAGTATTGTTATACTTTTCAAATTGTAGGGGATTGAACTCAGATGGGGGACCTCATCCATGATGCCCTAAGTGAGGATCGACTCTTTACTAATTCAGACTCCCTAGTTGGTGCGTGGTGGTCCAAGTGGCTCCTCTCGAGCTCATTCAAGTGCTCATGCATATCTTAAATCTCACTGTGTTGACATCAACTTGCTTGCCTAGTTATGGTGGGGGTGCACCTGACTTTAATTAAGTTGGGCTCAACGTAAGAACAATGTTGTCATTGGTGGTTCTGAGATCCTAAATGCTCCTTGGCGAGGATGCATGTCTCAGAGCACTAGACTGTGAGAGTGAGCGTTCTAGCCTTGGTTTGAGGTATTGGCCTCGGATCGCGCAAGATGAGGGTTATCACTCATCTTGATTCTTCCCTGGTACCTCAGGCCCTTGTTGTGCCCTTGATTTAAAAGGGAAGCCTAGGACACTGAGACGTGTTGTCCTGGAGTCTGAAGGAAGGTAACAAAGTCATTGACCTGCTACCAAAGAGTTGCTCTTGCATCAATAGCTGATTTTGTGGTTCATGATGCGGTGTGACATGCTCGAAGTGAGAGCCCATGGAAGGGAGTGTAAGTGAGAGCCCATCAGAGGCATTGTTGTCAAGTCAGGAGAGAGAGAGAGAGTGAGAGAGAAACCGAAGGCTTTTTATATAGGTTCCCAAAAAATGGTGCCACTCTTATGCTATTTGAGTTGAAGTGGACGAGTAGCAGATATGTCTTAATGAGCTAGATGAGCTGAGGTGGAGACAATGACCTATTAACACAAGAGTTAGAGGCCCCAAGATGGTTCCCCAGGGAGGACCACTCTAACACTTTGATGCCCAAGTTAGTAAGTGAAAGAGAAGGTCAAATAGGCTAAGCTAGTGAAGACGAACTGGTCATAGCCGAGTAGAGCTAAAGAGCTTAAGAGAGTAAGAGAGGAAGGGAACTAGAGTGCTAGGAGTAAAAGAGAGAAGATACCTTGGGTGGTGTGTCCTTATATACCCACAAGGGAGTGTCATTGTGCTCCTCATTTTACGGGACACATGATATGCTCTGGAGTCGTCCCCAATCGAGGTTCTAGGGTTGGTTCCCTGTTCTCCACACGGAAGAGGTTAAGTTGATCGAATATGACATTTGCCATATGCACCTCTTTGTCCTTGATGCTAAGCACCATAGTCATATTCCTCACTGAATGGTAGCACACCACATCGCCGTTTTCCACATCAACCAAGCTAAACGGCTTGGCCAAGTGTCATCCACATCAGTGTGCATACAGCGGTTCAACCATGGGGAGATAAACAAGTTTGCTAGACAAAAAACCTACTTAATCAATGGATTGAAGTCATAAAGTTAATGACCAGTTAGAAAAATGAATTAGGACCTTAGAGAAGTGTTAGTAGAATGTTGTTGGAAATTAATGCTAGGGGTGTTTGACATTAATGTCAAACCAACCAAACCGACCAAACCAGTCTGACCCAACTTGAGTTGGTCAGTTTTTCAAAACCACCAATAGGTTTCGGTTTGTATGAGAAAATAAACCAATAACTAGGTTCGGTTTTTGAAAACCGAAATTAAACCGAACTGAACCAATCCTATATGTTTAAGTAATTATTAATTAGTCTCTACCCTATATATGAAATGTTGATATATTTTATTTGTGTTTTGTTTGAACATTGAAAAAAAATGGTTATTTATGATAAAAACTAAAATCGTAAAACCAATACAAATATAATACAATGGTATAATATTTAATTCAGTTTTGTATAAATTTAAATATATATTGACAAAAAATCAGTTTTGCATAAAAAATAATTGATTTAAATATATATTTTGATTTTGCATAAAAACTAAAAGGTAATAAACTTAAATATAAATAGATATTTTAGTTTAAAATATATATAAAAACTGACTAAACCAATAAACCGACCCAAACCAACCCTTTACATTTGGGTCGATTTTACTTCAGGGTCGGTCGATTTTGATTTAGTGAATAAATAAACTGACTAGATCAGGTTACTTGAAGAAAATGACTGAAACCGACCCAACCCAACCATGAATACCCCTAATTAATGCTGTAATATGCCAATAAAAAATGAATTACGGCCCCTGCGCCTGTGGGCAGTGATACAAGTCTCGATAGAAATTTAAAAGTAACTGTCTCTATGCCACTATTGGGTGGGATTACTAGACAAGAAGAAGAAACCCAATTGATCCATCCATCCATAGCCCGTCAAACTTAGCCGAAGCTCAATTTCAAGCCAAGAGTTTGGCTCAAGTCAAACTGAAAATTCTAGGCCTCTCGGGTCTCTATCATGCCATCCCCGTCAAGTCTCTATGAATTTATATTGAACTGCCACCTCTTTCTTTCTTCCTTTGGATTGTAAGTAAAGGGTTTTTTTTTTGAATGAGATATTTATGAGTTTAATAATGATTTTAATTTTGTTTTAAGGAGGCGTTTTTTTTTTTTGGATTTTGAGAGGAGGAAAGTTGGGTTAATAGGATTTTGATTTCCACTGACCAAGAATTCTATGTTTATTTATTCAGATTAATGTGGAGACCAAGGAAAGTTTATTTCCTGATATACCCTTTTTCTAGGTAGGTAAATAATTTTTCCATGTAAAAAGAAAGTTGCTAACACTTAAGTGGGAAAAAATGTCTCTTTTAATAATAAATTTTTATGACTAAAATTGTCATTACATTGTTTACCTAAAAAAATAAAAAAACATGGATAAACACACTTACCCGAATAAATATTTTTCAGAAAAAACTTACACAGATAATTATATTTACCCGGATAAATAACCAAAAAACGAATAGACCTAAATTATATTACATAACACACGTTACTGGGGGCTCATGGCATGGGATGATGGGACAGAGTAGGGTGGTGCACGTGAGGTCCATGACCCCCTACCACGGGGAGACTGGTACCACGGGTTTCATCCCATTCCTGATTCCTCCTCTCGTTGAGAGGGATGCTTTAATATTTAACATTCGAATTGGATTTTATCTATAAAATTTATTAAATGATGTTAAATTGAGAGAATTGACTGAGATGAATCGGTCATATGAACAGAAGACTATTCACAGCATGATGTATCACAAATTGAAAGTGACAAATTAAAGGACATACCGAAAAGGATTTGGATAAAAGTAATAAGAAATTAACAGAAATGGCAACACAGGATTCATAGATGATAACTTTATCCATAGATTTTGATTGGACTCCATCATATTTGAATGTTTTATATTTTTATTAAATTATTAAATGAAAAATAACTTTATTGAGACTTGAATTTATGAGATTTTAATGAAAATATGATATTAATTAAACCAACCATTATCAATAAATATATGTTGATTTAAATAGATATATGGTTTGGTAGCACCAGATTGGGGTTAACGAGAGTCCAATACAATTATAAACAGATTTTATTTATTTTTAAATCCAAATTAACTCATAGAATAAGAAGTTAGGAATATATATATATGTAAAAATAGAAACTAACTTTTAAAAACAAGTCAACTAAACAACAAAATAATAATGGTAAAAATAGGAAGTTGGACCTCACGTGGTAAGGTCGGTGGGCCTCACGAGCTGTTACTTTATTAAGATTTTATTTGTTTACGGTTCAAATTTTAATCAGATACAAATTTTGTATCCATTTGTTTGTAATTATGACTTGCATTCATACCTAATATAAAATTTGTACTTATCGTCTTATTTGCATTTTTTGGAAATGCAAATTTTGTATCTCAATAGCTGATATGAATTTTGCAGCACCTCATAGCACGTCCTGGCCACACATTGGGAACATCTCCCATACTTTAAATATTGTTATATATAGAGATATTCCCAATACATGTTGAAATGTAATATGAGGTCAGTGTGAGAAGTGGTCTGTGAGGAGCAAATTCTGATTTATATTAACCGGAAACCACATCATCTTTCCTCCTACCTCCATTTTCATTTCTATAAAATAGTGACTACTTCATTTTACTTTCTGATATACTTCTCTGAGACAAGTCACGTTTTAAACAAAAGCAAACCAGAATTTATATTCATCCTTTTTGCACTCCCATACATTTATATCAATGAAAATGTAATCCGCACTGCAAAAAAAATTAGCCTAAACCTTGAAACAAGAAACAAAGAAGAAAATCTAAACAACCCATATATTTTTAAAGTTGGAGTCTCTCTTTATTTCAGAATCTATGATTTCTGCTTATCTAGACTAACCAATTTAAATTCTTAGACCTATTGCTATACTTCTAATCATATTGCTGACTTCATTTCAGAGACAAGCTTAGTGAATTATAAATAAAAAGAAGAGCTTTATCTGGATCTCTATTTTCAGCTGCAACTTTACCTAATTAACGACTATTTTTAATTAATTATTTTCCCTTCTTTATCAAAATTCAGCAGCAAGAATAAGGGAGAGTTCAAAATATCGATGTGACTACTGCAAGAAATCCGGTCATACCAAGGACCGGTGCTATGAGCTGGTAGGATACCCACCAGGATGGGAGAATAAGGGAAAATCTGCGGCAAAGCCTACTTCAAATGACAAAGACAAGGCAACTTTCAAGCAATCCTCAGATCAGAAAATGTATGAATTAACAGCAGAGTAATACCATATATCAACTCTTGACTCTGCTTCACAATGACAACCAGGCTTCAGCCAACTCCGTACGTACACTCTCCCGTTCCAACTGGCTACTAGATACAGGAGCATCGGACCATATGGTCCCTTTTAGCTCACTACAGTTGACACGTACAGCCAAAGAATTTGTAGCACCCCGACCAGTTCAGTTACCCAATGGCACCTTGATGCCAGTTCAATCCCAAGGGGATATTGCTATCACATCGGATATAGTCTTGAAGAATACTCTCTTCAAGACTGATACTTCATTGGGCTCATCTCCCTTGTCCTAGAAAACAAGAAAACAGTTAAGCCGAATACCGTTAAATGGCAGCAGCTACCGCCGAATTACTATGGCTTAAGTGACTTTTCATTGACCTTGGGCTTCTCCATCCTCAGCCCATGCGCCTATTTTGTGACAACAAAGATGTTCTTCACATTGCTGCAAATCCCGTGTTTCATAAACATATAAAACACATTGAAATTGACTTCTACCTCATCTGTGAATATCTCTAGTCCAAGAAAATTGTCACAGCCCATATACCATCTTAGGATCAACAAGCTGATGTCTTCACCAAAGCTCTTGGACGAGATCATTTCACTTCACTACTTCCTAAGTTGGGCATTCGACACTCTTATGCTCCAACTTGAGGGGGCGTGTTGGGGATAACTGAAGACAGTTAAGAGGTTTCTCCGCCTGTACAATCTGTTACTCGAAGTAGGGGTGTAACTTGGGCAGGCCTAGCCCAAATCAGCTCAACCCAGAATTTTACACGGGTTGGGCTTGGATTTTTGATCCTTGGGCTGGGCTCGAGCCCAAGAAGTCGGGATTTTTTATTTTTTAGACCAGGCTTGGGCCTAGCCCTTGGGTAGCCCGAACCCAGCACAATTATATACATTTATACATATATATGTGTATATATATATAAATGTTACATACATACATAAATATAAGTATATATATTTGAAAAATACATTTATATATGTATGATTTTAGTGTGGGTTCATTGACCAACCCGAATGCATCAAATTATAGGATGGGCTGGGCTCGGATTGGAAAAATCGGACTTGACCTCGGGCTCAAGCTTTAAGCCCAAATTATAAGGCCAGGCCTGGGTTGACCATAAACCCAGCCCAACTTGCACCCCTAACTCCAAGTGGACAATCTGTTACTGCAAATTGGTTTAAGCTAACTGGCATTTGGCCGGCTTCTCACCTTGTATCTATAAATACCTTGTACCGTTTAATACAAGATCATTCGGTTTTCTTGATCCCATACAAAATTTGATATTCTTATGATTTAACTTGTTTAATAAGTTTGGGTTTCAATTTTCCATCTCATGGGGTTTTATATAAATGAAATTTCTAACATACTTGACTCGTTAAAATGTATCTAGGCATGGCAATTTACTCCATTTCATGGATTATCGGTTGGACCTGCCCCATTAGGGATGG
Source organism: Nelumbo nucifera (assembly GCF_055504915.1). Classification (NCBI taxonomy): domain Eukaryota; kingdom Viridiplantae; phylum Streptophyta; class Magnoliopsida; order Proteales; family Nelumbonaceae; genus Nelumbo; species Nelumbo nucifera. The sequence goes on along the minus strand of NC_142649.1, from coordinate 1,390,285 downwards.
GGATGGGGGAGTTTCCATCCCTCTTGGTAGAAACAAGGCCGGGACTGAGAGAGCACATGTATATAATATTTTTAGAAATATGTTTGAATATATTTCAATCTATTTAAATAAATTTAGATCTGTTTTGATAAAATGGTAAATTATAGCCATTTTGTTTTTAAAATTTCTTAAAATTGAATAAAAATTAAAAAATAAAATAAAATTGGCATTATAAAAAAATTGAAAAGAGTGGGCCAGCCAACGGGGGATGGGGCCAGAGGGTTGGGGGAATTTTGGTAATTCACATGGTGTTTGGAAGCATGGGCGTTTTTTATGACCTATTTTCAAGAAAAAATGCCCATGCTTCCAAGACCTATTTTTCACAAAAAAACGCTTCGTAGGCAGTGAGCAACACTATACTGTTTGGTAAAGTGATTTTCATCACCATTTTTCATGTATGTACTGATAGGTAAGCACCACATAGGATACACATCAGTCAACAATTTCGGGAAACACAGGATACAGGCGTTTATTGAAACACCTATGTGGATCCGACGTGGCACCATTTTTTTGAAAAATGGCCACGATTCCAAGCATCCCCTCAATTAATATTATAACAGTACAGAAACAAAAAATATAACAGAGTAATAGTGAAGTTGGATATGATCTTACATTTTTCCATTCTTGTTCTACTTTGACAGAACCTTCTTTGGATAGGTGTTTGCCTTGAGTCATCTCTGTATCTATAAACCCAGGAGTTACTGTCGTTACTTTAACCTCCCCAGCCAGTTCTACTCTCAGTGTCTCGTAGAAGTTCTCCATTGCAGCTTTGCTCGCCTGAAAGACACCAGAAACAGAAGAGAGACTGAACTAAAATCCCGGCCCAAAAGAGGAGGATCTAATTAAGCTGCTAAGGAACAGAACAGAAAGACAACTCCATGTACGTGAGATTCCTTACACCATACAAGCTCAACATCGGTGTGGGGAATGATCCGGCCAATGAAGAATTCACGACGATCTTTCCCTTACTCCTTCTCAGGTGAGGGATTGCGAAATAAGTTGGATAAATCGATCCCCAGAAGTTAACATCCTGTAATTAAACCATCCAGAAACACTACTGAACATAATAATCCTTTGTTCATATGCAGTTTAATTTAATTTGTATAATTGAAAAAGAAGAGATGATCAAAATTAAACTACGTACCATTACAGGTCTGAAGTTTGTGATATCGTTTGTTTCCTCGAATTTGCAGCCGGAAGTGACCCCAGCGTTACAGATCAGATGATCCACTGCATCAACGCAACCATTATCAGATCCTTATTAGCTTGATAAAACTCGAAGCTGGAGTTAGGTTACATAGATTAATTATTGCGATCGAGCATTCACTTACGTCGCCCAAAGTGGCTGACTGCTTCGTCTATGAAACGTTGGCAGTCCTCGGGCTTGGAGACATCTGCGCAGACGACAAGAACATCAGGCGAGCCGAGCTCTGCTGCTCTCTTTGCAACTTCCTTGAGGCTTTTCTCCCTTCTAGCGACGAGGACCAGAAAAGCTCCTCTCCTCCCATACTCATAAGCTAAGTGCTGTAATAGCCAATTAAGATAGATCAATTAGCCAGAAGCCAATAAACAGAAATCCAGCAGATGAAGATGCTGATGGTGACTAAGCTAGCTAGCTCTGCTGGAAAGATTTTGCACCTCGCCGATGCCCGATGAGGCGCCGGTGATTAGGACAACTTTTCTGGTGATGTTCTCGCTAGAGAAGGATGTCAGGATGTAATTGAGGATTCTGAAGATGAACAGTATAGGGAGGGCGAGACTTAGAATGAATAGGGAGACGGGGGGAAGAACCAAATTTAACAACTTTTGAACCAGTGCCATGGCACACCTTCACCTTGGTGAACACGTAAGTAAAACGAACAGGAGAGAGAAGCAGAGAAGGAACCCAACAGCTCCATATATAGACATCATTCAACTTTTGCTAAAACCATGAAATCTCATCATGGCCGGCCTTGATGAGAGTGGCCCCCACTTAGAATAAGATGAAGTGACATCTGGCCTAGGGACCGCAATGATACATGGAAGGCCGTAGGCCGTGATTCACTATCAACTCTTTGGCTGTTGGGGCCCAACAGCATAAGCTGCGCTGTTGAGACAGTTTCTAAATTGGGCACTTTACCTAGCCCAACGGCTAAAATTTTTCCTATTGACACACTGTCACGCACGCAAGAAAAACCTGTTGCTGTCAATATTTAAAGGTGGAGACAAAGTTGTGAGTTCTCTCAAAATTAAATGAGCAGGACTAGCATTAGCTATTATTTAAGGGTTGGTTAATGGTCTTTTTCTACAGCTCACTCGTTCAGTTGAGACTTCAGAGTGCACAGAAAAATGCATCACAAGGGTTCCAATTCCATACTTATGATTACAAGTTGTAAACTTTTTCAAATATCAAATTTACGTACCATAATATTTTGGTGAGACTGAATTTCTTCTTCACAGAATTGGTCCTTAGGCTGCTTTTTGGTTGCAGTGTAATTTTATTTGCATTAATATAAATGTATGGGAGCGTAAATGAAAAAAAATGCAAATTCTGATTTAACTTTGTGTTGGGTTTTACTTTATTCTGCTTTATGTTTTAATTTATTTTATTTGTACCATAATCAAATAAAATAAGCTAAAAATTGAAAAAATGAAATAGAGAAAATTCCTGATTAGTATCATGTATTTTAGGCCTAGTGCCACTTTGGTCCCCAAACTTTTAAAATGTGACAATCCAATACTTGTCGTTAACTAGCTGTTAACCAGGTGTTAAGTGGAATTTGAAAAATATGCAAATGCCCTTTAAGTGATTTAATTAATTTTCTTTATCAACCATCTAAACGTTGACAAAAAAATTAACAGTCCCAAATCCTTACCTTTTCCATTTAAGAAAGTTGGAGTTACGTTTGAGTGGACATTTTGATGACCTCATCTTTCTTGAATAGAAGAGGCAAGAATTTGAGACTATTAATTTTTTATCAATATTTTGATAGTTGATAAAGAAAATTAGATGACACTTGAAGGGCATTTGTGTCATTTTCAAATGCCACTTAACGATTGGTTAACAACTAGTTAACAACAGGTAATGGGTTGTCATGTTTTAAAAGTTCGAGTACTGAAGTGTCGTATTTTAAAGTTTGTGAACCAAAGTGGCACTAGGCCCAAAGTATAGGGTACTAATTGGGAAGGCCAGAATTTACACTCAAATATTTTGTACTGCTATAGTTTTGCATCAATACAAATTTATTGGCATTGCAACCAAACACAGCCTTACATTCACTTCACAACACTTAATATGGCCGGATGAATAACGATATGCAAATACGGAAATGTTTTCATGCACATCTACAATCGTTGTGAGGTGGGGGTGATCAAGAACCAATTTTGTGAGGAGAAAATCTGAATTCCGTTTTTCTTTTTCTCTTATAATTATCACTTAGATGATTCAAGAAATGAATCCCCGACAAAATGCTCCTTACACCCACCTCACAACATTTGCTGTAGTGTATTCGACACATCTCTTTGAAAACATATAAGTACGGTTGCAAACATGCTATGAAGTGAGTGTGAGGAGTGGAGGAAATCCGGGTTCTCAATAAATCCCTCACAAGCAAGGTTTCAACCAGCTGGTTGGTAAAGTTTCCTGCTGATCATAGTGGAAGCTTAGGGTCGATTCCTGTCTGCACCTAGGTTGGGGGATGGGCTATCCCATTGTGTATTCCTTCAAAACATTAGCCAATACCATCTTTTCGATTATGAGGTCGGGTCATTGGGTTTGTTTAGAATCCAAACACGATATTGGTAAAGCAATAGTCACATGAAATTCTAGGATGCAAATCTTGTCCATTTGAACCTGTTCCATTTATTATTGAATATGGAACCATTTCTATCAAAACCCATGATGTTCAAAAATATATATGTTAACTAATGGGGACCCGTGCGATGCACAGGAAATTGCAGTTTTTAGAAATTGGCATGTTTTAATTAGGGATGGCAACGGGGCGGGTACGGGGAGGGTTTGTAAATTCTAGAGCCTATCCACCTCCTTGAATTTCTCAATCCATACCCACTCCAAAACCTGTAACGGGTTGGATTTTAAGAATCCAAATTCTACCCGCACATGAAAATGCAAAACCCTCCCAAACCCTACCCTCCCCACAATCAAGGGTAAGGCGGGTTGGATTTAGAACCTGCATCTAATTTCGTTTTATTTCTTGTCATACATAAGTAATAAATAAGAAAAATAACACAAACAACAACAAATTTTCCAATTATTTGATTAAGGCGTTTAAAAAACACAAACTATCAATTGTCCTTCATGTAAAATTTAAAATATTATTAAATTCAAGACCTAGTACATAAAGTTTATATGCTTTCTAACAATATGCAGGTTAGGGAGGGTTGGGTTTAGCCTAATACGTACCCTACCCGTACCCGTACAGGTTGTAGAATCTTAAAACCCATTCTTCAAGCAAAAAAACCTACCTCATCGTTGCTAGTACTGTATTTACTAATACTTTTAATTAATAAATACTATATTTATTAAAATACTATTAATTATTAAAAATATTGTAATTATTTAAATGTCATTAAATGTAATTTAAAAAAAATAATTATTTTTAATTATAAAAAATAATCACTGTCAATTACAGTTGATTTTTGTAATTTTGAAAATAATGTTATTTAACAAATACATTATTTTTAAATAAATACTGTAATTAATAAAATACTATATTTATTGAAAATACTGCTAATGTAATTAAATAATATAGTTAATACTGTTAATTAATAAATACCATATTTTTTAAAATAATGTAAATTATTAAAAAAGATGAAAAATATTATAATTATGAAAAATATTGTAATTATTAAATTATTGTTAATTAATAAATACATTATTTTTAATAAATATTGTAATTATTAATACTTGTAATTAGTAAATACTATATTTATTAAAATATGGTTAACTATTAAAAATACTATAATTATTTAAATGTAATTTTTAAAAAGTAAATATTAAAAAAATAAATACTGTTAATTATAGTTGACTTTTGTAATTTTATGATAATAACTGTAATTAATTATTGTTAATTATATTATTGTTGATTAATTGATTACTGATGAAGGAGAATTTGGCCCGACCTCGCAATCACCCGACACGTGGCAAAAGCAAGCAACTCGGAACAGCAGAGCGCCCAAAACGAGCACCGAAAGTAACGGTCCAAGCTCACTACTGAGCCCGAACTCCACCAGACCGCCCTAATAGGAGCCCGAGCTCCCTACCAAGAGTCCGAACTTCCTACTGGGAGTCCGAGCTCCCTATTAAGAACCCGAGCTCCCTACTGAGAACCCGAGCTCCCTGCAAGGAGCACGAACTATCTCGGGTCCCAAGCCTCACAAAGCTGTGACCCGAGCTGGCCCATGGCAGCTCGGAACACTCCCCAAACCGAACTAAAGACATCTCGCTCGCTACTCCAACACTTCGCTTCCGAAACACTAGGCTGACCAAACGTACCTGACACCAAGGACGTCCGTATCCAAGGGCGACGCACCTGACTGATTTGGGATCTGACGCCTGACAGCCGCACTTCAAACGGCCTCCTGCTACCGCCACTTGCCACCGTCGTTACTAGCCGCAGAGACGGCTCCGACAAAAGGAGCAGTGGCGGTTCTGTCCGGCCAGAGGAAATGACATCCGAACTGGCAGGAGCTCAGAAATAATCATCCCGATCTGACGGAAGCCTGGAAGTGAGTGCGCGAGGTGGTTATAAAAGGCTCCTACCCCCCCAAGAACGAGGTATGCTAACTTTCGCGCTATCTGGTCTATCTTGCCTTTGAAAGACTCTAACTTGAGCTTCGGAGCCCTTACGCTGGGTTCTCCCCGGAGCTTCTCTTCTCCCTTCGTTTCAGGTCCCTACCACTCAGTTCAGAGGCAAGATCGTTGACAGCTAAGATCGGCCGGATTGTGCATCATCAATTACTATTAATGAATTAATTATACCGTATGATGCATTGCTGGTGCGAACCGTCCGCAACATGGTTTGGGTTCAGATGAACCCGGTATACTATCGAAAACGGGTCTTGCAAAACCCGTTTTTGTCATCTTATTCGCCCTATCGTTGGAACAGGTTTTGCGATGACCCGATTATTTCTTTTTCATTTTTTATTGCTTTTATTTCTGTTTTCTCTACTTTTTTTGTTATTAATGAGTCGATTTTACTTTTTTTGGTTATTTTTCAACATTTTGTAAAAAAAATTAGAGAAACGAAGGAGAAATGAAAATTGTTATTCTTCAATATTTCAGCATAAAAAAAACACTTAATAATGCACCCAATAATGCAAAAAAAAAACACCTAATCAAATCTGTGTTTTGCAAGAAAAAAAAAAAAAAACACCTAATGCGTACCTGGTCTAACCAAGCAAATTGGAAAATGCAAAATAATGCTGAGATGCTTCTTCCAAGATAAATCACGTCTTAGTTGAACCTGAGTAAAGTCAGACTGAAGAGAAACATTGAACAAATGAGAAAATGAAATTTTCAAAGAAATTAAAGTTTTGGAAGTTTCAGGAAAAAAATGAAACAAACCTAATCCAAGATGTCCTTAGAGGAGATTGTAGAATGCAAACATTTCAGCACAAACAAAGGAAGAAAAGAGAAAACATGCATGGGAGTCTAAGGTTTCAAACTATTGTAGAAAAGCTTGGAAGTCCAAACGTTCTTAGGCTTTCTATAAGATTTAATGGCATATATACATGGACGGGAGACGCTTTGGAAGTCCAAACATCTCAACCTCCACTATATTTCACAAAAGTTTGATTCGTTGTGTGATAATTACATGGATTTAAAAGAAAATAAAAAGAAAATAAAAAATTAGAATGGAGAGTTTCCTGCAAGAAGAAGAAAGCTGTTGACATAGACCATACAATTATATATATATATATATAACATTGTAGTCTTACTAAAGAGTTTAGATTCAAGTTGGGTAGAAACCATACTTTGTTCATCTTGTTCATAGCATATAATAAGATTTTTAGTTCATTTTATTAATAATATAACCATTTGATTATGTTTAAGGGATCAACTATATGCTACTAGATGATGCAGCCTAGGTTCCCAGCGCTTCGACAAAGAAAAAAGTTTCCAATGATGCGGTGCAGAGAATAGTTGCGAAGAGGAAGTGACCAGACTCTAGCATGCAAAGAGGAAGTGACCTTTTTCCTTGAGTGCTGAGCAAGAAGGAAAAAGGACTCATCACATGAAGCTCTGAAATCGCGCTAGCATGTGATGCCACGAGCCCTACCTGGGATGTGAAGTGCATAATTCTCAAATCACTGTTCGAGTTCACATGCCCTCTTGCCGAACGTTAGCAATCTACAATCAACTCCTAATATGTAGTGCCTCCTGAACTGACCACCCAGCGAATATTTTGCCGAGCTTTCTGATGCTAGATTGCACTCTTGATGCCGCGCGCCAGTCAACAATTTCCATTAATTTTATCACAAACCCATCTGATTGTGCCGACGACCCATTTGTTTCGTATGGCTTGACTCTCTTGGCATTATATAAGCAAAGTCGAGCGTTGTATTGGACAGTTTTGAATATTTGGAATACCAAGCTCCCTATAGGGTTTTGTTCTCTGTTCCTGTTTTGTTCTTCCGATCTGATCCTTACCTCTCACTCTGATATAGCATTCATTTTAGAGCCATAAAGCCTCAAACCTAGAGGTGTCAATTGGACTGATGGATTTAGTCCAGTTCGATCCAGTCCAATGTGAGTCCACTTATAAATGGACTGGATAGAATATCCAATCCAGTCGAAATCTAATACAAATCCAATCCAGTTCAATCCATTAAAATGTAAATGGACTGGATTGGATCTAATCCAAACTGAATGAAATATAAAAAAACAGAACATATAAAAAAATTTCATAAAAGTATTTCTATAAAAATGCTTTCATAAAAGTACTTCTATATAAGTTTTTTTTGTGAAAAAATGCTTTTGTAGAAGTGCTTTCATAAAAGTAAAAGCATTTTTATAAAAGTGTTTTCATAAAACTACTTTCGTAAAAGTGCTTTTATAAAAATACTTCTATAAAAATGCTTTCATAAAAGTGATTTTATGTTGATTTCAGTTTTGATCAGTTTCAAATTGGACAAGAATTTGGCCTCATGATCGAATTATTGGAATTTTGATTTTGATCCAATTCAGACCAATAAGAATATGGACCAATTTATTTTGGATTGGCCCAATACAATAATTATAATGAACCGTCCAAATTCGATTTAATAAGGTTTGAATCGGATTAGTCTAATATCGCTCTCGATGTCGTTTCCTTTTGAGACTTCCTCTATTAGAGATCGAGTACCAGTTGAACCAAACATGATAATTGGAGAAAACCTTGTAACCAATTGACTAGTATCATAAAAGAGTGATAATAACCAATCAAGTGATAGTATTTATGAATTGGTCAAAGCTCTACCTACCGGTACCATGTCCTTCTGTTAGCATAGATTGTCCCCATTTTTAATTCAATTTATTAATGTCATTCAGTATTCCCGTTTGAATGCAAACCCAATCTAAATCAGATAAGGTTCTTTTGGATGTTAACAAGTCATGATCATATTTCGATAGAAATATGAAATATGTACAATTTAATTGGATCCATTTACAGTCCTATAAAATTCGACCTACTGGTACATAGAAATATTTTAGTGAGTAAAAGCCCAAACCTGCTAAAACCAAAACAAAAGAGCACAGAGCATGACATATAGCTAGCTACAAATCGGAAACATTTCTGCTGTTTTCAGTTTACATCGGGATTCCATGCTCTCATTGTCTTCGCATGCCCTTCGATGGAGAGAGAGAGAATGTGTGTGTTAACTCCATCCAACGACCCGTACAAGTACTGATAATAATTCCTTTCAATATCTCATATAAATGAGTTAGGTTGATTAGGTACGAAGTATGCATCTATAATAATAATATCCGGACAGTGATTTTATTTATTTCAAAGTTTGTTGAAAGTAATTTCTATGAAATAATGACCTGTACATATTTATTTTTTTCTCTTACGGTTCAGTTGGAAGGATTATAAATACGAGTGCAAAATCTTGTATTTTGTATGTATTTGCACAGTATATATTTATATTTGTACTCCTATCAAATTGAGCCTAAGATTCATTTTGGAAGGAGTACAAATACAAATATGTACAATGCAAATGCATACAAAATACAATGTTTTGCACCCTACATATTTGTATTTGTACTCCTCCCAAACTGAGCCTAATGCAAGACTACATCTAACTAATTAGGTCTTCTTGGTGATGGATGAGCAATAGTAAATTCTATTCTTATGTGATATCACCAACATTTTAGAAAGTGCATGTTTTTTATTTCTCATGCGAATAAGGCAATAATCATTTTAGCCATAAAAATAATTATTATTAAAAGGGGTATTTTTGTTCTATTCAAGTATTGATAACTTTCTTCCCAGGCCCCTCCTTTCTCAAAATCCAAAAAAGGAATGCCCCTTAAATTTCCTCCTCTTCTTTTCTCTCTTTATCAATTGTTCAATAATCCAAACAAAGAAAATAGGAGAGAGATGTGAAATGTCACCTATGACCACCGTTGCCGGACAAATCCGAAACCCTATTGACTTTTAACACTCCAATGTATGGTGAAAAAAAAAACAAAATATCACATCAAGATGGTGTTTGATGAAAATACTAGCGTCCCCAATGTGTCTTGCGACCGTGGCGATGGAGGTTCTTAAGGTAATTGGTCTAGGAAGTGCTTTATTAATTTATTTAAATGGTTTAGACACCGCTTTTTGCGCTCTTCAGTCTTTCTGTATCACTTTGAGCTTCAAGCATGTTTCAACTAATCTCTCAATGGACTTGGGGGTATATTTGAAATTTTACAAAAGTTAGGGCATCAGAAATCCAGAACCATTAGTACGTAGATCCCAAAAATCCATATTTAACGATATCAAGATCACCCAAATCCGACACCGTTTACCCTTTCATCGTAAGACCCAAAGCCAGAACCGATTATGATCATCTGATCGGAGTCATTTTGATCATGAACTTCATTTAATGTCAAATCAGAAATCTAAAACTATAGGTACATAGAGCCAAAAAATCCGAAACCAACAACACCAAGAGCACCCCAATCCGATACCATTTATCTCTTCATCTTAAGACCAAAAATTGGATCCGATTCCAATCATTCAATCAAAGTCATTTTGATCATAAACCTCATTTTTTGTCAAATGAAAAGTCCAAAACCATAGGTATGTAGAGCCCAAAAATCCAAATCCGACGACCCCAAGATCACCCCAATCCGACACCATTTACCTCTTCATCTTAAGACCTGAAGTCGGATCTGATTCCAATTTTTCGATTAGAGTCATTTTGATTATGAACCTCATTTCATGTCAAATCAGAAATCCAAAATCATAGGCACATAGATCCTAAAAATCTAAATCCAACGACATCAAGATCACCCAAATTCGACACCATTTACCCCTCTATCTCAAGACCCAAATTTGGAACTGATTCCGGCTGTCCGATTGGGATCATTTTTTATCCTGAACCCTATGCCACATGAAATATAAAATCCAACCTTGTAGATGGATAGAACTCAAAATTCCGAGTCCAACAGTATCAAGATCGTCCAATTCCGACACCATTAACCTCTCAATCTTGAGACCTGAAACTAAACTCAATCTGAGCCTTCTGTTTGAAATCCTCTTCACTACAACTTCGAACCTAGGGCATCCCACGACTAGATCTTCCTCTCAAACTCTAGAACTATCTTAAAATCCAAGATTTAACCAGGAGCTTCCAATTAGTCAAGGCAGCCACCTAAAGTTGAAATGTTCGGTTTAGGTAAATTGGTGAAATCTTCCTCTTATTGCCTTGATTGATTAAGAGAATCTTCCACAAAGATTTCTTTACAGCCCCTTCCCTTATTCATTTTTTTCCAAAAAAGCTCTTTAAACCTTAGCCTTTTATCTCCCTTGGCTCCCTATCTCAGCTCTCTATTCCCTTCTCAAAAATTTATAAATACCCCCATTTCTCACATTCAAAGACACACAATCTAGCTTAGGAAGAGAAATCTATCCCATTAACCTAGAGAATACCCACCCTTCACGTCCCAAGCAGCCCCAAGCTTTTCTAACCCACATCCAAACTCATGAAGAAACCTTCATCACGTCCAAAGAACCCCCTAGGTCAAGCCTACACACAACCTAACCTAGTGACACATTCTATCCTAGACATACCAACCTGGAGGGAGAGAACTCTACCCTAATTAGCCTAAACAATACCCCCTTCACATCCCAAACAACTCCAACCTTCATCCATCATGTCCAAGGCCTTCCCCATTCACTCCAACATCCCTAGAGTCCCCCGTACCGGTATTACAATCCAAGAAACCCCCAAGTCATATATACATTCAAGAGAAGAAGTATGAAATGTTCTGAAAGCAACAACAATACAGCAGAAATTTACAAGCATTCAATATCCCTCCTACACCACTTGGGCTACATATCAAACCCAATAACAGCCCATGAATGATTAAAGAATCCAAGAACAGAGTGAAAATTGTTAAAAACATGGGAGCAAAACAATTTCATCTAGTTAAACTCTTACATCCGTTAGCATACGAGCAGCATGATTATTGTTCATTTTTTTAATTTCTCATTTTATTTTGTGTTTTCTTTTTAAAGTAGTCAGATAGGAATTAATCTTTCCATTCGAAGATGAAATGGTTTTATAGATGAAATGGTTTTATAGAGCTTTGCTTTCTTTTGAATGAGTATCATCGATAGATAGTCTTTTTTTTTCTTAATTTAATTTCTACCATTAATGCACAATCGATAGACTATTTACTTGTTCCGTTTTCTGGTAGTCAATTGGTTCCTCAAAATATCTCTTTGATTTCTTTCTTTCTTTTTTAATTTTTGTGTTTCATGCAACTAGGGATGAATTCGAGTTTAGTCGAGCCAAGCCAAATACTTGGCTATTTGAGCTCGACTCGTTGAAATTGTGTTGGGCTCAAGCTAGAGACTTGAGCTTGAACTTGGCTCGGTTCAAAATTCACAAGTTCAAGCTCAACTCGGCTTGGCTCGAGTTCGACTACAAGCCAAGTTTTTTTCTAAAAAATAAAAATTATATATATAAAAGTATTTTTTTTATTTTACATACAAAAATTAAGAATTATAAAAATTATTTATTATTATACATATAAAAAATAAAAGTATACATATAAAATATTTTTATTCTATATACAAAAAATAAGAATTACAAAAATTATTTACTATTATACATAAAAATAAAAATATTATTATATATAATAAAAATTATTTATTATATATATTGATATATATATATATGTATATGTACGTACGTACGTACGTATGTATGTATGTATGTATGTATTTATGTATATATATAATAAAAATATTTATTTATTATAATAGGCTCGCGAGCCTCATGAACTAAGCTTCACTGGGCTCGAGCTTAGCTCGATTAACAAATGAATCATATATTAGGCCCAAGCTCAGTTCAAACTCGATTTAAACTAACTTGAGCCGAGCTCCAATAACTTATGAGAAAATCTACTAGTGGTCACCCCTACATGCATCATTAAGTGGTCCCATTCTGAAGTTTCAAAAGTCCTCATCCCTACCATCCTAATTATCCCCTTTCATAGTTTTGGTTATCAGTTATTGCATGGGTCATTAAGTTGCACATTTTAGGTTTACCTTTTTCATTAACGTGGTCAGATTTCATCCAAGTAAGGTGGCATTTAATAGATGTGTGCCATTAAAACTCCAGCACCCAAGGTAGCATTGTTTGATAGGTGTAGGCCCCAATAGCTGGTCTATCACTTCCCTAGAACACCTAAGTCATTTTGACAGCAATAAAATTTGTATATATTTTCAACTTCATTGGTTTCACATTAGTCCCATGTTTTGCATAATCAAGTCAAAGAGGTTTCGCCCTTTATGTCAGGACAAGTATCAATCAACTTTTAAAATAAAATAAATTAAAATAAAAAGGTCTTTTGTATAGTTTTTTTTGAACTCTAGGACTCTCATTTACATAGTTAAAAATTTAGGATTCTTCGATTCCTATTTTTATGTCTAGGCATAACTCAATTAATTCGTTAGAAATTCTTGTTTAATTTTATTAATCTCCTTATATAGTGTTTACTTTTCCTTGTGTAGTTAATGTTCTCTTGTTTGTTACTGAATTAAATAGTTAGAATTTTAGCATTTGATTATTCTCTTGTTAATTTAGTGAGTGTGTGTTAATTTCAGTAAAACATATCAAACCCAAAATTGGTAAAGTTTTCCTTAGAAATTGGTGAAATAGAGGCCGGTTTAATTAGGCACGTGTGGGGTGCCTAACACCTTCTCGCACCATACCTGGGTCCTCGTACCCAAAGAATTTCATCCCCATTGGGCAATGAGTCACCAAGAAAACAAGTTGTTTTTCCATTGGGCAATGAGTCATCAAGAAAACAAATTGTTTTTCCATTGGGCAATGAATCACCAAGAAAACAAATTGTTTTTCTTGAAAAATTCTTGGATTTTCCGAAATTCCCATTTCCAAAAAAAATTTAGGTGGCGACTCCACTCCATATTCCATCATCCCCCTCTGGGTTGTGTAGCCACAGGCTACATTTGGCATACCTTATTTTAAGGACTTATTTTCTTTTTGCAGTTAAAAATTCAATGTTCATAGAGGCATTTTAACTACAAAAAGGAGACAAGTCCTTAAAATAAGGAATGCCAAATGCAGCCTTACTTGGTTTTAGAATTTTGGCCATTTCAAATTAATTTGCAACCAACCCTTAACGTCTGACTAGAAATAGGATTCATCCATCATGGGTTGTAGTGGGTTTAGTGCCTATTATAAATGGATTAGGCCTTGTTTGACGTGTCTTTCTATGCGGACTATCGACTGTTTAGAAGCTCGGCAGCTTGGGTTTTGATATTTTCTGTTTGGCTAGGAAAAGATCTAGCCGCCAAAAGATGATGCCTCAAAAAGATGCACGGATCCTGTTTTGGGCTGTTTTCGGGAAACTCCAAATGGAGCTTTTTACCTTTTTTCATCATGTCTTTGCATGAAAAGACACGTGGGAAGTTACACCTTAACTAAATGGTCTTCAAGGTGCTAAGAAATGCAAAAGCTCACATCATCTTTTGGCTTTCAAGTCTGTTGAAAGATCTTTCAAAAAAGAATTGCCAAACGACACCTTAATCTAGGCAGACCTAGCCAAATATGCACCTTAGGCCTACAAATTTAAAATATTTAAAAAATATTTTTACCTTTTTATTATACATAATATGTTTATATAATATAATACATATAATTTTCAAGTTGGACTTGACTAGGTTTTGTGTCCAAGTTATCTCTAGTTCTTATTTATCATTTCCCTTCACCAGAGCCCCACACATTTGCACTCCTGATTTATAGGAACTTCTATTTCTAACTCCTCTTTATTCTCTCCACTTTTCCATAAAAATAGGGCCCTATTTAGTAAGATTTGGTTTAGCAACAAACACTTGGGTATACCCAACTAATTAATACAGTTATCTATAGTTCTATACACTATTTACATTTCAGGTTAATATTTACTCTTTAAAAACAAAGGTCAACCCAATCGCCCCTACAAGTGGCTTATTTTTACTATTTTAAAGTAGTAAACTACTTAATTAATGATAACATCTATATAAATATATTAAGCTGAAATGTGTACGTAAGAAGGCATGCGCATGAGGGAAATGGAATCTAAAGTATTTTTTGACTTTTTCATAGAAATTACAAGAATGCCACTCTCTACCAACTCTCTCTCTTTTGCTTTTTTTTTTCTTCCAAATTATAAGAATGCCACTCTTTCCTACCAACTCTCTCTATCTCTCTTTTTCTTACAAATTACAAGAATGTCATCTCTCTCTCCCTCTTTCTCCTTATAAATTACAAGAATGCCACTCTCTCTCCAATTAAGGGTGACCTTAGCTCAGCATCTCGGCTACTAGGGGACCTGCAATCAAAGGTATTCGAGTTTGAGTTGAGCCGAGCTTGAACTTATGAGCCCAAGCTCAAGTCTCTAATTCAAATCGAGTTCGAGGTAGACGACACCTTGACCATTGAGGGAGACCTCGGCTTGATGCCTCGGTCACTAGGAGAGATCTCGACTCAGCACCTCGACAACTGAGGGAGACCTCAACTCGACACCTTGTTAACTAAGGGAGACCTTAGCTCGACACCTCGCCTGCTAAGGAAACCTTAGCTCAACACTTCAGCAATTGAAGGAGACATCGATTTGGCACCTCAGCAATTGAGGGAGACCTTGGTTTGGCACCTCGTCTACTTGAGAGACCTACAATCAAAGGTAGTTGAGCTCGAACTTTCGAGCTTTTGACTCGAGCCGAGCTCGAGCTCGAGCTCAAGTCTCTAATTCAAACCAAGCTCGAGCCTGATAGTTTATGAGCGAGCCCCTACAATGCAAGGCCCCCTCTGCTAGTAAGTGATTAATTACATAAATTACCTTAATTAAATTAATTTAATTAACAAAGATGAATTAATTAGTTGTTAGTTAACTTTGTGTATGCCTAACCTATATAGGGTTATTTAATCAATTACTTTTATTTAGTTAACTTAGTTTTATTAATTAAAGTAGGAAATTATTAATTAAGTTTCTTAAATATATAAGATAACTTAACAAGTTTAGTTTAATTTAGAAAATGATTATATAATAAAAATACTAATTAAATAATAAGATAATTATATAATTAGTTAACTAATTAATTAATAACATAATAAATTACTTCATTAATTAAGTTAAAAATGAAATAAAAAACATACATAAAAATTATGAATTAATAAAAATGATTTTAATAACTTCTTATTAATATAAGTTTTTATTTAAAAATAAAGTTAATACAAATTAATACATGTTTATCAATAAAAAAACAAAAAAGTAAGAAAATTTTAGTTTTAAAATTAAATCTTACAATTTGATATCCATTTGAATTTCATTTTAAAAATAAAACGATACTACAAATTTGTTGATAAAATTAAAACATTAACAAAATTATTAGTTTTAAACTTAACTAATACTAATTTAAAATCCCCTAATCAATTTAAAAGTAACAAAAATTAATACTAAATAAAAATTAAGAAAAAGTTAAAACAATTTAATAAAAAAGTAAAAACTAATACAATTAGGAATGTCACAATGCTCCTTTTTGGGGTGTAACTTGAGTGGGTTGGGTCAGGTTGAGAGTCAGCTCAAGCCTAACCCGAAGTCTCAAACCTCAAGTTTAGTTTTGGCCCAAATCAAGGTTAAGCCCGAGTTTACCAACCTAGTCCCAACCCAAGCTTAACCCAACATCTCGGGCTAGGCTTGGGCCTGGGCATGTTAAGATCTGTAGCCCAATTTTCAGGTAGAATAGATCCATAATATGTAGATATGTATATAATAAAATGTTGGGCAGACTCATATTGGGTCGCTTTAGGCTCGGGCAACCAAAGCCCAACCTGAGTTTGAAAGTCAAGCCCAACCTCTACAAAAGCTTTAGTTGAGTCGACCGGGCTCGATTTAGGCCTACCCAAGTTGTACCCTAGCTCCCTTTGCCTCAAATTCTTTTAACAAAGCCCATGCATTGCACAGGTCCCCACTAGGCAATTTTGGTTTATGCTAGTTGGTTGGCATAAACTTTTACATTTTCTTGCTAGTTGTTTGTCTTTTAATTTTCACCTTTGATCAAATCATGTTGTCCTCTTGCCCATTACTAAAAATGACAATTTTCCATTTTTGATATCTTATTGGGTTTTGTCAGGTCAAGAACTCGAGAGCTTCTTCTATTGACTTTAAGTCAATATTATTTGTGTTTTGATGATGACAAAGTGTTTGTGTAATCATGGATAGGCCAATAGGGATAAGGGTGGACTTAGAGCCTTCGGAGCGGGAAGGAAGATGTCGTTAAGGCTCAGTTTGGAAAGAGTGCAAATGCAAATATGTACAATGCAAATACATACCAAATAATGCGAAATATAAGGTTTTGCACTTTACATATTTGCATTTGTACTCCTTCCAAACAAGCCTAAAGGGTGAACAATGATCGAGTATAGCCAATTGTGGTTTCCCTAGAATGCCGATCACACATTTGATACCCTCAACATGGCTTTCGCTGCACTCTTATTTTGACCTTGTATCTTTTATTTGGCCTTTGGCTTATCTTGTAAGGCATATATGTTTGGCTTTGAATGTCTTGTGGGGCCAACAAGTTGTGGCTTCGTGAGGCGAAGTAGTTTACTCTTGCGAGGCAAGGTTATTATGGCCTTACGTTCGAAAATCCAATTTCAAATTCGATATTCGACATAATTAAATCAAATTCGGATAATTTAAATATTTAATTGGTCAAATTCAGATATCCTATTTATACCGAATAGTTAATCGGATTCGAATTTGAATATGACCTGATTCGATTCGATAAATATCCGAATTCAATCGATTATTTAATTCTTATATATAATATATAAAATATTTTATATAATTTATATATAATAATTAAGTTATATAAATAATTTATATACTTTATATCAATAAAATATTTATTTTATATATTTATTAATTATCTAAAATAATTAATTAATCGAATTCGAATAGAATTGAATATTCAAATATTTAATCAGATTCCACTTCAAATATTATCGTGATGACGCGTGTGGTAAGACATAATTTGACGAGGTGACTAGGTTGGGATACCATGACTTTGTGAGGCAACTCACGAGGTATGACATAATTCAGCGAGGTGAGTCATGAGGTTGAGACATTGTGGCCTTGCAAGGCTACGATACCATGACTTCACAATGCAACGACTTACGTGATAATAACATGGGGTTAAGCATGGCTTTGCAAGGTCAAATCAATTTAATTTTGTAATACTACATTTTTTTTATATGCTGCAAGGTTTTTGTTTTGTTATTTAGTTTAAGCCTTGTTATGCATATCGATCTTTTTTTTTTTTGAATCGCCTATAGGCTTCATATTTCATTCAATCAAGAAATTGATACAAAGAAGCCGAACATGCCAATCAAAAAAAACCTAAAAATAATTTCTCAAGAGAATAAAATATAGAAATGGATGAATGAGAATATAAAGAACTTCTACAACCAAATAGAGGTGAATAAATGTCACCAACAGAAGTAGAAAAACACATCTCCAAACCATCACATATGGCGAGCGAATCTGCCAGTAGAAATCCAAACGACTACCATCGTCGGAAAAACTAGGAACGGAACTCACCTTGAACAACATCTTCCGGAGAACTGCGAACATATTCAAACAAAGATGTCAATCGTAAAGCCACACCCACCAGTAACGGTCACCCAAAAGCTTGAGAAAACTCAAGATGAATCCTCGAGAAAACTTGAGAGGAAGGTTCTCTCAAAACAGAGAGAGAGGGAGAGAAACCAAAAGGAGGAAGGGGAAGGAGAGCCCAGATGGGTGGTTTCCTTCAGGACTCGAGCCACCCCAAAAGAAATCCCTATGAGAGCGCCTCTAACGAAAACCCTAACCCTAAAGTCTTGTGATGGATCATACCTCGTTATGCATATCAATTGGGATTTACTTCTTTACCCTTATATACATATTCACTATCTCACATTATCCCCCTTGCTTGACAAGAGAGAAATCCATTTGTTAAGTAGAAAAATGGTTGGGTGATTTGACCCTTATTACTAGTCATTAGCCCCCATTTTGGGAGTGAAAATCTAGAGGATTAAAGTTTCCAAAATTAATATACTTGTTGAAAATTTTCCGAAAGATTAGCCCCCAAAATTCCAAAACAATTTTGCTTTAGAGAGATTTTGAAAGATTAGCCCCAAAATACTAGGGAGATTTATTTAAAAGACTAGCCCCCAAATATCTGAAGAAACTTATCTAAAAGATCAAAAACCAAATGTTTAAAGAATTTTTAGAAAGATCAGTCCCCAAAATTTTGATGAAATTTATTTGAAATATTAGCCCCCAAATGTTATAAGAATTTTTAGAAAGATCAGCCCCCTTTGAGGAAATTTATTTGAAAGATCATTTCCCAAATGTGTAAAGAATTGTTAGAAAGATCAGATCCCAAAATTTTGAGGAAATTTATTTCAAAGATTAGCCCCCAAATATTTGAAGAATTTATCGAAAGATCAGCCCCCTCAAGTTTATTTCCACGAATCTGTTAATGAGGGTGTGTATTATTTGCAGGGCGAGGCTATTGTTTGGGGTTTTATGGTGGTGGGGCAAAGCTTGTTAAACTTGTTAGGGGCGAGGTTGTTTTTCAATGTTGATCCTAACAAAGCTGTTTAATTTCAAAACTTCCGCTTAAGGGGGAGACATAACGCAAGTAACTTCCTTGGGAAGTTTCTCTATTGACAAGCTGTTTTTGATGAAACCGGATTCAGTCAGTGCAGAATCCGTTCCAACAGTCTTGCATTCCGAATATTTCCCCATGAAATAAAGCAATTAAATACGGAGATGTTCCCGATGTAAGGCTGTAAAGGCTGTTGGCCATGCACTGACTGAAGCCAATTTCGTTTTTGATAAGCGCCAACTACATGTATGGTCAATGCATATCTTTTGGAGATTGATATATGGTGTAATGATTTTGCCTTTGTATCAGTTATATAAGATGAATTATTTGTTGAGGTGCATCTTTACTAATCTTCTAAGTCTTAGGCCCGGTTTAGTTCGTGGGAATAGGGGTCTGGAATCAGAACTGGAATGGGCTATTCTGATTCTTTCAACTGTTTGGTTGCACAAAATCGGAATCTCATTCCCATTCCTGCTGTAATGGTATTTCCCTATTTGAGGGAATGACCATTCCCTGCCTTTTCCTTGGGAATGAAATCCCATTCCTGCTAACTCCCATTCCCATTTTCATTCCTCTCTGAATCAAACAGACAATATGAATGGACCATTCCGATTCCAATTCCAAAGGATTTCCATTTCATTTCCGATTTTGATTCCGAGTACAAACTAAACGGATGAAGGGATGAGAGATCCATCCTATGGACGCCCAAAGATTGCAGAATAAGGGGCAAATTTCAAAAATTTTATCTCTCCCTTCAACTGGGAATCGTATTCCCTATTTAGAAAATCATATTTTCAAGGATCAATCTTGAACCATAAACTGAACCAGATCTGAACCAAAAGGAGTGGGAGAGGATTATACCTGATACGGAGAAATACTATCTCCCAATGGAGGTGTTCACGCCCAAGGAGGGATCCAAAATCTGCTCCCACTGAAGATGGCGCAGTGAAGGATGGAGCAGAATCAGCAATGTTCTTCAAAAGAACTTGACCCTTCGCAAGAATCAACTGGACGGCTTGTGAGTACAGCTCTAATCAATCTTTTCCCAAAAGATTGAAATCAAGATCCAATCTTGATTGCTCCCAAGAACTGGAGATCGAACTGAAGGAATGGCAATGGCAGGAGGGTGGCGGCAGAAGAGAATTCGCAGTATGCAGGAAATCTCTTAATCTCTCTTTCTTAAAGAGAAGAATGCTATTGATGTTATTGTGTCTTTCAAGGCTGCTGCCCCCTTCCCCTTTTATAATCTTAAAGGGATCAGCTCCTAATCAGATTAGGAGTTGCTAATTCAAAATCATATTTGGGTTAGAAGTCCCTTGGTGATAAGGGATAATCCTTATCTTATCTGCAGATCAGATCAGCTGTCTCCTAATCTAATTAGGAGGTTTCCATATCTAAATCTTATTTAGATCTTGGACTCTCTGAGTGGATAGGGTCTAAGCCCAATTCTTTTAGCTGACCCACTTCAGAATTCGCCCCCTTTAGATGACTGATCAAATCAGCCCAGTTCGAAATGGGCTTAAGGCCCATTAAGGTTATGTACTCGAAAAACCTTTCAAATTGCTGCCCAGTTGGGCTTCCTTGTATGGCGTGGGACCCAAGCATTGATCTACACATCAGCCACATGGGTTCAGCCCAGCCTTTGTTACAAGGCCTGGCCGAATGCACTGCTGAAGATAGTGTACCCCCTGAAACCCATCAAATGAGCTCTATGGGCCCAACACTTACACTAACTGGTCCCTGGGCCAAGCCACCTTGTAACACCCAGGGACTGTGGGCAGATGCAAGATTAGCCCATCAGGTGTTATCCTCAATGGTCTTACACTTAACCTCTCAGCCCATAATGATCATACACTGCCCGACAAGAGAGGACCTCTCCCTCGGCTGCAAGGAACAGTGTTGCACTCTCCACTCATATGGATCCCGGGAATTAAAACCTTCTTGCAAACATTTTGGAAACCATATATATATACTTTTATATCTTATATAAAATATATTTTGCAAAACAAATCTCAACGGTTGAAATCGGCTGCCGGCAGTCTTGGTTTCCATCAGAGAGAGTGCATCCCCGATCATTACCTTTGTCCGACAAAGGGGCTGATCCTATCACTATGATCACCTACTCAGATGAATTCTCGGACTGTCCCAACATACCTAGGTTTTGACCCCCACTAAGGATCTCACTGATTGGTACATCAAAGATAGCCCAATCCGACACCTAGTGCAGTATCATAATCGAGTCTAGGGGTCGGGTGTAACTTTCCAGTTTTGCCCATCAATCTCCAAGGTCCAGGGCAATACTGGAAATCTGGTCTAGTTCAAAGATTCAATTAATCCTACACTGTATGTGCCTAGGGTCTCACCCTGGCAGCTGAGACAAGCCACCCCAACCGACTTGGTGGCACTACAGTGTCAGCCTTGTCAGGATAAGTCTCCCCAGACCGACCCACTGGCTGTGAACATTCTAAACTAACACGAGTCTCATTAAGTGTCCAGTTTAAGGGTATTACACAGAAACATACCAAGGGAACATGAATCAAATATGTATCTTTATTCATTTACAATAAACTCATCAAGTACATCATTCTGATTGAAGCTAAGGGCATACAAAACTGTCTAACAACGGACCCTTAAGTTGTATACTATATCTTTGTTCTTCTTGTGCCTTACTATGTATACTTCTTGCGCTTATTCTCTTTTCCATTGTATAGAGGGTTCATTATCCTAAATTTCTTTCTTTTCAATGATATTTTGGGGTTTTGGATATTAGTATTGTAATTAATGTGTTGGATGGGGCAAGGTCTTGTGTAAATGTAGTGCCGTAGAGGCACTAAACCATCTGTAGAAGCATGTTCCTCTAGCTTCAACTAGCTGTAGATCTTGGTCGTGAACTACCGTTACCGTATGATTTCATGCCCTTTGAAGTTGGCAAAACAACATTTTCTAAATTTTGTATGGAGATTTCGAGTCTTTCTTGCAAAAAACTTGTGAGTTGGTGTAATCTTATGCTTGCGATTCCTATTTTTGCCAGTAGATTAAAATCTATTGGACTGTGGCAGGTTGCTGATATAGTTGCCACCATGGTTTTTAAAACTAATCCGGTGATCGAACTAGTCAGGGGTTCGGTTATTGGGTCGAATGGTCCAACCGTCTGAACTGAATACTCGGCCCGTTCTGACAAAAAAATTCAAAAGAAAAGGTCAAAACCGTTCAAATGGTTTGAACGATTCGAATGGTTAACTGCCCGGTTCAGCTCCGATCTGGTTTTAAAAACCATGATTGCTACATTTGGTTGTAACAAGAAAGTAGAGTTCATGGAGTTGGTGGCTTCTCGATGATAATCTCATGGTCATTCATTTCTAAATTTTGTATGGAGATCTTATGATTCTTCTTGTGAGCAACTTGTGAGTTTGTGTAATTTTATGCTCGCAATCCTCTTTTTTTCTAGTAGATTGAGGTCTACTTGGGGGAAGTTTTCCATTACTTTGGAAGATGTGTTTGTGATTACTGGTTTGTCTAGTGTTGGTGATAATCTACCTTTCTGATTACTGCAGTCTATATACTATTAGGCTATGTTTGGTTTGAAGGAAAAGGTAGGGAAAGACAGGGAAACCAATACAAAGTTTGTAAGGGTTTCTCTACCTTTCCCTACATTTTCCTTCAAACCAAACATGGCCTTAGTTGATGGAGGAGGATTAAAAGTTTGGTGCCTCATCCGATTCTTCTTGTCATGGGAAGAGGCTGTTTACTAGTTAGATTAGGATTTTTTTCGGAATCTTAGTAATTTCCATAGTGATGTGGATGCATTTTTGCTTTTGCTTTTGCTTTTGTATTAGCCTGCTTTCAAAGTTTTTCTTTGCTAGTTCCCCTAAGGATGAAATCATTTCCTCTTGCTTCTTGCTTTTGGGGGAATCTATATCAATGTCTTATGAGCATTTCTGATTCCCCCCAATTGGGGATTTCTCCTATGAGGTTGGAATCTCGCAAGGTGGCGTATCATGTTGATGGGCTAATGCATGGTTGAGCAATTAATAGTTTTAGGTGGGCTAACTATAAGGACCATAAGTTATTGACCCCTAAGGCTTTGTTTCAATTGATAATTTATTATATTGAAGTATGCATTTGTTATGTGTTTATATCTTATTCATAGATAATTCAGCTTTTGGATTAGTATTATTAATGTATTTATGTGATTTATATGCATTTTCCTAGTGTACTCAATCATTTCTATATCTTTCATTCGTATCTATACATTTCCAAAACGTATCATATCCAACTTGTCCAATACAAAGATCAAGAGAAATATTATAGTAAACAATACCGGGACTCGAACATTCAAACATCATATAGTAATTATCACTCTTTCAATTTTTATAATTATGATTTTCAATTTTACTTAATTTTGGGAATATTTATAAATTTAGTATTTTTATTTAAATAACAACTCTTTTAAATAATAAATATGTTTTCATTTTTAACATATAATGCTTTTATTTTACATATAACTATAAAATAAATCAAATAAATCATTTAAGCTAGATAAAATAAATTATTTTTAAGTTTAAATTTTTATTAAACTTTTTGGGGAAATTAAATCTTAAATTATTCATTTCAGTTTTTATAATTATAATTTTATGTTTTCCATGAATTTTGTTATAATAACTCTATTTTTTCAAATAACAACTATGTTTTTTATTTTTAATGTATAATTATGTATAAAATAAAATATATAAATCATCTAAGGTAGATGAAATATATTATTTTTATAATTTTTAGTTTTTATTAATTTTTTTGGAAAAATTAAATCTTAAATTATTTATTTCAGTTTTCATAATACTAATTTTTAATTTTTATTAAAGATGAAAAACAATATAAAAGTAGTCAATATACAATTTTGTCAAACTAAGCGCGTATATGCCTCTATATCACTGTGTATCAGATTGTCAATCGATACAATGCGATACAACCCGATATAGAGGTCTATCGTGCTGACTCATAAGATACGTATCCAATCGTGGCGTATCCTGTATCCATGACCATGGGTATCCCTGGATACGCCCTACACCCGGAGTATCGTATAATACCTTAATCCTTTGACCAATAAAATACCCGATACTGGTAGTTTGATCCTTGTGTCAATATTTGAAACTTGAGGGAAGGTTTCACTAATTTACGAAAAACAAAAAAACTACAATGTAGGCATGTAGGAACGGAGTCGGCATTTTAGCTATAGCCGACCAGCGGTCGGGTTGAGCGGAGGCCGGAGAGAAAAACTGTAGCACATCTGCACTAAGAGCTTTACTACTTACAAATTTCTCTCCGCACCAACAGGGGTTCGGTCGTTCATCCAAGTTGCGGCTTTAGAGGTGACCGCTTCGCCGCTCAAGTGTAGTTCGGATCGAGAGACTGGTAATCTGTTCTTACATCCGTCTCCCTCTTTTTTCCTTTTAAGATCAACTGTCATTTTGATCGTTTCATTTCTCACTGCTTGCAAATTTTCTTTGGTTAGTCTCTTTCATTTGCTTTGTTTCTTTAATCTCCTTACTGCTTTTCCTTACCTTATTAATGTTTCATCTTTTTTAAATTCATATTCTTTTAAGTTGCAAGGAAGGTGGTGCATTATTTTATGTGGAGACAGAGAATATTATAGGTTTTGCCTGATATCTCTCTTCTACGTTGAGATTCTCCCGCGAGTGTTTTGGGAGGAGAATATTTTTAATCGGTTATAGGTAGAGAATATTATGGTGCGGGTTTCTTATGGCGTGATTCAATATTTTTCATGCTACTCTTAAAATAGATTTATATTCTTGGTTCTCGATCATTGATGTCACAGGGCGAGGTTTGAAAACGATCTTTCCCAATTGAAATAGCAGACACATCCATTTTCAGATTATTCCTTAACATTATATGTGCGGCAATGGAAGTTAATGATTCCAAAAATCTTATATTTCCCTGTTAAGAATTCCATGTCCAAAAGTCTGGTATCTTCTTTGTTAAAGATAATTTCACCTATGTTAGAATGCTTGAGCTCCATCTTTCTTATTGTGATCCAGTTGGAAAAATTCCAAATATTATTCAGAAGAAGAGGATAATACATAAGAATCAAGCCATTATTCCATGTTGCATTTACCACTTTTTGAGATCAACTATTGCATCAATATTGGCTTGGGAGGGTGTATTTCCACTCTGCTGTAAGTATCTTAAAGTATTTCTAATTGTAGTCTGTTTGCCAAGATTAGATTAGTTGGAGAAGTAGAGTAGGTGCTGGCTACACTTAAGGGTTTTTTTCCACAATCTACTGTCAAGGTGAATTTTTTTCTAACCTGGATGGCTTTTTTCACAAACCTGCCACTGCCTTCTTCTCTTTCACTAGGAGACATAAGTTGCCAAGGCTTATATATTTCTTATATTTTTATATTTTAAGTCTATAATATAAAGATAAGCATGATATACCAAATCATTATTTTTGTTTCTTTCATAAGATAATAAATTTTTTATTAGTTTCTTATTTTGTTAGGGTTTTTGGTAGATATTCGAAGACCTTGAAGAAGAAACGAGTTTGACGTCTATCTTTGCTAGGGGTTCTACGTCTTTGTAGAAGGGAAATCAACCAATTGCAGAATTGCAGAAGGTATGCTCTTCTTCTTCTTCTTAAAAAAAGGTGTCCACCCATTCTTTTTCTTTTCTTGGAAGAAAAAATTTTCTTCATCCTTTTTTTAAAGCTGAAACACTTCTCCATTATTTCTGAGATTTTTCTTTCACGTTTTCTTTCTTCTAAGACAAAAATAGGGGCTCTATCCTTCTTTTACTTCCATTTCAATGGCAAAAATAGGGGCCCATCCCCTTTTTGTTCTATTCTTTTTTTTCTCTTGACACTAAGTGATGCTTTCAAAAAAGAGGGGAAGAATACTGTGGAGATGTACAAGGGAAGCCGTGTGTTGGACAATTTGGGAGGAGAGGAATCAAACGTTTTTCCATGAAAAATCAAGTATAGAAGATGCCATCCAAGCTATCACCATCAAGGTAGTCCATTGGGTAAAGTCTTTGGATATTTTCAGAGATGTTCCTGGCATTGAGGTGATGAGGAAGTGGAGGGGAGTGGCTGGATATTTTCAGAGATGTTCTTGGCATTGAGGTGATGAGAAAGTGGAGAGAAGTGACTGATTCTTCTCCAGCTAAGGAGGTGGTTAGGCCATTGTGGTCCCCGCCCTCTAATGGTTTCATCGAGGAAATTGAAAATTTTCAAAGAAATCTTTTGTGGGATAATAATAGTGGTAAAAAATCCTTTCATCTAATGAATTGGAAAAGAGTGTGTACCCCTAAAAGATGGGGAGGTCTTGGGTTAAGAAACCTCAAATGGTTTAATGAAGCAAGTCTTGCAAAGCTATGATGGAAGATAATTATTGAGGAGGATAATCTGTGGGTTAAAATTGTGAGAGGAAAATACTTAAGGAAAGAAAATCTTTGGGAAGCCAAGAAAAGGAAGGGTGTTTCTTTGGTTTGGAGGGGTATTTTGGAGGCCAGAGAGCTCTTGAGAATGGGCCTTAAGTGGGTTTTTGGAAATGGGGCTGCTATTATATTCTAGACGGATAATTGGGTTTGTAAATGCCCCTTGATTGATTCTTTCGACCCTTTGCAGGAAATTCAAGAAAATGCTCTAGTAAGCGATTTCATTGATAGAGAGAGAGAGGGAGAGAGGAATTTGGAAAGAAAATGAGATTTGGACATTGGTTCCTATTGATATTTGGAATAAAATTAAATCAACATTTACCCTAAAGGTAATAAGGAAGATAATCTAGTTTGGAGCCTTAATCCAAAGGGGATTTTCAACTTAAAGTGACTTATAATCTCAGGTGTGGGACTGTCTGTAGTTGAGTGACTCAAACTGAATTGGATTCAATAGTATGGAGATTAAATAGTATTCCAAAATTAAAATTTTCTTATATTTTCTACTAAATTGTAGACTTCCATCGAAGGACCTCCTAAGAAGGAGGGGGGTTGATATTAATGGAGATTGCAACAGATGTGGATCCCCAGAGGACCTCATCCACATCTTCTTTAAGTGTCCATCTTCTAAGCAAGTTTGGGAGATTTCAGTTATTAACATTGACTTCCTAAATGGAATAGTATGGATGTTTTGAAGTGGTGGAAGTTGTGCACGAAAATGATGTGATTGAAGGAAACCGTCTTAAGGAGAAATATGCTTGTATCCTTTGGCATATATGGAAGAACAAAAACCAAAAGACTTTCAATGATAAGAGGACTCCCCCCAAATTATTCTTGAGAAAGCATTTAAGGCTTTCGATGAATTCAGTTTGCTTAATGTAGTGGAGGCATGGGCGGCTTGGGAAGCTCACAACTAGACCTGTTCATGGGCTGGGTAGCCCGACGGGCTAGCCCTGCCAGGCCCGTTATTAAGTCGGGCTTGGTCATAATTTTAGGTCCGCGGGCTCGGGCTTGGGCTCGGGCTTTCTCGAAAAAGCCCGACCTGAGCCCGAGCCCAACTTGATACTATATATTAAATAATAAAAATATATTTTATTTAATAAAAATATATATATACAATACTATTTCTTTGTTGTTCTCCTTTTTTCTAAGTAATAGTGAGATGTTTATTATTTTTGAGTTTTGAAGGTTTTTAATATAAATAAAACACTTTTTTATTGAATAAAAAAAGAAAAAATTTTCTATTTTCAAATTTATGGCCGTGCTCGGGCCTAGGATTCAAGCTTTATATGAGGGCCGGGCTCTGGCTCAAGACTTAGGCCCGATGGTCGGGCTAGGCTTGGGCCCCGGCCTGAGTGCATTTTGTTGATACATATACAAAGCCCAACCCAAACCCAAGCCAACCCGGCCCATGAACAGGTCTACTCACAACTTGGCCACAAATTTCAACGAATACCAGATTATTATTGAAGGGGATTCGAATCTTGTCATTAGATGTCTCAAGGGCCTGACTCCTCCTTGGAACCTTAGAAGCATTGTCTTGGACTGTCTGCAGATGAAGGAGCATATGGAAGATAAGAGTTCGATACAAGCATGTGTACCATGAAGCGAATCAAGCAGCAGACTGGACTGCAAATAGGGCACGCTCTGTTTATGGTGGTGTCGTTGCTTCTGATCCTGTTTGTCTTCCTGGGGACTTAGATTTTATTTGTTGTAGTGACTTTGTGGGGTGTGCTACCCCCGTGTTGTGTAGCGCTTTTGTTTTCTATCAAAAAAAAAAAAAAAAACTTAGATGGTAGTAGTGAAGGTAATCAGGTCCTTCTTGCATTGGAGGAGTTTTCAAAATGAAGAAGGAAACATCATTGCACTCTTCTTAGACCAAATTGGTGGAGGGGATTCCTTGAGAGCTGAAATTGTGGTTGTTATGGAAGGGATCCAAAAGGCTAAAGAGCTGAATATCAGGAAGTTGGTAATAGAAGGTGATTTGAAGCTTGTAATTAGTTGGCTTCAAAAAAAGGAGGAAGAGGGATGGTGGTGCTACATCCATGAGAAGAAAAAATCTGTTAAATTGCTGCAAGGGGTAGAGGTGTCTTGTAATTGGGTCAAAAGAGATGCAAATGCTGTTGCCAATACACTGCTAATTACAAGGGGTGGGAAGAAATGAGTTATTTTGAGCTGTACTGTAATCTTTCTTTTGGGGAGGGCTAAGAGTGTTTATCCCTCCCCCTTCTTTGTACTAAATTTCTTGTTTTAACAAAATTGGTTCTGTTATTGATAAAAAAATGGGACATTAATCGATGCTTAGGCAACTAAGTGGTCCCCTGTCACCTAGGTTTGCCTTGGTGCCTTGAAAACTATGCTGAGAGAAGGGAATTTTTCCAATCCACTGCCAAGGTGGCAAGGAGGCAAGGCACCATCACTGCTGGTTAAGAAATCTAAGGAGGATAGATGAAATTTTAAGAGTTCTGTTACTTTGTTCATTTCTTTTTTCTTTTTCATTTTTTAATTCTTTGGTTTCTGGTAATCTAATTCATATCACAACCATAAGTCTCCTCTACTTCCTCTTACATTTCTATTGTTGTTGCTTAATTCTACTATTTATGAATAGTAGCAAGTAGTATTTTCATTTTAAGTCTGAATTTCCATTTGATTGCGATTCACTTTTGTGAACATTCAAGTTCTTTGCTTATTATTAGTTCATGAATTGGATAGCTTGGGGACCATATTGAAGTGCTTTGACCACTCAACCATTCTAGTCTACTTCAGGGTCTAAAATTTACTAAGCAGTTTGGGTTTCTTAACTTGGAGGTGGAAGGGGATTCACAAGTAGTTATCTCATGGACAAAGAATAATACCTAAATCCCATGGATTTATAGGTAGACAGTCTGTGAAATAGAATCCTTAGCAAGGGAGATGAATGCTACTTTTAGATGGGTGAGAAGAACAACAAATGGGATGGCGGACACATTGGCTAAACAAGGGACTACAAGATAAATTTTCTTTAGGAAAAAATCTAAAGTCTTTTCTGGTGGAGAATTTTCCACCTTGATGTAATTCCTTCAATTTGAAGTTTAAGAAAATTTATCCTTACTAATAAAAAAAGAACCTTTGTTGTCATTATTGAAGAAGATAACAGATTTCAAGCAAGTTTGCTGCATGGAGAGAGGGTTTCTTACACAAGTCAATGATGTGGCGTTATTGGCTAACCTGACAAATGATGGGGATTGGTGTGGGAGCAAGTACGTGATGATGACCCTCTGTTACCTACAGAAAGGAAAGTGGTTAGAATTGTTTCAGCACTAATGAAGTTCAAATTTCAAAGTCTGATATTGTAAGGGAAGTGGTTCATTATGGTGATTGAATAGAAAGCTTGGTTTTGGAATTTTTAAATGAGATTCAAATTAGGAAATTGACCTGATTCCTGATGGACAATGGAGATTAGTGTGAGAAGCCAGTAGGAGATTATGGCCCTCCATTACCTGTAGAAGGAAAAGTGGTTAGTGCTTTTTTGACCAATGTTTAACACCTGATCTAGTGGTCAACCTGGTTTTCTTTTTGGGTGGCAGTTCATTGGTTTTATAGTATGGGTTGAACGGGTCATTGGTTTTATATAGCATGGGTCGAATGGATCATTGGTTTTATAGCATTGTATTTTCAAAGTCACTTTAATTAATAAAAGGTTTCTGATTTACTGATTAAAAAAAAGGTCTATTAGTCAAAACAACAATAGCCCCTAAATTGATGTTAAAAAACTAACAACCATTGGATTAGAATATTATCTTAAGTTTTCATTTATAATCTTTAGAGAGAGATTGAAGAAAGACAAGGGACTTGTAGTTACCGTTGCTGTTGTCGCTACTACTGTTGCTGCCATTAGCTTCTTTGGTCTCTCTCTCTTTGTTGTCAGTCTTGGAATCATTACCACAGACACTCTTTCCCATCCTTCTCTCCCAATTAAAGGGGATAATAGAGATGCCAGACAGGATGAATATAAATAGAAAATATATACAAAAAGGGAGTCAAGTAAAATATATAATTATTCAAAGAATAAAAATACTATAATTTATAACCTTTGAAAATGAAAATAAAAATTACTAAATTGAATATTGATTTGGAAGTGGTCAAATTGATAATTCTCTTGCTTGATCACTAGGTTATTGGTTGAGTCAATGATTAGTCATGTTTTAGTAGGTTAGGGGTTAACTTGAGCCAGAATTATGACCGGGTGATGGGTTGAATGGTTTGACTAGCCAAGTCAATGATGGGTTGAAGACATAGGACACCAAGGAAAGTCAAATTTCAAAGGTGATATTGGAAGGTAAATTATTTATCATGCTGACAAGATAAAAAGATTGGTATGGTGTAAATGAGATGCAAATTAGGGAGGAGGGTGAGGGGGTTTTAGAAAATTCTAACCATTGGTTGTTAGATGGAGTAAAATGGTTCTTGGAGGACAACACATAGAAGGTAATGAGGCAGCAAAAGAACCAAGTGGCTGTGAACCAATCGTCAGTACAACCGAAGAAGACCACCTTTTGGTTGAGCTGAGCTGCATCAGACCAAATAAGAGCATGCAAATCAGAGAAGAGAGTTGGATAGTGCTCCACCTCAAAGTAAGTCTGGGAGGCTAGTGTTTGAAAGAAAAGGGAAAGGGATCCTTATCAACTGGGCACAAACAAATGGCACATAAATCAGTGTATGTTGGTATGGAGTTGCACTCTGTAATTTCCCATCCAATCCTCTATGGCCCGACTGTTTCTTTGCAAAACAAAGACTATAAACTAAATGTTCAATATCATTCTTTTTTTTTTGCATAATTTAGTCTATATTTTTAAATTTATGAGATTGCATCAATATCTTAAATTTAGAACTTTCTTTATTAACTAGTCAGCGCCCAGGTTCAAAGTATTGATACAGTCTGATATGCCCGATTTTGTAACAGCATGCATTATATTTTTTTAGTTTTTTTTTTTTCAAACCTATTCAGGGAGGTCGTATAAGGCCTGTCTACCCCCTGAAATAGGGTTTACCCCAAAACACCAAGGATTTTGCGTATCAGTTACCCACCAATACGATATGTATTGGCTGATACATTGTGAAATTTTAATCCTTGGTTAGTGCCTAGGCACTAATTAGTCATCACATTGACTAGAAAGGAAAAAACAACTAGTCATTGCTGTAGTGCACTTGTAACAACATTTTAGAGTGAATCAGGTGGGAGAAATTTGAAAATCTTACAGTTTGCATATGATATTATATTTTTTCCTGGAAGCATCTAGACAACAGATACTTTATCTCATTGGGTACTGTGATGGTTTGAAGTGGTCTCAAGGTTAAATATTAACCTAAACAAGAGTTCCATTATTCTGGTGAGGAGAGTGGAAAATGTAGACAAGGATCAAAGTTTTGCAATGCATCGGCCCGTATTGGTTGATATGTATCATATTGGTGGATCACCGATACATGAAATCCTTGGTGTTTTGGGGTAAACCCTGTTTCACGGGATAGACAGTCCTTATACTGACCCCCTGAATAGGTTTAAAAAAACTAGAAAACAATATAATGCATGCTGTTACAAAGTCCAACACTCAATCTAGCATATTGGACTGTATCGATACTTTGAACCCTCAATGTAGAAGAGTTGGCAAAAGTGATGGTGTCTGGTATTTAACTACCTTCCTAAAATGTACATCCACTGCATTGTAGGATCTAATAATTGAGTGCATGGAAAGAAAACTTGCTTATTGGAAGGCAAGGTCTATTTCAAAATAAGAGAGTTATGCTGATAAAGAGTACTTTGGAAAACCTTCCATCATATTATTTCCTTTTGTTCTTCATCCATACAAAAGTTTCTAGAAAACTGGAACAAATCCAAAGGAATTTCTTGTGGGAAGGATGGAAGGGTACCAGAAAAATCATCATCATCATCATCATCTAAGCCTTGTCCCATCAATATGGGGTTCATGAATCCTATTTTCCCATTCCTTTCATCTAGTAAATTAAGATGCAGTATGTAAGCCAAAAAGCAGGGGAGGTTGTGCATAGGAAGTCTGAAACACTTTAATGTCCTCTGTAAATGGTTTTAGTGATTTTGTGTTGAGTAAAACAATATCTGGAGATATTTGATAGAAATAAAGTTTGAATTGAGAAATAGAGGTTAGGATCCAAATCAGGTGCTGCCTTCTTTTGGACTTTTGGATGCTCAGTTTGGAAGGTGACTGAATAGCCTTTTTAGTTCTTTAGCTCAAGTTTTTCCTTTAAGATTGGGGTTGGTTTCAGGTTAAGGTTTTGGTAGGATGCCTGATTGATTAGAGGCCCTGGAGAGACCTTTTCCAAAGCTCTACATTATGACTGAAGACAAGGAGACAAGGGTTAGACAATGCTATGAGATAGTAAATGATAAGGCAATCTGGACCCTGCAATTCTGTAGAAATTTGTTTGATTGGGGAATTGGATGAGGTGGTGGCATTATTGTTGTTGTTGTTGTTGTTGTTGTTTGATGGGTGAGAAGGTGGCAATATTTTCAAAGATTTCAATGTTGCAATCCAAGGGTTTAGGAAGTTGACAGTAGATGTTGGAAAAGGGAGAAGTCAGGAGAATTCACTATTAAATATGGGGTGCTCAGACTACAAATTGTGGTATCAATTCCTTTCTGGCAAGGATTGTATGGCACTCAAAGGGTTCCCTCGTGGATTGCTTTCCTGCTATGGACAGCAGCTCTTAATAAATGTCCTACAAAAGAAAACCTCATGAAAAGAGGTATTGGTATTTTCCTGTGGCCTGTGGGTTGTATGTTAAGCAACTCATCATTGTAGTCCACAGATTATCTCTTCGTTCATTGCTTCTTAAGCTCCATGCTTTAGTCCTTTTTTCACTGATTTCTTTTGATGGATAAAGATACTAATTCATTAGATAAATGAGATAAACCTGTCCTGATACAAAACTTTGAGCAATCAAGATGGACAGATTTCATACCACACCCTCGCAAAACGAGATGTTTTTAAAGTTATGAACTACAATATTAGCAGCAGCTCTATTCCTTTCCTAGAAACATAAAACAAAGCTAATATATTTTGAAAAAGAAACATTAGAATTTATACCATCCGCTAACCAGCATCCCCAAAATAAACCATTAGGTTTCCCATTCAAGGCAGATATATGAGAGTCTTGACTCTTCTATTATGTTTTTCTAGACACTTTTACAAAGTTCACTGCTTTGGGGATTGCCCGCAGAGGGAAGTTTCTTTTTGCAAAAAGTTTATTTGGAAAGTTCTAATGTAATCAATGAAGAAGTTAATTTTCCACAGTTTCTCACTGTACAGAAGTGTTTGGGGTTGGAAGTCCCTGTAACTTTTTGATACTTCACCTTTTATAAAAAATTCTATATTGCTTAGAAGTATGTATTTTTGTCACAACCTCTTTTGTTTCTGGGTATAATTTTATAACTCTAGTTGCACATACCCTCTCTATTTTGCCTCAACTTTCTGATTGAAATTTTATGCAATTGCTAGGTTTCTCCTTGGAAACTTTGGACTTGTGACAGAATTTTACCATGCAATCCAGTGGATCCTCTTCCATGGAGGTCGAGAAGGTTTCAGAACCAAATGTTGCATCTGGAATTTTTCCGGTCAAACCAAAATTTGAGCCATTGAAGGCTCATGAAATATCTGAAGGACGAGTTCAATTTCGTAAGATTTCTGTTTCCCCACATCGGTTCACACCCCTCAAGAAGGCATGGATGGAAATCTACACTCTAATCTATGAACAGATGAAAATTGACATACGCATGAATCTCAAGACTCGCAAGGTTGAGTTGAAGACAAGATCGGACACACCTGATATAAGCAACTTACAGAAATGTGCCGATTTTGTTCATGCCTTCATGCTTGGTTTTGAAGTCAATGATGCGCTTGCATTACTGCGTGTGGATGAGCTCTATGTGGATTCTTTTGAGATCAAGGATGTTAAGACATTGCGTGGTGAACACTTGTCTCGTGCAATTGGTAGATTGTCTGGTAAAGGGGGTAAGACAAAGTTCACAATTGAGAACGCTACAACCACACGTATTGCGATAGCTGATACTAAGATTCACATACTAGGATCTTTCTCAAATATCAAGGTTGCTAGGGAATCTCTTTGTAGCCTTATTTTAGGGTCCCCAGCAGGTAAGGTCTATTCAAAACTTAGAGCAGTTTCTTCTCGACTGGCAGAGAGGTATTGATGCTTCAAAATTTTGTTCTTATTTTTGGCTTGTTTGGTTGCTTCATTATTATATTAAAAATATACAGTATATGCGGCTAAATGTTGTGATGCACAAGTAGTCATTTCATCGAGTGAGAGATGTACTCAACCATTTATTTGGAATTCTTGCTTCTAGTGAATTGTTCTTGTTGATCTTCCCGAACGAGTTAACTTTGGCTGTTAGGGGCCAACATCCTATGCTGTTGAGAGCGTTTTTAGGCTGGACACGTTCACCAATTCACACTCATGTCTATGTTTATGGTTAAAATGCAATTACTATTTTACCCCACTCTGGTAACGTGGTATTCCCAAAAATGTTCTCAACAGCAGAGGCTGTTGACCCCCAACAGCCAAAGTTTTTCCATTTTGAACAGACCGGTTTGGGTGGGTTGGATCTATTGAATGCTGAATCTTTTATTCGAAAAACAAGGCTCCATTTGGATTTGGGGTCATGTTCAAAGTATTGGTGTCAGGTAAGGTAAGAAATGGACATATATTTGATATGCTTTGCATATGCATGAATACAATGGAAATATGTACATAAGCATTGAAACATTCTGTGTTTGGTTTGATAGAAAATAAGAAAAATAGGAAGTTTGGAAGGCTTTATTTGGGAAGACTGCAAATGTCAGTTCAGTGTATATTTGCACTCTTGATCAGTTTTGCTAGTGTTTGGTAAGAGTGCAGTTTTGAAAATCACAGCAAACACAGATTTTAAGACGTGTTTACATTCATAATGAGAACAAAGTAGACTTTGTACTCAAAGTTGATCAATGTTAAAAAGATATATTTCAATCTCAGGATTTGTGTTTGTACATATCACAACTAAAATTTATTTGGCAAGAGTACAAAATTATCATTTCAAAACTAAACCAGCTTGGCATTTTCACACATTAATGATCTTTGTATTTGCATTCTTTCCAAACCGAGCCTTTCACAAATTTAGCAAGCACGTTTGCCTCAACAACCTTAACTCTGTTTCATTCTCAAACCAAATATCGCCCAAGAACACTCACAGTCCCATACATACTTAATTATATCAAATATAAGGTTGAACAAGGTACAAATACAAGGAAAACATACTACATCAGTTTATATGGTGAAATTTAAATTTCACCAATAATGCATTAACCATTTGTCCAAGAGACAAGTTACCATATATATAAATCATTAATTGTTATTTGTATATGTTAAATGGATTAACGGTTTTGACAATCCTTGTATTATTCGAAAAAAGGCAATTTGCCTTCAAGTTAAAAATGGCCAACCGTAAACAGATAGCGTCCGGTGTTAGTGATGCCGTTCACAATTCATAAAATAATGAATAAAATAATAAGAAATGTTAATGTGGCACTGTTAAACTCAAAAAAATAAAAAACTGAAAATTTGCAAGTGGGTCTCACTAGATAAAATAAAAAACTATTTAATGTATAATCATAAATGTTGAAAATAATATATAAGTGGGTTCCAATTGAAATTTCCCCTTTTAAGAAAAAAATAATAAATAGGCCCCACTTGAAATTATAGGTGAGTCCCAATTACAAAAATAATGAACAGAATTTCTCTTGGTAACCCCTTTTTGCTTCCCTTGCCCTCTGCTCTGATTGGAGTTAGAGGTGAGGGTTGCTTTGTTCCTCTTTCTACTTTGATGAAGGTGGCGGCAAATGGTTTTGTACTGCCATATTTTAATGGGCAGCTCTGTAATGTGCAGTTTCCGTTATCATATGAAGCAGCTAGGCAGTTACAATCCCCAACACAAGTAGCCTTACAGTCTTCTTCTATTTGATACAAAAGTTGGCGGTATACCTTTCTCTCATACTGTATTCTCCACCGTAAGCATGGCATAATTGATATTGATCTGCCTGTTTTTGCAAATTTCTGGGGTAAAAGTGATGTTGCAACCCAAACTTGGCTGACCCTGATCAATGAAATCAAAACCAGGAAGACAAGTGCAATTAGTTTGTTGACCCATGACGGTACAGTACGAATTTGGGCCACACAGATCCTTAGGATCGCAATTATCCGTAGGGCTGCGTTTGGAATTGGTGTCAAAAGTCATTGGAATCAAAGTATACTGATGACGTTTTACACTGAATCATGATTTAATGATCGTTGCATTTTTGAAAAGTGTAATGTGATTGATGTAAAGTTTTACATTGATTTTAGCGATGAAGTATTTACATTGATAATCGATGTAAAATTTTACATTTGATGAGGTTCTACACTGATTCATGAACTTAAATTCCACTTCATCCAAACACACGCAAAACTGAACCGGAATAGAATTTTACATCAATCATGATTACACTCTTCCAAATGCTGATATAATCAAACTGACGTAAACTTTTACATCGGTTCTTGATTTATACCGGTTCCAAACACGGCCTAAATGATTCCCATGTGGTTGTCCAATTGCCATTCTACTCCAATGAATAAAGTCGAAAGATGCCTTCAACATCGATTGTTAAGAGATAAACGATTGCTTTGTTGGAGTTGGTAGCAGATCCGTCTACATACAGGGTCTTCACAGTTTCGTTCCTCTCGTTCAGCAAATAGTTTTCCGTTGTCAAGATTCAAAGTGTCGTCTTTTCGGTGCCATATGTATCAGAAAACCCACCCCATGAATTTGATAAAAAGTTAAAAACTACGATAGTGGGTTTTGATTGGTTAAAAGCCTTTTTCTGGTAACATGTCTTTTGGGCAACATAAATTTTATATACATACATAATTTAAGAGTTCAACCATTTATTTTAAATTCAGATATCAATCAATCATGTCAAATTCTGTTCACATATCACAAATTGTACTTTCACCTTTAACATACAAGATAGATGTATTTACTATCACTTTCAACTCATAAAAATGCAAGAATTTTGAATGTAGAAGGTCATATATATATATATATATATATATTATTGAATGTAGAAGATCATAAAAATCCAAGAATCAAAAATATATCATATTATTGTTAGGTTCTGATTTAGATGTGATGGTGGGGAGACTATTAATTATCACAAATTTTCCATTTTCTTCTCCCAAAACATTCCCCCTCTTAGCTAGATGGCGCCACAACCCCCGTACCAACCATTTTGACTCTGATCTCGATCGGTCTTCATAGAATGGATGATACGAGCTTTATTTCAGTGTCCTCAATGGGTGATACCATCTTAAACCATTCAAGCTTTTTATCAATAAATCAATCTGTGCTTTTCCATGGGGTACCAAACCATAGCCTAATACTCGTCGATGGTGTGTGATGTGTGAAATTATAATGTCTGGTTGCTACGAGCGCTTAATGCAGGCTAACGGCCAACCGTGTGTGCACAACATGCCTGTTGTGAGCGGAGGAAGCAGTCCGACCTTGGGGGCCATTAATTACGAGATCTACCGCTCTCATGTCCAATGGCTCCATCCCTTCCTCTATAAATAACCAAATTTTCCAAAGGCACATCTCTCTCTGGTCACCTTGTTTCACCTCACACCTCAGGCCTATCAGTCGATTTCTCAGTTCACCCTCATTCCCAACTTTGCTAACTTGATCATCGGAGTCTCTAACCCCAGAGGCATTACCTCAAGGCTTTTGACATTTGTCATGATCTTTGGTGCATTCCAAGATCTCTCCTGAGCAGTATCACTCATAAATTGCAGCTAGTTAGGTGGGGAAAAAATATTAAACCTCATGACTAAAGGATGATTAGCCACTAAAGACTAGTTTTATATACATGTATAAATATATACCATATATAATTACGTTTTACATGTAATGTGTGTTTATATATATTTTTGGTTTATATTATGTCTAATTTATATTTTATTTTAATTTCACATTTATTATAAATAGAAAAAAAAAAGATAAAAACTGAGATTTGAGGACCAAAAGGATTTGTTTTGGTAAAAATAATGGGTTAAGGTGCTATATATATCTCGAAAAGCTACCCAAAATCAAAAAAAAATATCATCTCTCAATTAGACAATTGAATTATAGCCTCTGACGGTTTTGATATACATGTAGTATATATGTAGCCCATGACCCAGTGATTGGGTAGAACAGGTCAATGATTCAACCACCTGGGTTGGCAAGTCTTTGATCATGTCCGCTGTTTTTGAAGAATTTGCAAGTCTTATAGAAACTGGACTTGGAAAAGGGACCAAGTGACGATTTGGACAGTTCAACCATCTGGGCCAATGTCGTACTTTAATTTCTAAGTATAGTTGAGGATGGTTCATTTCTTTCGGTGCTCAGGTTTGCTATACTCTCGATCTAGGAAATTGTCACAAGGCCTACTAACAAATTAAGTCTAGAATTAATTGGAAAATTTGCACATTTTGTTGGAAAAAGAAGTATCATGGTAAGAATGTATGTATGTATGTATGTATAACCCAACTCAAATTACTTCATCAAGCACCAACCCACCAAGAACCTCAAGCAAGTAGTACTCAACCTCTTCCCTCTAGTGGTTGTTGCTTTTTTTTTTTTTTTTTTTTCTTTCATCCCATTAAGCAATTGGGTTAGTCGCCCCACCAATTTTGGATTTCTTTCTACTCCTTTATCCTCTTCTTACTCCCCATCCCCTTTAGAATTATACCACCCTAGGTCTTCCATCATAGATGATGGACATGTGATTTTTCCAAGAATATTCAACTTTGACCTTTGTGATCCATCCAAATATGTCAAGTGCATAATGTTCTTTAATTAATCATCAATAAAGTTTTCAATTTTGATTTTGACCTGGGAGATCATCAATTTTCTAAATGGGATATTTTCATTTCTTATTTTGTTATAGTGGGTTTTTTATGGTCCCCTTTGGTAGATACCCTTATCAATCCATGTTTTTCAATGTTATAATATTTGTTTTCTTAAAAATTTCTCATTCAGGTTTTGGGGTTTCCATTTCTATGCAATAGCGTGTTTTTGTTGTTTTTCCAAAAAAATAAAAATTAAAATTAAAAAAAATCTAAAAACAAAAACTCAAAAAAAAAAAACATTTTTCATTCATGCATCCATAAAGCAGTCATTTCATGAATCCTTTTTTTTTAAATAAATAATGGGATTTCATGGTTTGAGGGAATTTCATTGACATATGGTAAGCACTCTGAGCACCCATCCTATTGGCACATGGAGTTGAAACCACATCCTTGAGGTTGGATAGATTCCAGAAATGTTGAAATCAAAGGCTTTCTAACTTTATACTAAGGAGAGGTAAAAATGGTCAAATTGGTTGATTGATGTTCACGAGGTAGGTCTATATACTCTTTCCCTACCTTCTTAATCATGGAAAATTAGTTGATTAAGAGTGTGGATATTTTAAAGGAATGACACAGAGTATCCACATTCAAGGAACCAAACTTATCCAAATTTGAATATGAATTCAAAACTTATCTAGAAAATGTGTAATCATGGATTTTCAATTCAATTTTGCAATCAATTTCGCAGGAGTATCACATTGAAGTTTCACAATTTGGATATCCAGATGAATAGACCTATAAGTCTACTTTCAACGCCTCAAACTACAGAATTGAATTTAGAGTTTTCCAAGTGGAGTTATGGTCTTTTTCTCTACAAGGGTATTGTGCTGTTGCGGTATTCCGAAAATGTTTCAATTTCAAGTCTTTTGAGTTTTTTTATGCCTTCTCCACTTACTAAGTCCTAGTTTTATAGAGTAGAGTTAAAAATTTGAGTTTCAATACAATTAAGCTAATGGGTTTCTTAGGGGTTCTTCTACTATCTTCCTTTTATTTTTTAGGTGGTTAAATTTGTTTTAATTAGGCTGTGTTTGGTTTGAAGGAAAAAGTAAGGAAACCCATACAAGGTTTGTAAAGATTTCCCTACCTTTTCCTTCCTTTCTCTACTTTTTCCTTTAAACCAAACATAGCCTTAGTGAGCACTGCTCTTATCTCATAGATGGTTTCCTTTGAATGGTGGATTTCCCTATCAGAGCATTGTTTGTTCCATTGAGGGTTTTGAATACTTGAATGGTGTGTGGACATGGTATCCTCCTCCACAAGAAGGAGACCTACCTGATGTCACAATGGACGAATTGAGGAATCAAGTGCAACAACTCTTATAGCCTATAGAGTACTTTGAAGCCTTGTATTATGATGAACCCCATTATGATTTAGAGAATGAACACTCTCATGAGGATGAAGAAGAAATTAACCCTTTCTATTGTTAAGAAATGAGCGAAGAGATTTTTCTTATTTGTCATGCTCTAAGAAACAATAGCTTCATTCTAATGAGATTTCAGCATCAAAATGAAGATTTTAGAATTTAAAGGAGGAATTAATGCAGCCAAATGACTTCATAGATTGGTTTCACACTATTAAGCGATTCTTTGACTACCAAGATGTATCCAATCATCTCAAGATGAAGCTTGTGGCCATCAAACTGAAGAAACATACTTCTATTTGGTGGGAACATCTCAAGAATTGATGAGCTCATGAAGGAAAGAGTCAAATTGTAACATGAGAAAAGATGAAAGAATGAACTTAAGAAATTTTTACCTGAAAATTACCACCAAGATGATCATCTCCAATTTTATAATTACAAGCAGAAGGAACTATCAGTGGAATGAAGACTATATTGCTGAATTTGAACATCTCATGATGCAGTGTGGTGTTAACAAAGAGGAAGAGCAAACAATTGCCTATTATCTTGGTAGCAGATTGCATCCAAAATTTTGGAGAGTAGTTGAGTTGCATCCCATACTAGGTTTACAATAAAAAAAAAGGAAACTAGATTTACAATGATATGGTTAAGCTTGCAATAAAGGTGGTGGAAACTAAGGTTCCATTTGGAAGGAGTACAAATACAAATATGCAGAGCACAAAATCTTATATTTTGTGTTATTTAGTATGGATTTGTATTTGTACTCCTTCCAAACTGAGCCTAAAGGAGGCACGGGGAGAAACATTTCATCTCTCGATTATGTTATCTCTAAGCAAGGGAGTTCCTTTGCTTCCAAGCACACTATAACACATAAAACAGCTACTTGCAAATTATCCCTCAAGAAAGAGGGTGTAGCTAGTCCCAACCAACCAAATTTATCCAATGTCAAATAGGTTAGGTGTTTCAAGTGCAAAGGTTTTAACCATATTACATCTAATTGCTCCAATCATAAGATGGTTTCTCTTGTTGAAGAAGAAATTGAAGAAGAGGTCAAGAAAGATTTACATTCTATCAAGAAGAAGAAGAAGAAGTAGTGATCTATGCTGGTCAAGGAGAATCTCTTGTCATTTGCTAAAATTTGAATGCAACCTATGTGGAAGAAGCTTGGCTTCAAAAAAACATTTTTCGTACACATTGCACTTCTTAGGGCAAGACGTGATATCATTATTGATGGAGGAAGCTAAACAAGTGTGGTGGCTACATCGATATGGTGGAGAAACTGACTCTAAAAATGGGGAAGCACCCACATCCATACAAACCTTCATAACTTCACAAAAGAAATGAGGTAAGATGTGTGATGTCAACATTAATGTTTTTGTTTTCATTTGATTTTGAAATCATCACATCAACAAAAAAAAAAAAAAAACCATGTTCTTTAACTATGTTTTTTGTATCCAAAAGGAAAACAAGTTGGTTTTGTTTCGAAAAACAATTAATACATGTTTTTGAAACCAACAAAATATTGGTTTTTTAAACAAAAAACAATTTTTCTAGTGTAGAAATTATATGATGTTGAATAGTCAAATGAATTGGTTTCAGTTTTGAAAACAAAAAACATATACACAGTCAAAAACATATTTCTTATGTTTTTGTTTTAAGAGAAGACAATCAGTCTTTCAAACAAGATGGTTTTGATTTGTTTTTGGAACTAGCAACAAGAAAAAACAATTCAAGTTGTAGAACACCCCATTAATTAATTTACCCTATTTTTAAAGCAAAAGAAGTAAGATGCCAACTGACCAGTTGGTAAGGTCTCCTGCTTTATGGAGAAAAAAAAACGTATCATCAAATTGGGTTAGGATTAAGGATGGGGCAGGTGTCAAATCAACACCTCAGGGGGTTGGGCTAAGGTGGATGACCTCAACCTGATCTAACCAGGCCGACTTACACCTCCTTGTGGAAGAATTCCAGTTAGGTCGTTTAAAGCTATATGGATGATCCATTAGCAAACTCCCTACAAATATGCTTCCATAAACACCTTAGACCAACTCTAAAACAAGATATGATATTATAGGAAGAAATTAAAGTTTTAGTTGTGAGTTGTGAAGCTAGCTAGTATAATTGATAATAATTAATATATGCACGAGATGATTCATTGAATTGAAGAAGTTTGGTCATCATTTCGGTTGATATTATTTATTACTTGAAGTGAGGCACAAGAAATATCAATGGCATCTACTCTGACCCAGAATATGGACAACTATTTGAAGGATTTGACATATTGTTCTCAGTCTCACTTCCCATACTATATATGCCATGCAAATAAAGCTGTTGTGCCTCTGTTCATTTTTTTTTTTTTCAATAAGTTATTTGAGATTAAAAGAAGTATTAGATGCCATAGACTTGGAGTAGAAAACAAGGGGACTGTACGGCATTGTCCTCCACCTTACGTTCGAAGAATCCAGAGAATAGAAAGATGCTTAGGGATGATTTATAGTAAGATTAGTGACAAAGGGTAATGAATCACAT
This sequence comes from Nelumbo nucifera, assembly GCF_055504915.1. Classification (NCBI taxonomy): domain Eukaryota; kingdom Viridiplantae; phylum Streptophyta; class Magnoliopsida; order Proteales; family Nelumbonaceae; genus Nelumbo; species Nelumbo nucifera. The sequence goes on along the minus strand of NC_142649.1, from coordinate 1,346,563 downwards.
GGAGCACAAACCCATTTGCACATTAAGAAACTCATGGAGAATCGAGAGATTAATTATTACTATATATGGATGACATCATGGGATGATATATGTCTGAGATGGTATATGATCCATGTATAATCTTAGCAGATTGATTCTGTGATTCCCACTAATCTCCAACTTATGAAAAAGAATCCATTAAGAAAAGGGGTAAAGAAGGGATCAATTATTTAAAAATTTTCAAAGTTGGTCTGAAAAGTAATCGAAAAGTATTGATGTGACTGGAGAAGAATTTTAATCTTGCTTTGTCCTCACTTATTCTAGAGTTTGTCGACTGCACTCAAGCGGTTCATTTGGTTACTGAAGCCTACAAATATCCATCTTAGTGTTTTGCTAGAATCGCAGCGAAACAACATAACAGAAGAGAAAACTTCATTCCATTGGGAGAGGAGGAGAGGCCTAAAGGAATACCTATCAGAGTAGCCAATTGGTTGCAGCTGCAGGTGGATGGCTGAGATGAAGTGGTATGAAGAAGGGAAGCCTGTCTTTGTAATGGTGGCCATAAATTTTTTCTTGGCTATTGTGAATATACTCCTTAAGAAGGTCCTTGATGAGGGAATGAACAATCTGGTTATTATAACATACCGACAGTGTCTTGCCACCTCCTTCTTAGCCCCCATTGCCTACTTTTGGGAAAGGTATGACAGGTTTCTGTGCATATATGATAATGTTGTTGATATGAATCTAACTAATGTAGTTATATATTTTGTTTTTCTACTTTTAGGGAATGCATCCATGTTACATGCTTAATTTGCAGTTTATACAGTGAGAGTGATGATCATCAGAAGGCCATATATTTACCATGTTTATTATCACTCATCATTGACTCAACTGTAGAAAAAAGTAGTTGATTGATTCTTCATTTTTTCTTTTTTTGTTTTGATCCAATACATAATACACCATGTTCATCATCATCGATTGGCTTCAAATTAGTGGGAAAAGTTCAAAGTTTCTTCTTCTGTTGTCTGATTTTTCAAGCTCATCATCATGAATATGATGAACACTACTATAGCAATATAGGATTCTCACACAGGTTACTCAATGAGAGCATTCCTATCTCAATTAAAGGGTGTATCTACTTGTTGGCCAGAACAATCAAATAAACCAAATTCCTTGTTAATGTGCAACTTCTCAACTGGGTTTTATTTAAATTAAGATTTACATAATGCAGTCACATGCCGTTCTTCTTCTTTTCTCCAATATATTATCCTTCATCCATTTTGTCTTGTTTTCTTTTGTGAATAAAGATGTTTCTTGGTTGCAGGAAAAGCAGACCAAAGCTCACATCTCGCATCTTATGTCACATCTTCTTGGGTGCCATAGTGGGGTTAGTCACATACACTCACCTAGCTAGATGCCTGGTGTCCCCCCCATTAATTAACTTCATTTGATGCCCAGTGTCCCTCATTAATTGGATGTCATTCATTCATTCTGTAAACACTGCATCTGAAATAATAATTTAACTTGTTTTCAGGCCAACACTGACGCAATATTTCTTTCTTCTTGGGATACAATATACATCTGCAACCTTCTCTTGCGCTTTCATCAATGTAGTACCTGTGCTCACATTTTTAATGGCGCTTCCATTCGGGTCTGTAGTAGATCAATTCAATCCTCATCACTAATTAGACTTTTGAATGAAAAAGATAGCTTCTCATTCACTTCTCCTTAATTGAAAACCATACTAACTATTCCTTATTTTCTTGTTGATTGAATATGTAATTAATAATCACCATAACAGTCTAGAAACTGTAAACCTGAAGAGCAAAGCAGGGAGAGCCAAGCTGTTAGGGACAGTGGTGTGTGTTGGGGGAGCCATGATGCTAACACTTTATAAAGGGTTGCCATTGACAAACCGACCGAGTTCTCAAGCCTCGACTCAAATGACAAACCAGGCTAGCAGCAGGTTTAGCCCACAGAAGAGGGCTGAGAGATGGACCATTGGTACAATAGCCCTGGTTGCAGGCAGCATCTTCTGGTCTTCATGGTTCCTCATTCAAGCACGGATTAGCAAGCAATACCCCTGCCAGTACTCTAGCACCGCAATTATGTCATTCTTCAGCGCAATTCAATCGGCTGTACTGAGCTTGGTCATTGAAAGAGACATTTCCTTGTGGGTTCTGAGAGGGAAAGCAGCCATCTTAACTGTCTTGTATGCTGTAAGTACCCTCTATCCCCATCTACAGTCTCTGAATAATGCACTTCAGTTTAAGCCTCAAGTCTCTTTTTGAAGAAATGAACACACACACATATATATAGAACAATACAATAAATGACAAACCACATGAAGTGGGCTCTAGTCGGGTGCTGGGCTGTGCTAGTTCAGGGGCCCATATGGGTAAAGTTTCTGGGCCCTGCGAAAAGTTGGGCAGGTCTGCACTAGACACTAGTTAGTTCCAAGCGTTTTGCCTAGAGCCATCAGATGTTATAATTATGTACACATATATGTAAAATATAAAAACCTCCCTTCAGGTTTTTAACAATCATAAAAACCTTCCCTATATTATTGAAAAAAAACCTGCAGTTACTTTCTTTTTTTCATTGTCATGGATGGATTAAAAAAAAAATCTTGAGTGTGATAGATATTTACTAAAATACTTCCAAAAGATTTTTTTTTTCAATTTTAATTAAAAAAAAAATCTCTAAGTTAGAGTGAAAAGAATAAAGTTATTTTACTCTATTAAAAACGTTAGGTCAGGTGAAGTTTAAAAGGATAAATCTGATATTTTGAATTATATTGACAGATATCAAGTGTAGTTTCCTAACATTGAAGTCTGCTTTACTTGAACAAAGATGGAAGGGAGGCAACTGCAGATTTTTAGGAAACCATAGGGAGGTTTTTATGAAAATGAAACCTGAGGGGAGGTATTTATGATTGTCAGATTTATTTTTTATCCTTTTAAGACCATTTGGAAAGAAGATTCCTGATGTCTGCTTAAGTGGCAGGCCAGAAGGCCCCACCATGCACATGTATGGCCCATCCCATTGGGAATGACTGCCAAAAAGTTGACTTGATCCAACTTAATTACCCAATTAGCATGTGTTAATATTAAGCTTAATTTGATGCAAAATAATTTTAAGAGAATTAAAGAACCATATTTTCAGCTAAACTGGTTTAGCTTCTTTGAGGTGCTCCATAAACTATTCTATTGAAGGAGGCTTGAGACGGAAAGCCCTTCAAATGACAATCGATTTGGGCTAGCTTATAGGCTATCAGTGTGGGCTCATTTTCCAGAAGCCGCTATGCTTCAGCGTTCAGCCAGTGCCCGTTTGAAAGGAAAGGGCTAATCCTATGGCGGCTTTTGGCTTCACAAGGTAGGGCGAGGGCCTCACCAGGACAGCCTATAAAGTATAAACAGTGTTTGGTGAAAATTCCGGGAAACCCAATTTTGGTGTCCTACAGCTGAGAAAACGGCTTTGCATTTAAGCTTCTTTGAGTGGCTTCTCCAAAGTCCAAAGCCGTTCTATCAAAGGCTTCAGGCTTCAGCCCTCCCAATGGAGCCCTAAATAAGTGACCAACCTAGGGCTAGCTATATATAATTATATACCCTTCCCCTGTCTAGTAGTGTGTATCATCTGATTTCTGCTTTTTCTGAATCAGGCCTAGTGATAACAGGGACCCTTTTTAAAGGAGGCACAACTCAAGCATTTAACCACCTTGCTGCTGCAGGTTGCAGCATTCAAAGACCGGCTGGCTCAATGGTCCTTAAGCCCTAGATCCAGCCGGATCATAAACTTAACTAACTATTCATGCACTGTTACTTTCTCCTCCTGATCACTGAACTTGAATTTGAATATGAATCTGAATGGAAAGCCTTGGTTGTCTTAGGGAATAATGGGATCAGGATTAAGCTTTGTGGGGATGTCATGGTGTGTAAAGAAAAGGGGACCCCTCTTTACTTCAGCATTCAGTCCACTCATTCAGATAATTGTAGCCATAATTGATTTCTTTATTCTACATGAGCAACTAAACCTCGGAAGGTTAGGCCTCGATCAACAATTCCAGTGAAAGTACTGATTCCATATTTATCTCTATTTGCACAATCTAATCTTGTTTTGTTGTCATTGCAATGAACAGCGTATTGGGATCTGTTCTTGTGATTATTGGACTCTATATTCTCTTGTGGGGAAAAAGCAAGGAGGCCCAGAGTTGCATGATCAAGCCCCAAGCAGTGGAAGAGGAGGAAGCTCATCAGGAGGCACCAGTCTAAGTAATTTGGTCTGGCTATTGATTGCTCATGATGTCAAACTACTGGAGTCTTCACAAAAATTGCTTGGCTGTATTTCTTTTGAAGTACAGGGGGCAGAAAACAAAGTTTTGGATGTAAAACAGGCGAAATTTTCACTAAAATTTTTCAGGTACAAAAAAAAAATCCACATATTTTACAATGAAAGAAATCACTTATAAGATTGAAAGACTTGTTCCTTTTATCTTCTTAGATGGACTCTTAAGAGTGCATCTAAAACAGATTCCAATTCCATACTATGTTAATTTTAATGTGATGAATGATAAGCGTGTGGCCGTCTAATAACAACTGAAGTTGCTGACTTATTACTTTTCATTTTAATGGATAAAATGATTAAATAATCAACCATTCTAAATTATAGTAAACCCCCTAACTTCAGCTTTAGCCATTAAGGAGCCCCAAACCTACTTAAAATCTTATATTATTTACTAAAAGACAAAACAACAAGTTTTTTGGTTCAACCACTTCAGCTGCTATCAAATGGCCCCTTGGTGTAAATACAATTTTGGGAAGAGATAATGTTGTTTAGTAGAGCTAAGTCTATTATGGGAGATGCCTTGATCATGCACCTATTGTCAACACCTAATTTTTGCTTGGTCCCTTCATCCTACTTCTTTATAGAGACTCGAAAATTTTAAAATGTAACTAGATCAACTTAAAACTTTCCAAAATCTAAAGTTTCATATTTTTAGCATAATCCTCATGTCAAATGCCTAACTAAACTATACCAATAAACATAACCTTTGATTAATGAGAACATTGATATCAACATTTGACAATATATAAACTTTACTAACACGATCAAACACAATCCCTATATTTAAAAAACTAAAACTCATTTGCATGTTGAATTTCATGACCAAACTCCAAAGATTCACTGTTTTGTTCATCACAACTTTCTTTTTGACAGTCTTGATTTACATAATGTTTGAACCTCGACTTAACAAAATCAAATCCAACACATCCATTGCTTTAAGGAGACTATGATACAATCAACCCCCCCCCCCCCCCCAAATCCCACATCAAATTTATGACAATTAACCTTAAAAATGTCAAGATTCCATTTCAACAGCTTTGAAAGAATAAAACTAAACAACCAAGATCAATAGTCTCTTTCTCAAATCAACAAGCTCCTTTGTTTAACTACCCAATCAACAAAGATTATTAGTTGATGTTTATGATTAAATCAAAAAAAGAAATTATAACTCAAGAAATCAAACCACTCTCATTAAGTCTAAAATCCTCAAAATAGTGCACATATTCAATTACATCCTTAAATTCCTTTAGTTCCTTCCAAAACAAACAAGATTCCATTTTAAGGTTTTTTTTATTAGTTGATAAGCCATAAGCTAAAACCTTAATCTAAACCAAATCTTTCAACTCACATCTTTGATAAAAGATTTTCACTTTCATCAGATTTTAGATATTCAAAAATGCCTACCACAAATTTCATCCCAATGTAGGTTTATTTAGATTTGGGTATTAAAATGACAACCTTGCCATTGGAGTCCATGTGAATTGTAAATCACTTTTTTTTATGCCTACCACAAATTTCATCCCAATGTAGGTTTATTTAGATTTGGGTATTAAAATGACAACCTTGCCATTGGAGTCCATGTGAATTGTAAATCACTTTTTTTTTTTTTTTTTAATTCTGGGATGTTATGAATCTCAAAAATTGCATAGGTATCTATTATGAATCTCAAAGCATGATGTGGTTGACCTAAATAAATGAAAAGTTCGTTGAGGGAAAAGTATGACTAGTAACCATCCTTTTAGCTTTGATTCCATTTTAACACATCAAACTTCACTATACAAGAAAATACCATATTTTGGAATCAAATTTCAATTAGCTCACATGTAAACTTCACCCCTTTCACTTTCCAAAACTAGGTCCATGATGTAAACTTAGGGTTATGGCTACCCTAACTCTTATTACACTTTTCTTAATTATATTTTTTATTATGCACTTGTACAATTAAGTAGATTATCTTATCTAGTAATTAGGTTGGTAGAGAAGCCAGCCATGTATTGGTCCCTATGGGAAGACATTCACAAATTTTTTCAGACAAAGAAAGAACCCTGGAAAACCTATTAGACTTAATACTTTTAAGGGCTGTCCACTGGTTAAAATCTATGGAATTTTTTTCAGACTTTCCTATGGCTGACTTGTTAAGAAATTGGAAAGAGATAGCTACCTTTGCTCTGTGTAAGAAGACTCTTAGTCCCTCTTGGTCCCCTCTTCCCTCTAGATTTATAAAATTGAATTTTGGTGGTAGTAGTTTAAGGAATTCAGGGCCCTTTGGGATTGGGGGAGTATTTGGGAATGAGGAAGGGATTGTTATTTCTTTCTTCTCAGGCCCTATTAGAGAATGAAACTCTCTTAGGGTTGGGATCCTTGTAGGTTTGGAAGGGATTCAAAGAGCAAGGGAACTAACTATTAGACGTTTGATCTTAGAAGGTGAATCAAAGGTGGTGATTATTTGGTTGAAGAAAGAGGACAGTTTGTGGAGCTATAACAATGAAAAGAAAATTCTTATGGCTGTGTAGGGACATTGAGAAAAATACAGCTGGGTGAAGAGGACCGCTAACTCATTTGCAAATGGGTTAGCCAAGCAAGGGGTGAATAGGGACTCTATCTTTTGGGCTAATTTTTAATTTTTTTTATTGTATTTTGTTGATGGAGAGCTAAGACATTTTATCTCCCCCATTTGTATCTAAAGTTTCACAAGTCTTCACATAATTAATAAAGTTTTTTGTTATTGATAAAAAAAAAGTATCTTTATGTCCTTATGTTACTTTGATGTCTTAGATTTGATAAAATAATTTGATTGTAGGATATGAGTTAAATTAAGAAATTGTGGACAAAGTAGTTGTAAGTAAATATCTATGCAAAAAAAGAAAAAAAAAAGAAGAAGAAAAAAAGATATTGATTTGGGTTAAGATTTTTGAGAGGTATATGTTGAAGTATTAATAATGCATGAAGAGCCTTTAATAAGGCCCCATAGATACTATAAGACACTTGGTACATCCATTGGAGTTACTATTGCATGGCCTTCATTTTTGGTAATATTACAAACTTATATATAATTATTTTTTTACTTCATATTTGTAGCTATATATAATTAGATAGCCAAAAACTACTAGTTTCCAGCAATCATTTCTATTTATTTAGTTTGTTTTTCTTTTTGTTATTTTTTTTTACAGGTTGTAGAGGAAGAGAGAACTAGAAGATGATTAAAAAGAGCATTTTTTACAAGTTAAAAGGAATTCTTTTGGATTCCAACTTTGACTTGTAGGTTTTCAAGAAAGAAGTCATCTACTAGAATAGAAGAGGGAAGATAATAAGTGTTGAATAAAGTGTTTTTTTATTTCTTTTCAGTTCTTAAAAAGAGGATGAAAGTCGACTGGAGTATTTTTTTTATTGTTTTTGTTTAATCATCATAAAACAATATTCACAACTTATGGTTAAGGTGTATCTTTTTGGATGAAGTATATATATTGTTTTATACATGTATTGTATCTCAATGTTATATAAAAGTTGCCACAAGTTTTTATCTTAATGTTTTACACAGGTTTTATCTCAATATCTTTTGCGCTCTATGTAAAGAAGTCATCTATTAAAAAGGAATAAGGAGAAATTGAGAATTGAATATCGTGTTTCTTTTTTTATTCTTAGAAATGAATGAAAGTTAATTGGAGTATTTATTATTTTTGTTCAATTATCATGAAACAATATTCATAACTTATAGTTAATATATATCTTTTTGAAACAAGTTGCTACAGATTATATCTTAATACCTTTTAGACAATATCTAAAAAGTCATCTACTGTAACGGAATAAAGAAGAGAATGAGAGTTAAGTGTAGTATTTTTTTTTTCCTTGTTCTTAGAAAGAGGATGAAAGTCAATTAGGGTATATTTTGATTATTTTATCCAATCATCATGAAACAATATTTATAGGTATCTTTTTAAATGAAGTGGTATAGATATGTTTTATACAGGTTTTATCTCAATATTATATACATGTTATTATAAGTCTTGTATATGATAAAATAATATATTTTTTTTAAATCTAAAAATCTTTAGAAGCCAAAAGTGCCTCTAAAAATTAAAGCAGATATCTTTAGACGGGGCCAAAGATATTTTGATTAAAACATTTTAATTGAGTTGCTTCTTCTTCTTAGATTGTTTTTAGAAGCATATAAAGTCATCTAAAAAGCAATTAAGGCATTCAAATGAGCCTTTAAATTGGACTTTAGGCACTTTTAACTACCTCTATACATGACCAGTGGCAGTGCAATAGAGACAAAGTTGTATGTACTTCTAAAAGCCCAATTTAGATGTAAATATCTATCCACCTCTAATTCTCAATCAAGTTCCTCTAAAACATATAGAGCCAAGTGTCAGCATTTGATTTTTGCTTGATCTGCCACTTGAACCTCCAATTTACCTCAAACACCTAATCAAACCCTTTTGATCACACCAAAACACCTAAAATCCCAACAAACCCAAATTTCGCCCCGAGAGCCTTCAAATCCACCATTAAATCTACCTGATACCAATCCAATGGCCTTAATCAACCCCCATCCACACTTCAAATATGTGCATATGATCCTTTTTGGTCAATTTTCTTAACAAAAGTTATTTGATACACATAAGAAAGTTGACTTTGGATCTCTTGCCCACAAGAGCTCTACCCACGTCTACCCACAATACACTACCTCCATGCATTAGAAACATCTCCCCATGTATAATACTATGTAAGAAGATGAGATGTTCCCCATGTGATTGCAATGTTTTCAGGGTAGACGTGGGCAGATTCTTGTGGGCAGGAGTTCCAGACTCAAGAAAGTTAGGAATTTGGGTTTACTCGCTCCTTGCAATAACCTCACAACCATGGTTCTAAATATCGATACAGGCCAATACGCCCCCCGGTAGGCCGTATCGGTCTGTATCAGTGCATTTTTTTGTGTTTTATTTATTTTTTTTTCAAAACTGGTTCAAAAGAATCAGTTTAAATCCTGGATATCCTCTGAACCATGGCCTAACACGATACACCCCCTGTAGGGGCATATCGAGAAACATATCAGCCAATACGTAATGATATTCTGAACCTTGCTCACAGCCATTTCCCATATATATTGAGAACATCTCCCATGAATGTACAGCCATATACCATGTATATCAGAAAGTTGATCAGGGGGTTCTTTATAGCTTTGGAAGAACTGAAATAAATTCTCATGTGAATCTTATAACTGCCAAAATTTAAAATTAATCTGTTGATAATCCGACTAGTGCGACTAAAACCACATGTCCATAAATATTAAGTCGAGGGAAACAATATTAATGAGAATCTAAGCCAAATGCGTTCAGTTGGGAATAAGGCCGGGTTCAGTTTAAATGGATAATTTGTTCTCTATTAGCCCAATTGAATCATTACCAACCCATACGACTTCCTAGGTCATGTATCATGCGAATTTGTTAAACCTTTCGGCTCAGTTTGGAAGTACAAATAGAAATATGTATAGTTCAAATACATGTAAAATAATACAAAATACAAGGTTTTGCACTGTACAAATTTGTATTTGTATTCCTTCCAAACTCAGACAAACTGCAATTGCACTCCGTCCTTTCATTTGTTAGTTTGGAACCTTCAATTAAGTCGCATAAATGTAATGCCGAAGCCAAATACGGGCTCCAAGTAATACTCGTGCAGTTATGAGAACCCTTATTAGACATGGTGTAATCAGGCATTTAGCCATCCTATAAGGCTATAACGTGAGAGCCCCCATCACCTACAACATAATCAATCATTACTGTATAAAGGATTCGGCCAGCCCCATGGGCCATGGCAATACATTACCACATTTAAATCTTAGGATAAGATCCGGTTGATTTTGTAGACAGCATTATCTAGGGAAGACCCATCACCCACCAATCAATGTTTAGTTGGTAATATACATTTAATAGAAGAATATATTAATATTATATAAGAAGGCTCATCCAACCGGGTAGTGAATGGAGATGTGAAAGCCTTCCCTGTGAAAAATAGAGGAAACAGAGGCCAAAGTAAACACATACACTTAAAAAAGCATTTCGACACAAGAATTTTAAATCACCTTCATAAATATAATTAGACAAACCCATAAGCCATGCATTCACATTAGCCCAGTAAAAAAATGGGGGACGGTCTGGGCTTGCAGTGGGCTAATGGGTGCGCTTTGAATTAGGAATGGCCACTCATCTTTTCAAGCAATACCAGATTCAGCTTCAGTCAAGAGGGCATCCCTCTCAGCCAACAAGTAGTCACAGAGCTCCAAGAGCTGATCTGCAAGAGGAGGAATACCAGGATTGCGCCCATCATTGTACAAATGAGCATTGTACCTTATTTGGCACACATCATGCCTGAAGTCATCCCTATTCTTGTACTCCATCCTCCTCACCTTCTCCCTAATTGTGGAGAGATCCATTGGATTTTTTATGATGTCAAGGTAGTCAGGAGCTTCTTTCTTGGATACTGGTTTTAGGAACAGGTAGGATACATCAATTTGATCTTTAAGGGCATCTACAATGCTCTCCAAGATGTTTGCCAACCCAACCTGTGTGCAAGCACAACTTATCAGATGCATATTGCAAGATATCAGTAATAATAGATGGATTAATGAAAACTGTGTGCAAGCACAACTTTAAGGGCATCTACAATGTTCACATCTTTTCGATGTGAAATCAGGGAAGTTCATGAAAACTGGGGTTCATGACATAAATTGTTGTGAAAAAGGCAAAGAATCATGTTTAAGGTATGGATTCACCATTTACACATTTTCCTATAACTCAGAAAAACTGATGAAAAGGAAAGTTTACCTCCCCTCCTCTACGGCGCTTTGTTTGTGGGGCATATTCTGCAGCATACCTCCCCAACTCGACCACAGGCCGCCTCTTGGCAGAACGGTCCCTCTCTGGCATTCTTCGATCACTTCTACTTGACCTATGCTCCTCTAAATATTCATCCCTTATCTCTGTTTTTTTCTTCTTTTTCTTCTTCTTTGCTTTCTGCCTTTCCTGTTCTTCCATCTCCCTTTGCCTGGCTTCTTCATGTCTTCTAATCTCAGCTAACCTTCGTTCTTCCTGCATCCTCTTTTTTTGCTCATAAAGCCTCCTTGTTTTCTCCTCTCTCAACCTGTCTGCAATTCTCCTCTTTTCCTCTTCCCACAATCTTCTCTCTTCTGCAGCTTTTCTCCTTGCCACCTCTTCAGCCAATTGCTTTCTCTCTTTCTCTCTATGTTTCTCAAAACTTGACAACTCCATCATCTTTTTTGTCTTTCGATGTTCTTCACCCAGTCCAGAGCTAGCTTCCTGTTTGACCAGATCCACATTACCAACTGTCTTTGTCTGCTTAATTATGATTTTCTTGCGAGGTTGATCTCTATCTGCCTCCGTTGGTGGACGTATCACAATAGATGGCTTCAGAGGTTCCACCTGGATATCTTCATTTTTCATCTTGTTGGAAATTTTTATCTTACTGATCTTTGTAGTAGGTTTAGTCCCAGTTTCAGCATCAGAAGTCATAGGTTTCTCAGAACTCTGCATAATCCCAGGTATTGTTTTCTCAGAAGGCTTGTCAACAGGACCATATTTGAGCTTCAGTGAGGGGAGTTTTGCTTTTAATCCCACTTTATTGGCATTTTCCAAGGTTCCTACAGTAGCAACCTTTGACACAGTCTTTTGTTTTAGTTTCTTCACTGCAGCTTTTTGCTGGGGCGGGGCAGAAGGATCAAGAATGGTAGATTTTCCTGATACTTTTTCCAGGCTTGTGTTATCAACCTGTATTTCCAAGTCTTCCCCATACTTCGGGCAGTTCTTGTTGGTCCTCATGTGCCCTGACTGGTACATCGGAGGGTAAACAATCACTATTGTAAGTAAAAACCATTCTTCATTATTTCATGGCAATGCAACATACCTGACCACATGCTCCACATACAAAACTTTCTCTTACTGGTTTGTCTGTATGTTTCTTTTCCTTAATAACCTGGATATAAAATTTACTTGTGAGGAATCTGACCACAGCTTACAAGTGGGAAGAAAAAGAGGGGGTGAGGTGGGGTTAGCGCTATTAACACTAAAAATGTGGGAAACTCATAACTTGAATATTTTCTTAACAGCAAGTTCTACAACATTTATAAAGTATATTTTTGCATGTTCTCGTACATTATTCAAACATCTAAAGGCGCATGCATGTCATGTATTTCACACAGTATATCCAGACAAACTACTTCAACCTGTGACTTGACACTCCTGTTAAACAAATAGCTGTTATATTTTCCTGAATTGATATTCTGCAGACAAAAAGCATTGACAATGAATTTGCCAGAGCAGTTAGCTGAAGACAAAGTGTAGATCCTAAGAAACAATCAAAATTTTGGATGCCAATAGCATCTGTGCTACTTGATATTTTCTCTGCCTGCAACTTTGATGAAACAATGAAATTACTGTTACAAAATACAAACATTAATTTTTTCATCTTTTCATGAAATGTAACATAATTATCAGATTTAAACCTTCCGATATAAAACAGATGGAAGTAATTTAGCACTAAAAATTATGTGCACCAGGATTCAGGAGAAAACATAATTATTGGTGTTTTTGGTGTTGGTTGCATCCCAATTAAATTTGCAAACATATTGAATTAGATTAGTTTCCTTATAATTTAGAATTAACTGACTAAAACGACAAAAACACCAAGATGGGGCTAGCTAGAGAAGGCGAGTCATGAGCTCACCTTAAATCCGTCTCCTGCTACATTAGTTTTCTTTTTCAGTACACCATTCTTCCCATTTCCTTTCTTTGATTTCATCTTTTCAACCTTCATCCAGAAAAATGAAGAAACTTTTTGTTATGTTATTTGATAAAGTGGTTTATCCACCAAAACCAAGTATGGCCTCTTTATAGGGAAAAAAGGCATGTAACAAGTAGGACGCAAACAGAATAGAGAAGCAATTGAGGATAGAGTCCATCAAGGAGGCTGAGTGACTCACTATTACCTCCATTGGCCCACGAATGATGTTCTCCTTGGATATAAATGATCCATCAGATTGGACAGTACGAATTATCTGCTTGGCTCCACTACCTTTTTTGGTTTGATCTGCATTTTCAGAATTAAAACCTAATTGGGATCCCAAACCTCCTTGCCATGTTGCTTTTGTCCTTTTCTTCTTCCTTCGCTCAGCCTCATCATCTGCAGATGATTTTTCATAACTGTTCATCATGGTATTCGAAAGGCCATTTATTCTATAATTTATCTTATCATCAACATTGTAGTTATTCCATTGGTAAAAAACATGTCCATACTGTCTTAAATACTGACTTGGCATTTATACTTTAATTTTTTTCAAAAAAATCTCAATTCTATTTGGCATATATTCATGATTACAAGCAATTTGGCATATAAGTTTCTATTAACATGTGCAAACTTATAGAAATTTCTAAGATGGTTTGGTAATGTGCATAGAAGACCATCAACAGCACCTGTATGAATAAGTGGTTTGTTACAAGTTGAAGGGGCTAGAAGGACAAGGGGTAGACCAAAAAGGACATGGGTAGAAGTAGCCCCTTGTCCTTATAGTAGAAATGTAGAATAAGTGATTTGTAACTGATCACCTTTTCTAATGGGTTCTATAGGTGGTCTTCTATACACGTGACCTAACCATCTATTATTTGTATCCACATGTCCCCAAAATTGCCCGTTCTTCTGTCAAAACAACTAATTGAAGCCTTATTCCACTCCCCACCAAAGGAAAAAAAAGGAATAAAAGAAACTAACAAGGCTTCAATTACACAATCTACTAGCTAATTCAACTATATTACCAAAATAATGGTTCTCTAAATAGTCATAATTACTTTATCTTGAGGGGTTGGAGATGGGAAGAGGTTTAAGTAAAAGTGGAAGAACTGTGTGGAATAAAGTACCGGCAACTGTGTTATGGGTATTGTGCCAACTGGCAAGAGAGGAATGCTAGGATCTTCCAAAAACGCAATTAAGTAGATTCAGTGGTTTAAAAGATAGTGGGAAAGCTACATTCATGGTTAGCATTTCATAGACGATTTAAAGGAAGAAAGTACAGCTCATTTTTTGTTTTGATAATCTTTGTAAACAGGCAGGAAATATCTGTATAGGGATGTCAGTATTGGGGTTTTGTATATATTCCTAATGTACAGCCTCTAGTTGTACATGGTTATTTTGATTAATGAAATTCTATCTTTACCTTTTCTCAAAAAAAAAAAATAATTATTTTATCTTAAAATAAGTTATGTAAAATTAAAAACCAAAGTTATGTATGTATGTATGTATGTATGTATGCATGTATGATGGTAATTGTAGGAAAAAGACAATGCCAAAGCATGTTTTGTTTAATGCAACAGGAGGTTCTCCTGTTTAAGCCTTTTAATATAAAGAGTTGCTTTCCATGCAAATGACATGGCATTACTAAGGTATTCTTTTGGCAGTAGCATTTCCCTGTATCCAATATAAAACGAACATTCTCTTGATATAACAATTCAATATATATACATATAACATGTAATAATAAAACATTACGTATTTTTGTTTCAAATCAAATATTCAGTTAAAACAAAAATGCAAAAACATAGTTATAGAAAAGATCCTCTTAAATAGTATTGTGCAATTCATTATATATATTTGTTTTCTTGTTATTTTCTGCTTATTTGTTAGCTGCATTTTCTTCACAAAATTCAGTGTCACAACCAAAAATGTTCTCATCAATTGGCAAACAAATTTCTAAAGTCATCTTTAGAGAGTGATTAGGAACTGAAATCAACCATACCATCCATGAGCATCCTACACAACTCTGCTGCTTCTGCAGCTTCATCTTCAATTTCCTCCTCTGCCTGAGCCTGCGATGGGCGTCTTCTCATTTTAAGTCCTCTAACACCATCTGCTTTATCATGTTTGGATTCATAATTACTTTCCTCCCCTTCTTCACACTCTTCAGCATCCAGCAAATTTTCAAGGTCACCAGCAAAGGAATCCAGGTCACTATTTGCTTCAGAGTCACTCTCATTTTCATCGCCATCAGCAGCTGAAAGACTCTGAATTTGGCGATCCCAAATCTCCTGGCATTTTTCTCTTGTCTGCTGCTGAAGTTGAAGAAATGACATTCGCTGTCCACGTGCATACTTGCTGATGGTTGTTGGATCAACCTTAACCCCTGATGCAGCCTGCTCACTTGAAAGTTTGCGTATCATAGCTATTCGATGCCACCTTGTTTGTTTTGTAATCTGTTCTTCAGGAACATTAAACTTAAGGAGAACCTAGAAATTTAGAACATCAAGGGGTTAGGGTTAGTGAAGAGAGAAAAAAGGTACATCTCCTTAGAAAATGTAACTGATATGGATATATAGATTTATTATAGATGCCATAACATAATATCATGCACTTCATTGTAAATATTTATTTTATTTATTATTTCTGTTTAACCCCTTCTAAAGGTGTTTTAGCATTTCAAATGAATTAAGAATATATAAATATAATCCAAACAGAGGACAGCCAACAGTTAGACTTCCTCAATGTTTATTCAAGCCATTTTCTCTTGCTTTCCTAGAAGCAGTCTAGATGCACCAATCTAAGAGATCAAAGAGAATTTACTAAAAATTCAAAAGCAGAAAAGCACAATAAAAAGGAGAAAATAAAGATAAAACACTTGGACCAAATCAATCAACCTAGGAAGCTAGTACACACACATGCATAGTGAGCGAAGTGATTTTACCCCATTTCCTATCCACCTATACCAAATGTGTGCTTCATACAACAGAATTTACCACATTTATATTGCAGTGTAAGATGATATAATCAGTCTTGAATTAAAGATCAGTTAATCCAAATCTAATGACTCTTTAACCTACATATGATGGAAATAAACTCAATAAGGTTTCTAAATAGGTCATGAATAACCTAAATGTCTTAGGGTCCATTTGATAATGGGTGAAGTGACTGAACTAAATGACATTGCTTTATCTGTCAATGGACAAGATAATTAATAACCTAAATATGTCTTAGGGTCCAAGTTCAGTTCCATCCATTAAGGAGATCAGAACCTCCATAATAACTTATTCACTAAAAGACAAAGCAATAAGACTTACCAAAAAACAGAAGAAAAAAAAAGCAAAGCAATAAGCTATTCAGTTCAGCTACTTCAGCTGTTACCAAACAACCCGTTACTCTAGTAAGGATTTAAAAACATAAAAAGAACTTGAAAAATATAGGAAACTTATCAAAAAGGTAGTATTTCAATTTCAGAAGAAATATAGCTCAACAATAATCCTGATTTTAGAGAAGAAAATAAAGAAAGGAGAAGAAAGAAGATGTTCAGGAGAAAGATAAAGAAAGAGGAAAAAAGAGAGGAGAGAAGAGTTGAATCATGTCCCTTTCTCTATCCCTCAATCAATTTATATATGTTGAATATTAAAAGATGCAGAATTACATGGGTGCCCCTAGTTAGGCGGCTGACCAAAAGAACAAAAGAAACACCAAGTATTGTGGCCCATAAAGAAGGCCCTCTACAGCTGAAACAAAACTAAGGCTCATTCAGCCCAACATCTCTACACTTCCCCTCAAGCTGAGCAATAATGTCAATCATGCCCAATTTGCTTACACAGTGTTGGAGCTTTGCCTTAGGAACTCCCTTGGTCAAGATATCTACTAATTGTTCCTCTGAAGAAATAGGAAGACATACTTCCCCCGAGGCCACTCTCTCTCATATCAAATGTCTATCTATCTCAATGTGCTTAGTTCTGTCATGCTGATCTGGGTTATGAGCAATGTTAATGACAGCCCCATAGGCCATAGCCCTATACTTTGCCTCAGTTGAAGATCGAGCAACCACAAATTGCTTCTTACTCCTTCAGGAGATGATATTTCTAATTACCATGGTACAATAACCCGATGTGAATCTTCTATCATCTATACTACATGCCTATTCGGCATCTGTATAGGCCTCTAACTTCATATGACCATGCTTGGAAAAGAGTATGCTCTTCTTAGGAGTTCCCTTAAGATAAAATAGCACCCTTTCTGCAATAGCCACATCTGTCTTAGGGGGGGCATGCATAAATTGGCTAATCACAAACAACTTGCTCCATTGATTAGACGGAAATGAACAAAAATAAAAACAAGATACTACTAATCAAAAAACACTAATCCGAAGCCAAACTTGCTTCTCTATAGCCAAAAACTATGGTTTCACAATACCCAACAAAATAGAAGAAAGAGAGAACTTATAACCACTCCTACCAATGACTTTGGAAGCTTCTCCAACCAAAGTTGACCTCCAAATAGGTTAATAAACTCTCCTTTAAGCTCCAAGCTATCTCTAGACCCTTTAATCTAATTTCTCTAGTTAGCTAGGGTTTTCAGGAAAAAAAAAAGAACCTGTCTTGAGCCTCAATCTGAATCTTTAATCTTCTCTAGGAATCTCACCCAACTGGGAAACATCAATTTTTAATTGATTAGTAATTTAATTCTCCACACATTCTGTGTGTCTAAAAAGAGAAAAGCAGGAAGTGGGAGCCTACTCTGATGCCAAGGAGAAATATAATCCAGCAATAATACTGGTTCTAGAGAAGAAAATAAATAAGAAAAAGAAAGAAGATGTTCAGGAGAAAGAGAAAGAACGAGGAAGAAAAGAGAGGAAGGGAGAGCTGAATCGTCCCCCTCCCTTTATCCCTCAATCAATTTATATATGCTGAATATTAAAAGGTGCAGAATTACATGGGTGCCCCTAGTTAGGCAGCTGCTCCAAAGAACATAAAGAAACATCAAGTATTATGGCCCATAAAGAAGAACCACTACAGCTGAAATAAAAACTACTGAATAGATAAACAAAACTAAGCCCATTCAGCCCAACCTCTCTACAATTTCCAATATCAACCAAGGATAGTGCAGTTAACACCAGCTGAGAACAAGAAAGTTTCCTTATATTGCTTATCCTATGTTATTTTCATTGAAACTTAGTGTCCTATAATCATGCCATAGAAATCCAAGTAGATATATGATTAGTAGTTTGGTTCTTTATAAAAGAACAAAACAAAAGGAAAACAAAAGAAAAAAAACAAACACTTCATCTTTGATGGAGCACTCTTTATTTAACAATAATAGAAATGAATAGACAAGGCCATTAGATATCCAAAAGCCCTTTCAGAAATAGTAGCTGGGCAAAAGTTGAATAGCAGAGGACATAGTGAACACAAATCCCTATTGGAGGAAATTTTTGCAAAGATTTTAGTCAACATTCCCTTATTCTAAGTGAAAATTTAAAAATACCAACTACCAAAGCTTTAAGCAAAGGAATGATGAATTAGAGAACCAAGTCCAATTAAAATGATTCAAATTGAATGAATAATATAAATATTAAGATTCAAAAATAAAATCATAAGATTTTTTTTTTTCAGAATAAAGATTCATACATAAGATTGGAATTGAAACCCTTGGGATTCATGATTAGAATTGTGAATTTTAATGTAAACCATAAGATTTTGACAACTAGGTCCAACATTGGGTGATGGCCAGGTCGAACATTGAGCAAGGCTTTAAGATATTGACAATATCTTGTAGAGCTTACGCAGAAACCATTCCAGAAATCCTTCATATGAATGAGCATACCTCACGAGCTGCCTCCATGCTCAATCTGCGAAGATCAGCATCTGTTCCAGTGACAGTTGAACCTCCTCTAGCAGCAGTTACCTTTTTCTTTACTATAGCACTTGAAACTGGTGCCTTTGGAGCAACTCGAACATAACTAAAACCTAAGCCCCGACCAGATGGATCACCAACACCAGTAATTTCAAGGCGCTCAATATTTTCTCGATCCTGCAAACAAAGTAAATGATACATGAAGACTTGAATAAATCCCAGGCTGATTATAATACATTGAAACATGACAATTAAGGAATTGCTTTGTTGATTGCATTAGCTGATTATAATATTCTATGAAGACAACCGCAATGACATTACACCATTACCTGCTGTAATGGTAAATCCCAGGCTGACAAGTGTGAGAATACAGGTTCAAGTCTGAGAGTGATCACTTTGTGCAAAAGAATGCAAAATGCCAGGACTATATCCAGTCCACCCTTTCCAAGACCCCAAATAGCTGGGACCAGCATTAGCTAATGGCCTTTTTTATCACACCTATATGACAACCACCTTGACATCAAAGACACTTTCTGTTCTGAAGCAAATTGTACGTCTTCAGTCTACAGCCCTCTGGAGCATAAAGGATGAATCTTTTTTTTTTTTTTTTTTTTATAACAGTATAATTGTATTAAAAGAGGGAGAGCTTCCCCCAAGTGACTCAATTTAGTTGGATGAACCTTGAGCTGATCCTATATATATGAAAACATATTTAAATCGAATCGAATCAGATTACATCAGAGATGGGGGTGGATCCATATTTGATTAATTTATAAATGGACTGAATTCAGATCACCCATAGTGGGGTCGAATTCAAACAATTGGATATCATTTGCAGCCTTATATGCTAATGACCTTCCAGTGGCATCAGTCCTAAGGCACCACCTCAGAAATGGCAACTTGTAATTATTACTATATTTAAAAATTAAATATAATTAGAAATTAACTAAGCCTAAAAGGTCCTTGTAGGGATTTGCATATATCAAAAAGTGGTATATCTGATACTGGAGTAGGGAATGTGATATCCTTTTGGATCTTCTATCATGCTGGTCTCCATTTTATGTACTTACCTCCAATTTCCTTCTAATTTTATGGGTTATACTTATTTCCTTCTAACCATAGATTGGCAAATCATCCAAGGAATATATCAGATTAACTTAATCTCAGGAAAAACTGTTGCTTGGAAGTAGATTTCACTTCAGAAGAACAGGCTCTAGAAAGTATTTCAAATAAGTATGGTTCAGTAAATTCAAGTGGATATTTCTTAATCTAAGAGGCATCTGTAAGAATCATCTTTTACCAATAAAAAATAACCCTTTTTGGATAATACTATGATGAAAAATGCACATTTCCGCTGATCAGCAAGAAATTGAAAAGAGATCCTACTTGACATACTAAATGACAATAAGTAAAGTGGATAAGCTTGTTCACCACTGGCCACATATTGTTTGACTTTCACTCCACAGGCATCAGAAATTAAGCACCACTTTCAAGGAAAATATACAAAATCAATTTTACCTGACTTGTACAGGCAACAAAATTGCTAGTCAGGTTCCACGGAGTTATCTGAAGTTCCCTCTCAATATGTGATGCTGCAGCTAGAGCAATAGCTTCATCTGGGAGTTGGTTCATTGCAGAAGACAGTCCAGTAGGGTGTGTCAACCTACTAATTCCTAAACGTTTGAGCCTGTGAAGACCAGCTAGCATGCTTTCATAGGTGCAAACCTGAGAATAGAAAATGAGTAAGAAGTCGCACTACAATAAAAAAAAAAAAAAAAAAAACTCCAAAACTACATGTAAACTGTTGGAGCTTTATTATCTTGGGCCAAATTTACAACATTAGGAATGTAATAGCCACTATAATTTGCACCAAAAGAATGAAAAAGAAAGCTATAAGAATAGTCCAAGAAAAAATTTCCCCAATATTTTCAACCACTATACTCAACCTCATAGTAAATATGATACCCAGATAAGATTTAGAAAGAAGAGGAGAGATTTCCACTTGGTATTTATTGATTAAAAAAACATATGATATGTTCCCTAGAGAAGTCATCTGTTGCACTTTGGGAAAGAAGGGGCTTCAAATAGATATGTTAATATCATAAAAAATATACATTAAGGATCAATAACTAGCATGCTAACTCAGGAAGGTGATATAAGAGAGTTTCTAATCATAATGGGCTTACATCATGGCTAAGTACTTAGTATAGAGGTAGTAACAGTGGTAGTTCAGTTGAGATTGATGATCAGGAGGAACCCCAAATAACCACATCCAATATCTTGGATCAAATAATGAATGATCCATAATGTGTGAGAAATTAGAGGTTAGAACAAGATGGTTAAAGTGGATAGATGGTGTACCATGGTGACTGGTATATACCTTGATACTAGAAATATTGCCTTGTAAATTTCTGGCAGTCATTTTTACTTGTAGTCTCAACCCTGCAGGATCTGTCAACCAATTATCCAATCATTCCCTCTATTATCTGGGTTATCTTTCAAGTGAATGACTAAATCTTTCACTGGTGAAGACTCAAATGCTAGAAAATTCATATCTAATGGATATTGCTAGTAAGAAGTTCGAGACTATCATCCCAATTCCCCTAATTGGATCATTGGCTAAAGCAAAATCTTGTTTTTCGATAAGACATGCAGAATATGGTAGAGTTCTATGGCAATGCACAAGGACAGCAATGATGTGGAGTGTTTGGTGTGAAAGAAACTATAGAATTTTTAGCATGAACATAATGAATCTGCTGAGGTTTTAGACAAATTGTGTAGTCTATAGTGGTAGTTTTTTATTATTTATTGTTTAGATAGGAAGTGGGGACCACAGCACTCTTGTTGGGTCCTTTTTGATAGTTATTTTAATTATTTTATCTTGTTTTATGTGTTAGTCACCCTATAAGGGCATATTGGTCTTTGTACTCTTTATTATTTTAGAGTATAAATAATAATGAAGAGGGTGGCCAGCATTACTGCTCTCTTTTCTCTCTCAAATCTCTTCTCTTCCTTTTCTTCTTTCTGCTCTTCTTCTTCAAGAAATACTCTTTTCTTTTACATATCTTAATTTCAGCACCTTTCTACTTGGTATCAGAGCTCCACTAAGGTTTCTTCTAAGTTTTTTCCATGCAGTCCTAGATCAGCCAATTGCATGAGGAGATAAAGGGCTGATCGATCTACTTCAGATTGCCCAGTTCTTGGATTTTTTGGTTTGGTCTAGCCATCAGGAGGGTGACCTATGTTTTGGCATCAAAATCAGGAAGAACTATAGTGCGGGGAAGAGTCCTAGTCAAGTTGGACTCTTCAATTTTGATCTGATTTTGGGCACTCAAGTATTGTTGGACTTCTCTAAGTATTCTATAGGGGGTGGTTAGGTTTCTGGAATTTTTTGGGCCTTTTGTAGTGGCCAATTCACTTTTCTCTCTGATGGGAGACAGTGGGAGGAGAGAGATTTCTCTCCAAATAGGGTTTGCTTCTTCCGAAAAGGTCTATTACCCTTGTGTATGAGATAGATTTGATCTTGGAGGCTCTCTACCTAATTACTTTCTGCTTTTGAACTGTTTGAAGTAAAATGGAGAGTTGGAATACCGAGTAGAAGTTCATCAGTAACATGGGTCTGGGTGTTGGAGGTAGTAGTGATATTTTTTGGTCTGGAATTATTACTATAGCGAAGTTTTGATGGTACAAATTATCTAGAATGGGCACAATTAGCCAAGATGGCCATTGGTGCTCGTTGGAAACTAGGGTACATCATTGGGGAAGAAAAGAAACCTGATACAGATCCCTCCCAGTGGATACAGGAGAAAAACATGGTGATGACCAGGCTATGTAACTCTATATTACTTCACATTAGTAAAAATTTTTTTGTGGGCTAATACTGCAAAGGAGATTTGGGATGGAGTGACTAGAGCCTATCAGTTAAGGAATCGGGTGATTAGTACAAAATAGGGAGATAGACCTCTTGCCACCTATTTCTTCATGCTGAAAATTCTTTGCCAACAGATTGACCACTTAGAAACTGTGGTTTGGGAGAGTATGAAGGATGCAACAACCTATCAGGGGTTGGTAGAAAAGAATAGTATGGAAGATTTTCTAACAAAGCACGGAGCGGATAGGAAGAAATTGAATAAGAGAGAAATTATTGGGGATTTTGGATCCACTGGATTATACATTTAAAATAGCGGAGAAAGAAAACAGTTGGTTCTTGGAACCATTGGAGTTGCTTGGCATTTTTTTCCATTGTTCTTTAATCACCGATTAATAAATTTAGCATTTTCAAAAAGAAAGGATATTATGTCACTCAACTCAATTTAGCATTAATCCCAACTATCTGGATTGGTTTACTATAGCAATTTAATGTAAAAAAGGAAAAAATCAAAGAGTTAAGAATCTTAAATATGTCATATGTCACAAATAAACGATTAGGCTAAATAAATTGCATAAAAGCTAAAAAAAAAAAAAACACTTTCTTGAGAAAAGGCGTCTCAAGGTGTGAGGCATGACTTCTAGGCATAAGCCTTTATGCCTTACCCTAATGCAAGCCTCAAAGAGCAAGCCTAAGACATCATTGGAAGAAATATGGAAACAACTATGGAAGAATTAGCTTTCATTAAGCATTACGAAGATGTTAGAAATGTTTCATACATTTCAACTTCACAAGATAATATCAGACCTTCCAACAGTTATAGCTAAATCTCCTACATAAACAAGAAGCAAAAGGACAAAAAAATAAAACAGAACTTACACTTTCTGGAGTTACCATCCTTCTGAGTTCTTCTTCCAAAGGAATGCGGAAATTGCGTTTCATAACCCAAAACAAATGTCCATTTGATATCCTCTGTTGTGTTGCATGCCCCCATCATTTTTCGAGATCAATAGATAAGGTTAATAGATATTAAAACAGAACTCAAAAGCAGAAGTGAACAAAAAATATATATGGAATGGCTCAAACATGAGTAGAGTAAATTGCAGAAGATATTGGAAATTTATTATGCCAGCTAACCTAAAATAGGTTTGGGTCTTCAAGAAAATGTGCAAATTATAGAGGTTCTTTTGTTTTAAAAACATAATGGACCAATCTCAAACCAATTTTGAGATTACCAACTAAAACCTGACCCAAATTTAAACTGAATCAGCATCAACCAAGCAAAACCTAAAAAATGGTTGAGTTCAGTTGGGCAGTGCAGCAAGAACTCACAACAATAATCATAATGCAAAACTACCTGCAAATCGGCACAGTGCTTCAACCTCTTCCGAAGAAAAGGTTCTGAGAGATTAGGAAATTGTGCAGACAACTCATCTGCTCGGATGCAAGGAATCAAGCCACGCTTTTCATTGGCACGGAATTCACGGTAAATACAAACTAACAGCCTGTTCCCAATATATGTCTGAAGGCTTTTTGATCCCGGAGAAATTACTTCCATGTGAGGTTCCTGAGTAGAATGTGAGCAAATTGTGAAGTTGTAAACAATTTAAAAGATGAGTTATGCCATCTTAATCATTGTTTTGCATAAAATCACCGTATGTTAAATACCAAGACTTCTTTTCTGAAAATGAAATCTTAGGTGATAAAACTGGATGACTCAACTAGCCAATTTACATAACAGTGAAGGATCAAACCATGTTTGTCTAAAATGTACAACCTTAAGATTATTATCATACCAAAATAGTGCAAGGCTTTCTGGAAACTCAAGACTCAAATGAGAATAAGAAAACCAGCAATAACTCATTACAAAATATTGCATATATCAATTAAAATTTAAAGCAAATCACACAAAATATTTAATTAAATCTAAATTTAGAAAGAAAATCATAATATCAAAGCATACTGCATACCTAGTAAACAAGCATAAACACAAGGGCTTCACGTAATAGTAAACAAGATTATGATAGAAAGCATCAAGGAAAAGAAATAATAGTATACTCATGTGATAGAAATGTTTATTTATAAATAACCTAACCAAATTAACCAACCTGTTGTCCAACAACATCTATTCTGTCAATACGTCTAAGGGAAAGTTTTCCCTTTGCAGAACGAACCAATAAATAGTCAGTTGATGCCAATTTGTGGGGAAATATGGGTGCTCTATACAAGTTTGTTTCAAGAGAAGACTGGCTACAACCAGGTCTGATATCTCCAAGGAAAGGTGATTTATCAGTAGGATCAAGACTGAGAACATTCCCCAGGCTGTTGTCTCCAATGCGCAATGAGGAGGTAGTTTGATCACCTGACACTGGTTTTTGATAATAAGTGCATAGTCTTGCACCCATCCCAACATTACCTAGAAGTAAAGGTCTTTCTTCACAATACCTGCAAATATCAGAAAACAATACTAAGAATAAACAATTAATAAATTTAGGAGCAACAGAAGTAGATGAATTCACTAAAGTTTCTCATCACTAACTAAAAATAGTAAATAGTAATAAAAGAGAAAGGTTAAGCTGTTATTTTCCAAGTATAAGGATTTAAGGAAGAGATAGAAACCACTCAAAGCTTTTGGTGAGTGGATTAGTGGGCTGGAAGATGAAAGTTGTATTGGGGGCAGCAGAAGATTTTTCAGAAAAGAAAGGAATCCCCTAAAATACCTAGCACCCACTGTTCCAACCCTGAAAGGATTAATGCCCCCAGAAAGACCAGGCACCCTGGGCAGCAATAGAGAAAATAAAAGAAAGAATCATGCCCACAGCACTAGACAAATCAAACACCAAGGCTTCCATCCAGCCCCCTTCCCAAAGACACATCAAATGACCAAAATACCCTTGCTGAAAAAAATACAAAAAAAAGTCGGAAAACTCCAGGGACTTGTTTACTCCTGAGTCAGCATCATTGAAGGAGTTCTTTTCTCAATCAAATATAGAATATGTCAAGGCAAGGATGCATCTGGAGGATGTGGTGAAAGAACAAATAGTAGGATGGTTATCGGTCATTATTTTTCCAAAGGCACTTTATCTTTTCAGTTTTTTGGTAATGGAAGGGGGCTTGATATCAGGGTCCAAGATTGGGTAATGGCCCTTTTTAAGGGGACCTTGATAGAGCAGTATAACAGGGACAGGGTTCATGTAGATAATCCCAAATAGTTGGTGTTAAGGATGAGCTGAATTTTGAGGAAGGGGGATACTGACCATTGAGGGAGATTTTTTCTTAATCTTTCCATTGTTACTCTCTCCTTTTATCTCTCTTATTTCTTCAGGTTCCTTTCTCTTCGTTATATAGTTTTCCACATATTCATCTTAATAATCACATTCCCACTATGAAAAAAGAAAGAAAAGTCTAAATGTTTTTGTTACAGAACTGATCTGTACTGGTTTCAGCCCTAGAATAGCAGAGAATAATAGCAGGAAAGAAAGAGAGAGAGAGATACAGAGAGAGAAGAGAGAAAGAAGAGAAGAAGGAGAGAAAAAACTGGTTTAAACAAGAGAAGGATCCTTTCTCTAGTCAGCCAGGTATTATCTACATGTTTCTGATTAAAGAACACAAAGACACTTATGCCCCAGTTATGGGACAAAGTAATTAAACCAGAACAAAGAAGGCACTACACCACACTCTTAATACAAAATGAAATGATCAAACTACCCCTTTATATATCATATAGTCCCATCTTCTTAAAAATGTAATCCACTCTTCCCCGACTCAACCCCTTGGTGAACAGGTCTTCCCATTAACTTCCTGTGTTTACATATGCAATACTTATTACTCCACTGAGCACCTTTTCTTTCACAAAGTGACAATCAACTTCTATATGCTTTGTTCCCCAATGGAAAACTGGATAAGATGAAATGTGGAATGTAGCTTGTTCGTCACAATACAGATTCATAGGGTTATCAATGGTATACCCTCATCTCTTGTAAGAGATTCTTCAACCATACTAGTTCACATGTAGTGTGCGCCATGGCTCTATATTGAGCTTTTGCAGTGCTTCTTGCTATCACAGCCTATTTCTTGATCTTCCATGTCACCAAATTGCCTCCAAGAAAGGTACAGTACCCTATGGTGGACCCCCTGTTAGATAGAACTAGCCCAGTCAGCATCTATGTACCCTCTATCCCAAGACTTCCTCCACTCTTGTATAACAAGCCACGATCTAGATCTCCTTCAAGTACCAGTCAATCTTTAAAACTGCATCTCAATGTGGAACCCAAGGATTCTGCATAAACTGACTTACTACACTAATTGCAAAAGATTGTTTGGTACTTGAAGGACCATAAACTAACTGCATAAATTGTCTGTCTAGCCGAGTAATGATCAAATAATTTAGCTTTCCCACCAGCCTCCAGTACCTTCTGAGGTCCTCAAACTCCTCACCTACATTACTACTCAACTAGACATTCGGTTCCCTGGGTGTTTCAGCTGGTTTGGCACCCAAAAAACCTGTCTCCTCCAACAAACCAAAGACATACTTCCTTTAGCATAGATTAATACCATGCTTAGACCTTGCTATCTCTATCCCCAAGAAACATTTTAACTTACCAAGGTCCTTAGTTTGGAAGTGATCATGCAGAAATGTCTTCAACTTGTCAATTCCCAACCTATCACTGCCACTAATAACAATGTCATCTACATATACCACCAACAAATTCTTCTCGAGATACGAATCATAGCTAGATATTGGATGATCAACCTGACATTGTCTCATGCCAAATTCATTCACCAGTTCACTAAATCTACCAAACCATGCACGTAGAGATTATTTAAGTCCATAAATGGTCATCTTGAGTCTGCACGCCTTACCATCCTCCCCCTGAGCAACAAACCCTAGTGGATGCTCCATATAAACCTCCTCAGGAAGATCACCATGTAAAAAGGCATTCTTTATGTCAAGTTGGAATAGAGGCCAATCATACATAGTAGCTAGGGAAATCAAAACATAGACAAAGAAAATCTTAGCAACAGGAGAGAAGGTCTCAATGTAGTCAATGCCATATAACTATGAACACCCTTTTGCAACCAATCGAGCCTTCAACCGCTTTACACTACCATCTAGTAAATACTTGACAGTGTATACCTACTTACAACCTATAGCATGCTTGCCAAGATGGAGAGTAATGAGATCCCACACATGATCATGAGCTAGAGCAAAGAGTTCTTCCATTGCTTGGTGCCACCCTGGAGAGGTAAGAGCTTCCTAGAAATTCTTAGGAATAGAAACAAAAGATAGCAAAGAAATAAGCTGTCGATGGGAGGTAAAAAGGTGAGATATAGAAACATAATTAGAAATGGAATGAAGAGTCCAATTGTGTTTACCTTTTCGCAAGGCAATTAGAAGGTCAAGGTCGGAGAGAGGGGGTGAGTCTGGTGCTGAAACAATTGTTGGATCTGTCAGCGATGAAGAAACTTGAGTAGCCAATACATGTCAATGCGTATACACTTGCCTGATAGGTGGTCGATCAACAAGAGGTTGCACTGGAGCCCACGACTAGGACACAACTAGAACAAGAGGAATGGGGTCCTCGATAGGAACTGAAAGTGGAGGTGGAGGAGAGACATCAAATCCAGAGAAGAATGGAACGGACTCAAAGACCATAACATTGGGACAAACAAAAGAACATCGAGAACTGGGGTTATAACACTTATACCCTTTCCGGGTTCTAGAATAGCCAAGAAAAACACACTTAGTAGCTTGTGCATATAATTTGTCCATTCTAGCCCCAATATTATGAACAAAACACACATTCATAAACCCTAGGAGTGAGAGGGAAAGGAGACAAGGTGGGAAACAAAACAGATAAGGGAGAATGAACTTCAAGGACAGTCATGGGCATCCGATGAATGAGGAAGCAAGATGTAAGGACAACATCACTCCAAAAACGTTTGGGTACATTCATATGGTGCAAAAGGGACTAAGCAGTTTCCAAGAGATAGTGGTTCTTTCTTACAACCACCCCATTTTGCTGAAGGGTGTAAGTACATGAGGTTTGATGGATAATGTCATGTTGTTCCAAATATTGTTGAAAGGGTGTATAAAAATATTCTTGGCCATTGTTAGAACAAAGAATCTGAATAAGTATCTCAAACTGAGTATGAATTTCAACATGAAACATTCGGAAAATAGAAAACAATTCACTCCTTTCTTTCGTAAGATAAAGCCATGTCATCCTTGAATAATCATCAACTAAAATTACAAAATATTTGTAACCATTGTATGACACTACTTTATTTGGACCCCAAATGTTTGAATGGACCAAAGAAAAAGGATTCGACTTACGACTATCAACCCTAGAACTAAAGGAAACACAATGATGTTTCCTATACTAACATGACTCACATTCCAAAGTAAAAAGACAACTCAACAACAGAACAAGTAACTTAAGTGCCTTAAGGGACGGATAACCAAGCCTGCAATGCCACTGGAGAGGAGAAAGAGACGAATAAAGAGTTGTTGACAACCCACCACCATTAAGGTAATACAGTCCACCAAGCTTCATTCCCTCCACCAATCTTCATCTCCATCTTGAGATCCTAAAAGCACAAGAAGGGTAAAAGGTGATGGAGCAATTAAGAGACTTGGTTAATTTACTAAATGACATAAGGTTAAAAGGAACTTTGGAAACACACAAAACTGAGGATAAAGGTAAGTAATCTAGGTTAACATTACCAATACCACAGATAGAGGATGGGTAGCCATTAGCAAGAGTAACTGTGTGATGTAGAGGACTGAGAAAGAGAAGGAAACACGCTTGGAGTCCCGGTCATATGATCGGAACCTCCAAAGTTAATAATCTGATGGCAAGGTTTGGAT
The DNA here is from genome assembly GCF_055504915.1 of Nelumbo nucifera. NCBI lineage: Eukaryota > Viridiplantae > Streptophyta > Magnoliopsida > Proteales > Nelumbonaceae > Nelumbo > Nelumbo nucifera. The sequence goes on along the minus strand of NC_142649.1, from coordinate 1,316,834 downwards.
GCTACACAAGCCATACCTGAGTGGGCAAGGGTAGATGTATTCTGCTGAGATGTAGACTAAAGGAAGCGCTCATACTCGGAACATGGGACACTCATCATCTCTTTCCCGGAGACATCTGTAGATGTAGGTGCCTAATCAACTTGTTGAATTTCATCTCTCATACCACCATCACTAACCAGTAACCACTGCATGATTGGCCTAGGTACAGGGTGGCCCAAGTAGATCGAAACTAAAGTTGATAGTACATCCCTCCATTCCATAGTGTGTACATTTCCTCACACCATTAACACGTTCTCCCCCTGAATCTCGACCTACAATACACCCACCACCACAATTAAACATGGGACCACAACTACCACCACAACCTAGCTAAATTCCTCGAGCTCCTCTACCACCATGACCTTCACCTCCAATTACTGCAAAAGCAGACCTATCAGACATAGTAGAGTGCTCTAGATGTCCAACAGAGATCCTCTAGAGACAAACAAAAACTCCCTCCAAAGAGGGAAGGGAAAACTCACTTAGTATTTGTGCTTTCAACGATTCATATTAAGCTTTCAACCCTACTAAAAATCTTGTTACATCAAGTTGCTCTCTCTATTGTTTCTAAATTTTGACATAAGATGTAAAGGGGTGACAAACATTCAACTCATTCCAAAGATTCCTCATGCTAGCATAATACTCCTCAAGACTCTAATTACTTTTGCTGCAGATTAAAGTACTCTTGGTAAATCTGATATACTTTGGTAGTGTTATCTTGTCTAGAGTAAAGCTTCTTTGCATGGTCCCAAATCTCCTTGGTTGTATATAAGAACATAAAATCACACTATTCTTGGGTTCCATACTATTCCACAACCACATCATAATCTATGTACCCCCTTGTTTCCACTCATTGTAACTTGAGAATCAACTGAGGGTTTTTCCTCTCTCACATGCTTCGCCTTCTTCTTAGCCCTAAGAAAGACTTCTACAAAATTAACCCAAGGCACATAATTCTCACCATTCAGTTTAATAGAGGTCATCTGCACACTAAGATAATCAAGGGGAATCATAACACTAGAATTGTGTTCACTATTGTCTCCCATAGATGCCATAAAACAAAAAAAACTCCACTTGCTAGCCACCACACTACACACTAATGATTCGTTATTACTGAAAAAATATGTTAACACAGTTTTAAGCCCCAACTGTCACTGCAGTCCTACTCTTTCAGCACCATAAAAACAATTAAATGCATCAAAAACACATAACACTAGGTCTGCAACTGATCACTACTTGTTTCGCACTGTTTCACCCATATAACCCACTTGTTTAAACTCCACAAATCAGTCCTGCAGTAACCTGTTCACTACACACCTTAAACAGCCCTCTTTGATCCAGCAATTAGAGGGTTTCTACAAACCACATGAAACGAACACTGCACAACCAACTGGAAGAATGAAAACCTCCAAAAGGAAAAACGACAACTCATTTTCAACGTTTCTGTGAATCCCCAAGTAACCGATGAGATCTCTGCAGAGGTCTAGGGCAAAAGGCAATCCAGAAAATTCTGGGTTGACCTGAACTGATTACAGTGGCTCTGATACCATGTTACAGAATTGATGTGTACTGGTTTCAGCCCTAGAGCAGAGAATAATAGCAGGAGAGAAAGAGAGAAGAGAAGAAGAAAAAGGAGAGAAAACTGGTTCGAACTAGAGAAAATTCTCTCTAGTTGGCCAGGTATTAATTATATGTTGCTGAGTAAAGAACACAGAGACACTTATGACCCTAATTAAGTAGGGACATAGTACTTAAACCAGAACATAAAAGACATTACACCACACTCTTAATATAAAATGTAATGACCAAACTACTCCTGTATAGCCGACTCTTAAAAGTTTTCACTGATACCACAAGACTTTTACGAAAAGAAATACAGAAAGAAGATTTATCTCCTCTATATGTCATGGATTTACAATACTAGCAAATTCTTATGTACAAATGAAGGGACATACATTACAAGAATGTTTAAAGATTACTTACTCCATCAGGAAGACATGCCCATCTTTCACAGACAGATCCGACTTCTTCTTAAATGCCCCTGGAGGACGCAAAGACTTATTTTCACCAGGGATCTTTTGTGCCCTTGGCCACAAATGTATTTTTGTACGAACAAGATGCAGCACTGAATTTGGTCTAACATTTTCCATGGCAAGAGATTTAGCATCTTCAAGTTCCTTTCCAGAATAAAATATTTTAACTTTTTCTGATGGTTTAAAATCTGTGCAGGAAGAATTACAAAGTTGCTGTTAATATAGAAAAAATCTCAAATAACAAAAGGAGAAATGCATAAAAGAAATATTGAGACCAATCGGGATTCCACACAAGTAGCAATTAGAAAAAACAATCAATATAAATAACAAGTGTGTGAGAGAAAACTAGCCTAGCTTTTTTGAGCCTTTTGCTTTAACAGAAGAGACGGTTTCCTCTGCATCCACATGGAGTTTACTCCCCTTCCCTCCCAAGCTTTTCAATATAATTTTCATGGGCCCTTTTGTAGCTAGTGGTCCTTGTTCCTTTGCTGCAACTTCATTGTCATGGGGGTACCATAATGCCTTAGGCCTATGAAAATTAGCAATATCTTTACTGCAAAACAGAACAAACCAGACACTCTCAGCCCACAAAGAACATAATATAAGTAGAAAAATATTCAAAGGACTAGAAAAATGTGAATATGAAGAATATAGTCCAAAAGTGCACAATTTCCTATGATTAGAGCATGATGAAAGTAGGAATCTGCTGAATTAAAAAAATATGAAAGAAAGTAGTTTCTTGAAGAGAGAAGGAAGAGAGAAGGAGAAAAAGAGAAGAGAAGTTGAAAAGAAAAGAGAGCAATAATCTGGCCGCCCCCTTCACTTATTATTTACACTAAAATAATAGAACAGTACAAAGACAACTATGCCCTTATAGGGCGACAAAACATAAAACAACATATATAACACTCAAAAACATAATAAGATTTGGACTTACATAACTACTGTGGTCCCCACCTCCTATCTAACAACTAACATAAAACATCTACTCAGAAAAACATCATAAAACTAATTAATCTTCAACACTCCCCCTCAAGTTGGGAGTAAATGTCACACATTCCCAACTGGTGTAGATCATGTTCAAGCTTATTCTTTGCCACCCCTTTATTGAGAACATCAGCCAGCTGCAACTCTGAAGAGACATAAGGCAAACAAACTTCTCCGGTTGTTACCCTTTCTCTTATAAAGTGTCTATCAACTTCAATGTGTTTCGTCCTATCATGCTGAATTGGATTGTGGGCAATATTGATTGCAATCTGATTGTCACAGTATACCATCATAGGTTCCTCTACTTTCACCCCAATCTCACTCAAAAGAGATCTAACCCAAAGAAGTTCTGAGACACCATGAGCCATGGATCTACACTCAGCCTCTACACTTGACATTTCCACAACCGCTTGCTTCTTACTCTTCCAGGAGATCAAGTTTCCACCTACAAAGGTACACACTCCTGACGTAGACCTCCTGTCATCTAAGCATCCTGCCCAGTCTGCATTTGTACAGGATTCTAGCTTCAGATTCTCATGATTCAAGAAAAGAATGCCTCTGCCAGGGTCCTTTTTCAGATATGCAAGTATTCTCTCAATAGCTTCCCAGTGCTGAACCCGAGGTGCATGCATGTACTGACTCGCAACACTGACAGCATAAGAAATATATAGTCGTGTCATAAACAAATACAGCAGTCGGCCCACCAATCTTTGATATCTCCCCACATCCTTTACCAATTCACCATCCACACCATTAATTCTGTGATTTGGATCAATAGGAGTGTCTGCTGGTTTGGTCCCCAGCTTCCCAGTCTCTCGCAATAGGTCAAGTACATACTTTCTCTGTGAAATGAAGATCCCATGCTTGGATCTTGCAACTTCAATCCCTAAGAAGTATTTGAGCTCACCAAGATCTTTGATCTCAAATTCTTGCTGCAATGATTTTTTGAGATCATCAATCTCCTCCAGATCATTTCCTATCACCACTATATCATCCACATACACAATCAGAATTGACACCAAAGCATCTCCCCTCTTCACAAAGAGGGTGTGATCAGACTGTGTTTGTGTGTATCCAAAACGGATGAGTTCCCCTCTGAACCTGTCAAACCAAGCCCTAGGTGACTGTTTCAGTCCATACAGAGATTTTCTGAGTCTGCACACCTTTCCTTTACCAACATTTTCATAAAAGCCTGCTGGAATGTGCATATATACCTCCTCCTGTAAGTCACCATTGAGGAAAGCATTTTTGACATCAAGCTGGAACAAGGGCCATGAATAGGTGGCTGCTAGAGATAAAAGGATACGAACTGAACTCATCTTAGCTGCTGGTGCAAAGGTTTCCAGATAATCAACACCATAGGTCTGAGTATACCCTTTTGCTACCAACCTTGCCTTGTACCTCTCTATCTTGCCATCGTTCTTATACTTCACTATGAATACCCATCGACATCCGACTGTCTCCTGGTCTGGGGGGAGATCAACTATTTCCCAAGTTTGGTTTTTGACCAAAGCATCCATCTCATCTTGCATGGCTGTTTTCCACTCGGATTTGGAGAGAGCCTCAGTAACATTCCTGGGTATAGACACAAAATCCAAGGAAGAAAGAAAAGCACGGTAAGAGGGTGATAAGGCACTTTAGGAAAGATGGTGTGAAATGCAGTGGACTGTATACTTTCTCTTCCCCTTACGAAGTGCAATGAGAAGATCAAGGTCAGTGGGATCAGCTGCAACAATGGTGTTAGGGACAGAAACATTATCATCAGAAAACATAACAAGCTCAGGCTAAAGAGGAAGACCTAGAATTGTATCTACCGAATCTGGAGTTTTAGAAGGACTGACAGAGAGTGGTGTGGGTCGAGGATGTGTGGAGTCAACCATCATCTGTCGGCGCTGATATTGCTGTGAGGTTGCCCGTAGTGGCTCAGGTAATGAAACTGGAGGTGCAGGTGCTAGCTGAACTAATGCTGGCTGAACTGATGGTGCAGGTGGAGGTTGAACTGATGTAGATGCTGGTTGAACTGATGGATACACCATAGAAACAGGAAGCGGAAAAGATTGTGAGTTCTCCTCCCCAAAGCTCTCCCCCTGAGGAGAACCACTCGAGAAGAAGAATGTGGATTCAAAAAAGGTAACATCCGTAGTGACAAATCTGCTCCTCGAGCTAGACTTGTTCATGGGTTGGGTAGCCCGACGACCCGACCCACACCCCGGCTGGGCTTGGTCATATAATTAGGCCCGCAGGCCTGACCTCGGGCCTAACACAATAAGCCCGACTGTGTTTCGGGCCGGGCTTGGGATTTGTCAAAAAAGCCCGGCCCGAGCCCGGCCCGGCCCAACTCAGTATTATATATTTTATAAAATATATAATATGTATTTTATATATTATACAAAATATATAAATAATATAATATTTATTAAAATATATATTTATAATTTAAAAAAATATATATATATATATATTTTATTCTTTTCTTTATAATTTCAATCTCTCTCTCTCTCTATTCAGCCACTTCAACATTAATAATAGTAATAGTATAGGCTAAATTTCGGGCCTGGACCCAGGCTCGGGCTTTTTATGAGGGCCGGGCTCGGGCCCAAGTTGTAAGCCCGATGGTCAATTCGGGCTCGGGCTCAGTCCTTAGAAAAATTTGTTAATACACAGTAAAAGCCCGACCCGGCCCATGAACAGGTCTAATAACAGCAATACCTCTTTTGGTTCTGAGCATACCCAAGAAAAACACATTTCTTGGCCTTAGGATCCAATTTCTTGCGATGAGGACCAAGAATGTGAACAAAAGAAACACAACCAAAAACCCTCAGAGGTATATGAAACATCTCTCCATCTGGAAAAATAAGGCTAAATGGCACCTTAAACCCCAAAGTCGTGAAGGAACACGATTAATCACATGTACGGCTATAAGAACTGCATCTCCCCAAAACTGCACAGGAACTGAAGCACACACCATAAGACTCCTTGCCACCTCCACAATGTGTCTATTTTTCCTCTCAGCAACTCCATTCTGTTACGGTGTATATGCACAACTGCTCTGATGAACTACGCCATGTTCTAAGAGATACGTGGTTAGGTCCTTCTCAAAGTACTCTCTGGCATTATCTGATCTAAAAGCCTTAGTTCTCACTCCAAATTGTGTGAGAACCATCCGGTGGAATTGTCGTACTAAGTTAGGAACCTCATCACGTGATTTCATCAAATATATCCAAGAATATCGTGTATAATCATCCACAAACAAGAGAAAGTAACGGAATCCTCCCATGGAAGGGATTTGATATGGCCCCCATACATCAGTGTGAACAATATTAAAAGTAGAAGTACTTCTTTTATTACTTGGTTTAAAAGATTGTTTACAATGCTTTCCTAACTGATAACTCTCAACTTTGGGAAAAGACATTTCAAAGAACTAAAAGAAATGTCCCAAGCGATTGTGCCAAAGCATAATCTCGTCCACTGACTCCGACCCACTACTACTGTTGTTGCTAACATGATGGCCCTGATGTCTCGGAATCTCATCCAGAAGGTAGACTCCATTCACCTCACGACCACTCCCAATCATCTTCTTTGACTCCAGATCCTGCAAAACACAATTACCAGGAAGAAAGGTCACAGAACAATTCAAATTTTTTGTCAAAGAACTAACAGGCAGTAGGTTGGTATGAAGTCTAGGGACATGTAAAACAGAAGACAAAGTTATATCATTGGTCACTCTAACTGTCCCCTTCCCAGCAATGGGCATATGTGAACCATCTGCTGTAGAGACTCTATCTCTACCAAAACACAACTGATAGGAACTGAAAATGGTAGGGGCATTAGTCATACGCTCAGATGCTCCTGAGTCTATAATCTAGGGAGGTCCCTCCTTACCTGAAGTGGATGCAAGATTTGCAGTTGCAGATGAACTACCTGTATGTGCAAAGGAAGTGGTGTAGTTGGCTCCTGCATTCTGTTATCCATCTGGAAGGCTAGAGCTGGGTGAATCTTTCTTACTCATAAGCTGTCCAAACCTCTCCAATTCTGTTCTCACTGCTACTACTGCAATGGATTCCCAATCAGTTAGGGAGAGAGAGGGTGAAGAGTCTCCTGTAGTGGCTACATTTGCATTTCCCTTCTTGTTTCTTATCCGAGCAGGCATAAGATTTGGATGAAACTTCCAACAAGTGTCCCTGGTATGCTTAGGCTTCTTGCAATAATCACACACCAAGTCCTTATCTTCCCTTCTAGTCTCACTACTCCCACTGTCTCCATTCGGCTTAGGTTTTGTTGTACCAACCATAGCCGACTGGTCAATCCTAGGTTGTCTCAACATTACATGCCTCCTACTCTCCTCTCCAGAGACAAAAGCATAGGCTTGAGAGAGTGTCACACCCTCCCTAGAAAGAATATGTTGCCTAGCGATGTCAAATTCAGGGTATAGCCCTGCCAATAACTCAAAAAACCTATTCCTCTCTACCAATTTGTGATAAGTTGTTGCATCATTTACACTTTCCCATACCACAGTTTCTAAGTGATCTATTTCCTGCCATAGGGTTTTCAGCATGAAGAAATACACAGCAAGAGGTTTTTCTCCCTATTTCATACTTATCACCTGATTTCTTAACTGATAGGCTCTGGCTTCATTTTGCTTCTGAGAGTAGGTTTCAGTCACTCCATCCCAAAATTTTTTGCCCTCCCCACGCCTCCCAACAAAGAGAGAAGTGAATCGATCACTCCTAGAGGCCTAGAAATTTTTAAAACCAAACCACCCACTTTAGAAAATCAAAAGAAAACTAACAATACCTGGGCGCCCAAGATCAGATCAAAAACAAAAAGTGCAACTTTTCTGGGACTCTTCCCCGTACTCCAGTTCTTCCTGATTTTGATGTCGAACAGTAAATCACCTTCCTGATGTCTAGATCCCACCAAAAACTCCAAGAACTAGGCAATCTATAGCAGATCGATCAGCCCTTTACTACTTCATACAGTCAGCTGATCTAGGGCTGCATGAGAATGCTTCAAGAAACCCTAGTTGATGCATTGAAACCAAGTAGGAATCTGCTGAATTAAAAAAAATATATATGAAAGAAAGTAGTTTCTTGAAGAGAGAAGGAGAAGACGAGAAGAAGAGAAGTTGAAAAGAAAAGAGAGCAATAATCTGGCCGCCCCCTTCACTTATTATTTATACTAAAATAATAGAACAGTACAAAGACAACTATGCCCTTATAGGGTGACAAAACATAAAACAGCATATATAACACTCAAAAACATAATAAAATTTGGACTCACATAACTACTGTGGTCCCCACCTTCTATCTAACAACTAACATAGAACATCTACTCAGAAAAACATCATAAAACTAATTAATCTTCAACAATGAATATGCACAACAAATAGAGAAATTTAAAGGGTTATTTTTTTCCTTTTTCCAATAAAGTTTCTTTGTTATTCATGAGAGAGAGAATAACAAAATAAGAAATGAAAAGAGGGAATTAAGAATGACCATGATAATCTGGACATAGAAAACAAGATAATTAGTAAGCATAATACTGTAACAAAGAAGCTAGTTAATGCATGATTTTGATACCTAAATATGGCAAGAACATGGCTGGACAAGGTATAGAATACCAAAATTTACATTGGAATTTAAGTACCCGATACATCATGGCTTCCATGAATAAGCATCCGGTTACCAAAAATTTTAAATATTTCAGTTGAAACTCACTAGAAACTATAAGAGAAAGAAGTAATATGATAACCATCTAGAAAAATAGATAGTAAACAAAATTTACTTTGACAAAAGTTGACACAGCAGAAATTATCATGGCTTGATAAACATGAACCGTTCTAGAATCCTGAGAAGAAGCCAAGGGATGGTTTATTGAAGAAGAATCAAGTTGGAGATCACTTTTGGACTTGCAGACATGATCACCAACTAGTCTTGATTTCATATTAAGTCCCAGTGTCACAATAAGTAGGGAAATGAGAATAGATTATGTTCTAGGAAGATGATTGGTGTCACTTAAGTGAGGATCAAAATTTCAATACTATACGCCCCGTATCGAGCAAATCGTATTGTATCTTTTGGGTCCCAATACACCTGTTTACAGGTGTTTTAGGACCTCCCCCCCCCCCACTTTATTTTAATAAAAAAAACTCCCCAAAAATCAAGTTTTGAAAAAAAAGAAAACTTAAAAAGCATAGCACGCATAGTTTTTAGTACTGATACGCCTCTGCTGATACACGGGTGTATCAATACTTTGAGCCATGCACGTAAGTATGTTGTATGAAGTAATGGCCAATTGGCCAAAATTGCATAGATTATACACAGAAAGGGTAATTGTGAGCTGGGAAACAAATATCAGGGTTGCCACTCTTTCCTCTCCCAATGAAGATAGCTAAGAAGATTGAAAAGATCCAAAGGGATTTTTTTTGTCAGGGTTGTCAGGAGAGAATAAAGTTCACACAGTTAACTGGGATCAAGCCTGTCTCTCCCCAGAAGAGGGTTGTCTTGGCAATAAAAGAATAAAAGTTTTCAATGTGGCCTTAAGTGGATTTGGTGATTTGGAGTTGACAGAGAAGCTTGGTGGAGAATGATGAATCAATGATTGCTACTAAATATAAAGTGGTGATTGGATTTTGGGTTATCCAATTACTTCCTATGGCAGCTCAGTGTGAAAATAGATCATGAAAGCCTATTATGTGTTTTCAAAAGGAATCACCTATAAGTTGGGCAATGGTGGTAGATTGAAGTCCTGGCATGACAGATAGTGTACTGACAGACCCTTAAAGGAAGTCTTTCTTCAGTTATATATGTTTTTGGTTGATAAAAATGCTTCTGTGGCTAAATCCTAGTTGACAGGTGGGAGTGTGACTTGGTCAACAAGTCTCTTCAGGAATCCCTACAATTTAGAGATGGATAGATTGCTTGAGTTGTTTCAGATTCTAAGGAACCAAAATATTTAGGAAGGCCAACTAGATCAGTGGAGTTGGAAGTGGGAAAGCCATGGGACTTTTACTATCAAGTGGCAAAGAATATCAGTTTAGGGTGTGCTGGTGGCTTCTAAAGTTGGTTTTCTGTTGTGGTCTGCAACTTTAGAGAGATGCTTAACTAAAGAAATGGAGAGTGATGCTCATCTGTTTATCCATTGCAATATTTTTTTAAGGATATAAAAGGAAATTTCATTAAACTGAGAAAAGGCAGTAGATCTCATAAATAATGGTTGTCAAGTTGACAAACCAACTACATATCAGAAATCAAACTGAAAATGAATCACTATTACAAGGATGCAAATCAAGAGTGCTCCAGAAATTCTATAAAAGATCAGTCTTATGATAGCAATATGGCCAGGAGGTTATGATTGCATTTTATCAGAGCTGTTAATCTAAGCTGGGTTCACCTAAATCTTTGAAAGAGCTGCTGCTGACCTGGTCACTTCAGGAGCTGAGCAGAAGAGAACGGCTAGTTTGGCACTGGTACCAGCATCTGTCTCATGGATCTATGCTTCGAAAGAAATAGGAGAATCAACAACAAAGCAGGTCTAAAAAGGAGCTAATCAGGTTACCAATTGGTAGATTGAGGTCCTGGGCTTCTGTTTCTAAGGAGTTCTCCCATTAGCCAACCATGCAGCTTCTCCAGTCTGTTGATTGTGGGGTCTTTGGTTGTAATTTGACATGAATATAAAACCTACATGGGTTAAATGAAGTGCCAACTCTTTTGCTGATGGTTTAGCTAAACAAGGGATGAATAGGGATTCTCATTTATGGGCTCACTTGTAATTGTTATATGTTATTTTTGGTAGTTTTCTCTTTGGGTGAGATAAGAGAGCTTATCTCTCCTTTTCTGACTCTCTCTTTAATCATATTTTAATGAAATTGTTATTTGTTATTGGTAAAAAAAAAAAACAATTGTGTGTACCTTTGGGGTTTCCACCTGGATGTAGGGTGGGTCCCTGAAGATCTGTCATACTGTTTGCCTTTTTGCTTCTGAAAAAATTTTACTTCCCCTACTTCCAAAAAAAATGTACACACAAGGGTAACGCAACAAATGAATGTTTTGAAAACCAAAAAGGAACAATTATTTTTGAATGAAAGCATCATTCCAATAGAAAATTTATATTTGACATATGTATGATAATTGGTAGTACATCCAGAGTTTGAAGATGCTGACAAAGGAATGTTTGGTTCAGATTTTTTGTCAAACTTTGGAAAATCTGTTGATGTGTAGGTGCAGACTTTGGTTTGTTTTTTCCCGTCTTTGAAGATGCTACCTCTTCACCTTATCCTTATAATCCTTGTCATTATTACTAGTACTAGCATTCTCCCACTTAGCTCGTTATAACAGTGGGGCTACAGAAAAGTCTTCAACTGGTAAGATTTGGTGAGATCCAATTATATCTACAGTTAAGGCACTTACAAAATTTTAAGCCAGAGAATCCTTAGGTGATGTCTTGGTAAAGGTCCAATCCTAGGGTTGCATGAAGGAGCAACATACCCCTTCCTATGTATTTCTGTTGGCTGTTATGATTTCATTTGTATTTGTATTGGTGCCATTTTTCCACCTCATGCCTTGGTGCTGGCCCAAAGTTCATTTTTCTTCTAGGTAAATGCTTTTGTATATTCACCTTTTATGGGCTTATAGCCCAAATTAGGAACAGAATAGATCAAAAAGAATGTGCAAATGCCATTACACATTATGTATGTTTGTATCTGAGCATGTTTGTCCGTGGGTGTGAGCTTAGATTTATCATACACATTATAAATAACTAAATATATTCTAGGGTGTATATGACATTATAAATATGTAATATACATAGATATGTACATTATCATAAATACAGTGTACACATACATGAAGTCATCCATAGGAACCTAGGAGTAGCTCAAATAGGTGATAAAATGAGAGAAAGTAGACTAAGATGGCTTGATCACATGCATAGAAGACCATCAACAGTAGGAGTGATCATTCTTGGACCAGCACACAAATTTCTGGTCGGGGCCTAGGTTTCAAATATGTAATGTATAATATACATAATATTTTATATTATAATATATTTTATATTTTATATTATATGTAATATGCACGCAAATATATCTTGTTTTATATTAATGTTCGTTATTTTATATAAAATATAAAACTTTTAACGTGTAAATAAATATTCATGGATAGACACGTGTCAACACATGTGCCAAGCATTTCTAAAAAAACGCATGTGCCAACACATGAATCAACTCAAGTATGAGAATTGTCCTCCTAGGCAAGGCCTAATAAAGATGAAAGCAAGGCCTTCATTCTCATTCCTAAGCAATGTGGGGGTTGGGAAAATACTCAATGGTAACCCTCACTATTGAGTGTTGTTCCAAGTCCCACATTGTTCAAGAATGGGAATGAAGACCCTTGCCTTTAAAAGGATAGGTAAGCGAAGCCAAACTAAGTCTAGGAATTAAATGAGGTTGATTCCTTATTTTTAGTGCAATAGGCCACCAAAGCATAGCCAAGCCCAACTTTGCTTGGACTTGTGCAATATTTTCTTTCATGTATTAATATAATATTTAATTTAAAATTTTCTAAACAAATAAATTTTTTCATTAGACCTAAAAAGCCCATAAGTCTGGCCCTAGGCAGAAGCCCTTATCATTGGTGCTAAACCCAGACCATGATCACCCCTAATCAACAGCACTAGTTAGAAGAAGTGATTTGTTACAAATTGAAGGAGCTAAAAGGGCTAAGGGTAGACCAAAAAGGACAGGGGTTGAAGTACTAAGAAATTATTTAAGCACTAATAATTTAACAGTGGATATAGCATTAAATAGAATGGATTGGCGAAACAGGATTCATGTAGCCGAGCCCTATAGTCGGGGTATGATGATGATGACACATACACATGACTACAAATTATACAATATCGCGCAGCTAAGGCTAGGGCTACCCCAAGGCCTAAACCAAGCCCAACACGAGTTCAGGTCAGGCCCAAGCACAACCCAAAACCTGAAAACTCAAACAAAACCAGCACAAAAGATTGGGTTGCAGTGGGCTCACCCAAGTTAAGGCCCCATTTACAATTTACAACTAGAAAACCTGTTAGATATTGTCAATTATTTGTTTCCAGCAATGGCATCTAAAACGTGAAAGCCAGTTTAGATGCATTTATACCACATATAAGAGCGGTGTTCATCCTGCTTCATTTTGAAATACATAAAACTGAACAAGTTTTTTTTCCTTGAAAGGTAAAATGTGAAAAAAGAAGTTACCTTTTCACAACATTCACCAAAACAAAGGTAGGTTATTACTTGTTTCAATATTGTGCAAGTGTTGCTTAGTTAAAAAATGCAAAATCATAAACATATAAACAAACAAAACCATGGAAAGGTAAGGAATAGAGTTAAATCTTACTTGCTCAACTTTGGTTTCATTGTCTGCAACTTCAGGGCAGGTATTGAATGCATGACTTTGATCCCATGAGCTGCACGTTTTTTAGAATGTGATTTTAATTGCTGAGAGGTTTTCCTATTTGAATAATACTTGTCATTAGAAATATTAAACCGGCCAGCAGACGGCCCCCCTTGACCAGGTAGATCAAATGAATCCCCACCAGTAGACTTCACAGACCGAGTAACTATCATAGCCCCAGCATGAAAGCGAAGATGTCTACCTTCCTTGTTATCTAAAATTTCAAAAAGCATCTGCTCATCTTGAAGGTCAAGAATTAGTTTTGGTTTTGATATGGACTCCTTTGGTTCCCAAATAACGTTGTCTAACCAAGAACCCTCCAACATCTCCCTATTCTGTAAGGCAAGTCTTCCCAAGCGTTTAATTATGTCGAGTTGGCGAAATTCTCCATTATTGCTCTCCTTTCTTACTTCCGAGTAATTTGAACTGTCCACTTTCAAACGAGATTCTAACCTCAATAACTGGGGATGATTTTTTTTATCTGTGAATGGAAGGTTTGTCTGGTCTGAAAATTCTGTTGAACCAAAGGGATCCACTGACACAGGAAAGTTATGCAAGAAAAGATTATGTTCCTTCTCATCAGGCTCCATCTGGTGCTGCAATACCACATTTTGTGGCCTAGCCTCAAATTCTGTTTCAGCATTGTAAAATGTTTCAGAGCCTGGTCCAGACATCATACAACTCTCTGAGGAGTCATAACTCTTGGTGGGAGAATTGTCCCAAATAATTCCATCTTCCCAATCTTGTTGATCAAGAGGGTAAAATTTAGGATAGGATGGCGATTGCTGTCCAGTAAAAAGATCTAAAGATCTGCCCTCTTTCATTGGCTCAGCGCTAAGACATGAGTCTTTCCTTTGCCCATCAACCTGTGTAGCTCTAATATCAACCCCTTGCCAGCTACCAAAAATTGCTGATTCTGTATCACCATCCATTGCCAGTGCATTATCATCTTGAGTAAGACTTCCATGTTTCATGGCAACTAAGCCAGGGGAAGAACCCTTTAAGAAAGCTTCTTCATCCTCTTCAACAATATCAAAAGTATCCATGGCTTTATACCTCTCTGAGATCATATGAACAATTACAGAAATTACATAAACCCAAAAAATAAACCAGGATAATACAAATCAAATAATATAGTCAACAAAGTAACAGTGTAACTCTTAAAGCATAAAGTGAACTCTCTCATCAAAACCATGAATACCAAGCAGAAATATGAGTAGGAATTCCACTCTAAAGCTTGATAGACTAAACTCAGATAAGAATAGATGTAGCTAGAAGGTTATTTGGTCTTGAAACATCAAGCCCCCACCATGTTATTTACTCATTTCTTAAAATAATTTCACATTAAATCAAGAAAACATAGTTATCAAGGTGCTGCCTAGGTTTTGTGAGGTTTACCTACTGTAACCTATAGGCTATAGCAATATACCTACCTGAATGGAAATAAGGTGTGTTGGCTACAATATACTGTAACCTATAGGCTATAGCAATATACCCCTAAATAGGGGTGTGTTGGCTACAATATATCATAATTATTTAAAAGGTGACCTGAATGGAAATAAGGTGGTTTCACATTTTTCTACACAAGAATTTAAGGTTTTAGGCGTTAACTGCCCAGTAGCAGGAACTGAAACTGAATGCCAATTTATGTATGTATGTATGTATGGCAACTGAATCTTAGCAAATGGCATAAGTAACCATCTCAATGGTTTAATCTATATATATATATAGGCAATGTGCCAAGCTGGCACTTCCCTGCTTCCTGGCATTTATCTTTTTTCTGTTTTTTTTGAGTTTTATAATCTTAAAATTGAACAAAATAATTCAAGTGACCAATCACCTATAAGACTTTTAACACTCCTCATTAATACATCATTAACTCTCTCACCCCCTCCCTCTCTCTCTCCTCTTTTCCATTAACTCTTTTAATAATCTCTCCTCATTAATTATGCTATTAACTCTCTCTCTCTCTCTCTCTCTCTCTCTAGTTATACTTATATCTCCTTGAGTGTTCTTAAGTCCTATTACTGTTCATCCACATTTCTGTTCTATCTCCATTTGGTATTAGAGCCAATGATCCAAGCAACATCCAAACTATAGGTAAACAGTAGGTACAGAGTTCTAACCCTATCGGAATCAGGACTATTAAATCATTGGATACTGCCTAGAACCCTTGGCTAGAACCCAAAACTGTAGTCCCCTCGGAGAAATCACTTGGCTAGCACCCAAGTTGTTAGACTAGACACCTAACAGTTCCCCCAAGGCTAGAACCCTTGCACGGTTGCACCCAGGGCGAAGTCGCGTTAGGCCAAAAAGGTTTGGTGAAAGGCCATTGAAGTTGACTGCCAACTAACGGTTAAGGGGAAAGATAAGATGAGGAGATTGTTTAGGTCAGGATCCAGAAATGAAAATAATTCTGAGTATAGTACAAGCTCATCCCTTACAAAGTCTGTCTATAAAAAATATGGAAGAAATAAACTATAGTAATATAGAGAAATCTCTTCAAAACTGGACTATATCTAAGATGGCACCCTCCGAAATATATAAAAAAGGAGTAATTAGTCTAAAGACAGACTTTAACATTAGAACCATAGAAAGAACGGTCACTCTAGGCAACGAATCAGAAGATTTTCATCTTATAGATAGAAAGGTGATAGAGGCATATAAAAAAAAAAAAAGCAGATTATCATTTTATACATTTTGGTCTAATACAAGTAGCCATAAAACCATTAACAAGGTTGGGCCTCCAGACAGCTGCTCTAGCCTGTCGAACAGATTCAAGGCACAATAAATTCAGTGATTCCTTACTAGGAGTAATAGAAGGAAGTCTTCATCAAGGGCCAATATATTTTAATGCTTTTCCTAATTTCTCAGTGTCGCTAATGGACCCAGGGATACATGAAGCCTTAACCTTAAGACTACAGACCTAAGGCTTTGATATAAAACCAGGGTCAGAGAATGTAGCATTAGTCTATAGGGTCTATTTTAAGACCACGAATACCATCTGTCCTAATACCAGGATCACCAGAACAAGGGGAGTAACTACCCTGTTCCAGACCAACGCTAGGAATAATATAACTATTCCTAGGCAAATTATGTGGAAAGACGTAAAACTATTGGACAATTGGTCAATAGCTAATGCAGAACCTCCCAAACCTATGGAATCCACTGAATTAGCATTGATATTCAGTGAGCAGGATGGATCTGTTGAGTTGCGGTTCAGAAGAGCCTCTACTTCTTCAAGGCCCTCGTATACTGAACCACTGGAGGTAAGATCTTCTCATTCAAGAAGATCGGTAGATTTGTCAGAACCACCTCGCCCTCCTCCTGGCATCATATATGCTACCTATGAAACTCCTATAATAGATACACCACCTTCAGATTATCACGCAACCCAGAGGGGTAACCCCTCATTGAAGTCATACCAACCAATTGAAGCAGATTTTGAAATAAATATCTTGGAAATTGAAGAAGAATTCCAAATAGATAAAGACCTAATAAGGTTAGACTTTAATTCACAACTAATAAAGAAAAAAATGGTTCTTCGAAAACTTCTCTAAAAATGAGAGAGTGTACCCGAGAACTATGGAACAAAGATATGTTAGAATTAAAGGAAAATATTCCCTTCTGGGATTGGTTTCTAAAGAAAAAACAATTCAAAAACATAAAACCACCAGTAGAGGAATTAGAGCTTTGTGTAACAGAAATATTATCTAGAGCATGGAAAATTGTTTCTACAAGTAAAAACAGAAACTGATCATATCTGCCTCTAGAAGCCATTACAATAGGCAAAGAAGAGCTGATAGCTAGCCCTATCAAAAATTCTAATATAATAAAAGAAGCTGAGATAATAATACTTGAACACTGTTCTCAAATAATATAACAAAATAATTACACTAATATATGCCTAAATGTCTTAGAAAAACAGACTAACAAGATAGA
Organism: Nelumbo nucifera; assembly: GCF_055504915.1. NCBI lineage: Eukaryota > Viridiplantae > Streptophyta > Magnoliopsida > Proteales > Nelumbonaceae > Nelumbo > Nelumbo nucifera. The sequence goes on along the minus strand of NC_142649.1, from coordinate 1,299,391 downwards.
AACAATATTAAATTCATAAGAAATCTCTAAACAAAGAACAGTAATCAAGAAAGAAAGGCATATGAGAATAATGACCGAATTTCCTCCTAATATGAAAATTAAGAAAGCTCCTCTAGATTTATCTAAAGTAGGTTGTAAGGAGCTATCTACAAAATTAATTCCATCCTCTAAATGGGAAAAAGGAGAAACATCTAAATCGTCTAAAATAGAGAAAATAGAAAAGGCATCTAATTCACACTCAGTAAACTTATTGAGTGAAGAATATGAAATCGAATTGGACTCAGAAGAAGAATTTCAAGAAAATCCCTTAATAGACCTAAATAAGCTCTCACACAAAAGTAAGGAGCTCTATTATCCTAGGCATATGCCGGTAGACTTATTGTTTGAAGAATCGGTTAAACCACAAATTAGTTATGATGGGAATACCTTTTACGAATGGAATTTAGATGGAAAATCTGAATACTAGATTCATGAGATGGTTCATCATATGACCATGTATGCTAGTGCTAGCAAATTGGCAAGAAATGAATAAAAGGTAATAGCCACGGTAATAACGGAGTCTTTCACAGAAAAACATGAAGGATGGTGGCTCCATTACCTAACTCAAGAAGAAAGGGATTATATCCTTAATTTTATAAAAAGGGATGAAGATGGTGAAATGGTCGTAAGTCAAGGCCAACCCATTCAGGATGCAGTAACTACCTAAGTCTTAAATATATTAAGTCATTTCATAGGAAACTGATCATATGACAGAGAGAATAAGCAAACAGCTTACTAATCTTAGATGTAAAACACTATCTGATTTTAGATGGTATAAAGATGTATTTTTGTACAAAGTACATAGGTTAACCACCTCTAGACAAGATTATTGGAAGGATCAATTCATTTCGGGCCTCCCTCCATTGTTCACAAAAAAGGTTAGAAACCACCTTAAGCATCTAGGTGGTGAAAGACTGTTATACACTCACTATACATTTGGGTATTTAGTACAAGTAGTAAAACAAGTAGGCTTAGACCTATTTAATGATTTACGTCTAAAAAGGCAAATTAAGAAAGAAAAGTTAGGAGATTTTTGTTACCAGTTTGGTGTAGCTCCCAAACCAACCAGCTATAGAACAATGCACAGAAAGAAAAAACCAAAGTTCTACAAGAAAAAATATGAAAAGGGAGCAAAGAAATCAAAGTATTCTAAAAAGAAGAAAGAACACAAAACCCCTACATTCTTCAAAAGTGGGAAAAGGAACACTGCTAATAAGTGTTTTAAAAACTCAAAGAAAATTAATGAGTTAAAAGAATCTGAGAGGGAGGAAGAGGTAACTTAAAAACGAGAATCTTCTACCTCTTTGATAACCTGCTACAATGGTGTTGTCTACACTTGTATAAACGAAACAAGTACAGAAGAAAAATTAAAAAGCATCAATATGCTTTTATTAGATGAAAAACACCTTGTAGAAATCCTAGAAGAAATTTCTGATGAGGAAACGAGAAAAAGAAATTTGCTCATAGCAATGCAAAATAAAGAAAAGGATAAAAAATCAAAAATCTAAAAGATTGTTTACAACAGAAAATATAATCTCATATGATGAAATTATGAAGAAAACTCGGGCCAGTACCTCGCGACCTCCTCTGATAGACCTTAAGCAAGAGGTCAATGATCTTAAGAGGGAAGTCAAGAAACTAAAGTCCAGAGTTGAACATTATAGATATTTGACAGATCAATCTGAGAAGACGTCAGAAGTCGAACCCGCAGAATTCATAGGAGAAGATGAGGAGTTTATATACTCTATTGAAGAAGTTAAGTACCAAAAATGGTACTCACAACTAACCATTCGAATTAAAGATTTTAGCTTTTCAGTCGTAGCCTTAATTGAATCAGGGGCAGATATAAATTGTATCAGGGAAGGAATTGTACCTTCCAAATACTTTGAGAAAACTTCTCAGCAGGTGAACGTTGCTGAGGAAAGAAAATTAGGGATTAAATACAAAATCCATGCGGGTCATATCTATAACCAAGGAAGTTGCCTGAAAACCACATTTCTCATGGTTAGGGACTTACGACAAGACGTCATCTTGCGAACACCATTCTTATTATCAATTCTACCCTATCAAATAGACTCCACACGAAGTACCACTACCATAAAAGAAATCTCAATCACCTATAAATTCTGTCAAAAACCCAAAATTACTACGCTAAATACTCTAAAAGAGAGTTTAAAAGGCAAAGTCAAATTTATCTCTGAATTATAGACAAAAATAAAAAAAATAATTGGAAAATTACTTACTGAGCCAAAAACCTAAATGGAAATTGAAAATTTCCAATCAAATGTAGAAAAAAGAAATATGCGTTGAAACTCCCAGTGTATTTTGGCATAAAAAGAAGCACATGGTGGATCTCCCTTATGAAGAAGGATTTAGCAAAGCTAAAATCCCCACTTAGGCCAGACCCATTCAAATGAATAGCAGATTATTATAAATTTGTAAAAAGAAATCCAAGAGTTATTAGCTAAAGGTCTAATTAGGCCACACAAATCCCCTTGGAGTTGGCAAGCATTTTATGTAGAAAATGCTACAGAAATTGAAAGAGTACTAAGGCTTGTAATAAACTATAAGCCATTAAACAAAGCTTTAAGATGGATTAGGTATCCTATTCCTTAATTAGGGAATCTTCTCTGGCAATCAATGAGGCTAATTCCAACCAATACATAACCAATTCAACAGAATCTGTAGTAACAATATCTCAAGAAGAAGCATCAACAGTGTCCTCTCATGTCAACCCAAGGGGTCCCTCCAGCGCCTCACTTTGGAATACGTCGACGGTAATCATTTCACAGTATGTGGTCTTAAAAAAGACCAAAAATACCATGAAGAAATTCTTCTTCATACAAGCTTTGCTAGAATCCAGCACTACAACAGAGACCCCGGCAAATCCAAGATAGCTTATTCAAATCTAGTAATCGTTAAATTTTATGACAAGACATCATGGGGAGACTCTAACAAACCAAGATTCATTACCAATCCAATGGATAGAAGACCCAGAATGTTTTGTTTTCTTCTTTTTTGATCAGCAAAGGAGAATTTTATTTGAAATTAGAGTTAAAAAGTTTTACAACTTTGTGTATGGGATTCAAGCTCCCACACTATTACATATTTCTGTCCCTCTTTACATTGCAGCCCAAAACAATTGTTTCCTCAAAGCCCCTTGTTTAGCAAGATAATCAGCTAGGCCATTTGCACTCCTTCTAACCCATTTGAATTCAACCTTTACCTCCTTGGGGATCTTTTCCACGTCCCTTATTACTTGCTTGAAAGTCCATGAAGTAGTTCTATTGTTTTAGGCCCAAGAGATGATCACCTTGGAGTCCCCTTCAACCTCAATATGCCTCATTCCTTGTTGCTTAGCTATCTTCAGTCCTTGTAGTATAAAGTGTTCTTGTAGTATAGAAGACCCAGAATGTTCAATTATTGGGACTATCAAGATGCTTGGTATAAAGTGTTCTTCGACCAGAATTCCATCTTCAAGCATTCATGGTTCATTCGATTTTCTGAAGAATTTCTGGGCCCATATTCAGATTGGGTCTATTTTTTATGGACTTCGTGGAGAGCATCAGACAACATCTTCCCCCAAAAGGAATTATTAGACAAATACTCAAACTTTAGACGAGGAATAAGTTACTTAGAATTTGATCATGTAAAATAGTTTGAATTCTTCAAAACATATCGCCTCCCTTGGATTCTAAAATGGAGCTATCATTTAGACACCTCTTGGATGCCTCCGGAAATTAAAAGGATTATTGAAATTAAATGGTGGGACAAATTTGATCTCGCAGTTGCCATCAAGTCGGTGAAAGAAGACAACGTCTTTCAGGCCCTATTTGAGTCATACATGGAAAAGCTTAAAAACAAATTCCCTGACCTCGACCCCATTGAGCCATCGCCACTGCAACTCTCTCTCTCTCTCTCTCGGCATTCAATTTCCCTCTCCCTCTCTCTCACCAACAGTGTCTCCCTCTCTCCCTCTCCCTCCCTCTTTTAACACTTCTCATTAATAAAACAAGTCACTAACCAAGTCACTTGAATTGTTTTGTTTAACTTTAAAAATAAAATATAAAAGAGACATGCTGACATGGTACATTCCCTTTTATATACTAGCCATTATAAAATAATGGTTATTTTATAATTAAGAGTAATTACTTTTTAAACTGTAACAGTAATTAACAGAAATCTAATTAACAATAATATAACTAACAGTAATTATTTTTATAAAATAATGGTTATTTTATAATTAAGAGTAATTACTTTTTAAACTGTAACAGTAATTAACAGAAATCTAATTAACAATAATAAAATTAACAGTAATTATTTTTATAAAGTAATGGTTATTTTATAATTAACAGTAATTACATTTTAACATTAATTTTAAAAATGGTTATCAGAAAATTACATTCAATTACCAAAAAACATAATGGTTAACAGTAATCTAATTAATAATAATATAATTAACAGTAATTATTTTTATAAAATAATGGTTATTTTATAATTAACATTAATTATTTAAACTATAAATATCAGAAAATTATATTTAATTACCAAAATTTGTCATAAATTAGCCACTGCATGATTTGCCCAGGTTGAAGGTGGGCCATGTAGATCATAACAAAAGTTGATAGTATGTCCATCCATACCATAATGTGGACACCTCTAACCATTACTATGTCCTCTGCCACAGGCTCCCCCTGAATCTCGACCTCCAATACCACCACCACCACGATTGTACATGGGTCCACCCCCAACACGACCAGGCTGAACTTCCCAAACTCCTCTTCCTCCACGGCCTCCCCCTCTTGTTACTACAAACGCAAATCTATCTGATATAGTGGAGTTCTCCGTAGGTCCAACCGAGATCCTCCGAAGATGGGAAAACACCTCTTCAAGAGAGGGAAGGGTAGACCCACCTAGAATCTGTGCTCTCACTAGTTCATATTCAGACTTCAACCCTACTAAAAATCTGGTCACATCCAACTGCTCTCTCTATTGTTGTTGAATTTTGACATTAGATGTAAGAGGATGATACACATTCAACTCATTCCGCAGATTTCTCATACTAGCTTAATATTCCTCGAGACTTTGATTACCCTGTTGTAGATTAAAATACTCTTGGTACAATTGATAAACCCTAGTACTGTTGTCTTGTCCCGAATAAAGCTTATATGCATGATCCCAAACCTCCTTGGCCATATCTAAGAACATAAAGTTCACACTAATCTTCGACTCCAAACTATTCCATAACCATGTCATAATTTGTGCATCCTCTTGCTCCCACTCATCGTACCCTTGAGAATCAGATGAGGGTTTATCTTCCTTCACATATTTTCACCTTCTTCTTAGCTTTCAGAAAAACATCAACAAATTTAGCCCAAGGCACATAATTCTCACCATTCAGTTTGATAGTGGTCATCTGCACATTCAAATAATCAGAAGGAACCATTACACTAGACTTGCATTCATTGATGTCTCCCATAGGTGCCCCGAAAAAAAAAGTCTACCACTCCACCCACCACACACCAATGACTGATTATTGCTAGAGTTTACCAACTATCAGAGGTTTCAGCAACAATACTCATTGTTATTCACCACTTTCAGCAACACCACTGCTGTCTTCCACTTTCAACACCCTAAACCACCCGAATACACCTCACATATATAGTACTATGTCCTGCAACACATCAAAACTTATTCCTCACTCCAGCACCCTTGCAACCTACCTATTTGAATCCCCACAAACTAAACCTGCACTGACAGTCCACTGAGTAAGTGGGGAATAAGTGATTTTATGGTCAAAGGCACTTGAGTCAATTATCCAAGGGATTTTATGATTACCAAAAATAGTAGCACAATTTGTAGTAGTACGAATATCTGTGTGAATATGCAAAGAAGGAATAGCCTTTGAAGGAGTAGATGCTATAGCAGTAAACTCCAAATAATTGATTATTCGGTTATACTTCTCATACTTAGCCCTAGCGGCTGCAAGTTCCTCTCCCACTAACTTCTCACCATTCTGCCCATGTTCACTCTATGAGGAGGTGGCTACATTTGCATTTCCACCTTTTCCACTCTTAATCCTTTTTCCATTGTTTTCATTCTTGAGTCTGGCAGGCACGAGCTCAATGTACAGCTTCCAACAGGTGTCTTTAGTATGTTTAGGCTTCTTATAGTACTCAAAGACATCTTTCTTCCTAGTGTTGACCTTCAGCTTCATCCCGGCATTAGCATATTGATCAACCTGTGGCTCTACAAACTGAACTTATCTTCTACTCCCCTCACTACTCACCATAGCATAAGCTTGAGACAAAGTCACCTCATCCTTTGTCAAAACATTCTGCCTCACAATATCGTATTCCGGGTTGAGTCCGCTAAGAAACTCAAAAACCTGATTTCTCTCCACCAACTTCCTATGTGTTTTAACATCCTTTGTGCATCCCTAAACAACAGACTCCATCAAATCAATCTCCTACCAAAGCAATTTCAACAAGGAGAAGTAGACAAGCCCCTACCTTAGATTATTCACATCATTCTTCAATTTGTAGGCCCGAGAAACATTCAGCTTTTGGGAATAGGTCTCCAAGACACTACCACACACTTCCTTTGTCATCCACCAATAGTGTTGACTAATATTGAGCTACATAAAGTTCAAAAACCCCCCATGTCCAAACCCAGAATCTGTGGGATATTTGGTTTCTCCTCTAGTTTGCTCCATTGAGTGAATAGATGCGAACGAAAATCAAATTAGGGCTTTACTGAGCTAGAATTGCTAACCCAAGCAAAAAAAATGCTCTTCAACCACCCAAAACTAGGGTTTCACAAGACCCAACAGAATTGGAAAAAAGGAAAAAGTTCAATCGCTCCTACTAGAGGTTCTAAATCACTATCCAATACAAATAGGCCATAAAGAACCCATAACAAAGGATGTTGAAACACATAGGAAGTTGGTGTTTCTCCAGTAGCACCAGCTTCTAAGTGTCTCTAGAAACCGTAACCAAAGTTCAAAGTATCGGAAACGCAAGGTGTATCGGAAAGGTAATTTTAAGAGACATATCGAGATACGCTTTGGAAACGTATAGATACAGACGAAAAATCAAGATACGCATTGATACACTAGAAAATTCAAAAAAGTCCTTAAAAAATATGAACAATAATAAAAATGAGTTTTATGTGATTATAACTAATTTATTTAAACATAAAAACCATTCTTTAATGATTTATATAAAGTATCGAGATATAATTAGTAACCATTCAAAAATAATAGAACTAAAATGTGTGTATATATATACTAATATTTATTAGTTAATATTTTTTTTGAAGTCATTTATTAGTTAATATTTATTATATATAGATTTAGATAATATTTATTATGTATACAAGTTAATATACACCTTAATTTTTAATAAATAAATATAACTTGTATTCATCTTATTATTATATAAATACTAATAATCAAATTTATAGCACTTGTTGGGAAACATCCACAAGGCAAGAAAGACTACTTTAAGTATAAAAAAACATATTGTTCTAATAAGTAATTTAAGGTTGGCATAATGGTTAGTTAATTAATGTTGCAAGCAAATGACTTGGGTTCGAAACTTGTTACCTTTGGTTTGTGATTTTTAACAAGTTATTTGACTTAAATAACATTTAATGACATATTAAATGCTATAATTAAAGGTAACTTAAATGAGCATTTAATTAAATTATATTAGCATTTAGTGACGTCTCAAACTTTAAAGGCTTAATTAAAATCAATATTAATGAGAGAGAGAGAAGATATAAATTAAATTTAAATTTAAAAAGGAGAGGGAAATTAAATTCGGCTGATACACAATGCATATCGGCCTATTTCGGGTTGTATTGGCCGATACATACCCGAAACGGACCGATACGAGGTCGGCACGGATCTATATCGGTCTGATATGGGTGAAAAAATACGAAACCATCTAATTAGTCATGTTCTGTGTATCAGAACTCTTTCGAAACGATACGTATCGGCCCGTATCGGCTGATATGTTACAAAATTTAAAACCTTGACCGTAACAAAGTTTCTCTAGTTATCTAGGGTTTTTTGGAAAAATATCCAAGAGCCTGCCTTGGGCTTCAACTAGAGACAAAAAATCTCCAAAAACCCTCCCAACAAGGCTACATAAGCTACTAATTAATCAATCGATTAGTTCTTCGTACACTGTGTATGAGCCAAGAAAGGAGGAAGACGTCGAAGGTGAGAACCTGCTCTAATACCAAGTTACAAAACACACCTATAATAATTCAGAAAATACAGAAAAGAAAAGAAAGAAGTTTCTACATGAGTTATTGGAAGAAGATGAGAGAAGAATATAAGGGAAGAGAGAAGATAAGAGTTTGATCCCTTTCTCTAGCCCCCAAAGATATCTTTCATTTCTTTAGTCCTAAACTGAGTACAATTCCATGAATGCCCTTAATAAGGCAACCAGAACTAAAGAAATAATATAAAAAAAACAAGACCATAACTGAGGTCCACTACTTAAAAGAACATAAGCATTAACATGACATAAATAAAGAAAGGAACTAAGGCCCATTCAGCCCATTCTCACTACATACACCCATTAAAGTTGAGCTTTACAACACCCTCCAGAGGGGGTAACTACTCATATAGTTGAATTTTATTCTTTCTGAAGGCTGTGGGGGCCACCTTTGCACAACTTCTTTGAAGTTCATTACAGAAAAAAGTTCACAAAGAGGTCTGAAGTTTTCTGGCAACAATTTGCCGTTGTCAAAATACACTCCTTTACTTCAGCAAGGCTTCTTTCATTTTCTTGGAATATTTTGGCATTCCTCTCCTCCCAAGTAGTCCATAAAATAGTTGCTCTAATACATTTCCACATTAGTTTCCCTCTCTTTGTTGTCAACCCAAAAGTAGACGGATCAAAAAGCATATTTACTTCAGAAGGAAAGGTTCTATCTGTGCACCTAAGCAACATAAAAACCCATCTTTACAGCAAAAGAACAAGATATCAACAAATGGCGGCAGTCCTTATTCTGCACAAAGTACACCAGTTTGGGGGCAAACACAAATAAGGCCTCTTCTCTGCAGGTTATCCAAAGTATTAATCTTAACATGATAAACTTCCAACAGAAAACAATTGTTTTAGGGGGAATGGGCATTAACCAAATTTCATTAACTGAGAACAATTGAGGGGAAAGAGTGGAACAAAGGGACTTGAAGAAAGTAGCACAAGTGAAGGAGCCACTCGGAACCAAAGTCCAAATTCTTCTATTAGGTTTGAGGGTGTCCAAACAAACAGAATCCAAAAGAAGAAGTAAAAGCCTAGAGACACGAGCAAATTCCTCATTCCTCAAGCCTCTACGAAACCCAAAATCCCAATTTAAAATCAACAAGAGAATCAGGGGAGAAAGCAACCTTGAAACAAGCTTCTTTTTATAGAGAATATAGAATAAAGTGAGGGGAAATGGACTTTTAGAGGTTGAGTACCCACTCAAACATCTTCCAAAAAGAGTACCCACTTGTAATCAGTAAATACTTTGTTTCTCATGCACTATAAAATATCCCATTGCCCAATATATGCCCCATGACCTTGTTTCCACCACCTATCGTGTCTTTTTATCTATCATTGACAGTATCCCCAAAATCCAAAAGTGTTGTAGAGGTCTTAATACATCCTGAATGGATAAATGCTATGAAGGAAGAGATTAATGCCCTCCAATAAAAACAATACATGGGAGTGTATCGGGAAGCCCCTGATACGATACATATCGACCAATACGGCCCGATACGTATCGAAACTTTGAACCTTGGAAAGACCTAGTAAGGTGCAAATGGGTGTTTTCAATAAAGCACAAGTTGAGGAGACAGTAGAGAGGTATAAGGCAAGGTTGGAGGCAAAAGAGTATACACAAGTTTATGGCAATGATAATGCTAAGACATTTGCCCCAGTAGAAAAGATGAATTCTATCTAAGTACTTATGTCATTAGCTACAAACTAGATTGGGAGTTGCATCCACTTGATATCCAAAATGCATTCTTGAATAGTGATTTAGAAGGGGAATGTATATGGTTCAGACACCGAGTTTTTGTGCCATGGGCAATGAAGACTAGGTGTGTAGGTTGAGGAAGACCTTGTATAGCTTGAAAGAGTCTCCAAGAGCCTTGTTTAGCAAGTTCCAGCAGATGGTTCAGCAAGTGTATTTCAAACAATGTCAATCTTTGTTAGGAGGATCATGGACAAGTTGCAATACTGATAGTATATGTAGAATTGTAGATGACATTATCATCACAGGCAACTAGGAATCTAAGATACAAAAACTAAGAGTTTTTAGCCACCCAAATTGAAGGGAAAGATCTAGAGAATCCCTACAGTATTTCCTTAGAATCGAAATTGCCTGCTCAATCACTCACAAAAGGGTATCTTTGTTTCACAAAGAAAATATGTCCTAGATCTCTTGAAAGACAGCAACTAAGGGAAAAGCCAGTTGATACCCCTATTGATGCTAATCACAAAGTATGTGATTGCGATGGAGAATCTTTGAAGGATGTGAAACAGTTTCAAAGTCTAGTGGGAAGACTGTTGTATCTCTCCATGGCATACCCTAAAATTGCTTATTTTTTGGGGTTCTAAGCCAGCTTATGCATTCCCTAAGGTACCACACTTGGAGGCTATTGAGAGGGTCCTCAAGAACTTGAAGAAGTATTATCCTAGAACTAGTTTGTTGTTCAAGAAGCACAACAGCATGAAGGAGGAGATTTTATACAAATGCAGACTGGGCAGGTGTTGTGGAAGATAGAAAATCCACCAATGGGTATTGTACCTTGGGTGGGAACATGGTGACACGGAGGACCAAAAAACAAAATGTAGTTGCAAGGCCAAGTGCTGAGGCAGCGTATAGAGCTATGGCACATGGGGTGGCTGAAGTACTACGGACAAAGAACTTGTCAAGAGAGCTGGGGTTTAATGTTCACAGCCCTGTCTCACTATTGTGACAATAAGGAACCCATAACTATTGAGACTAATCCTATTCTTCATGATAGAACCAAGAACATTAATGTGGGCAAGCATTTTATAAGGGAGAAGCCTGAGAAGGGGAAAGTCTACACTCCATATGTTAGTTCAAAAGAACAACTTGCTAATGTTTTCACAAAGGGACTTCCATGTCTGCGGCACAATGAACCTTGAGACAAGTTGGGCATGATTGACATATACAGCCCAACTTGAGGAGTTTTGTTAGTTTTGTTGTCATAGTGCTGTTACTGAGTTGTTATAAAGTTGTCCCATGTTAATTTTATGTTATTTTTCATTAGACTGTCAGTCGGGGGTATAGATGTTATTTCATCATTTTTATTTTGTTTCTCTATTATAAATAAAGAAGAGGACACTGCCAACCTATCTTTTGTCTTTCGATCCTTTCCCTTCCCCTCTCCCCTCCCTCTTTTCTCTTCTCTTTCTTCTCTATTCTCCATGGATTCTCTTGGTGAAAACAGTAACTATCTCAATGGTATAATATTAGTGAACTTAAATGATTTGTGTTACAGAAGTTGAAAGAGAATCAGCAATGCGTGACATGGTACAGAAGTATGGGTTACACTATTGCATAAAAGATACAACTCTTCTTTGAAGTCCAAACCATCAGGTATCCTTTTATTTTTTATTATGAACCATGGTCTGGAAAAAGAAATTAAAAAAAAAAAATTGAATAACAGCTTGAATTGAATATTAAACTTTTCCCACTATCAAGTAATGGGCACTTACTAGAAGGTAAGAGGTGCAAGGACCAAAATCAGTGATTTAAAAGGCGCACCTAGGTGCAAAGATGAGGCACATTTTAGGGTATGCACCTCACCTATGTCTTAGGCGCAACACTTTCAAAATGTGTGCACCTAGTGCACCTTGCGCTTCAGCCCATGTGTGCACCTTCTGAAAACCCCATATTTGCTAATGTTTCTCATTCATTCATCCTAATAAAAGGTATTTTTAAAAGACAATTCTAGTTCTAAAACCTGTTTTATAGGGATTAAGAATTTACGACCCTGATATGGACTTCTTTGGGCTTGCCTCGAGGGATTGGTACTAAGGTGGCTCAAAGAATCAAGAATGCATAATGTTTGACATCACATTAGCTATTTCAAGTAATGCAATTGAGAAAAAAAATAAAAAGATTTAAGAGTTTGCTTGAATATGTGCTATATGCTATGCCTGATTTTATTTTTAAATTTTCATTTTATGTTTTACATGTTATGTTTATGTATCTTAATTTGAGATAATAGGTTGTTTAAGCATTTATTTTAAAATTTAAGTTTATACTTTTAATTAATAATATGTTAATTATTTTGTTTTTTTATTTTTTGGCATTTTTTGAAATTTTCAGTTTTTGCCTTGCTTCAAAAAGGTGCACACCTCGCCTTGCACCTCTGGTGCAAAATGGCCCTTTTCACATTTTACACTTTTAAAACACTGAGCAAAATCAACAATGCCGCCAACCCTCCCCCCCCCCCCCATTGAAACTCTCTCATTTCAATTGGCAAACAGAGAGGGTCCTCTTCCCATTCTCTAGAGAACACAGGATAAATAGGGCTTCTATCACCTTCATTTGCCTGTATTGCTATTTTAGGCATTAGAATAGAGTCTTTGCCCCAATAATTTATTGCATGCCAAAATCTTGTGCATGTAGAAAAATTGATGTCCAGTGCATTTTTTCAAGTTTTTTGAATTATTGCATGCTGAAGTATGTTAAATGTTGTTTATTTTACTAGTTAGGATTTATAGGAAACGTGGAAGCATAAATCTTACCAACATGTAATATACACTATGTTATAGATCTTATTTCTACTCAAAAACCATCAACTAGTTGACAAGGTCTACCCTGTTGCCTAGTCTTGCCTTGCTTCCTTTATATCCATGCATGAAAATTTGAAACCATTAATTTCTGAATAGCCACTGCTGAAATATTACCACTTACCTTTAGAAACCCAATATCTATGGTCCCTCCTCTCCACTTTCTTTAAAGGCTCATGAATGCCAAAAATTTCGGAGAACCTTAATACCACCACTCCATCTTCTATACATAAAATAGGCAGTGATGTCACAGTTTTGGCATTTAATGAGTTCTGCATGATGTCAGGTCCATCCTAGAAGATCACATGCAACAAAACAAGTACAGAAAGAAATAAATAGAACAAGAAAATGAGAGAAGTAAACTCAAAGAAAAATGGATATCACAATTATCTACAGTATTCATTGCTAAACTAATGCAAGCACATGACAATGAAATGTGGTTTCTAGTCTAATTAAAGACTTTTCTGATCCACTCCCCATTCCCTCTAGCACCATCCAAATGTTGCTTGCTTATGATCACCAATATATGGATTTCCATGGGTTTTTATTCATATATTTTTTGAGAAGGTAAAAAGGCTTTTTAGACTGACTGAAACTGTAAGAAGACTTCACTTCCTATATTAGAATGACAAAAAGTATTTCTAATTTGGTTGTCTAAACTCCCAAATTAATAATCACCCTCTTGGAAATCATGATTTGCACCATTATATGTGGTTATCCTGTAAACCAATTCCAAAGGGGCCATTGCCCAGTGTAATGGTAAAATCTCAGGCTGGCCAGCATGAGAACCAGGTTCGAGTCCGAGGATAACAACTTTGTGCAAGAAGTGCCAAAAGATACGACACACCTGTAAACAGGTGTATCAGGCACCAAAAGATACGGCACAATACGCCCAATATGGGATGTATCATATAAATACTTTGAACCTTAGCTGGGACCAACATTGGGCAATGCCTTTTTTATTCTCTGAACACAGAGGAGCTGCTCTTTGATTAGAAAACAAGCCATATAGGTGGAGGTTGAAGGTTCATTATGTCATTCTCAAGTATCAGGGGAGAAATAGGTCCATGAGATATTTCTTACTTCTGTCAGTGGAGGAAAACCAAACCATGACACTGCAAATCAGTTACACTACATATGAGCCCAATGCAATTGATCCTATTTAACCTTTGTCGGTGTGTAGTTTGTCACTATATTTGTGTTCTTTTTTTTTCAGCTTCTTGATTCTTTCATCTTGATAAAGGGTTGTTTACCGAGCATGAATGAAGAGTTCCCTTGGTATTCAAAAGCGGTTTTCCGAGCGAATTATTTGGTTGTTTCGGTGTTCCTTTTTCTGAGGTTTTTGGTTCTAGGTATTAGGAGATGAAGTTTATGAAGTTGGGATCAAAGCTATGCATTCAGGCGGATGGCAATTGTATCAGAGTTTGAACTTTCCAGAAACGTTGCCAAACCTCCATGAAAACCTCACCCACAACTTGTAAACCACAACACCTTAACCAGTAACCCTGCTTCAATCCTTACCCACTCTGTGAAAGCCACAATACCTTAAACCAGTAGCTCTGTTTTAAACCTTACCCACATCTTGTCCCTTCAAATTGAATCCAAATGTTTTTCCTTTCACCATGTAACCTTATCCAGTGACGAACTGCTCAAGATAACTGAGCTGGGCAGGGATTGCACTTAACTCACAAGATACAGCTTAGATTGGTTTGTCCATTTTCTGGATCTGGCATCTGAGGATGATGGTGGCCATAAATGGAGCAAATACAGGGAGAAGGGGAGATCGTATTTCATAGAGATTAGAGAAAAATATGAAAGGAGCCCATGTGATCTTTTTGGAATTTTTTGGTAAAGGCCAAAGCAAATCCATCATTATTCCCAACGGAAATAAAGGAGAAGGATGGAGAGCTTCCAGTTCCCAAGTTGAAATGGAGCTGACCTCTGGAACAGGTATTGTGGAGAGTCGTAAGATGGAACATGTAAAGCCCAACACAGAGGGCAGGGAAGTGATTAACACAGATAAGGATAAATTAACTGTCACACCAGAAGTGTTAGCAGTAAAAAAAAACAAAAATTCAATCAAAGATGTCAATGAGAGTAGAAAGCTTGGACAATGGTGAAAGTATCTGGAAGGAAGCCTTGGTGCATGAGGTTAAAGGAAGACCGAGATGGACTCTAGTGGTTCAAATTGTTTCAGATGCTCTATGTTCTACCTTTCAACAATCATGAAGCGGTCCTATTTTTTTTTATCGGCAAATGAAATTTATTTTATTAGAAGATAGATAAAATTAACACACTCAGATGAAAAGACCGCCAACACAAGAACACAAGCGAGTTTACAATGAAGCCTAAAAAAGTTGCTGTCTTATGATCCCTTGCTTAGCAGGGGAATCAGCCATCCTATTTGCAGTCCTCATGGGGGTGCAAATGGATCGGATCATGATCCAATTCAAGTTCAATATCAGATATCCCCCAGTCAGATTTTAGATCAGATTGAATAATAGGATGCGATTAAAAAATCTGATCAAATTTGGATCACCCACTATATATATATATATATAAATGTATTAGTTACTTATATATTTATAAATATGTTTATATTGCATTTTTGTAATTTGTATATTATTTTTAATATAGACTGTTATGTTTTTTTAATAATTTGTTAAATTTTACAGAAATTAAATTGTATCATATCAAATTTAGATATCCAACATCCTAAACAGATTTGAATTCGAATTGACCTTTGTGAGATCTGATCAGATTCAGATATACCCCTATTCAAATCCAATCCAATCTGTTTGCATCCCTAGCTTCTCACCCACTTGAATTCAGCATTCAAGCAGTCCTAATTTCTGCGGAGCTTCAAGAGAAGGCTAAAAATTTCCTTGATATTTAGGACTACACTACTTAAGCGAGATACGGTTTAAAAAATGGAACCAGAAGTCAATGAGGGAAACCAGGTTAGCAAGGAAGTAGCAATGAGTTATTTGGGTTACTGGTTATCTTTTCCTTTGTGGAACTCGATAACATTGGAAATTAGTTGGAACTCATGTGGTTGTTTCGTTGGTGTTGCAAGGGCAACTGGAACCCTTACTAATCTTCAAGCAGCAACAATTCTTGTTCAAGCTAAAGATTGGTAGAAAATCCCTCACGTGGTTTAAGTGATTCGGAGAGTACAACATTCAAATCAAGGTCAAAATACTAGATGTAAAGAAATGAAGCTCGCACCTCAGGTCACTGGTGCTGATGATGACAACAGAAAATGTACAAGGCCAAACGCAGGAGTGGTCAACATTGATACCTGGACCAAGTAAACAGGTGATCAGCACAGCTGAGTTGCAAAAGAGGTTTTTGAGAGCATACAACAAGAAATACCAAAGATGGGAATATCTCTAATGGAGAAGAGGAAAATTACAAGATCAGTATGAGATAGGTTGATGTTTCCCATTCAGGGGGAACTGAGGAGTCTGACAAGGCTCAAGGTAGGAGTGATAACCAAATGAAGAAATTTTTGGCCAAGGAGAAAGATATGTGGAGAGGGAAAGAAGATTGAAGGATGCCACTTAAGTTATTAGTTGAGGGGTGAAATTCCTATATTGGCCCTAATGCAGACCAGGTTAGAGAATAGTCTAAAATAAATGAAGTACTTGAACAATAGCCAACCCATGTGAAGAGAATCCTCGAGCTTGTACAGAAGGTATCTAGGTTGAAGGCCAATTGTTCTAAAAGTGACTTAGTGTGGATTCATTTAGAGCAGAGGGAGCTAGGGGAGAGTCCAGCCATTTGAGGGTGTAATAATAAAGAGTTGCCTGACCAAATATCATGTGTTACCTGTAGGAGACTCTCCACAAGATCTAGGCTTTCGAGAAGTTGTCATAGCAAGGTTTACAAAAAATTGGTTGTATGGAAGAAATTATATTTCTATGGGAGGCAGGTTGCCTCATATAAAATCTACTTTCTATAACCTCCTGTTCTACTTCTCCTTGTTTAGAGCCATAGTCAAAGTGATAAAGAGAATCAAAAAAATTACAAAGGATTTCCTTTGGGATCATGGGAATGATAAGAAGGACCATTTGTTGAGTAACTTGAGTTGGAAGAATGTAACAAGTAGTAAGGAGAGAGGGGGTTCAGGAATAGGAAGGCTGAGACAGAAATACAGCTCTTTTGGGGAAGTGGCTTTGGAGGTTTCCCATTGAGATCAATTCTGTGGCATTTGGTAATCAAAATCATTCATGGGATATGCTCTAATGGGTGGGAGTGAAATTTTGGGAAGACATATGGCAGGGCAAGTGAGTGACACTCCCCTCTCTAGTGCTCACCCACGCTTGTATAGCCTGTTCTTGCATAAAAATAAAATCGTTGCTGATATGGCCACACCCTTGAAAATGGCAATATCTCTTGGAATTTGGGATTTAGGAGATGTTTGAATGATTGGGAGCCGAATGACCTGTTAGATTTCTTGCAAAATATGAATCCTGTTTTCATTCATTTTTCTGGACAGGATGAGAGAATTTGGATTCCATGCCCTTCTGGCTCTTTCTTCGCTTCCTCCTTTTTCAGAATGCTTGATACTGCACAATCCCAACGGACAGACCAAGTAAAGTAATTGCTTGGCAGCCACCACTAGCAAGCAGTCTCAAGCTCAATTTTGATGGCTGCTGCTTGTGTAACCCGAGTGATTCAGGGGTTGGTGGTCTGGTAAGGGATGAAACTGGCTCGATCAAGTTAAGCTTCTGTGGTGAAATTGGTGCTGGTATCTCTTCAAGGGCCAAATTGTTAGCAGTAAAACAAGTACTTAAACTGCTGGTACTATAGAATTGAAAGGGGGTGATCATTTAAGTTGACTGTAAAGTTGTTATCCCATGTCTCAACTCTGATGCAGAACCAGCTTGGATGTTCAGAGTACTGATTAGGGAGGCCAAAACCTGGGAGAAACCTGAACTGCTCATTCAGGTGGATTCCTTGATCAGCTAACTCCTGAGAAAATAGTTTAGCTCAAGCTTGGGTCAACTATGGGGAATGCCTGGGTCAGGGGTCCATTTGTATCCTGAATAGAGTCTTGTATGGTTTTATGCAATCAGCTATTTTGCTACCTTTGTACTGTCCCTGCTGTCTATTCTGGATAGATGTGGGTTTTCTTCTCTGCTACTAATACAATGCTGTTATTTATCAAAAATAAAATAAAATAAAGGTACCTTTGACCTTATTGAAAAGAGACTGGGCCAAATGGGTCCTAGTATCTTCTCTTGTAATATCTTTTCTTTTATTGTTGGCTAATGGGCCTCTCTTAATGGGCCTGTTATTTAGTTTTGTTTAATCTCTTTATGTTACTGCCTAGCTTGCCGCCCACTTAAGGGCATACTTGTCATTACCCTAACTTTAGATCTTAATAAAAAAAGGATTAGAGGAGAAAGGGAAGATAATTCGATTCTTCTTCTTCTTCCTTCTCTTTTCGCCATCTTCTTCTCTTGTGTTGCTGCTCTTACTTCTCTTCTTCCTTTTTCTTCTAATCTTCAAATTTACACCTAATATCTGAGGACTGATTTACATCTCTTATGAATTCTTCTAAATAGGAAAAACAAAGATATAAACAAAATCCACAAGGAAGAAAGAGACACCATTTTCCAGTGAAAGAAACAATCTATAATATAGGGATCAATTCCTTAAATAAAAAGAAATATTTACAGATCTATCAAACCAACCTCCTGGAAATCCTCAAAATCAACAGCCAGATTCTCAACTTCAAACTGTTCAATAGAAGCCATATTATTCTCAGGTGATTTCTCTTCCTCGCAGATTAATTCAATATGCTCATTTTGCTCATCTAAAACAACAATAAAAGTCGTCAGATTTGTGATGAAGCTCCAAAAGTTTTAAGTAATGGCAATTTCATTGAGTGAAACATAAACATAGATGAAGCTCCAAAAAATAAATCTGGATAAAAAAATAGATGTCACTATTATAAAAAGAAATGCAGCAATAATGCACAATATAGGAAAGAATAAATTTACCACCAACATAATTTATTTTGCACATAACTGGATGTTTCATTAAACAAGTAGAAGTTTCAAACAAAAGAGAAAAAAAGAGACTGGCCCAAACATATTTCAGGTAGCTTGTTCACTTTGAAAATCCAGCCCTCATATAGATAATATATGGATAAAAAGAGGACTAGCTTCCATTATGCTTTTTTTTTAATAAGTATCAAGAAAACTTTATTAAAAAAGAAAATACTAACCTGAAGGAAGGTGTTAAGATAACACCCTCCAAACCCAACAACAACTAGTAACTGCCTAGAACATAAAACAGAGAGGGAAATCAGGATATGAAACCACTCTTGACATCAACTGCATCACCAACAAAGCAATTACTAGGCTCAGGTAAATCTTCCACCTCACCAACTCTTCTCGGCCTCCTTCCTCATCCCAAATTTCTCCCCCCAAACGCTTCAGAAGCCTTTCTCAAGTTTTCTTCCTTCCTCTTCCTCTCTATTAACTTAGAAAAAAGTCAAAAAAGGGATGAAAGAAAAAGAAAGAAAATCACAGTAGAAAGGTTCAGTTGCTAGAGAAAGTATAGAAGAAAAGAAGAGAAAAGATGAAAAAAAAGTTTTCAAAAGAGACAATATCGAACTTAACTCTCTCATCTCTCACTGTCGACCCAAGTAATATTCAGCTTCTAAAGATGACAGAAATTATAATAATGACCTTAATAAGATATTTTAACAAATAGACTAAAAACAAAGGTAAATAAGGACAAAACTGCCCCTATAAACTAGACTTAACACTCCCCCTATAAATCTCCAGCTTGTTACAAATGTAATCCATTCAAGTGGGGCTTAAGCTTTGGGTGAGCAGATCAGTTAGTTGATATTCTGATCTCACATATGGTGTAACCACAGTACCACTTGTCACCTTTTCCCTCACAAAATGACAATCAACTTCAATATGCTTACTTCTTTCATGGAAGACTGAGTTTGAAGCAATGTGAGTGGCAGCTTGGTTATCACAAAATAACTCAATTGGCTTGTCAATAGGAATGCCTATCTCTTGGAGGAAATGTTTCAACCAAATCAATTCACAAGTGGCGTGTGCCATTGCTCTATACTATGCTTCAGCACTGCTCCTAACAACTACACTTTGATTCTTGCTTCTCCAAGTAATGAAATTCCCACTGTTAGAATGCTCGAGTCAGGGGTATTTTGGTCATTCTGGTTTATCTTCTTGAAAGTGAAAGGTCTATTGTATCTGAGTTTAAGTTATGTGTCCCATCTTATTTGAGGGACAAAACTGTCTTTCTTGTAACTCTAAGTTTTACGAATAAAATTCAAATGGGTCGGCTAGGAGAGTGATTTTTCACATTCTCTCTTCTAGTCTGGCCGAATACTCTTCTTCTTCTTTCTCTTTTCTTTCTTCTTCCTTCTTCTTCCTTCTTCTCTACTTTGACCTAGAATCAACTAGGGTTTATTCACATGGCATCAGAGCTGTAAGGTCGTATCCTTATTTCTTTCTTGTTGCTGTTCTCTTTCTGGGTTTGCCGCCAACTTTCATAGTCATCTTCTTCTTTTTTGACTGACCTGAGTGGAGGTTCGATAAGGGGCTGAAAAGGAGCTGTCGTTTTGTGGGCCTGGAGGTGAGAATGCCTCCGATCGTTGCTGTGGTGGTCGTTGAAGTGGTATACTAAACCCTCTATTCAGTATTGTTGAAGTTTGACCTGCCATAGAATTCTGTCTTGTTCGTTGACTGTAGAGTAAAGTAGACAGCAAGAAGTAGGAGAGGAAAGAAGAAAAGAGAGAAGAGAGAAAAGAGAGAAAGGCTGGTTCGAATTAGGGAAAAAAGTTAATCCCTTGATTCGGCCAGACCTATTATTATATTATTGACTTATTGAAAAAGACCTGAGTGCCCTTCTTTAAGTAAGAGGCACTCGAACTAACATAACAGTACACATCAGCATTCTCAACAAGTACAAAGACTGAAATACCCCTTCACTAACACCACTAACACTCCCCCTCAAGCTGGTGAGTATATATCATATAATCCCAGCTTGTTACATATGTAGTCCACTCTCCCCCGACTCAAGCCTTTTGTAAACAAGTCTGCCCACTGGTTTCCCGTACTAACATATGCAGTTTCTATCACCCCATTCAGCACCTTCTCTCTCACAAAATGACAGTCAACTTCGATGTGCTTGGTTCTTTCATGAAACACTGGATTGGAAGAGATATGAACCGCTGCCTGATTGTCACAGTAGAGCTTCATTGGAGTACTGATGTCATATCCTATCTCCTGTAGAAGGTTCCTCAGCCACACTAGTTCACAAGCAGTATGTGCCATGGCCCTATATTCCGCTTCTGCACTGCTTCTTGCCACAACTGTTTGCTTCTTACTTTTCCATGTTACCAGGTTACCCCCCAGAAAGGTGCAATAGCCTGTGGTAGATCGTCTATCAGACATAGAACCTGCCCAATCAGCATCGGTGTATCCTTCTACTACCAGTTTTCCACCACTTCTGTACAGCAAACCACGACCAGGAGCTCCTTTCAGATACCTCACAATCCTTAGCACTGCATTCCAATGTGGGACCAAAGGTTTCTGCATGAACTGACTCACCACACTAACCGCAAATGAAATATCTGGCCGAGTAATGGTTAGATAGTTTAGTTTGCCTACAAGTCGTCGGTATCTGCCAGGCTCTTCAAACACTTCACCTATATCACTGCTCAGCCTCGTATTTGTTTCCATAGGTGTCTCAGCCGGTTTAGTACCCAACAATCCTGTTTCTTCCAGTAAATCAAGCACATATTTCCTCTGGCACAAATTAATGCCATGCTTAGATCTTGCTACCTCTATGCCCAAAAAGTATTTCAACTTGCCAAGGTCCTTTGTCTGAAAGTGTTCCTGTAGGAATGCCTTCAATCTGTCAATGCCCATTTTATCATTCCCAGTCACAACGATATCATCCACATACACCACCAATATTATTTTACCTGCCGAAGAGTCAAGACTGAAGACAGAGTGATCAACTTGGCACTGTTTCAGACCAAACTTCTTGACCACCTCACTGAACCTACCAAACCATGCTCGAGGGGACTGTTTAAGTCCATAAATAGCCTTCTTAAGTCTACATACCTTACCATCCTCCCCCTGAGCAACAAACCCAGGTGGTTGCTCCATGTAGACCTCCTCGAGCAAATCCCCATGCAAAAAGGCATTTTTGATATCGAGCTGATGGAGAGGCCAACCAGACATAGCTGCAAGGGAGATGACGACACGAACTGATCCTATCTTAGCAACCGGGGAGAACGTCTCCGTGTAGTCAATGCCATAGGTTTGGGAGTACCCTTTGGCAACCAGCCGCGCCTTCAGGCGCTCAACACGACCATCTGGCAAGTACTTAACACTATACACCCACTTACAACCGACAGCCTGCTTCCCAGGAGGAAGAGCGGTGAGATCCCAAGTGTGATTATGATGCAAAGCAGAGAGCTCTTCTTCCATAGCACGGCACCACTCTGGAGAGGTAAGGGCTTCCTGGACATCCTTAGGAACAACCACGGAGGATAACAAAGATATGAACTGGCGATGGGAAGCGGAGAGGTGGGTAAGTGAAACAAAATTGGAAATAGGGTGAAGGGTGCAAGTACGCTTACCTTTCCGTAAGGCAATAGGAAGATCTAGGTCGGAGGCTGGTGTCGAAGCTGGAGCTGGATCTGTCGACGGTGATGAAGCTGGAGGAGCTGCAGCCGGTACACGTGGGCGATGTGTATACACGTGACGGATGGGTGGACGGTCAACCAATGGTGGCACCGGAGGCAAGGACGTAGGCATGACTGGAACCAAAGGAGGTGGATCAGCCACAGGAAGAGGAAGAGGAGGTGGTGATGTGGGGGAAGCAGCAGCACCGGACCCCACGAAGAACGGAGTAGACTCAAAGAATGTAACATCAGCACATACCAAGGAACGACGAGAACTAGGATGATAACACTTGTACCCTTTCTGAGTTCGGGAATAACCAAGGAAGATACACTTCAGGGAACGTGCATCTAACTTGTCAGTCCCGGGACTCAGATTATGAACGAAGCAGACACACCCAAATACCCGAGGAGAAAGCGGAAACGGAGACATGTTGGGGAATAAGACACTAAAAGGAGAACGACCATCAAGGATAGACGTGGGCATCCGATTAATTAAGAAACAAGAGGTGAGCATTGCATCGCTCCAAAAAGTTTTGGGAACATTCATGTGGTGCATGAGGGAGCGTGCCGTTTCTACAAGATGGCGGTTCTTTCTCTCAGCAACCCCATTTTGTTGCGGAGTATAGGTACATGAAGTTTGGTGTATAATCCCATGGTGGTCCAAGTATTCTCGAAAAGATGAGGACAAGTATTCACGACCATTATCAGAACGGAAAATTTTGATGTGAACACCAAATTGATTGCGGATCTCAGCATAAAATTTCTGGAAGATGGAAAATAATTCACTTCTTTCTTTCATTAAATAGAGCCACGTCATTCTTGAACAGTCATCAACAAAAATAACAAAATATCGGTATCCATTATATGACATCACTTTATAAGGACCCCAAACATCTGAATGAATTAAAGAAAAAAGACTCGACACACGGTTATCGACCCTAGAACGAAAGGGAACACGATGGTGTTTCCCAAATTGACAAGACTCACAATCTAAAACAGAAAGTTGACTCAATGAAGGGACTAAGGACTGCAACACTTTCAGCGAAGGATGACCAAATCTACAGTGCCACTGGAGAGGAGAAATGGATGACTGAAGAGCCGTTGACGTTCGTCCACCACCATCAAGATAATACAGTCCACCGGCTTCATGCCCTCCACCAATCTTCATCCCCGTCTTGAGATCCTGAAAAACACACATAGAAGGGTAAAAAGTGATGGAGCACTTAAGTGACTTGGTCAGCTTACTAACAGACATAAGATTAAATGGAAGCTTAGGTACATATAAAACAGAGGATAGGGATACAGGGTCTAGGTCAACATTACCAACACCACAGATAGATGACGTGGAGCCATTAGCAAGGGTAACAGATTGTGATGTTGAGCAATGAGTGAGAGATGAAAACACACCTGGAGTTCCCGTCATGTGATCGGAGGCTCCAGAGTCAATAATCCAGGGGTTGGGAGTGGATGCCAAACAAGCCATACCTGAGTGTGCAAAGGAAGCTGTGTTCTGCTGCGACTTGGATTGAACAAACCTCTCATACTCATCACGAGGAACACTCACCATCTCCTTGCCTGGACCATCTGAGGGAGTAGAAGGCATCGGGTCAGCTGACCGTTTCTCCTGTGTAGGGCTGAAACTGGTGTCACTAGTCATGGCATGGTTGGCCCACGTCGAGGGAGGACCATGTAAGTCATAGCAGTAGTTAATGGTATGTCCATCCAAACCACAGTGAGTACACTTCCGTGGACCCGAGCCACGTCCTCTACCACGAGCTCCCCCTGAATCTCTGCCTCCAGTACGACCACCACCACGGATGTGTGTAGATCCACCACTACCACTCCTGCCAGGCTGGGTTCCTCGAGTCCCACTTCTGCCACCTCGGCCTCTTGACACTGCAAATGCTGATTTATCGGAGACATTGGAGTCCATAGATCCAATGGAAGCCCTCCGAAGACGAGCAAACACCTCCTCTAAAGATGGAAGAGCAGATCCCCCTAGTATCTGGGCTCGTACTGGTTCATACTCAGACTTCAGCCCCACCAGAAACCGTGTTACATCAAGCTGCTCTCGCTGTTGCTGTTGAACTTTGACATCTGAAGTGAGAGGATGATAGACATTTAACTCATTACGGATATTCCTCACATTGGCATAGTACTCCTCAAGGCTCTGATTTCCCTGTTGCAGATTGAAGTAATCCTGATACAGTTGATATACCCTAGTGGTATTATCCTGACCTGAATACAGTTTCTTGGCATGATCCCACACCTCTTTGGCTGTGTCAAGAAACATGAAGTTCACACTGATTTTGGGTTCCATACTGTTCCACAACCATGTAATGATCTGTGCATCTTCCTGTTCCCAGTCTTCATACTCCTGAGAATTAGCGGGGGGTTTCTCCTCTCTTATATGCTTCACTTTCTTCTTCGCCTTCAGAAAAACCTCTACAGACTTGGCCCAAGGGACATAATTCTCTCCATTCAGTTTAATGGAGGTCATTTGGACATTCAGGTAGTCAGTAGATATCATGACACTAGGTTTACTATCACTGTTATCTGCCATTGCCGAACTCCCTTAATTCTGAGCACTGAATTAGGAGCACTACACACTGCACACTACACACAGACACTTCATCGAAATCTGCACACTGATTTCAACAGCTGAGAACTGCAACACCACAAACCCTACTCACCGAAGTCTGTACACTGATTTCAGCAGTATTAAATGTTGAAAACTACAACACCACAACCCCTACTCACCGAGGTCTACACACTGATTTCAGCGATATCAAAAGCTGAAAACCACACTTGTAACACCACCAACATTAATCCACAACTATAGGAAGCTTCACCATTAAGTAGACACTATTGCCATTCGAATCACACACAAACCAGAATAAACCCTAGCATAAACCCTAGCATACTGCAATCTGAGAACCCATCATGCGAACTGTACTACACCTCTCATGTATTCCATAACAAAAAAAAATATATAAAAAAACTTTACCTCATCGCCTGAAGGCCAACCATACGAAGGGCTGAGACACCACTGCACCACACGTACCAGCCCTAACTAGGGCTTAGAAACCACAGCAACCAATCACCAACGACACAATCGGAGGCATAGAGACCTCCTAGGGAAGAGGGCGATCACTCCTTTTCAGCCCTTTTCCCAGTCTCCAACTCACAACTGAGAACCCCAAGTGAAACCCTAATTCGAATGCGCAGAAGGCAGAATTCTAGCAAGTCTGATTTAGTGAACCTAGTTCTGATACCATGTTGAAGTTTGACCTGCCATAGAATTCTGTCTTGTTCGTTGACTGTAGAGTAAAGTAGACAGCAAGAAGTAGGAGAGGAAAGAAGAAAAGAGAGAAGAGAGAAAAGAGAGAAAGGCTGGTTCGAATTAGGGAAAAAAGTTAATCCCTTGATTCGGCCAGACCTATTATTATATTATTGACTTATTGAAAAAGACTTGAGTGCCCTTCTTTAAGTAAGAGGCACTCGAACTAACATAACAGTACACATCAGCATTCTCAACAAGTACAAAGACTGAAATACCCCTTCACTAACACCACTAACAAGTATCGAAGAGGGCTGAATGTGGACAGGTATGAACACTATTGTTGTTTGTCCAAATAAGGGACTGTGAATGTTTTCTTTTTGCTTCAAAAGTTGGTTGTGGTGATGCTCGGTGTGACTGATATGCATTTCAGTCGTGTTCCTCTGCATTTCTCTTCATATGTATGCTGAAAGAAGAGTTGTCGATTCCTGAAGTTCACAACAGCAGTAGATTGGTGGAGGTTGTGTCGTGGTGATTGGTGGTGGTGGTGGTTGTGTCCTAGACCTTGTGTGTAATCGGTTCTGCAGTGTGCAGCCCAAGTGTTTGATGTGAAGACTGAGTGATTTCAGTCATAGTGTGTTGATGGTGAATGGTTCTGCAGTGTGCAGCTCAGGTGTTTGATGTGAAGACTGAGTGATTTCAGCCTTAGTGTGTGGTGTGTAATGTGTATTTAAAGAAGCTGGGGTTGGTGGTGTTATAAGTGAGATAAGCCTTGTGAAAGAGTGTGAGGTTGTGTAGCATATTTGAAGGTGAAATAATTGAGATGGCTTCTTCTGTAGATGGGAATGACAACAAAAACAGCATCATGCTTTCTTCAGTGATTGGGAGGAGAAACCTTCCTCTAATTCCCCTGGGTTCAGTGATTGGGAACAAGATGATGCACAGATAATGACATGGCTTTGGAACAGCATGGAACCAAAGATTAGTGTGAACTTCATGTTCCTAGATACATCCAAAGAGATCTGGGATCATGCTAAAAAGTTGTACTCTGGACAAAACAACACAACTAGGGTATATCAGTTACACCAAGAGTACTTCAATTTGAAGCAAGGAAGTCAAAGCTTAGAGGAGTATTATGCAAGTTTGGGGAACATCCGCAATGAGCTAAATGTGTATCACCCTCTAACATCAGATGTCCAAATCCAACAAAAGCAATGTGAACAGCTTGATGTGACTAGGTTTCTTGTGGGCTTGAAGGCTGAGTATGAGCCTGTCAGAGCACAGATATTGGGGGGATCAGCTCTCCCTTCACTTGAAGAAGTTTTTGCCCGTCTTAAAAGGACATCCATTGAGCCGGTGGAACATTCTTCCTTCTCTGATAGATCTGGTTTGGTAGTGACTAAAAGGAGTGGCCGTGGAAGTAGAAGTGGTGGTGGCAGCAGTGGCCCTCCAAGCAACCGTGGTGGACACATGTTAAACCGGGCTAGTGGCCGAACTGGAGGCCGAGAGTCTGGGGGAGGCCGTGGAAGAGGAAGGAGTAATGCTCAGAGAAAATGTACACATTGTGGCTTAGAGGGGCACACAGTTAATTCCTGCTATGATTTGCGTGGTCCATCCAACACTTGGGCTAACCATGCTACATCTAAGAGTAGTAGCACAATAATTGAAAGCCAACAAACTGCCTCAACCCCATCCACACCCACTTGTGCTTCCGGGCAAAAAATGGTGAGTGTACCACGGGCAGTATATGAGCAATTCCTTCAAACATCTCAGCAAAACACAGCTACACTTGCCCATTCAGGTATGACTTGCTTAGCTTCCAAAGCCTCACCCTGGATCATTGATTCCGGAGCCACGGACCATATGTCTGGGACTCTTGATGTATTTCCTTCCCTTTCTCGCTCCTCCACATCTCAGTCAGTTACTATTGCTAATGGATCTACATCTCCTATTTGTGGTGTTGGTGATGTTGATTTCTCCTCCTTGTCTTTAGCATCTGTTTTATATGTTCCTAAGTTCCCGTTTAACCTTATGTCTGTTAGCAGATTAACCAAGTCTCTAAATTGTTCTGTAACCTTCTATCCTTCTTGTGTGTTTCAGGATCTCAAGACGGGGAAGAAGATTGGTGGAGGGCATGAAGCAGGTGGTTTGTATTACCTTGATGGTGGTGGCCCCCCAGTGGCTTTTCAGTCGTCTCTTACTCCTCTCCAATGGCACTACAGACTCGGTCATCCCTCTCTCAAGGCTTTGAACCTGCTAGTTCCTTCTTTGAGTCATCTTTCATCGTTAGATTGTGAGTCATGTCAGTTGGGAAAACATCATCGAGTCTCATTTAGTCCAAGAATTGATAGTCGTGTCTCGAGTCGTTTTGCTTTAGTTCATTCTGATGTATGGGGTCCAGTTAAAATTGTCATACAATGGGTTTAAGTACTTTGTAATCTTTGTTGATGACTTTTCAAGGATGACATGGATCTATCTTATGAAAGACCGTAGTGAATTGTTCTCTATTTTTCAGAAATTTCATGCTGAAATATGCACTCAATTTGGTGTTCATATGAAAATACTTCGCTCCGATAAAGCCAAATAATACATCTCTTCACCATTTCAGCAATACCTAGAACATCATGGAATAATTCATCAAACTTCTTGTGCCTACACCCCGCAACAAAACGGTGTAGCTGAACGGAAAAATAGGCATCTTCTTGAAACTGCTCGGTCCTTGATGATCAATATGCATGTCCCAAAGCATTTTTGGAGTGATGCTGTTCTAACATCCTGTTTTTTGATAAATCGGATGCCCATGTCAATCCGTGGAAGCCAATCCCCTTTCTCCGTGTTGTTTCCCACTTTGTCTCCATTTCCTCTCACCCCAAGAGTCTTTGGCTGTGTTTGTTTTGTTCAACACTTGGGGCCTGGAGTAGACAAGCTAGATACTCGAGCTACGAAATGTATTTTTCTTGGCTACTCGAGGACTCAAAAAGGGTATAAGTGTTATAACCCAAAATTTCATAAATCGTTTGTGTGCTCTGATGTCACCTTCTTTGACTCAATTCCATTTTTCTCAGATGTCGGGGTCTCTTCTTCTCCCTCTGTGGTTCCTCTTCCTGTACCGGTTATGGACCCTCTCCCCGTAGCTCCCATTCCTACTACAGATGCACATCATATGCCTGTTACTACAGAGAGGCCGCCAATTACTCAAGTGTATACCCGCAGAAGTGCTTCGGCCCCTCCTCCACTTCAGCACCTGTCGACAGAACCTGCTACTGTTCCTTCTCCCTCAGATCTTGATCTTCCAATTGCTTTGCGGAAAGGTAAACGTACTTGTACTTCTCATCCCATTTCAGACTATGTTTCAAATGCTCACCTTTCTGCTTCTCATTGCAAGTTTATATCATTCCTCTCATCGGTTCCCATTCCCAAGACTGTACAGGAAGCCCTTACCTCCCTGGGGTGGCGGCAAACATGGAAGAAGAACTCTCTGCTCTACAACATAATCACACATGGGAACTCACCACCCTTCCTCCTGGTAAGCACACTATTGGGTGTAAATGGGTCTATACAGTGAAACATCTTCCTGATGGCAGTGTGGAGCGATTGAAGGCACGGTTAGTGGCCAAGGGCTATTCTCAGTTATATGGTGTGGACTATATGGAGACATTCTCTCCTGTGGCTAAAATTGGTTCAGTTCGGGTGTTGATCTCATTAGCTGCTATGTATGATTGGCCTCTCGTATAACTTGACATCAAAAATGCCTTCTTACATGGTGATCTTGTTGATGAGATGTATATTGAGCAACCACCAGGGTTTGTTGCTCAGGGGGAGGCTGGTAAGGTGTGCAGGCTCAAAAAGGCAATCTATGGACTGAAACAATCTCCACGTGCATGGTTTGGCATGTTCAGTGAAGTGACAGCAATGGCATTGACAGGTTGATCATTCTGTGTTCAGCTATAACTCAAAGGATGGGAAAATCTTGCTAGTCGTGTATGTGGATGATATTGTCATAACTGGAAGTGACAGCAATGGCATTGACAGGCTGAAAAAATTCCTACAGGACCACTTCAATACGAAAGATCTGGGGAAGCTAAAGTATTTCCTAGGAATTGAGGTTGCGAGGTCAAAACAAGGGATCAACCTATGTCAAAGAAAATATGTTCTTGATCTACTTGAAGAAACAGGGTTGTTAGGTGCTAAACCAGCAGATACTCCTATGGAACTCAATGCCAAGTTAAGTGTGGATGTAGGTGAAGAGTTTGATGATCCTGGAAGATACAAAAGGTTGGTGGGAAAGTTGAACTATCTGACCATTACCTGACCAGATATATCATTTGTTGTGAGTGTGGTGAGTCTGTTTATGCAACATCCCCGGATTCCTCACTGCGAAGCTGTTCTGAGAATTGTTAGGTATCTAAAGGGTGCTCCAGGTCGTGGTTTGTTATACCAAAAGGGGGGAACTCTTGAGATAGTAGGGTACATAGATGCTGACTGGGCTGGCTCTATATCAGACAGGAGGTCAACCACAGGGTATTGTACCTTCCTGGGTGGCAATCTTGTAACTTGGAAGAGAAAGAAGCAAACAGTGGTGGCAAGAAGTAGTGCAGAAGCAGAGTACAGGGCTATGGCCCATACCACATGTGAACTAGTATGGCTGAAGAACTTACTACAGGAGATGGGGTTCTCAATTGACAAACCTATGAAACTATACTGTGATAACCAAGTTGTTGTTCACATCTCATCCAATCCCGTCTTCCATGAAAGAACTAAACATATTGAGGTGGATTGTCACTTTGTGAGAGAGAAAGTGATAAGTGGGGTAATAACTACATCTCATGTGAGCTCAGGAAATCAGTGGGCAGATCTCTTCACAAAGGGATTGTCTCGGGGAAGAATAAATTACATTTGTAACAAGTTGGGACTATATGATATATACTCTCCAACTTGAGAGGGACTGTTAGAATGCTCGAGTCAGGGGTATTTTGGTCATTCTAGTTTATCTTCTTGAAAGTGAAAGGTCTATTGTATATGAGTTTAAGTTATGTGTCCCATCTTATATGAGGGACAAAACTGTCTATCTTGTAACTCTAAGTTTTATGAATAAAATTCAAGTGGGTCGGCTAGGAGAGTGATTTTTCACATTCTCTCTTCTAGTCTGGCCGAATACTCTTCTTCTTCTTTCTCTTTTCTTTCTTCTTCCTTCTTCTTCCTTCTTCACTACTTTGACCTAGAATCAACTAGGGTTTATTCACACCCACAAAAAAAGGTACAATAGCATGTAGTAGACCCAGTGTTTTAAAAGCGCAAGGCGCAAGAAAAGCGCAAGGGCCAATTTTCACCTGAGGCGCAAGGTGAGGCGCACACCTTTTTAAGCAAGGCGCACACCTTTTTAAGCAAGGCGCAAAATTACATAATAAGTCAAAAAATTCAAAAAAAAATGCCAAAAAAATTTTAAAAAATCAAAAAATATTAAACATAATGTTAATGAAAAGGATAAACTTAAATTTTAAAATAAATGTTTTAAAAAACCTATTATCTAAAGTTAAAATACATAAACATAACATGTAAAGTGTATTCAAATGAAAATTTAAAAATAAAAGCAAACATATAAAGCATTTTCAAGCAACCCACAATCTCTTTTTTTCCTTAATTGCATTGCTTCAAGTAGCTAATGTGATGTAAAACATATTGCATTCTCGATTCTATGAGTCACCTTTGTACCACGCCCCTCGAGGCAAGCCCAAACAAATCTATGTTAGGGCCTGGAATTCTTATTTCTCACATAAAAATAATGATTTTATAGCTTTCATTGCCTTTTAAGAAGATATTTTATTGCAATGAATGAATGAATAACATTAGCAAATAGGGGGTTATCGGAGCTTCAGTGAGCGAGTGAAGCGAGCGAACCGGAGCGGTTTGAGGAAGTTTGGAAGTCATCCCTCCTCCATTAAATAGTACAGGCTATCTCTGGATGCTTTCAGGGAAGTTTGGAAGGAGCAGAATTGTTTGAATTTCTATTAACGTCATTGACTGAGAGGCCTTGAAACAACTCCGAATTAGCAGCCTAGAGATTAAAGAGAAAGGAAATATCTGAGATTAACTCTTCAAGTGAATTGATCTTGTTATCAAATAAGTGTGTTTCTTTCCTCCCAAACTCCCCACTTAACTACAGGTAGCACTGTTTTCTAGTAGATTTTGCCTTCTTTTGCTCAGGCATGTATGGATAAACTGACTCAACACACACACACATTGAAGGAAATATTAGGACATACTTCAATTGTGATAGGGAAATTCCCTACTTTGAGCATGCAACTTCAATACCTAAAAAAATAATTTAAGGA
Organism: Nelumbo nucifera; assembly: GCF_055504915.1. Classification (NCBI taxonomy): domain Eukaryota; kingdom Viridiplantae; phylum Streptophyta; class Magnoliopsida; order Proteales; family Nelumbonaceae; genus Nelumbo; species Nelumbo nucifera. Next base: position 1,267,216 of record NC_142649.1, on the reverse strand, counting down.
GCCTTGATCCTTTAATTTGAAAATGTTGCTGCAAGAAGTGCTTTAATTCAATAATTCCCTGTGCAACACTACTTGTGAGGACAATATCATCAACATACACAGCTGGAACAATCTTCACTAATGAAGTGCTCCTGCTAAACACCAAGTGATCAGCACTACATTGCTAATGTAAAGTAAATTTGGAACATACAATGTAAGACCAAAAGGAACGGAGATGGTTACTTGACCAACTATGGTGGAAAATGACACATTATCCAATCTCACCTTATCTCTCCCATAGAGAAGGTTATATGCCTGAAATAAAGTTAACTTACTAGTCATGTGATTTGAGGCTCCAAAGTCAATTATCCAAGGGGAATTAGATGTATGGGATGGCACATGGAAGCCAGTGGCAAAGTTACCTAATGTAATCGCAAAGGAGGTAGGAATAAGGCTAGAATCCATCTGGCGAAGTGTCCTACCATATTATTCCAAGTGGTCATGAAAGGACTTGATAATCTCTTCCCTGGGATCAGAACCAGAGTGATGCTCTTGAGGTACCATGGGACTAGTCTCTTGAGATGCCACATTTGTTGAGTTATATTTCTTCTGGTTTTGCTGAGTTGGCTTCTTACTTTGATCAAATGTTGATTTCTTACTCAATTCCTGAGCCCACTTAGGCTTCCCATGGAGGTCCCAACATGTGTCTCTATTGTACCTGAACTTTTGACACTAAGTGCACCAAAGTTCGTCTTTGTTGTCCACCCTCTTTTGCAAATCACCCTCCTTAAAAGAGCCTCCATTTGCACTTGTACATCCTCAGACTACCAATGCAACCAGCTCCCCCTCTACACAGTTCATCACTTCTACTTTCTTCAAACTGAACTAATGCATAAACTTCCCGAACTGAAGGTAAGTCCTTACTTCCCAAGATTTGTACCCTAATAGACTCATATGTAGGGTTCAGCCCCAAAAGGAAAGCAAATACTCACTGCTAGGAAACAAGTGAGTTGTATGCCTTTGGATCTTCATCACATTTCAATTCACATTTTGATAATCATCTAGCTCCTTCAAGATTGATGTCAAATTTGAGTAATATACTGAGAGACTTCTTTCCCCTTGCTTGCAAGTGGAGGATTCAGCTTGCAGTTGGTATATCTTTGCATAGTGCCTTTGCTCTGAATAGGTAGATTTTGCTTGTTCTCATATTTCACAAGTTTCAGCCCACATAAATATCTTCCTTACTTGTGGCAGCATGGAAACCAAGAGCCACGACATCACCAAACTATTCTCTTAGTTCCACCTACCATGTTCAGCACTTCCAGTCTTTGGTTCCTCCACTTTACCATTAATATACCCTATTTTCCCCTGGTTGTAATGTAGAGTTTAATTCCCCTAGACCAT